>NC_053396.1:176197239-176840282 GCF_905171765.1 Bufo bufo
ATCTCGTACCAATTCCCGTGCCTGCGCCGTGCGCTTCTGTATTCGGCGCAGGCGCAGTGAGTGAATGCCGCGCTCCTGGTGCCGGCTTCCTCACTGTAACGTAGTTGGCGCAGGCGCAGTGAGGAAGCCGGCGCCCGGAGAATACAGAAGCGCACGGCGCAGGCGCGGGAATTGGTACGAGATGCTGAGAAGTTTCATGTCAATCAACAGGAGCGGGGCGGGCTGGAGGGATGCGATAGGCGGCTGAAATGGTTAGTGGACGGAGCCCTCTAGGTGCTAATGACGCCCACATAGCACCTAGAGGCTCATTAGCATATCTATAAAAGTACATTTTTAAGGTGAACGGCAGCAGACGATGATAAGTAAGAACACTGTTATGGACTGCTGACACTAGCACATCGCTAGTGTCAGTCAGCTAAATAGGACCAAATCTGGTGGTAGAAGCCCTTTAATGTGACCTATATACTGTACAACTCAATTGAAAAACAGTATATATTAAGAAAAGCTCTACCAGCAAACTACTGGAGCCCAGCCTGTCAGTGACCAACTGAAAAAGAGCAAATATAATAATAATATAGGCTGGCTCACAGTATTTTCGCATATATATTTATTAATACACTTAATAAAACAAAAACCAACTTAGTGTCGACATATCAGCATAAATACATTAGATAGGTATATGAAGTGCGGAGCTCACGCACAAAACCTAAACAGCTGGAGTACTCCAAAAAGATGAGACCTTATTGCTAAAATGTAACTGCAAGAGTCATTCAATTATACCACTTAAATATCCGTAAAATTGTATGCTGGTTTACCAGTTAGTTGGAACCGGAGAGGTTCAGAAGGTGTCCTTGCTGCAGTCTCCTGCAGAGCAAACTCTATCCTCGTAATTGCACCGCTTCCGATCAATGGCACTCCACTTACGTTTTCTTGCGGAGCAAGCTTCCGACCTGTTCTCACATCTATTGAGGAAGGAACATAGTTCCGAAACGCGTCTAGTGTGGACTAAGACCTGGCTATTGGTGCGTTTTTTTTATAAAAGTGCAAGAAAACAATTTTCTTCAATTATCGGAAGATGACCTATACCACTTCTAAAGATTCTATCTGCTAATCGTTGACAAGGTGGTCTAAACCTATGTGGACATATTTAATTTTGCCGAATAGTACTAAGCAAGCTCTGCTGTACTAACTTCCGCTAATCCGACGGGCTCAAACAGCTACGAACTCAGCTATATCAGCCTCCGCTAACCCGACGGCTCTAAGCGCCTACGTCATCAACCAGCAAATCACCATCTAGCTGGACACGTGGGACGCTGTGAGAACAGGTCGGAAGCTTGCTCCGCAAGAAAAAGTAAGTGGAGCGCCATTGATCGGAAGCGGTGCAATTACTATTGCTAAACGGCACCTGAGGATAGAGTTTGCTCTGCAGGAGACTGCAGCAAGGACACCTTCTGAACCTCTCCGGTTCCAACTAACTGGTAAACCAGCATACAATTTTACGGATATTTAAGTGGTATAATTGAATGACTCTTGCAGTTACATTTTAGCAATAAGGTCTCATCTTTTTGGAGTACTCCAGCTGTTTAGGTTTTGTGCGTGAGCTCCGCACTTCAATTGAAAAACAAACTGAAATCTTTTAGGTGGAGGGAAGAAAAAATATAAAAAGAAAATAATATGGTTGCATAAGTGTGGACACTCTTAACCACCTCAGCCCCCCTAGCTTAAACACCCTTAATGACCAGACCACTTTTTACAATTCTGCACTACACTACTTTCACGGTTTATTGCTCGGTCATGCAACTTACCACCCAAATGAATTTTACCTCCTTTTCTTCTCACTAATAGAGCTTTCATTTGGTGGTATTTCATTGCTGCTGACATTTTTACTTTTTTTGTTATTAATCGAAATTTACCGAAATTTTTGCAAAAAAATGTCATTTTTCACTTTCAGTTGTAAACTTTTTCAAATAAAACTACATTTCTATATAAATTTTTCTCAAAATTTATTGTTCTACATGTATTTGATTAAAAAAAAAAAAAAAGTGTATATTTATTGGTTTGGGTAAAAGTTATAGCATTTACAAACTATGGTACAAAAATTTGAATTTCCGCTTTTTGAAGCAGCTCTGACTTTCTGAGCACCTGTCATGTTTCCTGAGGTTCTACAATGCCCAGACAGTAAAAACACCCCACAAATGACCCCATTTCGGAAAGTAGACACCCTAAGGTATTCTCTGATGGGAATAGTGAGTTCATAGAACTTTTTATTTTTTGTCACAAGTTAGCGGAAAATTATGATTTTTTTTTTTTCATTACAAAGTCTCATTTTCCGCTAACTTGTGACAAAAAATAAAAAATTCTAGGAACTCGCCATGCCCCTCACGGAATACCTTGGGGTGTCTTCTTTCCAAAATGGGGTCATTTGTGGGGTAGTTATACTGCCCTGGGATTTTAGGGGCCCTAATGCGTGAGAAGTAGTTTGAAATCAAAATGTGTAAAAAATGCCCTGTGAAATCCTAAAGGTGCTCTTTGGAATGTGGGCCCCTTTGCCCACCTAGGCTGCAAAAAAGTGTCACACATGTGGTATCGCCGTACTCAGGAGAAGTTGGGAAATGTGTTTTGGGGTGTCTTTTTACATATACCCATGCTGGGTGAGAGAAATATCTCGGCAAAAGACAACTTTTCCCATTTTTTTTATACAAAGTGGGCATTTGACCGAGATATTTATCTCACCCAGCATGGGTATATGTAAAATGACACCCCAAAACACATTCCCCAACTTCTCCTGAGTACGGCGATACCACATGTGTGACACTTTTTTGTAGCCTAGATGCGCAAAGGGGCCCAAATTCCTTTTAGGAGGGCATTTTTAGACATTTGGATCCCAGACTTCTTCTCACGCTTTAGGGCCCCTAAAATGCCAGGGCAGTATAAATACCCCACATGTGACCCCATTTTGGAAAGAAGACACCCCAAGGTATTCAATGAGGGGCATGGCGAGTTCATAGAAGATTATTTTTTTTGCACAAGTTAGCGGAAATTGATTGAACAGAACGTTAACTTTTTTGCTTGCCGGTGATTTTTTTATTTTTATTTTTTTACCTTTATAGGACAAACCTCTCCTTCCCCATGGGACAATGTGCAAAGCGCAAATCGCCCAAAGATGTGGCGAAGTACATTATGCACTTTGTCCCAGGTGAAAGGAGAGGTTTGCAGCAGCTGTGAGTGAAAGGGCCCTAATAGCCCTGTGTGCCTGTCCTGTGAGATGCAATCCCTATGCTAAGTGTACCTGTGTGTGGTACTTCCGGAAACACTCCCCAAAGCATAGGGCAGGGTGGTCAGGGCAGTCAGGACAGAAATAGCGGGTGTCACGCCTTATTCCACTCCTGCTACAGACACAACATTTTTTTCGGGGTGGCGGTCGGTTTGAGGTACCAGCAACGACACTGGGGAAATGTCGCTCGTGTAGACGGCTCACTACACTGGTGGATGGGGCCACAGAACCTCCTGGATACAGGAGGTTCTCGATGATCTCTTCCTGAAATTTGAGGAAGGATCCTGTTCTCCCAGCCTTACTGTAGAGAACAAAACTATTATATACAGCCAATTGAATAAAATATACAGACACCTTCTTATACCAGCATCTGGTCCTGCGGGAAAGTAGATAAGGAGCCAACATCTGGTCTTTGAAGTCAATGACACTGGTTGCTCGTTCAATTTGGATTGTCGTGTCTGCATGAATGGAGGAGAGCATGTAAACGTAACACTTGTCTCTCCATTTCACCGCGAGCAGTTCTTCGTTACACAAGGCAGCCCTCTCCCCCCTTGCAAGACGGGTGGTAACGAGCCGTTGGGGGAAGCCCCGGCGACTAGGTCGCGCGTTGCCACAGCAGCCAATCTGTTCTAGGAACAAATGCCTGAAGAGGGGCACACTTGTGTAGAAATTGTCCACATAAAGATGGTACCCCTTGCCAAATAAGGGTGACACCAAGTCCCAGACTGTCTTCCCACTGCTCCCCAGGTAGTCAGGGCAACCGACCGGCTCCAGGGTCGGATCTTTACCCTCATAGATCCGAAATTTGTGGGTATAGCCTGTGGCCCTTTCACAGAGCTTATACAATTATACGCGCTTGCTTGGGATGTATTGTTTGAAGCCAAGGCGCCCGGTAAAATGTATAAGGGACTCATCTACGCAGATGTTTTGCTCAGGGGTATACAAATCTGCAAATTTGGTGTTGAAGTGGTCTATGTGGGGCCGAATTTTGTGGAGCCGGTCAAAAGCTGGGTGGCCTCTGGGACGAGAGGTGCTGTTGTCGCTAAAGTGCAGGAAACGCAGGATGGTCTCAAATCGTGTCCTGGACATGGCAGCAGAGAACATGGGCATGTGATGAATTGGGTTCGTGGACCAATATGACCGCAATTCATGCTTTTTGGTTAAGCTCATGTTGAGGAGAAGGCCCAGAAAAATTTTAAATTCGGAAACATGGACGGGTTTCCACCGGAAAGACTGGGCATAAGAGCTTCCCGGGTTGGCGGCTATAAATTCAGTGGCATATCGGTTTGTTTCTGCCACAACTAAGTCCAAGAGCTCCGCAGTCAAGAACAGCTCAAAAAACCCAGTGCCGAACCGATCTGAGCTGTCTCAACCCGAACTCCAGACTGGGCGGTGAAAGGGGGAACTACTGGTGCGGCTGAAGTTGGGGGCTGCCAATCAGGGTTTGCCAGCACCTCAAGGACTCTAGGGGCTCTACGGGCATGTCTGTGCGGTGGCTGCGATGGGGGAACTAATGCACGTGCCACCGTACCAGCTTCAACTGCCCTTCTGGTGCTCGCCACTTCACCATGTTGTATGGCAGTGCTGGTACTAGGTCCAGGATGCGCTGCGCTGCTGGTGTATGCCTCACCACGTAATCCGACAGCGCCAGCCCCACTCTGCTGCCCTTGAAGCGGATCCTGCGCAACCTGTGGTGTAGCAACACGGGGCCGGGTACGCCTGGTGGTATCAGGGACCTCAACCTCCTCGTTCGAACTTTGGGTCAGACTGCCACTGCTTTCTACAGGTTCATATTCTGACCCGCTGGATTCGTCAGATGAGGGTTCCCACTCCTCATCCGACTGGGTCAGAAGCCTGTAGGCCTCTTCAGAAGAATACCCCTTGTTTGCCATTTGGTCAACTAAATTTAGGGGTATTCCCTGAGACTACCCAAGAAAAAAAGCAAGCCTGTCTTACAAATGGGAGGCTAGCGAAGTACCGGAGGCCGCTGCGATTGATAAAAAATATCAAAACTGATTTTTTTATCGCTGCAGCACTTGTAAAGTGATTGTGCAGTGATCAAAAAAATATTTTTTTTTTGTCACTGCGGCGGGGCGGGCGTGGGTGAACGCACTTGTGGGCGACCGATCAGGCCTGATCAGGCAAACACTGCGTTTTGGGTGGAGGGTGAGCTAAGGTGACACTAATACAATTATAGATCTGACTGTGATCAATTCTGATCACTTACAAATACTATAAAAGTACAAATGCTGATTAGCGATACGCTAATCAGCGAATCAGTGACTGCGGTGCGGTGGGCTGGGCGCTAAACGATCGCTAACTACCTAACCAAGGGGCCTAAACTATCCTAAAACCTAACAGTCAATACCAGTGTAAAAAAATATACAGTTTACACTGATCACTTTTTTCCCTTTCACTAGGTGATTGACAGGGGGCGATCAAGGGGTGATCAAGGGGTTAATTGGGGTGATGGAGGGTGATCTGGGGGCTAAGTGTAGTGTTGGTGGGTACTCACTGTGATGTGTGCTCCTCTGCTGGGACCAACCGACGAAAAGGACCAGCAGAGGAGCACAGAAGCCATTTAACACATTATATTTATAAATATAAGGTGTTAGATGGCTTCTGATTCGATTTTTTTAAAATCATCAACCTGCCAGCAACGATCATTGGCTGGCAGGCTGATGACGAACTTGTCTTTTAAATTTTGCCCGAAATCTCGCGTCTCGCGAGAGGACGCACTGGCGGGTCCACCCAGAATAACAGGGCCGCCGCAAAGACGCAATCCTGTAGTGGTTAAACTAATACTTTGTTGAAGCACCTTTTGATTTTATTACAGCACTCTTTTGAGGGTGGACACATTGTGGCGGGGGACGTGTCTGGGCTCCTTCTTGCAAGAGTGACGCCCATCTGGGCACCTTACTGGCTCATTTGCATACCAAATAAATTGGATTTTCAGAGGATAAAAACATCTATTGCTGGAACAAAGGCACATCTGGAAATAAGGTACTAAGTGCTATTAGGCCATGGCTTTACTTCAATAGCAATTTTCCTTGTGACAGATTTCCTTTAAAGCTGGCTGGGTTGTTATGGAAACCTGGAGTAAAACTGTGTGTATGTGGAGACTGGAGAACCTGTGATCTTCTATTGGCTGATAAGGGTCATGTGACGAAGCTTCTATTGGCTAATGCATTTTTTGGGAATATTTCAGGAAAGGTACGTCCTAGAGAGCGGAGACCTTTGTCTAAATCCTTCCTGGACACCTGATGTACCTGTGTGCCAAATTTCATGATTGTAAATGCAACGGTACGGATTCCTTTAGCGGACATACACACACACATACACTCAGCTTTATATATTAGATGCATATATATATTCTGGCCGATCCTTTTATACCAGGAGGTGTGTTCTCATTGGTTCCACAAGTCACATGCCCTCCCCTGCCTATTCACATTAAAAAGTAGGTTTCATTCACAGAATAGAGCATAATGTGAATGGGCAGGGGAGGGCATGTGACTTGTGGAAACAATGAAAACACAACTCCTGATATGAAAGGATCGGCCAGAAAAGAAAACGGCAGTCCATTTTTTTAGGGGGGCCAGGATACAGTTCCTTTTTTTTTTTATGACCCTAGTTCAGTGGTGGTGAACCTTTTACAGACCGAGTGCCCAAACTGTAACCCAAAACCTACTTATTTATCACAAAGTGTCAACACTGCAATTCAATATGAATACCAATATAGTATATCTTCCATGTACTTTATCATTTAGCTATAATATCCTGCCCACATTCAGTGCGCTGCCTGTGCTGTTCATAGTGCGCCCTGTGCTGATGAATGGCAGGAAAAGTCTATGGCATATTGGTACACCTTAGACTTTTTCCATGGTGTGGGTGCCCACAGAGAGGGCTCCGAGTGCCGCCTCTGGCACCCGTGCCATAGGTTCGCCACCACTGCCCTAGTTGTTCTGGAACATCCCCCTCCCCTCCTGTCATACTGCCCATTAACCCATTAGAGTTATGTTAATTGCTTTTTTTAAATTTATTTATTTGTTGATAATCAATTTTAGTTGTGTTGTTAACAAGGGTGCTTGGTACTGCGGGGAGTGTCGCTTCGGTGGTGGTTTGTAGGGGATGCTCAGGATGCACAGATGCCCGGGGTATCAGTGCTTATACTCTGCTCGCAGTCAGGTCACTCCGTAAGCTCTCAATTGAAGAGATTGTACGGACTGATCTGGCTGTGTTCGGGCAGTTTCTGTAGATCTGTCAGGCAAGTGGAGGGGAGAGGTTCAGGTGAGACATGCGGGGTACATGTACAGTAGCTTGGCAAGGGGCACACCGCGCAGAGCATACCAGCGTGCGCTGGGTCACTTTCGTGGCTGGAGCCCTCATGATGTTGGCAACTTCAGTGAGACTCATGTACACGGGGATGTCACTGCAGGCACTGTATCTTCAGAGTGCCGATCGCGGTGTTGCGTGGGTGGGGTGTGTGATACCACGTCTTCTGGGAGTACTGATGAATGGCTCAGTGTGTGAGATGTCTGGGGTGTCTGTAGAGTCGCATTTACCTTTTGCTTGTGTATATTTAGTTTTGAGGGATGTGACTCCTATAGTAGACAGTATAACCTGGCAGTATGGTTGAGTTTGATGATGAATTATATCTTTATGTATGAAAGAGGTGTTGGTGCTGCAAATGAATTATATCTTTATATATGGATTGGGTCAATGTATATGCAGGGATGGTAGTAGTAGCCCTGGTCAAAAGACCACATGAAAAATGGCAAAAAATCATATTTAGCATGGCTGGATCTTAACAAGATTCCAAGTAGAGCTTCAACATGCAACAAGAAAAATGGGAGTGAGACAAAACATTTTTTGAGCATTCAATTTAATGAAAACAACGAATAAACTGAAACAGGCTGTTTTTCAGCTGATCAAAAGTTCATAAGTTTAGGACCACACCTCCCAAAAAAAAACTAAACCCCCCCAAAACAGAAATCCAACTTCCAAACATGAACTCAGTAATGAGTAGTTCCGCCGTTATTGTTGATCACTTCAAAAATTTGTTTCGGCATGCTTGATGCAAGCGTTTCCATGAGGTGAGTGGGAACATTTCTCCAAGTGGTGAAGACGGCCGCACAAAGGCCATCTACTGTCTGGAACTGTTGTCCATTTTTGTAAACTTCCCTTGCCATCCATCCCCAAAGGTTCTCAATTGGATTTAAATCAGGGGAACACGCAGGATGGGCCAAAAGAGTGATTTTATTCTCCTGGAAGAAGTCCCTTGTCCTGCGGGCATTGTGTTCTGTAGCGTTGTCCTGTTGAAAAATCCAGTCGTTACCACACAGACGAGGGCCCTCAGTCATGAGGAATGCTCTCTGCAACATCTGGACATAGCCAGCGGCCATTTGACGCCCCTGCACTTCCTGAAGCTCCATTGTTCCACTGAAGGAAAAAGCACCCCAGACCATTATGGCGCCCCCTCCACTGTGGCGCGTAGAAAACATCTCAGGTGGGATCTGCTTGTCATGCCAGTAACGTTGGAAACCATCAGGACCATCAAGGTTAAATTTTTTCTCATCAGAGAATAAAACTTTCTTCCACCTTTGAATGTCCCATGTTTGGTGCTCTCTTGCAAAGTCCAAACGAGCAGTTCTGTGGCGTTCAAGGAGACGAGGTCTTTGAAGAAGTTTTTTGTTTTTGAAGCCCTTCAGTCTCAGATGCTGTCTGATGGTTATGGGGCTGCAGTCAGCACCAGTTAGGGTCTTAATTTGGGTCGAGGATCGTCCAGTGTCTTGATGGACAGCCAATTGGATCCTCCGGCTCAGTGCTGGTGAAATTTTTTTGGGTCTTCCACTTGACTTTTTTGTTCCATAACCCTCAGGATCATTTAAGAAATTCCAAATGACTGTCTTACTGCGTCCCACCTCAGCAGTGATGGCGCGCTGTGAGAGACCCTGCTTAAGCAGTTTAACGACAGACCACGTTCAAAAAGGGAGAGTTTTTTTGACTTTGCCATCACAACGTGTGACTACCTGACAGAAAATGACAATGAATCCACATCTTTGCACAGATTTGGCCTTTTAACCCCTTAAGGACTCAGCCCTATTTCACCTTAAGGACTTGGACATTTTTTGCAAATCTGACCAGTGCTGATAACTTTAAAACGCTTTGACTTATCCAGGCCATTCTGAGATTGTTTTTTTTCGTCACATATTGTACTTCATGACACTGGTAAAATGAAGTCAAAAAAATTAATTTTTATTTATAAAAAAATACCAAATTTACCCAATTTTTTAAAAAAATTAGCAAATTTCCAAGTTTCAATTTCTCTACTTTTATAATACATAGAAATACCTCCAAAAATAGTTATTACTTTACATTCCCCATATGTCTACTTCATGTTTGGATCATTTTGGGAATGATATTTTATTTTTTGGGAATGTTACAAGGCTTAGAAGTTTAGAAGCAAATCTTGACATTTTTCTTAACTTTTCTTAACTTTGCAAGGCTTACATAATAGAAACCACCCAAAAATGACCCCATTCTAGAAACTACACCCCTCAAGGTATTCAAAACTGATTTTACAAACATCGTTAACCCTTTAGGTGTTCCACAAGAATTAATGGAAAATAGAGATACAATTTCAAAATGTCACTTTTTTGGCAGATTTTCCATTTTAAAAAATGTTTTCCAGTTACAAAGCAAGGGTTAACAGCCAAACCAAACTCAATATTTATGGCCCTGATTCTGTAGTTTACAGAAACACCCCATATGTGGTCGTAAACCGCTGTACGGGCACACGGCAGGGCACAGACGGAAAGGAATGCCATACGGTTTTTGGAAGGCAGGTTTGCTGGACTGTTTTTTTTTACACCATGTCCCATTTGAAGCCCCCCTGATGCACCCCTAGAGTAGAAACTCCATAAAAGTGACCCCATCTAAGAAACTACACCCCTCAAGGTATTCAAAACAGATTTTACAAACGTCGTTAACCCTTTAGGTGTTCCACAAGAGTTATTGGCAAATGGAGATGAAATTTCAGAATTTCAATTTTTGGGCAAATTTTCCATTTTAATCCATTTTTCCCAATAACAAAGCAAGGGTTAACAGCCAAACAAAACTCTATATTTATGGCCCTGATTCTGTAGTTTACAGAAACACCCCATATGTGGTCGTAAACCGCTGTACGGGCACACGGCAGGGCGCAGAAGGAAAGGAATGCCATACGGTTTTTGGAAGGCAGATTTTGCTGGACTGGTTTTTTTGACACCATGTCCCATTTGAAGCCCCCTTATGCACCCCTAGAGTAGAAACTCCAAAAAAGTGACCCCATTTTAGAAACTACGGGATAGGGTGGCAGTATTGTTGGTACTAGTTTAGGGTATATATGATTTTTGGTTGCTCTATATTACACTTTTTGTGAGGTAAGGTAACAAGAAATAGCTAGTTTTGGCAGCGTTTTTATTTTTTGTTATTTACAACATTCAACTGACAAGTTAGATCATGTGATATTTTAATAGACCAGGCTGTCACGGATGTGGCGATACCTAATATGTATACTTTTTTTATTTTATTTATGCAAGTTTTACACAATGATTTCTTTTTTGAAACAAAAAAAATCATGTTTTAGTGTTTCCATAGTCTGAGAGCCATCATTTTTTCAGTTTTTGGGCGATTACCTTGGGTAGGGTATGATTTTTGCGGGATGAGATGACGGTTTTATTGGCACTATTTTGGGGTGCGTGTGACTTTTTGATTGCTTGCTATTACACTTTTTGTGATGTAAGGTGACAAAGAAATGGCTTTTTTTACACCGTTTTTATTTTTTACGGTATTCACCTGAAGTGTTAGGTCATGTGATATTTTTATAGAGCAAGTTATTACGGACGCTGCGATACCTAATATGTATACTTTTTTTAAATTTATGTAAGGGCTCTTTCACACTTGCTTTGTTGTGTTCCGGCATAGAGTTCCGTCGTCGGGGCTCTATGCCGGAAGAATTCTGATCAGGATTATCCCCATGCATTCTGAATGGAGAGAAATCCGTTCAGGATGCATCAGGATGTCTTCAGTTCCGGAACGGAACGTTTTTTGGCCGGAGAAAATACCGCAGCATGCTGCGCTTTTTGCTCCGGTCAAAAATCATGAACACTTGCTGCAAGGCCGGATCCGGGAATTAATGCCCATTGAAAGGCATTAATCCGGATCCGGCCTTAAGCTAAACGTCGTTTCGGCGCATTACCGGATCCGACGTTTAGCTTTTTCTGAATGGTTACAATGGCTGCCAGGACGCTAAAGTCCTGGTTGCCATGGTAAAGTGTAGTGGGGAGCGGGGGAGCAGTATACTTACCGTTCGTGCGGCTCCCGTGGCGCTTCAGAGTGACGTCAGGGCGCCCCACGCGCATGGATGACGTGATCGCATGGATCACGTCATCTATGCGCATGGGGCGCTCTGACGTCATTCTGGAGCGCCCCGGGAGCCGCACGGACGGTAAGTATACTGCTCCCCCGCTCCCCACTACTACTATGGCAGCCAGGACTTTAATAGCGCCCTGGGTGCCATAGTAACACTGAACGCATTTTGAAGACGGATCCGTCTTGAAATGCTTTCAGTTCACTTGCGGTGTTACGGATCCGGAGGGCACTTCCGGCAAATGGAGTGCACGACGGATCCGGACAACGCAAGTGTGAAAGAGGCCTTAGTTTTACACAATGATTTCATTTTTGAAGCAAAAAAAATCATGTTTTAGTGTTTCCATAGTCTGAGAGACATAATTTTTTTCAGTTTTTGGGCGATTACTTTGGGTAGGGTATGATTTTTTGCGGGATGAGATGACGGTTTTATTGGCACTATTTTGGGGTGCATATGACTTTTGGATCGCTTGCTATTACACTTTTTGTGATATAAGGTGACAAAAAATGGTTTATTTAGCACAGTTTTTATTTTTTATTTTTTACGGTGTTCATCTGAGGGGTTTGGTCATGTGATATTTTTATAGAGCCGGTCGATACGGACGCGGCGATACCTAATATGTTAACTTTTTTTATTTATGTAAGTTTTACACAATAATATCATTTTTGAAACAAAAAAAATGATGTTTTAGTGTCTCCATATGCGCACCCCTTCATAACCAGGACAGGGGCGCGCGCCTCCCGAAGTCCAGAACAGCAGCGCAAACCGAGTAATAACAATTGACACAACACAAATAAAATTGTTTATCAACAAACAAATAAATAAAAATAAATTAACAAAACTCTAAGAATTAAGAACAGGGACAGCAGGGATGACAGTGCATATGTAACATCCTGAAGTATGTCACTAAACTTCGGTATCCCTGCTTCATAATGTTAGGCATATGCATAATGTCATCTGGTATATGTTTGCATCATTTCCTCTACAATGTGCATTCTCCAGGTCTGTTGCATTGTATTTATGCTGTGATATCCATGTACACCAGCAGGTGGCAGCAGTATGTAGCAGAACCAAGCCAGTTAGTATATCTAGACTGGAATAGACCATTCCAGACTAGCTTCCCCCTATCTGAGGAGGAGTGGAATGTTCCCACATCCTTCTTTAGGAGAAGGATAGAAAGTTCTAGGCAGTGTACCAGCCACCCCCTGTTGGGGTAGGCTGTGTGAATAGGAGCTCCCAGAAACAGGAACCCCAACCAGGGATCCAAGCCTCTGCTGAGGCCCAAGATCAACCTTCCCAGCCTGAGTTCCTTACCTCAGCTGGATGACAAAGAAAGCAGCCATCTTCAGAACTACTAGATCTCCAGGAAGAAACCACCATTCCCTGCGAGCAGTCCTGTAAGTACAGATTACAGGAGAAGGAGAAGATAAGTACCTCCATAGCTAGTCAGGACCAAACAAAGCAGAAGATAGACAGAGCAGAAGACAGATACCTGCTAGATTCTTAAAGGTGTATGTACTAGATGCAGAAGATATATATAATTCCTGCCACATATTGCCAATAACTGCTGGGACCCTAGACTATTGTTGTAACATTGTATGGATCTAAAGCTGCCTCTTATAACATCAAGTAAAGACAAGTTGGACCCTATTCTCTGTGTGGAATTCCATCATTCCTCCATTACTCCTATTTACAACAATCAATTTGTTGCATGTGAGCCAGGATACAGGAGTCCAGCCGTACCACAGGTAGGAGACACCGTTGACACAATACAGAGACAATATCCCCCTCTGGCATTCCTCACCTAGTACGTGTGCTCATACCATCTTAAAGGGCCCTTTTACAGTACCTGCGCATGCTGCAACTGGCGTCACAAACTTAGTTACACCTAAATCTGACCCACTGCATAGCAGCCCCAATGACCCAGTGTCCTGCTCATTGCACATCCTATCCAACTAAAACATAGGTAGGAGCGCTCATCCCCTGATGACCCAAATTCTAAGCACACATCGGGCTACCCTTATATTAGTAATAACATTGTGAATAAACAATCAGGATTAAACAAGTAGCAGCGCTTCTGAAAAAGGAAAAAGTAGCTAACATCAGTTTACAGTAGTTACAGCGCTGACAATGGCTCAGCATCCGAATCCCCGCTCTAAGAAAAATAACCACCTCATCCCCAAAATAAAAAAGTGGCTACTTCTCACACAAGGTGACTGTTTTTACACACCAACCCTTTGATACATTTATTTTTTTTATTTTAATTCCAAGAAACAACCACACGCTACAGTTAAATGTCCACTGCTTTAATTTTAATTAATTTAATATTAAAGCCAAAATTAATATAAAAAAAGTGATACTATAAATATATAATTGTGGGGTTTTGCTCTGGTAGACAGGCTAGCGGACGCAGTACAGAGGCAACCACAAAGTCTTTAACTTAAACAGTTCAGTGTTTTATTCACACATAGGGAAAAACCAAAAGTAACGATTTGCAGTCTTGGTGTTTGTTCACACCATAAAAAGTCTACAGAACAAAAGCCTTCACCTGGTCAGCAGTTTTTTCCACCCGCAGTCCACAGCAGGCTTTAGGGCCTGTGTCCCAGCAGGCGTCTCTCAGCCCTTTAGCACGGCACAAGTTCTCAGTTCCAAAACACACAGAGACTGACAGTGCTCCACTGTCAGATGGAGAATAATCCACACACAGCTGAGACTGCTGGTCGGGTTTGATATAGGCCAGTAAAGACCCGGCCTGGAATGTGGGGAGAAGCCACCCACCCAGCACTTTGGCTACTCACACTAGAACCGGCCCGGATCGGCTTTACAGCCATACTAACAACAAACGGTGTCAGACAGCACTAGCTGCAGCTGACACTTAAAACTACCAGCTCTTACCTCACCGAGGCCAGGAATCTCTGTGACACATGCCTTCCTAATATATATATATATATATATATATATATAGGAAAAAGGCAGCACTCCAAAGAAATAAAATAAAAAAAACTCTTTATTCACCGCAGTGGCAATGGCCATTGCCACTGAGGTGAATAAAGAGTTTTTAAAAATGTTATTTCTTTGGAGTGCTGCCTTTTTCCTACGTATTACTGTGGGATTGGCTTTTTCCCAGCGGGCCGTGCATCCACAAATGGCTTTAGGCTGTGCTGCCTCTTTTTCAATTTTATATATGTAGTTAAGGCTGACGTGTCAGCCTGTATTTGTGGGAGGGGCGGAGGTGCCTTTAAAAAGCCAAGGCACGCGTCCCTCCTTGCCCGTGAGCTATCTGTGCCCCTCCCACCCTCCCTTATTTCTACTTCTACCAGGGTATGCCCCCTTATAGGCCTACCCTCGTTCATGGCTAAGGGCACACCACCAGCCATTCAGTCCAGGTCTGAGGTAAGTAAACAGGGCAGGCCTGTTCCCCACTTCTCACATGAGGTCCTTGCATCCGCAGCCATGACCACAAATATATATATATATATATATATATATATACACACACATTTTAGGCTGTCTAAATGTACAGAATATTTATAGAGGCCAGCCCGAATATTAATTCGTTTTTGTAAAGAGCATTTGTTCTGATGGTTTCACGTTACACAATAGGTGTGCTGCCCCTCCCTAGCTAAACATAGTACAGTATGTACTACACCCTTTGTATTTTTTCCCTTAGAGAACAATAGATGGAGAATGTGGGGGTCAGCTGTGCAAATTTAGCAGACAGTATAACCTGGCAGTATGGTTGAGTTTCATGAGGAATTATATCTTTATGTATGAAGGAGGTGTTGGTGCTGCAAATGAATTATATCTTTATGTATGGATTGGGTCAATGTATATGCGGGGATGGTATATATAATAAAAAAACATAGGAGTGTGTATATATATATATATATATATATATATATATACAGTACAGACCAAAAGTTTGGACACACCTTCTCATTCAAAGAGTTTTCTTTATTTTCATGACTATGAAGGCATCAAAACTATGAATTAACACATGTGGAATTATATACATAACAAACAAGTGTGAAACAACTGAAAATATGTCATATTCTAGGTTCTTCAAAGTAGCCACCTTTTGCTTTGATTATTGCTTTGCACACTCTTGGCATTCTCTTGATGAGCTTCAAGAGGTAGTCCCCTGAAATGGTTTTCACTTCACAGGTGTGCCCTGTCAGGTTTAATAAGTGGGATTTCTTGCCTTATAAATGGGGTTGGGACCATCAGTTGCGTTGAGGAGAAGTTAGGTGGATACACAGCTGTTAGTCCTACTGAATAGACTGTTAGAATTGGTATTATGGCAAGAAAAAAGCAGCTAAGTAAAGAAAAACGAGTGGCCATCATTACTTTAAGAAATGAAGGTCATTCAGTCAGCCGAAAAATTGGGAAAACTTTGAAAGTAAGGGCTATTTGACCATGAAGGAGAGTGATGGGGTGCTGCACCAGATGACCTGGCCTCCACAGTCACCGGACCTGAACCCAATCGAGATGGTTTGGGGTGAGCTGGACCGCAGAGTGAAGGCAAAAGGGCCAACAAGTGCTAAGCATCTCTGGGAACTCCTTCAAGACTGTTGGAAGACCATTTCAGGGGACTACCTCTTGAAGCTCATCAAGAGAATGCCAAGAGTGTGCAAAGCAGTAATCAAAGCAAAAGGTGGCTACGTTGAAGAACCTAGAATATGACATATTTTCAGTTGTTTCACACTTGTTTGTTATGTATATAATTCCACATGTGTTAATTCATAGTTTTGATGCCTTCAGTGTGAATCTACAATTTTCATAGTCATGAAAATAAAGAAAACTCTTTGAATGAGAAGGTGTGTCCAAACTTTTGGTCTGTACTGTTACTGTTACTTTAAGAAATGAAGGTCAGTCAGTCAGCCGAAAAATTGGGAAAACTTTGAAAGTAAGGGCTATTTGACCATGAAGGAGGTGATGGGGTGCTGCGCCAGATGACCCCAGTCACCGGACCTGAACCCAATCGAGATGGTTTGGGGTGAGCTGGACCGCAGAGTGAAGGCAAAAGGGCCAACAAGTGCTAAGCATCTCTGGGAACTCCTTCAAGACTGTTGGAAGACCATTTCAGGGGACTACCTCTTGAAGCTCATCAAGAGAATGCCAAGAGTGTGCAAAGCAGTAATCAAAGCAAAAAGTGGCTACTTTGAAGAACCTAGAATATGACATATTTTCAGTTGTTTCACACTTGTTTGTTATGTATATAATTCCACATGTGTTAATTCATAGTTTTGATGCCTTCATAGTCATGAAAATAAAGAAAACTCCTTGAATGAGGTGTGTCCAAACTTTTGGTCTGTACTGTATATATTTACTGCCTTTGCTACGTCGTGTGAGTTTTTTAAAATGAAAGTAGTGAAAAAACAAACAATAATAATTATAAAAATAGTCATAAAAGATTAAAAAAAATACACATAAAAAGCACATAAAATGACAAGAAAACACAAAAAAGCTATAAACATATAAAGCTAGTTGAGTTTGTATCTGTGTTGGGAATCATGAAGGCAAGATGAAGGAATGTATTCATAGTTTGTATCAATATATTTCCCTATATTAAAGGGTTTCTACCACTTTGTTTTCACCTATTTAGCTGTCAGACACTAGCGATCCGCTAGTGTCTGCTCTACCAAACCATCCTAATATAACAGCTTATTGTCCTGCCGTTTCGCTAAAAAAAGAACTTATATAGATATGCTAATGAGCCTCTAGGTGCTAGGAACAGGCGCAGTGGAGATGTCTGTGCAGGGAAGCGGTCAGACATTCACTGCGCATGCGCCGAATACAGACGCGCACGGGGAGGATCGCATTCCGGAGGAGATGGGAAGGTAGACCGAGCCTCTAGGTGCTAATGACGCCCCCATAGCACCTAGAGGCTCATTAGCATATCTATATAAGTTCTTTTTTTAGCGAAACGGCAGGACAATAAGCTGTTATATTAGGATGGTTTGGTAGAGCAGACACTAGCGGATCGCTAGTGTCTGACAGCTAAATAGGTGAAAACAAAGTGGTAGAAACCCTTTAACCGTGATTACTAGATTTTTATGTTTTATCCCATATATTGATGGTGATCTGTATATAATTTATTTATGTTTTTTTTTTAAATACTTGTTTAATCCTGATTGTTTATTCACTAGTATAAGGGTAGCCCGATGTGTGCTTATTATTTGGGTCATCGGTGGATGAGCACTCCTACCCAGGTTTTAGTGGGATAGGATGTGCTGTCATCCCCGCTGTCCCTGCTGCTGGCGCATGGTAACTTACTTAGCGATGTCATATATAAAGGAAACTGTGGAAGACGGATCAACTTAGTATACATATTAGTAGTGATGGACGAACATCGGATGGGACGGTTCGCGAACGTGATTGAGCGAACGTGATCAAATGTTCGCGAACCGCAAGTTCGCGGCAGGCCCCATTCACTTTGGATGCAGGCGAACCTGAAAAACCTTTAGCTCATATTTGCAGCCACCAAATACTTAGTAGAAGTGCACAAATAATCCCACAACATAGACAGTGACATACTAGAGGGGGGATCACTGACAAAAATTCCAACAAAAAATATGTATCTTAATCAGGGGACATTTTTAGGCGTCTTAAAGGGAAATTCTCTTAAATGTGCCCTGTTGGAGCCTAGAAATATTTTATTTTAGGCCACGGGAGTACGGGCCTTAAAAATGAGGCATTCACCTGACATATAAGAAATTCTGATTATGTGGCTCGAGGTACATTATGGGGTTAATGGATAAAAATTTTACGTAGGCCACTGGACTACAGGCCCCATACATTAGGCATTCACCAGACAGAAAAGATCAAGTGATTATGTGGCTGGAGGTATATTACACGGATATCAATTTTACTGCAGGCCAGTACTAATACAGGTCAAATACATATGTTTAAAAGAACTAAAAATATAAAATTTGATTAAAAACATAGCTAACGAAATCCCTCTCTTGAAAAAAACCCTAATGATAATAGTTGAAATTCAATAACACGTGATCATCACTGGTGTTGAATTCCTCCGAGGCCGCAACAATTATTCATTCACAGTACAGAAAAGAACATGTAAGTATGTGGCTGGAGGTAGATTACACGGTCATTGGATATCAATTTTACAGCAGGCCAGTGGACTACAGGCCCCAAAAATTATGCATTCAGCGTACAGAAAAGAACAAGTAAGTATGTGGCTGGAGGTAGATTACATGTACATTGGATATCAATTTTACTGCTGGCCAGTCTATTACAGGCCCCAAAAATTATGCATTCACCATACAGAAAAGATCATGTGATTATGTGGCTGGAGGTCTATTAGACGGTCAATGGATATCAATTTTACTGAAGGCCAGTACAAATACAGGTCAAATACATATATTTAAAAGAACTAAAAATACAAAATTGGATTAAAAACATGGCTAACGAAATCCCCCCTCTTGAAAAAAACCCTAATGATAAAAGTTGAAGCACATGGTCGTCACAGAGAATTCCTCCGAGGCCCAAAACAGAAAGGGCCTTTTATGCCGCTGTATTTACCTAAGACAGGGACCATTATTTGTTCTGGGTGGTGGTGGATATTTGTGGGCTGTCATGAGGAAATTCAATTAAACATGGTCGTCGACTGGTCACATGTGTTAAATTCCTCCGAGATCCATGCCTCATTCATTTTTAGAAACGTGAGGTAGTCCACACTGTCGTGAGCTAGGCGAGTGCGCTTATCGGTCACGAATCCCCCCTCTACTGCGCTGAATGTCCTTTCAGACAGGACACTGGACGAGGTGCAAGCCAAGAGTTCCATGGCAAATTGTGCCAGCTCTGGCCACAGGTCAAGCCTGCACACCCAGTAGCCCAGGGGTTCCTCGCCTCTCAGAGAGTCAACATCGGCCGTTAACCCGATGTAGTGGGACACCTGTCGGTCTAGGCGTTCCCTGAGGCTGGATCGGAGAGCGGCTGTTGATGGGTTGGTTGCAAGAATGATCTTATATCCGAAGTGACCAATACATCTTCAAACCGCCCTCTTCTTGCATGCGCTGTTGGATTGGTACCCGCAACTGTTTCTCTTTGAGTGAAAATTCCTCTGCCAGTGCCCGCAAAAGCCGAATGCAGCATTTCTCGAAGCAAGGCCTGGAAGGGCTGCATTCTGACAGCCCTCTGTTATGCTGGTAACATGTCCGCCATTTTGTCCCTCTTCAAACACTGGAGCATGAAGGTCCCCATTTGCACTAAACTGGAAGCGGTGGAGTGGTCTGGCTCCTGTTCATCGTCCAGGATAATGTCGTCCTCGGTCTCCTCCCCCCAGTCACGGACAACACCAGGGATCCTAGAAAAGTTTAAAGCATGCTCTTCTTGCTCCTCCTCCGCCCAGGCACCATCCTCCTCTGACTCCTCTTCAGACTCCTGTTGACTTGTCTCAGATGGAGTAGCCCCCCCCTGGGAATTCAATCAGCATTGCGACTTCCTCATCTTCCTGCTCCTCGACAGCTTGATCAATGACAAGAAGCAATGCACGCTCCAGAAAGAAGGCGTAAGTTACGATGTCACTGATGGCCCCCTGGCTGCGGCTGACCAGTTTGGTGAGCTCATCAAATGGCCGCAGAAGTCTGCATGCATCGTGCATGAGCAGCCACTGGCGCTGTGAAAAAAAAAACAAGCTCCCATAACCTGTCCTGCTGCAGAGTTCGTACAGGTAGTTGTTAACTGCACGTTTCTGCTGGAGCAGCCTATCAAGCATATACAAAGTGGAGTTTTATTGCGTCGGGCAGTCACAAATCAGACGTCTGACGGGCAGGTGGTGTCGCCGCTGAACGTCAGCAAGGCGAGCCATGGCCGTGTAAGATCTTCTAAAATGTCCAGAGATTTTCCTGGCCTGCCGCAAGACGTCCTGGACCCCGGGGTATTGGGCAATGAATCGCTGCACGACTAAGTTCAGGACTAGGGATGAGCGAACCCGAACTGTATAACATTTTCGTAAAAGTCCGGGTTCGGGTTCGGTGTTCGGCGCTTTCTTGGCGCTTTTTGAAAGGCTGCAAAGCAGCCAATCAACAAGCGTCATACTACTTGCCCCAAGAGGCCATCACAGCCTTGCCTACTATTGGCATGGCTGTGATTGGCCAGTGCAGCATGTGACCCAGCCTCTATATAAGCTTGGGTCACGTAGCGCTGCACGTCACTCTGCTGATATAAGCGTAGGGAGAGGTTGCTGCTGCGACGTTAGGGCGAGATTAGGCAGATTAACTCCTCCAAAAGACTTAATTCAGTGATCGATCTCCAGCTGTGGATCATTGAAGTGCTGATATTGAATTGCTCACTTTTTTTAGGCTGCCCAGAGCGTTTTTATATCACTTTTTTCTGGGGTGATCGGCGGCCATTTCGTGGCTTGTGGTGCGCCAGCACAAGCTACCACCAAGTGCATTTAACCATCAATAGTGTGGTTATTTTTTGCTATATCCTACATCAGGTGCAGGCTGAGCCTGTGTCACCCAAGTGCATTTAACCATCAATAGTGTGGTTATTTTTTGGCCATATACTACATCAGGTGCAGGCTGAGCCTGTGTCACCCAAGTGCATTTAACCATCAATAGTGTGGTTATTTTTTGCTATATCCTACATCAGGGTCAAGCTTTCATCAAGTGCATTTAACCATCAATAGTGTGGTAATTTTTGGGCCATATACTACATCAGGTGCAGGCTGAGCCTGTGTCACCCAAGTGCATTTAACCATCAATAGTGTGGTTATTTTTTGGCCATATACTACATCAGGGGCAAGTTGAGCCTGTCACCCAGCGCCTAAAAAATAGGCCGGACATTTCTATTCCTCCAAATCAGTACTGTTTTAGCTGGTCAAGTTATTTTTAGTGATCGTAAAAGCACAGTTTTTGTTCTGGGTTGAAAAACAATTCCCAAATTTGCCATTCTCAAAATTAGTAGTTTCTGCTATATCAGGCCTACTTTAAATCTATCCCAAAAAGGGTATATTAGATTCAAGGTGCTGATAGTGTCATTCTGAAAAACTTAACACACACGCTACAGTGCAGATACAAGTCTAATTCTGTGATTAAAGGTATATCTGTCACACAGCGCCTAAAAAATAGGCCTGACATTTATATTCCTCCAAATCAGTACTGTTTTAGCTGGTCAAATTATTTGTAGTGATCGTAAAAGCACAGTTTTTGTTCTGGGTTGAAAAACAATTCCCAAATTTGCCATTCTCAAAATTAGTAGTTTCTGCTATATCAGGCCTACTTTAAATCTATCCCAAAAAGGGTATATTAGATTCAAGGTGCTGATAGTGTCATTCTGAAAAACTTAACACACACGCTACAGTGCAGATACAAGTCTAATTCTGTGATTAAAGGTATACCTGTCACACAGCGCCTAAAAAATAGGCCTGACATTTATATTCAGCTAAATCTGTCATTACTGGTGTGCCTGTATTAGTGTAATACGGTACCTAAATAGATAGCCAGACAGTGTTAGGTGTTAGGCCTGAATTTTAATTCAATACATTGGCCCGAATAATATTTTTCTTATTGTGGTGAACGGTAACAATGAGGAAAACATCTAGTAAGGGACGCGGACGTGGACATGGTCGTGGTGGTGTTAGTGGACCCTCTGGTGCTGGGAGAGGACGTGGCCGTTCTGCCACAGCCACACGTCCTAGTGTACCAACTACCTGTAACAGTACAGCCTGGATCAGGGCTGGGACAAGGCCATTTGGTGCCCAGGGCGAAGATGGCAAACTGCGCCCCCCCCCCCCCCCGTTTTTAAGAAAGAATCAATGTTGTTTCAAAACAAGAATATACTTAAAGCAATAGAACAAAGGACTGTGGGACTTTGAAAGTCACAGACACTATAAAGTTCCCCCCCATCATCATGTGCCAGTATAAAGTCCCCCCCATCATCATGTGCCAGTTTTGTAATAAGCCCCCCCAATGTGCCAGTAACACTATTGTAAAAAAAAACAAAAAAAAAACACTTATACTTACCTAAGTGTCAGCGATGCGATGCAGCCTCTTCCTGTGTCCCACGCTGTAATGTAAGGCTCAGGCGGCACGATGACGTCATTGCGCCGGCCTCTGATAGGCTGCCGGCCTAGTGCCTGCAGCCAGGGGCGTACATAAAAATCACTGGGCCCCATAGCAGGAATCTAAATTGGGCCCCCATTCCCCTTTTATAGCCCCTCCCTTTGTTCCATGAACTATTCTTGCTGCTGCGTTTTATAATTTATGCCATCAGGGCCGGAATGGGATTACAAAACAGCCCTGGCACACAAAAGAGGTATAATAGATGCAGATGTATATTATATACAGCAGTGTACAGTTATGTGAGGTACGCGGTATAATAGATGCAGTGTGTACAGGTATATAGTATATTCCCTAGTGTTCTGATATGTGAGGTACAGGGTATAATAGATGCAGTGTGTACAGGTATATAGTATATACAGCAGTGTACTGATATGTGAGGTACGGGGTATAATATATGCAGTGTATACAGTATATACAGTAGTGTAATATGTGAGGTACGAGGTATAATAGATGCAGTGTGTACAGGTATATAGTAAATACAGCAGTGTATTGACACCTCGTACCTCACATATCAGTACACTGCTGTATATACTATATATCTGTACACACTGCATCTATTATACCTCGTACCTCACATATATAGTATATACAGAAGTGTACTGATATCTGTACACACAGCATCTATTATACCTCATACCTCACATATCAGTGCACTGCGGTATATACTATATATCTGTACATATTGCATGTATAATACTGTGTAATATATGCAGTGTGTGTGCATGTATGTGTGTGTATATATATATATATATATATATATATATACAGAGCAGTGTATTGATGTGACACATAGAAGGTATAATACTGTAGATGCAGTGTTTATAGAAATATGTGGTCAGTTATGCATTATAGTCACTGTGAGGTACATGAGGTAGTGGTAACTGTCTGAAGTAGTATACATGAGTGAGCAATGAGTAAAAACAGGGCATGGAGGGGGGGGGGGGGGTAAATGATGAAAAGTGGAGGACCTCCTCTTACCTCTCCATTCCAGTCTGTATGGATCAATACAGAGCTGCTTGTGAACTTTTAATACTTGCTGTTAGGGGTTGAAGGACCTGTGATGATGTCATCACAGGTCCTGGCAGATGTACCTTTGAAACCTAGGAACTACACCATTTTTGGTGCAGTTCCTTTGCTAGATTCTGCAGGACCTGTGATGTTGAAGATGATGTCATCACAGGTCCTGGCAGATGCACTGTTCTAACCTGGGAACTACACTTTACACTGTGCAGTTCCCTTACAGGACCTGTGATGACATCATCAAAGGTCCTTTAGCTTTAGAAAGGTAAACAGGAGTAATTAGGGGGCGGGGCCTCTCCTCCACTTCGGTGCCTGCCTGCAGCCTATCAGAGGAAAGGGAAGGGACACGCCTCTCCCTCCCCTGCACCTCCGCTGGCACAGACAGTTTACAATGGAGATGAGCGCAATGGAAGCGCTCATCTCCCTGTGCCCGGCGGCGGCTGCTCACTTGGGGGGGGGGGGTCATTTTAGTTCGGGGGGCACAGCATGATGTAGGGGGGGCCGCCGCCGTGACCCCCTCTGGCCCCCCCCTGGCGACGCCACTGCTGCTGGCACTTCACCTGCGCCCCCCTCCTGTCCGCAAATGGTAGCGCCCAGGGCACCCGCTCCTTCGGCCCCTGCCTTGTACCGGCCCTGGCCTGGATCACAGCGGCTCCCTGTGACGATACGCTGACTTGCGCTCCAGCGTGGAACGCACCGGCCGTCTGCGATGATACGCTGGCTTGCGTTCCAGCGTGGAACGCAGCGACCGCCTGTGTTGTTACGCTGGCTTGCGCTCCAGCGTGGAACGCAGTGGCTGCTGGGCCCTCCTGTGACTCCGCCCACTTACCGTCCAGCCCTTAAATAGAAGACAGGTGCTAAGCAGGGTGTTCCACTAATGGAGTGCGCACCCTGCTAGCTCCACTGCATCTGAGGACTCTGTCCACATATCCAGACCTGGATCCCTAACAACAGCGTGAAGGACTGTCTACCTTCTTGCCACTGGCTTCCCCACTGCTGGCTTCCTAGCCAGGACCAACTAATCGCAAGTATATGCCTGTTACCTGCTCTGATTAATGTCCTGGAACTCTGAGTGGGGTGGTTCCTGACTGGTGTGAGACGATACTCCCAAACCAACTCTGAACCTACTGCATACTATATAATAAACTGTGGACATGCTCTGAACCTACTGCATACTATATACTAAACTGTGGACATGCTATACTAACTCTGAACCTACTGCATACTATATACTAAACTGTGGACATGCTCTGAACCTACTGCATACTATATACTAAACTGTGGACATGCTCTGAACCTATGGCATACAATATACTAAACTGAGGACATGCTATATACTAACCCTGAACCTATTGCATACTAGATACTAACTCTGAACTGTGCACAAGCTTATACTAACTTGTGACTCCTGTAATACTGGGAGACCTTCCTCTCCAGCAGTAATACTAAATAGATGGATAGCGGTAAATGATTTTGTTACCCCAAACTCTCCGCCCAAGACTGAGAGAGACGCCTGGGGTACATACTGAGTAACCGCGAATCCCACAGCCAAGAACAAGGGCAGTGGGATAATAGTGCATGTCCATTGCTTGCGCAGTTGAGATCCTAACTGATCAACTAGGTGCGTTACATATTAGTGGAACCCACATGGATCCAGCGGAGGTTGCAGGTCACCTCGTCACCCTCACTAAGAGGGTGGAGACCCTCAATGTGACTATACAACATCTCCAGCTAGAAAACCAGGCAATACGGCAACTTGTCACTCAGGGGCCAGGACACCCCCGTGATGGACCAGAACCCAAGGTCAGCCCACCTGAGATATTCGCGGGTGACCGAAGGCAGTTCAGGGATTTCCTGAACGCGTGCAAACTAATGTTTGAGCTGCAGCACCGGACTTACCCAACTGACAGAACAAAAGTACTTACCATGATCTCATACCTCAGGGGGGAGCCCAGAGCATGGGCCAATACTTATTTAGAAAAAGAAGACCCAGTCCTGGAATCCTTCCCTCTGTTCCTTGAAAAAATGGCCCTTCTCTACGAGGACCATAGTAAACAGCTGACCGCTGAGACCGCTATACGCAGCCTTAAACAAGGGAGACGACCTGTAGAGGACTTTATTGCGGAATACACTCGCTGGGCCCGGGAGACTGAATGGAATGACCTCACTCTTAGGAATCAATTCTGCATAGGTCTTTCCGAGGCCCTGAAGGACGAATTAGCCCGAGGAGAATTACCACTTACACTTAATGCCTTGATGCAGAAGGCCACCACCATTGACAGACGGCTGAGGGAACGCAGAGCCGAGAGAGTCTCAGGCTTCACACCCAACCCAAGACCGTCCAGCCAGGGTCCTGCTGTAGAGATGATGGAGATTGGGGCGATCCGAGGTCCTCTGACCAAGAGAGAGAAAGCCAGGAGACGTAACCTCAACCTCTGTTTATATTGTGCGTCTGCTGACCATACCGTTGACGGATGCCCCGCGATACGTAAGAAGTGCGAAGGTAAGAGAGGCACGTCTTGTACCTTAGGCAGTACAAAAAATAGTACTGGTGGTTACATATACACGTCTCTCACCTTACAGTGGGACCAAAACCGGATTATCATTGAAGCCATGGTGGACACGGGAGCATCGGGGAATTTTATCGATATGCATCTGGTTGAGCGAAATAAAATTCCCCACATGAGAAAAAACGTTCCGATATCCGTGAGTTTCATTGACGGTACCACTTCTAGTCCTATCCACAGTCAGACTCAACCCCTCATGGTGACATGTGAAAATAACCACACAGAATTCTTATCCTTTGATATCATACACTCTCCATTGTTTCCCGTGATTCTTGGGTTGCCATGGTTGCAAATACACCAGCCAGCCCTCCTATGGAAACAGGGCAGAGTTCAGTTTACGTCACCTTATTGTATGGAGACCTGCTTTCCTCTCAAATCTCTCATGCACGTGGGAGTGAACCAGGTCCCCAGCCAATTCGCAGACTTTGCTGAGGTATTCAGCGCAAAGAAGGCGGAATCTCTTCCGCCCCATAGATCTTACGATTGCCCCATAGACTTGCTGCCGGGTAGTGAGATACCCACGGGTAGAATTTATCCATTGGCACAACCAGAACTTGGTCACCTCAAACAGTACCTAGAAGAGAACTTACGAAAAGGTTTTATTCAGCCTTCAACCTCCCCGGCAGCAGCAGGGATGTTCTTTGTGAGAAACAAAGACTCAAGCCTAAGGCCCATTATAGATTACAGAGCCTTGAACAAAGTAACAATCAAAAATCGGTACCCCTTGCCACTAATATCCGAACTCATAGAAAGATTACAAACAGCAACAATCTACACCAAGCTGGATTTGAGAGGCGCATACAACTTAATTAGGATCAGAAAAGGTGATGAATGGAAGACAGCTTTCCGCACTCGGTATGGTCTCTTCGAGTATACAGTGATGCCCTTCGGGTTGTGCAACGCCCCTGCCACATTCCAAAATTTTATTAACGACATCTTTAGGGATCTACTGGACGTATGTGTAATCATCTATCTTGATGATATACTAGTGTATTCCGATAACTTACACGATCACAGGAAACATGTCCGTTGGGTTCTCGCACGGTTAAGTGTTCATCGCTTATACGTCAAACAGGAAAAATGTGTATTCGAGACTACCTCTCTTCCCTTCCTCGGATACATAATTTCACCCAAAGGTATCCAGATGGATCCCTCAAAAATCACTTGCATCCAAAATTGGCCGATTCCGGATTCCAGGAAAGCTCTTCAACGGTTCCTGGGGTTCTCAAACTTCTATAGGAAATTCATTAAAGATTTCTCCGCTACCACTAAACCACTAACCCGCTTAACTAGTGTCAACACGAAGTTCGTTTGGTCCAAGGACGCCCAATCAGCGTTTGAGTTATTAAAGAACAGGTTCACTACGGCACCGATACTGACTCTCCCAAATCCGAACCATCACTATGTGCTGGAAGTAGACGCATCCCAGGCAGCCATAGGAGCTGTTCTGTCCCAGCGAAGCTCTTTTTCAACTCCGTTACATCCTATCGGGTTCTACTCCCGGCCGCTAAATACCGCCGAATTCAATTACCCCATAGGCGAAAAGGAACTCCTCGCCATAAAGTGCTCCCTGGGAAATTGGAGGCATTTACTTGAAGGATCAATACACCCCATCACAATTTATACGGATCACCGTAATCTACAATACCTGAAAACCAATAAAACATTATCAGGCCGTCAAGTACGGTGGAGTTTTTTTTTTGACAGGTTTAACTTCCAAATTACATACCGACCAGGCTCAAAAAATGGGAAGGCCGACGCCTTGTCACGACTGGCTAAAATTCGCACCTCAGACACGGCCCCCACATGGATCATTCCACCGAAGAAACTCGTCCTTGCCACCATAACGTTGGAAACCCAGCTCAAGGATGCTCTAATTAATGACCATGCTAATACCCCCCCTGGTCTTTCGCAGAACCAACAGGGTCTCCTTTACAAGGACAGCCAACTGTACATACCACCCTCCCTCACCAATCAGGTGATCAAACTTTGCCATGATTTACCCCTCGCGGGACATCCCGGCATTGCTAAAACCACAACCCTGATACGCAGGAACTTCTGGTGGCCAAAGATGACCAAACAAATTGAGGAATACGTTTCCACGTGCGAGACCTGTGCCTCATGTAAAACTGACAGAAACCGACCTTATGGTCTCCTAATGAGTCTTCCCATCGCCAACAGACCCTGGGAATGGGTCTCGATGGATTTCATAGTTGAACTTCCCCTTTCCAGAGGAAACAACACCATCATGGTGGTAGTGGATTTGCTGACTAAGATGGCACACTTCGTGCCCCTCAAGAAGTTACCCTCCTCCAAGGAAACGGCCGTGGTATTCCTGTCTAATATTATTAAGTTACATGGAATTCCTAGCCAGGTCATATCAGACAGGGGTTTGCAATTCGTATCCAAATTCTGGAGAGCACTTTGTTCCAGACTTCAAATCGACCACAGAATGTCTACCGCCTATCACCCCCAAACTAATGGGCAGACTGAAAGGGTGAATCAGTGTCTGGAACAGTATCTCAGATGTCACTGCTCATTTCTCCAGGATGACTGGGAGGGCCTACTTCCTCTCGCTGAATTCGCCTATAATAATTCTACGAATTCCTCCACATTACATACTCCATTCTTTGCTAATTACGGATTTCACCCTAGGTCTCTTCCTCAAACCAGCCTTCCCACAAACGTTCCAGCCACAGACGATTATCTGACCACTTTGCAAACTACCCTTAAGACGCTAAAAGACAACCTTCAACGGGCAAAAGAAAGACAGAAGTGTTACTACGACCGTCGTAGGAGAGAAAGTCCTCCCTACCAGGTCGGGGACTCGGTTTGGTTATCAACAAAAAACCTTCGGTTGGGGGTACCTTCCAAGAAATTGGGAAGACAATTCCTGGGTCCTTTTCCGATAGAAAGGATTATTAACCCCAACACGGTGAGACTCACCCTTCCTCCGCGATTACAGGTACATCCCACATTCCACGTGTCACTACTGAAGCCGTTTAGATCTAGGCCGTTCCCATCAAGTGATCCTCGACCCTTGCCTCCGATAGAGGTCCAAGGAGAAGAAGAATTTGAAGTTGAGCAGCTCATTGATTCCAGAAGAAGACGGGGGAAGATCCAGTATCTCATTAGATGGAAGGGGTATGGTCCCCAGGATGACTCTAGGGAAGATGTGCAAAACGTTCATGCTCCCAGACTCCAAAGATTGTTCCATAGAAGATTTCCCAACCGACCCTCTCCTAGTGGGGTACCCCGGAGGGGTCCCTTAAGGGGGGGGTACTGTAACAGTACAGCCTGGATCACAGCGGCTCCCTGTGACGATACGCTGACTTGCGCTCCAGCGTGGAACGCACCGGCCGTCTGCGATGATACGCTGGCTTGCGTTCCAGCGTGGAACGCAGCGACCGCCTGTGTTGTTACGCTGGCTTGCGCTCCAGCGTGGAACGCAGTGGCTGCTGGGCCCTCCTGTGACTCCGCCCACTTACCGTCCGGCCCTTAAATAGAAGACAGGTGCTAAGCAGGGTGTTCCACTAATGGAGTGCGCACCCTGCTAGCTCCACTGCATCTGAGGACTCTGTCCACATATCCAGACCTGGATCCCTAACAACAGCGTGAAGGACTGTCTACCTTCTTGCCACTGGCTTCCCCACTGCTGGCTTCCTAGCCAGGACCAACTAACCGCAAGTATATGCCTGTTACCTGCTCTGATTAATGTCCTGGAACTCTGAGTGGGGTGGTTCCTGACTGGTGTGAGACGATACTCCCAAACCAACTCTGAACCTACTGCATACTATATACTAAACTGTGGACATGCTCTGAACCTACTGCATACTATATACTAAACTGTGGACATGCTATACTAACTCTGAACCTACTGCATACTATATACTAAACTGTGGACATGCTCTGAACCTACTGCATACTATATACTAAACTGTGGACATGCTCTGAACCTACTGCATACTATATACTAAACTGTGGACATGCTATACTAACTCTGAACCTACTGCATACTATATACTAAACTGTGGACATGCTATACTAACTCTGAACCTACTGCATACTATATACTAAACTGTGGACATGTTCTGAACCTACTGCATACTATATACTAAACTGTGGACATGCTCTGAACCTATGGCATACAATATACTAAACTGAGGACATGCTATATACTAACCCTGAACCTATTGCATACTAGATACTAACTCTGAACTGTGCACAAGCTTATACTAACTTGTGACTCCTGTAATACTGGGAGACCTTCCTCTCCAGCAGTAATACTAAATAGATGGATAGCGGTAAATGATTTTGTTACCCCAAACTCTCCGCCCAAGACTGAGAGAGACGCCTGGGGTACATACTGAGTAACCGCGAATCCCACAGCCAAGAACAAGGGCAGTGGGATAATAGTGCATGTCCATTGCTTCCGCAGTTGAGATCCTAACTGATCAACTAGGTGCGTTACACTACCTCAGGTCCCAGTAGCCGCCAGAATTTACAGGGATATTTGGTGGGGCCCAAAGCCGTTCTAAGGATGGTAAGGCCTGAGCAGGTACAGGCATTAGTCAATTGGGTGGCCGACAGTGCATCCAGCACGTTCACATTATCTCCCACCCAGTCTTCTGCAGAAAGCGCACAGATGGCGCATGAAAACCAAGCCCATCAGTCTGTCACATCACCCCCATGCATATCAGGGAAACTGTCTGAGCCTCAAGTTATGCAGCAGTCTCTTATGCTGTTTGAAGACTCTGCTGCCAGGGTTTCCCAAGGGCATCCACCTAGCCCTTCACCAGGGGTGGAAGAGATAGAATGCACTAACGCACAACCACTTATGTTTCCTGATGATGAGGACATGGGAATACCACCTCGGCACGTCTCTGATGATGACGAAACACAGGTGCCAACTGCTGCGTCTTTCTGCAGTGTGCAGACTGAACAGGAGGTCAGGGATCAAGACTGGGTGGAAGACGATGCAGGGGACGATGAGGTCTTAGACCCCACATGGAATGAAGGTCGTGCCACTGACTTTCACAGTTCAGAGGAAGAGGCAGTGGTGAGACCGAGCCAACAGGCACCTGCATGCAAAGCATGAACTGCAGTGGAGTAAACACCTTAAAAACAAGGAAGTCACTCAGGCTCCCCCTGCTACCTCTTCTGCTGCTGCCGCCTCGGCCTCTGCTGCTGCTGCCGCCTCGGCCTCTTCCTCCGCCTCTGGAGGAACGTTGGCACCTGCCGCCCAGCAAACATGGGATGTACCACCAACACCACCACCTGCGTCACCAAGCATCTTAACCATGTCACACGGCAGCGTTCAGCTCTCCATCTCACAAACATTTGAGAGAAAGCGTAAATTCCCACCTAGCCACCCTCGATCCCTGGCCCTGAATGCCAGCATTTCTAAACTACTGGCCTATGAAATGCTGTCATTTAGGCTGGTGGACACAGACAGCTTCAAACAGCTCATGTCGCTTGCTGTCCCACAGTATGTTGTTCCCAGCCGCCACTACTTCTCCAAGAGAGCCGTGCCTTCCCTGCACAACCAAGTGTCCGATAAAATCAAGTGTGCACTGCGCAACGCCATCTATGGCAAGGTCCACCTAACCACAGATACGTGGACCAGTAAGCACGGCCAGGGACGCTATATCTCCCTAACTGCACACTGGGTAAATGTAGTGGCGGCTGGGCCCCAGGCGGAGAGCTGTTTGGCGCACGTCCTTCCGCCGCCAAGGATCGCAGGGCAACATTCTTTGCCTCCTGTAAAACAAGTATAAGGCTGGCACTCAAATATGTGGGATCAATAGAGATGACAATTTATTCAAATGTAAAATACAGACATAAGATTAAAACCATATAATGAATATAATAAAACCAGTAGTTATAATTGGTGGTAATAAAACTATCGCAATGAATAAATATAACAATATATAAAAAGAAGACCGCAAATAAATAAATAAATAAGCACTGGGGACGACAATCTATGGGTGGTGGTCAGTATCTCCTGACAACATACAGGGTGGATCCTAATGTGGAGTGCTATCCTTCTAGATAAAGTCCTCTGGTTCGTATATGCACTTGTCCAGCAGTGGTCTGTGGCCGAATAGGGATAACAGTCCAGGGAGAAAGTATGTAATTCTAACTGGTAAGCATGTGTCGCAGGATGAATAACAGAGTAGATACAATGCTGCAGGTCGGAGTTAAAGCGGCACCGGATTTGGTCTTACCCTCTGATTCGGGTCCGGTCACTGGGAAGTCTCTCCCTCTCACCGCTACTCACCACGCCGTGTCAGCTTCCGTTCACGTGTGTTTGGCGTCCTCGCTCGAGACAATAATCACGTGGTGGTAGTCTCGCGGGATTAGCCTGTTGAGATGTCCGGTCTGCTTTTTCCTCAGGATAATTGTAAGTCAGATTTCTGTGGAGCGCTCCAATATCTGAAAAACTTTCTTGTTAAGTCCGGATCCTTCTTTATGGGGGTGAACTCGCCAGACGCGTTTCGGGGACGTCTCTCCCCTTCCTCAGTGGCTCTACCCCCATTGTAGTGTCACTTCCTTTTATAGTCTGCTCAGCAACCTTCAAATTCCGGATCAAAACTCCGGTTTCGGCTATTTGCGGCATCAGTGCGTTTTTGGTGCGGTAATTTTAGGGTATATGCGTTTTTTGTTCTAATCTCTTCTTTTCATTATAATACTCTCATATGTCAAGATGGAAATTACCACAACATTTCTAACAATGTTAAAAATATTAAAAATATTAAAAACATAGAAACTTTAATACAAACCATGTCTATCAATACACAATATATATGTTTATCATCTTCTATTGTAAAAACAATATTACTGCGGTAAATATATAAATATATCTATGTGCACCTAACCACGATCAAATATGAATATATATGAATATATATAAATATATATAAAAAATCTCAAAAAATTAAAATGAGAAAAGATGTGGGGGAGGGGACGTTATTCCTGGACCATATAGCATATGTATTATCTGGTATCCATTACTATTCTTCATATCTTTGATTGTAGGTTAATAGGATAGTGGGAATGTGGGCCTCTCTCCAAGGGGGGATCACAGCGCCGATAAACGGCCTGACATGTCATCCCCCATTAGATGAGAGGCACACAAACCTGGGTCTACAGGAAACCGAAAATCTTGAGTTCGGCATTTAAGCCTGCTGGAATCAGACTGCCGAAATCATATATATGTCGGGATTCTGCCCGGGACATACGTTCTACATGTTTCCCCCCTCTCCAGTGTGTATCTATTTTTTCCAGGGCCATAAATATCAGTCCTTTGGGGTCTTGATTATGGGCTTCTTTAAAATGCTTAGAAAGTGAGTGCTTCAGATAGCCCTTTCTGATATTGGACACGTGTTCTGATATCCTCACCTTTAGAGTTCTTTTTGTCCTCCCAACATACTGTCTAGAACAGGGGCACTGGATAAGATATATTACACTGGTCGAATTGCAGGTTAAGAAGTCTTTAATCTCCCATTGAAAACTGTTGTGTGTTGAGCCAATGTTCTTAATGCTTTTTGGAGCTTTGGTTACTTTACAGCCGGCACATTGGCCGCATCTATAAAACCCTTTAAAGTGCATCCAGTTTTCAGCATTTGAGGATTTTTTCGATCTATTTTTTATTGATGGGGCTATTTTAATTCCCAGATTTGCTGCCCTTGTGAAGGTAATTTGTGGTCTCACTGGGATAAGTGTGCCCAAAATTTTGTCTTGTAATAGATGAGGCCAATGTTTCCCAATTATCCCTTTGATTTTCCTATATTGTGTATTGTAAGGGAGTATTATGCGGAATTGGGATTCTTGTTGTAATTCTTGGGGAGGTTTATTAGTTAAAAGACTGCTTCTAGGTATTCTCCTAACATTCTCCAATGCGTCATCTAATGACGCACTTGGATATTGTTTGGAAACAAATCTCTTCCTCATCTCCAAAGCTTCTATTTCGAATTGTGGATTTTTGGTGCAGTTCCGTTTCAATCGCCGGAACTGTCCGAATGGTACATTTAATAACCAATTCGGTAGATGACAGCTTGAACGTAAGATAAAAGCATTTCTAGCTGTAGGTTTTTGATACGTCTGACAAATATATTTATTATCCCTTTTAGTCACTAACAGGTCCAGGAACTCCGTATTCTCCAATCCAACATTAGCAGTAAAAACCAGATTAAAAATATTATCATTCAGTGTAGCTATAAACGAACGTAAAATTTCCTCTTCTCCTTTCCAAATTAAAATCACGTCGTCTATATAACGTTGCCAGAGCACCAGGTCGCCCCCACGATGTGGATCAATGGCAGCCTGTTCCCATTGTGCTAGGAACAGGTTTGCATAGCTGGGGGCGAACCTGGTGCCCATGGCAGTCCCTCTTCTGTAGATAAAAATCCTTCTCAAAATAAAAATAGTTATGTTGTAAAATATGTCTGATACCTTCTAATATATACTCTATTTGTACCGACTTAATTGAACTATCTTTCTGTAATTGTCTACCAATCGCATCTATCCCTTGATCATGATCTATGACCGTATACAACGATTGGATATCCAATGTGGCCATTATCCAATCTGGTTCGACAGTAAGATCTTCTAAAATATCAATGATTTGTGTTGTATCTTTTAAATAGGACAGTGTAGTTTTCACCAGGGGTTGTAACCAAGTATCTATATATCTCGAAAGGTTGGATGTCAGGGAACCTATCCCGGATACTATGGGGCGACCCGGAGGGCTCTCCATGTCCTTATGTACCTTGGGAAGGCAGTAAAAGACTGGGAGTCGTCCGGGCGTCCCCATAATAAAGTTATGTTCTTGGTTTGTCAGGATCCCTATCTGTGACCCCTTATCGCAATATTTACGTAAATTCTCACAAAATACCAAAGTCGGATCGGATGTCAATTTCCTATATGTTGAAGCATCGGAGAGCTGTCTTACACATTCTTCTATGTATTTCGTTGTCTCGAGAATCACGATTGCTCCGCCTTTGTTTTGTCTGCGGGGCGAATCGTTATATCTTCGTTTTTCTGTAGTTCTTTTATAGCCACTATCTCTTTATTTGATAAATTTTTTCTATAGAATATTTTATCTTTTATTTTTCTAAGGTCAGTTTCAACATTCTTCTGGAAACTACTAATTTCTGGACCTATCTCATTGCGGGGGAATTTTTTGGACTTATTTTTTAAAGAGGTGTGTCTAAATTTATCAATTTCTTGACTAATCATTATTGTTGGGTTTTTAATAAAATATTTTTTCAAACAAATATTTTTAATAAACTTTTGGACCCATATATAAGTACTAAATTTATCCAAATGGGCACTAGGAGCAAATTTTAAACCTTTATTGAGCAGGGAAGTTTGTGATTGTGTTAAAACCGTGTTGCTCAAATTAATAATGTTATTATCGTGATCAGTGTCTATTGTTATTATCGGTGATTCCTTCTTCTTTCTTCCCCTTCGTGTCTTCTTACTCCTATTTGGTGGTTGTGATATGACGTGTTCTGGGTCTCTCTCGGTTTGTGCATTAACGGGGTTATTGGGTAATTCATCTGTCTTGAGGGACGTGTCCGTGTTGGAGAGTGTTGCTGATGTGTCTCTTGGTTGATTTGTGCATTGTTGTGTCTTAAATTGTATGGATGTCGTGTTGGGGTTCGTGCTCTCCTGCTGTGATTTGGGGACCGTGATTGCCTGTGTTTGACCCGTGGTGAATGGTGTGGGGAAGTCCTGTCTAAAAAAGGTTGTTGTGCGAGTGTTTCGAATCTGTTCCTGGTAGGTATATTGGGTCCCATGTGTTCTATAGGAGTCTCAATGTATACCTCCTTTCTCTCTAAATGATTATCATTTCTGTTAAAAGTTTTGATTGAGTTGGTATATTTATTACTTTTTTTGGAAATAATTTCCGATTCGGTTTTATCAAGACTCTTACAGATCCGCTCTTGCCATATGTTAAATATACTATCTTTAGGTAATTTATCTATTTTAATTTTCATTTGGGTAATACTTTCTGTTAGGGATCCCAAAATTTGCAATCTCCTCTTGATAATAGGTTCCATAAGAGTACGTGACTGTGTATGGAGGAGGTTCTCCCATTCTAGGTTAAACTCTTCTCCATACAGGTCCTGTGCTGGAGTTTTGTATAATTTGAAACCCTTGGGGATTTTGTTTTGTGACAAGTATTGGCGTAATGACCTGATCTCCCAATGTTGTCTCAACTGTTTTAGTACAAGATTTTCTAATTCCCTGAATAGCTCATTAGTTGAGCTGGCCTCAGTAGTCGACATCTCCGATGCCTCTAATATAAAGGAATCTACTTTAAGTTTTTTCAATTTGATATGATTCCACATATCCATATTGAAAGAGGGAGGAGCTAAATCCACGAATGGGTGAATATTGAGAATGTGATACAAATAGTGGATAGCTCACCACCTCTTTCAACCGGAACTGGTGCTCTAGCCTAAAGACTGATCACCCAATCAGTCAAAGGGTTAAAATGTAAAACAAGTATAAGGCTGGCACTCAAATATGTGGGATCAATAGAGATGACAATTTATTCAAATGTAAAATACAGACATAAGATTAAAACCATATAATGAATATAATAAAACCAGTAGTTATAATTGGTGGTAATAAAACTATCGCAATGAATAAATATAACAATATATAAAAAGAAGACCGCAAATAAATAAATAAATAAATAAATAAGCACTGGGGACGACAATCTATGGGTGGTGGTCAGTATCTCCTGACAACATACAGGGTGGATCCTAATGTGGAGTGCTATCCTTCTAGATAAAGTCCTCTGGTTCGTATATGCACTTGTCCAGCAGTGGTCTGTGGCCGAATAGGGATAACAGTCCAGGGAGAAAGTATGTAATTCTAACTGGTAAGCATGTGTCGCAGGATGAATAACAGAGTAGATACAATGCTGCAGGTCGGAGTTAAAGCGGCACCGGATTTGGTCTTACCCTCTGATTCGGGTCCGGTCACTGGGAAGTCTCTCCCTCTCACCGCTACTCACCACGCCGTGTCAGCTTCCGTTCACGTGTGTTTGGCGTCCTCGCTCGAGACAATGATCACGTGGTGGTAGTCTCGCGGGATTAGCCTGTTGAGATGTCCGGTCTGCTTTTTCCTCAGGATAATTGTAAGTCAGATTTCTGTGGAGCGCTCCAATATCTGAAAAACTTTCTTGTTAAGTCCGGATCCTTCTTTATGGGGGTGAACTCGCCAGACGCGTTTCGGGGATGTCTCTCCCCTTCCTCAGTGGCTCTACCCCCATTGTAGTGTCACTTCCTTTTATAGTCTGCTCAGCAACCTTCAAATTCCGGATCAAAACTCCGGTTTCGGCTATTTGCGGCATCAGTGCGTTTTTGGTGCGGTAATTTTAGGGTATATGCGTTTTTTGTTCTAATCTCTTCTTTTCATTATAATACTCTCATATGTCAAGATGGAAATTACCACAACATTTCTAACAATGTTAAAAATATTAAAAATATTAAAAACATAGAAACTTTAATACAAACCATGTCTATCAATACACAATATATATGTTTATCATCTTCTATTGTAAAAACAATATTACTGCGGTAAATATTTAAATATATCTATGTGCACCTAACCACGATCAAATATGAATATATATGAATATATAAATATATATAAAAAAATCTCTAAAAATTAAAATGAGAAAAGATGTGGGGGAGGGGACGTTATTCCTGGACCATATAGCATATGTATTATCTGGTATCCATTACTATTCTTCATATCTTTGATTGTAGGTTAATAGGATAGTGGGAATGTGGGCACATTCCCACTATCCTATTAACCTACAATCAAAGATATGAAGAATAGTAATGGTTACCAGATAATACATATGCTATATGGTCCAGGAATAACGTCCCCTCCCCCACATCTTTTCTCATTTTAATTTTTAGAGATTTTTTTATATATATTTATATATATTCATATTTGATCGTGGTTAGGTGCACATAGATATATTTATATATTTACCGCAGTAATATTGTTTTTACAATAGAAGATGATAAACATATATATTGTGTATTGATAGACATGGTTTGTATTAAAGTTTCTATGTTTTTAATATTTTTAATATTTTTAACATTGTTAGAAATGTTGTGGTAATTTCCATCTTGACATATGAGAGTATTATAATGAAAAGAAGAGATTAGAACAAAAAACGCATATACCCTAAAATTACCGCACCAAAAACGCACTGATGCCGCAAATAGCCGAAACCGGAGTTTTGATCCGGAATTTGAAGGTTGCTGAGCAGACTATAAAAGGAAGTGACACTACAATGGGGGTAGTGCCACTGAGGAAGGGGAGAGACGTCCCCGAAACGCGTCTGGCGAGTTCACCCCCATAAAGAAGGATCCGGACTTAACAAGAAAGTTTTTCAGATATTGGAGCGCTCCACAGAAATCTGACTTACAATTATCCTGAGGAAAAAGCAGACCGGACATCTCAACAGGCTAATCCCGCGAGACTACCACCACGTGATCATTGTCTCGAGCGAGGATGCCAAACACACGTGAACGGAAGCTGACACGGCGTGGTGAGTAGCGGTGAGAGGGAGAGACTTCCCAGTGACCGGACCCGAATCAGAGGGTAAGACCAAATCCGGTGCCGCTTTAACTCCGACCTGCAGCATTGTATCTACTCTGTTATTCATCCTGCGACACATGCTTACCAGTTAGAATTACATACTTTCTCCCTGGACTGTTATCCCTATTCGGCCACAGACCACTGCTGGACAAGTGCATATACGAACCAGAGGACTTTATCTAGAAGGATAGCACTCCACATTAGGATCCACCCTGTATGTTGTCAGGAGATACTGACCACCACCCATAGATTGTCGTCCCCAGTGCTTATTTATTTATTTATTTGCGGTCTTCTTTTTATATATTGTTATATTTATTCATTGCGATAGTTTTATTACCACCAATTATAACTACTGGTTTTATTATATTCATTATATGGTTTTAATCTTATGTCTGTATTTTACATTTGAATAAATTGTCATCTCTATTGATCCCACATATTTGAGTGCCAGCCTTATACTTGTTTTACATTTTAACCCTTTGACTGATTGGGTGATCAGTCTTTAGGCTAGAGCACCAGTTCCGGTTGAAAGAGGTGGTGAGCTATCCACTATTTGTATCACATTCTTTGCCTCCTGTCTCCTCCTCCTCCTCCTCTTCTTCCACCTGCTCATCCAGTCAGCCACACACCTTCACCACCAACTTCAGCACAGCCCGGGGTAAACGTCAGCAGGCCGTTCTGAAACTCATATGTTTGGGGGACTGGCCCCACACCGCACAGGAGTTGTGGCGGGGTATAGAACAACAGACCGACGAGTGGTTGCTGCCGGTGAGCCTCAAGCCCGGCCTGGTGGTGTGCGATAATGGGCGAAATCTCGTTGCAGCTCTGGGACTAGCCGGTTTGACGCACATCCCTTGCCTGGCGCATGTGCTGAATTTGGTGGAGCAGAAGTTCATTCGCAACTACCCCGACATGTCAGAGCTGCTGCATAAAGTGCGGGCCGTCTGTTCGCACTTCCGGCGTTCACATCCTGCCGCTGCTCGCCTGTCTGCGCTACAGCGTAACTTCGGCCTTCCCGCTCACCGCCTCATATGCGATGTGCCCACCAGGTGGAACTCCACCTTGCACATGCTGGACAGACTGTGCGAGCAGCAGCAGGCCATAGTGGAGTTTCAGCTGCAGCACGCACGGGTCAGTCGCACTGTGGATCAGACACACTTCACCACCAATGACTGGGCCTCCATGCGAGACCTGTGTGCCCTGTTGCGCTGTTTCGAGTACTCCACCAACATGGCCAGTGGCGATGACGCCGTTATCAGCGTTACAATACCACTTCTATGTCTCCTTGAGAAAACACTTAGGGCAATGATGGAAGAGGAGGTGGCCCAGGAGGAAGAGGAGGAAGAGGGGTCATTTTTAGCACTTTCAGGCCAGTCTCTTCGAAGTGACTCAGAGGGAGGTTTTTTGCAACAGCAGAGGCCAGGTACAAATGTGGCCAGACAGGGCCCACTACTGGAGGACGAGGAGGATGAGGAGGAGGTGGAGGAGGATGAGGATGAAGCATGTTCACAGCGGGGTGGCACCCAAAGCAGCTCGGGCCCATCACTGGTGCGTGGCTGGGGGGAAACACAGGACGATGACGATACGCCTCCCACAGAGGACAGCTTGTCCTTACCTCTGGGCAGCCTGGCACACATGAGTGACTACATGCTGCAGTGCCTGCGCAACGACAGCAGAGTTGCCCACATTTTAACGTGTGCGGACTACTGGGTTGCCACCCTGCTGGATCCCCGGTACAAAGACAATGTGCCCACCTTACTTCCTACACTGGAGCGTGATAGGAAGATGCGCGAGTACAAGCGCACGTTGGTAGACGCGCTACTGAGAGCATTCCCAAATGTCACAGGGGAACCAGTGGAAGCCCAAGGCGAAGGCAGAGGAGGAGCAAGAGAACGCCAACGCAGCTGTGTCACGGCCAGCTCCTCTGAGGGCAGGGTTAGCATGGCAGAGATGTGGAAAAGTTTTGTCACCACGCCACAGCTAACTGCACCACCACCTGATACGGAACGTGTTAGCAGGAGGCAACATTTCACTAACATGGTGGAACAGTACCTGTGCACACCCCTCCACGTACTGACTGATGGTTCGGCCCCATTCAACTTCTGGGTCTCCAAATTGTCCACGTGGCCAGAGCTAGCCTTTTATGCCTTGGAGGTGCTGGCCTGCCCGGCGGCCAGCGTTTTGTCTGAACGTGTATTCAGCACGGCAGGGGGCGTCATTACAGACAAACGCAGCCGCCTGTCTACAGCCAATGTGGACAAGCTGACGTTCATAAAAATGAACCAGGCATGGATCCCACAGGACCTGTCCATCCCTTGTGCAGATTAGACATTAACTACCTCCCCTTAACAATATATTTTTGTACTCCAGGGCACTTCCTCATTAAATCCTATTTTTATTTTCATTTTACCATTATATTGCGGGGCAACCCAAAGTTGAATGAACCTCTCCTCTGTCTGGGTGCCGGGGCCTAAATATGTGACAGTGGCCTGTTCCAGTGGTGGGTGACGTGAAGCCTGATTTTCTGCTATGACATGAAGACTGATTCTGTGCTGACATGAAGCCAGATTCTCTGTTACGGGACCTCTCTCCTCTGTCTGGGTGCCAGGGCCTAAATGTGTGACAGTGGCCTGTTCCAGTGGTGGGTGACGTGAAGCCTGATTCTCTGCTATGACATGAAGACTGATTCTGTGCTGACATGAAGCCAGATTCTCTGTTACGGGACCTCTCTCCTCTGTCTGGGTGCCAGGGCCTAAATGTGTGACAGTGGCCTGTTCCAGTGGTGGGTGACGTGAAGCCTGATTCTCTGCTATGACATGAAGACTGATTCTGTGCTGACATGAAGCCAGATTCTCTGTTATGGGACCTCTCTCCTCTGTCTGGGTGCCAGGGCCTAAATGTGTGACAGTGGCCTCTTCCAGTGGTGGGTGACGTGAAGCCTGATTTTCTGCTATGACATGAAGACTGATTCTGTGCTGACATGAAGCCAGATTCTCTGTTACGGGACCTCTCTCCTCTGTCTGGGTGCCGGGGCCAAAATATGTGACAGTGGCCTGTTCCAGTGGTGGGTGACGTGAAGCCTGATTCTCTGCTATGACATGAAGACTGATTCTGTGCTGACATGAAGCCAGATTCTCTGTTACGGGACCTCTCTCCTCTGTCTGGGTGCCAGGGCCTAAATGTGTGACAGTGGCCTCTTCCAGTGGTGGGTGACGTGAAGCCTGATTCTCTGCTATGACATGAAGACTGATTCTGTGCTGACATGAAGCCAGATTCTCTGTTACGGGACCTCTCTCCTCTGTCTGGGTGCCAGGGCCTAAATGTGTGACAGTGGCCTGTTCCAGTGGTGGGTGACGTGAAGCCTGATTCTCTGCTATGACATGAAGACTGATTCTGTGCTGACATGAAGCCAGATTCTCTGTTACGGGACCTCTCTCCTCTGTCTGGGTGCCAGGGCCTAAATGTGTGACAGTGGCCTCTTCCAGTGGTGGGTGACGTGAAGCCTGATTCTCTGCTATGACATGAAGACTGATTCTGTGCTGACATGAAGCCAGATTCTCTGTTACGGGACCTCTCTCCTCTGTCTGGGTGCCGGGGCCTAAATATGTGACAGTGGTCTGTTCCAGTGGTGGGTGACGTGAAGCCTGATTCTCTGCTATGACATGAAGACTGATTCTGTGCTGACATGAAGCCAGATTCTCTGTTACGGGACCTCTCTCCTCTGTCTGGGTGCCAGGGCCTAAATGTGTGACAGTGGCCTGTTCCAGTGGTGGGTGACGTGAAGCCTGATTCTCTGCTATGACATGAAGACTGATTCTGTGCTGACATGAAGCCAGATTCTCTGTTACGGGACCTCTCTCCTCTGTCTGGGTGCCAGGGCCTAAATGTGTGACAGTGGCCTCTTCCAGTGGTGGGTGACGTGAAGCCTGATTCTCTGCTATGACATGAAGACTGATTCTGTGCTGACATGAAGCCAGATTCTCTGTTACGGGAGCTCTCTCCTCTGTCTGGGTGCCAGGGCCTAAATGTGTGACAGTGGCCTGTTCCAGTGGTGGGTGACGTGAAGCCTGATTCTCTGCTATGACATGAAGACTGATTCTGTGCTGACATGAAGCCAGATTCTCTGTTACGGGACCTCTCTCCTCTGTCTGGGTGCCGGGGCCTAAATATGTGACAGTGGCCTGTTCCAGTGGTGGGTGACGTGAAGCCTGATTCTCTGCTATGACATGAAGACTGATTCTGTGCTGACATGAAGCCAGATTCTCTGTTACGGGACCTCTCTCCTCTGTCTGGGTGCCAGGGCCTAAATGTGTGACCGTGGCCTGTTCCAGTGGTGGGTGACGTGAAGCCTGATTCTCTGCTATGACATGAAGACTGATTCTGTGCTGACATGAAGCCAGATTCTCTGTTACGGGACCTCTCTCCTCTGTCTGGGTGCCAGGGCCTAAATGTGTGACAGTGGCCTCTTCCAGTGGTGGGTGACGTGAAGCCTGATTCTCTGCTATGACATGAAGACTGATTCTGTGCTGACATGAAGCCAGATTCTCTGTTATGGGACCTCTCTCCTCTGTCTGGGTGCCGGGGCCTAAATATGTGACAGTGGCCTGTTCCAGTGGTGGGTGACGTGAAGCCTGATTCTCTGCTATGACATGAAGACTGATTCTCTGCTGACATGAAGCCAGATTCTCTGCTATGGCATGAAGAGACTGATTCTCTGCTGACATGAAGCCAGATTCTCTGCTATGGCATGAAGAGACTGATTCTCTGCTGACGTGAAGCCAGATTCTCTGCTATGGGACCTCTGTCCAATTGATATTGGTTAATTTTTTATTTTTTTATTTTATTTTAATTAATTTCCCTATCCATATTTGTTTGCAGGGGATTTACCTACATGTTGCTGCCTTTTGCAGCCCTCTAGCTCTTTCCTGGGCTGTTTTACAGCCTTTTTAGTGCGGAAAAGTTCGGGTCCCCATTGACTTCAATGGGGTTCGGGACGAACCCGAACATTTCCGGGAAGTTCGGCCGAACTTCTTGAACCCGAACATCCAGATGTTCGCTCAACTTTATTCAGGACGTGTGCTATGCACGACACGTGTGTAATTTTGCCCTGTTTTAGCGCGCTTGGCACCGTTGTCGCACACCACTTTACCAACTGTCAAATTAAGCGGAGTTAGCCACTGATCGGCCTGTGACCGCAGAGCTGAAAGCAGTGCAGCACCGGTGTGGCTCTTGGCTTCCAGTCGCAACAGCCGCAGCATAGCATGGCAAAGTCTCACCTGGGACATCGAATAGGTTCTGGGGAGCTTGGGGGGTGCAGCAGAAGAGGCGGTAGCAGTGGAAAAGGAGGAGTCAGCTGAAGGAGGAAACGGAGGATGGAGTAGGAGGAGGAGAAGAAGAGGCAGGCCTGCATGCAATCCTTGGCACTAACACCAGATCCACATGGGAGCAATGGGTTACATGATTGACGGCCGTCAAAAGGTTCACCCAGTGGGCAGTAAAAGTTATGTACCTTCCCTGCCCGTGTTTGCTAGACCACGTGTCTGTGGTCAGATGTACAGTACAGACCAAAAGTTTGGACACACCTTCTCATTCAAAGAGTTTTCTTTATTTTCATGACTATGAAAATTGTAGATTCACACTGAAGGCATCAAAACTATGAATTAACACATGTGGAATTATATACATAACAAACAAGTGTGAAACAAATGAAAATATGTCATATTCTAGGTTCTTCAAAGTAGCCACCTTTTGCTTTGATTACTGCTTTGCACACTCTTGGCATTCTCTTGATGAGCTTTAAGAGGTAGTCCCCTGAAATGGTTTTCACTTCACAGGTGTGCCCTGTCAGCAGTGGCGGATTACAATAGGGACGTTCGGGTCGGCAGCCCCAGGCCCAGCACCGCTGGGGGGCCCAGCGCCGACCCGAACGCCCACATACTGCGGCGGGAGCGCATAGCAGGGGCGTAGCGTGGGGGGAGGGGGCCGTTGCCCCGGGCGCCACACTGCAGGGGGGCGCGGCTGTCCGCTGGGCTGGCACAAGTTAAATCGAGCCTGAAGCTGTGTTTTTTTTCTTCACACAGCGTCCGGCTGCAGAGCAGAGTGAGGAGGGGAGAGGGTGGCGGGGCATGCACGGCAGTTCCCGATAGGCTCCGCCCACCTTCCAGGCGGGAAAGGCAGTGCAGAGCCAGTGAGCATGAATGAAGATGCAGAACTCCAGGCCAGGCAGTGATTCAAGCGACCCAGAGTAAGTGACAGTCTGAGTCAGTGACTGTCCCTGAGTGCAGAGTCCCACCCTGTGTAATTAGGTGAGAGGAGGGGAGAGGCGGCCATTATATTAATAACAAAGAGGGCGACATTATATTATTAATAAATAGGGGCCAATACATTAGTATTAATGTAATGGCCCCCTCTTTATTATTAATGTAATGGCCCCTCTTTATTATTAATGTAATGGCCCCCTCTTTATTATTAATGTAATGGCCCCCTCTTTATTATTAATATAATGGCCCCCTCTTTATTATTAATGTAATGGCCCCTCTTTATTATTAATATAATGACCCCCTCTTTATTATTAATGTAATGGCCCCTCTTTATTATTAATATAATGGCCCCCTCTTTAATAACAAAGAGGGGGCCATTATATTAATAATAAAGAGGGGGCTATTATATTAATAATAAAGAGGGGGCCATTATATTAATAATAAAGAGGGGGCCATTATATTAATAATAAAGAGGGGGCCATTATATTAGTAATAAAGAGGGGCCATTACATTAATAATAAAGAGGTGGCCATTACATTAATAATAAAGAGGGGGCCATTATATTAATAATAAAGAGGGGGCCATTATATTAATAATAAAGAGGGGGCCATTATATTAATAATAAAGAGGGGGCCATTATATTAATAATAAAGAGGGGGCCATTATATTAATAATAAAGAGGGGGACATTATAATATACAGGGGAAATAATATTATGAGGAATGGGGGACTATCTGGCTCTAGCCCAGTATTGGGGGGCAGCAGGAGGAGTTGTTGAGACACCAGGAAGGAGAGGATGATAGTAAAGTGAGGAACCTAAAAAAAATTCTGTGAAACTTTGCAGAGACGAGAAGCGGCTGAAAGTATCATGGCGGTCTTATCTCTGAATGAAGACGTCGAGGAGAGTCTACATCACAGGAGACGTCACTGGATGTAACAGGTATGGGGCGGTATTATACTGTAATAATAATGTCCATGCACATATCTGTTTCACAGTAGGGTTGGGGGAGGAGATTGAGAATATGGCCCATCCTGCTGCATTCGGCCCCAGACTTCAGGTCACACTGTGTGTGTTCTGAATTCTGGGGCTTACACCCATCTACTACATCATCTGTACTCAGAGTTATCACTGTGTTATCTGTGGTGTTACATAGGGCTGCTAGTGATCTACTACAGTATCTGTTAAAAGGGGCGTGCCTGTAGGGGGGGGGGTGCAATTTTTGGCTTGCCCCGGGTGCTGGCAACCCACGCTACGCCACTGGCGCATAGCTCCCTGTCCCGTCGCCTATCACCGCCATAAGCTTTAGGCCTAGTAGGCCTGAGGCCTATGCGGTAGTGAAATCCCGGGGCAGGCGTGCGTGATGATGTCATCACGCCCCTGTGGCGGGACACAGCACATTGACGTGTGCACGCCTGCCTCATCCCGCCTTCGTCTGCGATCAAGTGCCTGGCCCTGGACGGTGAGTATTTACCTTTTCATTTTCTTTTCCATTTTTAATTTTTTTATTTCATGTGCCTACTTTGGGGGACATGTGGGGGACGACACACAGAGGAGGACATATTAGGGAAGAGACCTCGAGTATATGGGAGGGGGAATGTGGGGGCTGTGTGGGGCTAAATTATTATGGGAGCCAGACTACTATGTGGGGGCAAATTATTATGGGAGCCGGACTACTATGTGGGGGCAAATTATTATGGGAGCCGGACTACTATGTGGGGGCAAATTACTATATGGGGCAGTGTGGGGGCAAAATACTATGTGGGGGCAAATTATTATGGGAGCCGGACTACTATGTGGGGGCAAATTACTATATGGGGCAGTGTGGGGGCAAATTACTATGTGGGGGCAAATTATTATGGGAGCCAGACTACTATGTGGGGGCAAATTACTATATGGGGCAGTGTGGTGGAAACTATTGTGTGGGGTAATTGCTATGTGGGGACAGTGTGGGGGCAAATTACTATTGTGTGGGGGCAGTGTGGGGGAAATTGCTATGTGGGGGCAGTGTGGGGTAATTGCTATGTGGGGACAGTGTGGGGGCAAATTACTATTGTGTGGGGGCAGTGTGGGGGAAATTGCTATGTGGGGGCAAATTACTATATGGGGCAGTGTGGGGGCAAATTACTATGTGGGGGCAGTGTGGGGGCAAATTATTATGAGAGCCGGACTACTATGTGGGGGAAAATTACTATATGGGGCAGTGTGGTGGAAACTATTGTGTGGGGGCAGTGTGGGGGAAATTGCTATGTGGGGGCAGTGTGGGGGAAATTGCTATGTGTGGGCAGTGTGGGGGAAATTGCTATGTGGGGCCAGTGTGGGGTAATTTCTATGTGGGGACAGTGTGGGGAAATTGCTATGGGGAGACAAATTACTATGTGGGGGAAACTTTTGTGTGGGGTAATTGCTATGTGGGGGAAATTACTATGTGGGGGCAAATTACTATGTGGGGGCAGTGTGGGGGAAATTTCTATGTGGGGGCAGTGTGGTGGAAATTACTATGTGGGGGCAGATTACATTGACGTGTGCACGCCTGCCTCATCCCGCCTTCGTCTGCGATCAAGTGCCTGGCCCTGGACGGTGAGTATTTACCTTTTCATTTTCTTTTCCATTTTTAATTTTTTTATTTCATGTGCCTACTTTGGGGGACATGTGGGGGACGACACACAGAGGAGGACATATTAGGGAAGAGACCTCGAGTATATGGGAGGGGGAATGTGGGGGCTGTGTGGGGCTAAATTATTATGGGAGCCAGACTACTATGTGGGGGCAAATTATTATGGGAGCCGGACTACTATGTGGGGGCAAATTACTATGTGGGGGCAAATTATTATGGGAGCCGGACTACTATGTGGGGGCAAATTACTATATGGGGCAGTGTGGGGGCAAATTACTATGTGGGGGCAGTGTGGGGGCAAATTATTATGGGAGCCGGACTACTATGTGGGGGCAAATTACTATATGGGGCAGTGTGGGGGCAAATTACTATGTGGGGGCAAATTATTATGGGAGCCAGACTACTATGTGGGGGCAAATTACTATATGGGGCAGTGTGGTGGAAACTATTGTGTGGGGTAATTGCTATGTGGGGACAGTGTGGGGGCAAATTACTATTGTGTGGGGGCAGTGTGGGGGAAATTGCTATGTGGGGGCAGTGTGGGGTAATTGCTATGTGGGGACAGTGTAGGGGCAAATTACTATTGTGTGGGGGCAGTGTGGGGGAAATTGCTATGTGGGGGCAAATTACTATATGGGGCAGTGTGGGGGCAAATTACTATGTGGGGGCAGTGTGGGGGCAAATTATTATGAGAGCCGGACTACTATGTGGGGGAAAATTACTATATGGGGCAGTGTGGTGGAAACTATTGTGTGGGGGCAGTGTGGGGGAAATTGCTATGTGGGGGCAGTGTGGGGGAAATTGCTATGTGTGGGCAGTGTGGGGGAAATTGCTATGTGGGGCCAGTGTGGGGTAATTTCTATGTGGGGACAGTGTGGGGAAATTGCTATGGGGAGACAAATTACTATGTGGGGGAAACTTTTGTGTGGGGTAATTGCTATGTGGGGGAAATTACTATGTGGGGGCAAATTACTATGTGGGGGCAGTGTGGGGGAAATTTCTATGTGGGGGCAGTGTGGTGGAAATTACTATGTGGGGGCAGTGTGGGGGCAAATTACTGTGTGGGGGAAATTACTATGTAGGGGCAGTGTGGGGCAAATTACTATGTAGGGGAAATTACTGTGTGGGGGCAAACTACTATATGGAGGCAGTTTGGGGGAAATTACTGTGTGGGGGCAAATTACTATGGGGGAATTACTATGTGGGGGCAGTGTGGTGGAAATTACTATATGGGGGTGTTGCTATTGGGGAGGCACTGTAGGGGCAATTCTATTATTTTTGGGGACACTATACAGGGATTATTGCCTGGAGCACAATAGAGGGTGGTATTATTACTCGGGGCAGTCTAGGGGACATTATAGCTGCTGTGGACACTATAGGAACATTTGGGGTAATTTATCAAACTGGTGTAAACTAGAACTGGCTTAGTTGCCCATAACAGCCAATCAGATTCCACCTTTCATATTTGACAGCTCTTTTGGAAATCCAGTTCTACTTTACACCAGTTTGATAAAGGACTCCAATTATGTCTATTAGGGTCACTATTTTTTAAGCCGTATAGTACCTGGGACATTGGGGAGCACAGTATTGGGAGTGGCAGCAGGATGACACTGTGGGGACACCAGGATGAGGAGGTTGATCTAACGTGTCTGTGTTACAAACTGTAGAGACGAGATGCGGCTGAGAGAATTTGCCATAGTGGTCTGGGTCAAACGGAGGAGAAGAGGAAAGAGAAGGTCTACATGACAGGAGATGTCACTGGATGTAAGAGGTATGTGGTGCTGTATTCCCCTCCATGTCTTTTTTATTATAATTATATCTATTTTAAATTTGGCGACCAAATCTTTCAGTTTAGGACCCAATTTGGGGTATTTTTTTTTTGTCTGAAGATGTCATATGGCCTAAGAAGAGACTGTGGCGCCCATGAAGCACCGCAGCCTCTTCATACAAAAAACCCTAAACTAAAATGGATGGGGGGGGCCCAAGTTAGTTAGACAGCCCCGGGCCTATCATGCACTTAATCCGCCCCTGCCTGTCAGGTTTAATAAGTGGGATTTCTTGCCTTATAAATGGGGTTGGGACCATCAGTTGCGTTGAGGAGAAGTCAGGTGGATACACAGCTGATAGTCCTACTGAATAGACTGTTAGAATTTGTATTATGGCAAGAAAAAAGCAGCTAAGTAAAGAAAAACGAGTGGCCATCATTACTTTAAGAAATGAAGGTCAGTCAGTCAGCTGAAAAATTGGGAAAACTTTGAAAGTAAGGGCTATTTGACCATGAAGGAGAGTGATGGGGTGCTGCGCCAGATGACCTGGCCTCCACAGTTACCGGACCTGAACCCAATCGAGATGGTTTGGGGTGAGCTGGACCGCAGAGTGAAGGCAAAAGGGCCAACAAGTGCTAAGCATCTCTGGGAACTCCTTCAAGACTGTTGGAAGACCATTTCAGGGGACTACCTCTTGAAGCTCATCAAGAGAATGCCAAGAGTGTGCAAAGCAGTAATCAAAGCAAAAGGTGGCTACTTTGAAGAACCTAGAATATGACATATTTTCAGTTGTTTCACACTTGTTTGTTATGTATATAATTCCACATGTGTTAATTCATAGTTTTGATGCCTTCATAGTCAGGAAAATAAAGAAAACTCTTTGAATGAGAAGGTGTGTCCAAACTTTTGGTCTGTACTGTATCTTGGCACTGACACTGTGTGCCAGAGATATATTCACTTGCTGCTAAATGTGGCCATTTAGCTCTGGCCTGCCGCAAGACGTCCTGCACCTGGGGGTATTTGGCAACGAATCGCTGCACGACTAAGTTCAGGACGTGTGCCATGCACGGCACGTGTGTCATTTTGCCCTGTTTCAGCGCGCTCAGCAGATTGGCACCGTTGCCGCACACCACTTTACCAACTGTCAAATTGAGCGGGGTTAGCCACTGATCGGCCTGTGACCGCAAAGCTGAAAGGAGTGCAGGACCGGTGTGGCTCTTGGCTTCCAGGCACAACAGCCGCAGCACTGCATGGCAACGTCTCACCTGGCACGTTGAATAGGTTCTGGGGAGCTTGGGGGGCCGCAGCGAAAGAGGCGGTAGCAGTGGAAAAGGAGGAGTCAGCCAAGGAGGAGACGGAGGATGGAGTAGGAGGAGAAGAAGAGGCAAATCCACATGGGTGCCACGGGTTGCATGCTTGACGGCTGTCAGAAGGTTCACGCCGTGGGCAGTAAAAGTTATGTACCTTTCCTGCCCGTGTTTGCTAGACTACGTGTCTGTGGTCAGATGTATCTTGGCACCGACACTGTGTGCCAGAGATACATTCACTTGCCGCTGAATGTGGCCATATAGCTCCGGGATGCCCTTCTGGGAGAAATATTTCCTTCGGGGGACCTTCCATTGCGGTGTGCCAATGGCCACAAATTTTCTAAAGGCCTCCGATTCCACCAGTTTATATGGCAGTAGTTGGCGGGCTAGCAGTTCCGACAAGCCAGCAGTCCACCATTGGGCAAGAGGGTTATCCGGCATCATCATCGCTTTACGCTCGAAGATTTGGGTGGCGGAAGCATGCCTTTTGCCAGATGAACGCGACGACGGCACGGTGGAAGGTGGAGTGGAGGACAAATGGGAGGAAAGAGGAGAAGGAGAAGAGGCAGGACCTGGAGCGCCAGGAGTGTGGCTTTGTGGGTTCTGACGGTGTTGCTCCCACTGGGCTCGGTGATGGTAGGCCAGGTGCCTTCTTAAGGCGGTCATCCCTAGGTGAGTGTTGGGCTTACCGCGACTTATGCGTTGACAGTACAGGCTGCAGATGGCAACACTATTGTCAGCAGCGGACATGTTAAAAAAAAGCCCACACTGCGGAGCCATGTGTCGGCGTGTTGGGAGCGCCAGATGTGACCGTGCATGGTGGATGGCTCGTTCCAGATACATTAGCAGTCTGCTTTTTGCCTCTTGTGCACTGCAGGTTCTGCCTGATTCTTCTCCTTCTCCTCCCTATCTGATGCTCCGTCTCTCCCTCTAAACTCCCCTCTTCTTCCTCTCTTGTGGGCACCCACGTGACGTCCATCGACGCGTCATCATCGTCACCTTCACCACCACTGGCATAAAAGAACTCGGAGTAGGCAGCAACAGCGGGTACTGTTGTCAGACTGCTGGGTGGCGACCGTTGATACCTCCTCTTCCTGATCCGATGCCAAGAATGGCTGCGCATCGGTAAGGTCTTGGAATGGATGGGAAAAAAATTCCTCTGACTCGAGCGGAGGGGATATGGTGGTAGTGGTGGTGTCTTTAGGGGTGCACACAGCAGAGAGTGAAGAGGGTGCAGATAGAGAGTATGAGGAGGGTGCAGAAGCGGAAGGCTGAGTGAGCCAATCAACCAAGTCTGGTTGACGTAATCGCACACACCTTCTGCAACTTCCCACTTAGGCTCCGGCCTGGTGCACCTGCCCGACCCCTACCACCCCTGCGGAATGGCCTGCCTGTTCTTCTGCCTGTCATTTTCAAAATGACCCTGTGACAAAAGTTCCTATAGAAGAGCAGTATTTGTGGAAGAAGGTATATCACACCCCTGCCTCAATCAGTTTTTTGGGGGGCAACTGGTATATCACACCAATAGAAATTATTGGTTCCAATAGCGTTTGTCACTCTGTGTAGATGCGGTAACGCAGCAAAACCGCAAACAAATGCTGCACTACCCAAATGCACTATATAGAAAGTATATTATTGGTATATAACACCCCTGCTTCAATCAGTTTTTTGGGGGGGCAACTGGCATATTACACCAGTAGAATTTATTTGTTCCAATAGCGTTTGTCACTCTGTGTAGCTGCAGAATCACAGATGAACCACACACAACTGCTGCAGTACCTAAATGCAAGAAAAGAGAAAATAAAAAAGAGAGAGAGGACATTGCCTCATGTGTGGTGTTGCTGAAAGTATTATTCTGTATAAGTATAAAATTCGCTTACCAGATACTGTTGTGAGGTAGTCACAACAGCTATACAGGCTCCTGCTGGTATATATCCCGAACAGCACACGGGGGCTTGGCAGCAGCCTGGGTTCCTGCCTGCACCTAAAATTCGGGCATTGGAGCTGAAGTTAGACGTGGGTTAAAAAAGCAAGTTGAACCTCTTGTGTAGGCGCTGCCAAGATTACCATTACCAATACCTAAATGCACTATATAGAAAGTATATTATTGGTATATAACACCCCTGCTTCAATTAGTTTTTTTGGGGGGGGGCAACTGTTATTTCACACCAGTAGAAATTATTTGTTCCAATAGCGTTTGTCACTCTGTATAGATGCGGTATCGCAGCAGAACCGCACACAACTGCTGCACAATACAAACGCACTATAATATACTTTCTATGTTATAATATACTTTCTATATTATAATTATATTACACCCCTCAGTAAGTCACACCTATCGATAGCACACCTATACCGAGGGGCGGACATACCGCCTGTGCAGCTGGTTCAGCTGCACAGGGGCCCAGCAAGGGAGGGGGCCCATCCCAGTGCCAGCAGAGGCGTTTATTTTTTTATCTTATCATATTTTTCATTCCCTACCTCTGCTAACAGGGTAACCTGGGCACCTTGGTGTGGAGGCCGGGAAGGGGCAGAGTTTTTGGGGGGGGGGGGGCCTGATTAGCACTTACTGCAAATCTGCTGCCCGTTTGTGTCTACACTCCATAGCTGAAGGACCTTCGATGACATCATAGTCATGTGATCTTTTCAGCAGTGGAAGTGGAGGTAGGACCTGTGATGAGGTCACCGTCATGTGACCAGTGCAGAAAGAGGCAGCGCTCAGCAGCGGAGACCTGTGATGCCATGGAATGAATGTAAGTGCCAGAGAAATGCTGGGAGATGTGGTTCTCCCCATTATACCTCCCCCTGCTTAGTGGGAGGGAAATATGTTATTTAACTGGGACTGTATGTTAGAGGGGCTGAAGGGAGGGGAGGGGTGTCAGTTACATAGGACTGTATGTTATAAAAGACTATTAGAAAGATATGTTATTTACATGGGACTGGATATTTTAGAAGACTGGAGGGTAAGGAGTGATGTTATTTGTATGGGACTATGTGTCGGAGTGGGGGGGTGAAGGAGGGGATTTAAGTTATTTACATGGGACTGTATGTTATAGAGAATTGTAAGGAAGAGAAGTTATTTACATGGGACTAGAGGGAGAGGACTTGTGTTATTTACATGGGACTGCATTATATAGAAGACTGAAGGGAGAGGAGTGAAGTTATTTACATGGGACTGCATGGTATAGAAGACTGTAAGGAAGATAGGTTATTTACATGGGACTGTATCATATAGAAGACTGGTGGGAGACGACTGGTATTATTTACATGGGACTGCATGGTATAGAAGACTGGAGGGAGAGGACAGGCATTATAATTTATGGGGGCACTACAGAGATGATTATAACTATAGGGGGTACGGCAGGAGGTATTATAATTACAGGGGACACTGCAGGGAACATTATAAATACTGTGGGCAGTGGTGGAGGGCATTACTACTACTGAGGGTTCTATAGAAGTGCCCTTATAGATTATTAGAAGCGCCCTATAGGGAGGCCTTATTAGTACTGAGGGCACTGTAGGGAGCCTTATTACCACTGGGGATACTATTCGGGGGTGGCTTTCCGCCTGGCAGTGAGCCTGGTGATGTCACTGGCACTAATGGACATGCTTTAGCGCTGCCTTAGCCTGTAAAATAGCTAGGGCAGCGCTAAAGCCACCCATCAGTGCCGGTCAGTGTTGGGCCCATGTTCATATATGCCTGCATTATTGAGAAAAAAAATGATTAGTTGAAAATATGCAAATGAGCCTCTAGGAGCAACGTGGGCGTTACCATTACACCTAGAGGCTCTGCTGTCTCTGCAACTGCCGCTCCCTGTCTACTTTAACAGGGCCTGGCAGTGAAAATGTCATCCCACCGGGCCATGTTAAAGTGCAGAGGGCACGGAAGTTACAGAGAGAGCGGAGCCTCTAGGTGTAATCGGAACCCCCCCCCCCCCCCCGTCTGGGGGGGGGGGGGAGAAAGCTGGCACTAAAGTGCCTAGGGCAGCATCAAATCTAAATATGGACCTGGCTCCACAGCAGCAGCAGGATGTAGTGTCACACATCACACTGCTGGTCTGTGTACGAGGAGGAGCGGTGCGGCCGGGAATCTGCTCCTCCTCCTACACAGACCAGCAGAGCAATGTGTGACACTACACCCTGCTGCTGCTGTGGAGCGCCAGCGGCTGAACTGTGATCATGAGGAACTAGGTGAGTATATATTTTTAACTTCCTGTGAAGGGGGCGCATAGCTGACCATTACTACTGTGAGGGGGCACATATCTGACCATTACTACTGTGAGGGGGCACATATCTGACCATTACTACTGTGAGGGGGCGCATATCTGACCATTACTACTGTGAGGGGGCGCATATCTGACCATTACTACTGTGAGGGGGCGCATATCTGACCATTACTACTGTGAGGGGGCACATATCTGACCATTACTACTGTGAGGGGGCACATATCTGACCATTACTACTGTGAGGGGGCGCATATCTGACCATTACTACTGTGAGGGGGCACATATCTGACCATTACTACTGTGAGGGGGCACATATCTGACCATTACTACTGTGAGGGGGCACATATCTGACCATTACTACTGTGAGGGGGCACATATCTGACCATTACTACTGTGAGGGGGCATATATCTGACCATTACTACTGTGGGGGGGCACATATCTGACCATTACTACTGTGAGGGGGCACATATCTGACCATTACTACTGTGAGGGGGCACATATCTGACCATTACTACTGTGAGGGGGCGCATATCTGACCATTACTACTGTGAGGGGGCACATATCTGACCATTACTACTGTGAGGGGGCACATATCTGACCATTACTACTGTGAGGGGGCACATATCTGACCATTACTACTGTGAGGGGGCACATATCTGACCATTACTACTGTGAGGGGGCGCATATCTGACCATTACTACTGTGAGGGGGCACATATCTGACCATTACTACTGTGAGGGGGCACATATCTGACCATTACTACTGTGAGGGGGCACATATCTGACCATTACTACTGTGAGGGGGCACATATCTGACCATTACTACTGTGAGGGGGCACATATCTGACCATTACTACGGGGGGGGGGCACATATCTGACCATTACTACTGTGAGGGGGCACATATCTGACCATTACTACTGTGAGGGGGCACATATCTGACCATTACTACTGTGAGGGGGCACATATCTGACCATTACTACTATGTACTGGCATAAAGGGGGAATAATTACTATTTGGGGGCATTAAGGGGACTGGGTGTGTATAGTTATGCTTTGGGCAGAGTTAGAGGCGTGACCTAGTATGAAAAGAATATATATACATATTGTCAACATATTCACAAGATGATTTTTATTTGCACATATATGTTTATATTTGTATGTGTGGTTTGGGGGGGGGGGGCAGATACATCCTTTGCACAGGGGCCCTTTGCTGCCTGTGTCCGCCCCTGCCTATACCAGTCTTTAAAAGGACTTTTGTGGCCCTATTAGCTAGCGTTTGGTGTCCCTAACAGTCTGTCCCTGCTCCACACAGCAATCTCTCCCTACACTGGCAAAACACTGAATGTAAAATGGCGGCCAGATCAGGTTTATTTATACAGTAGGGGGTATGTCCATGTGCTGAAATGTCTCAATTGGCTGTCCTGTACCACCTGATGGATGTGTCATGGGTCAAAGTTCTTCACAATGTAAATGAATATGGCGCCGGCGGACATCACCATATGTTCGGCGAACCGCGAACGAGCAAAGTTCACGGTGAAATGACCACCGAGCGAACCGCAAGGCCATCTCTACATATTAGTATATGTGGGTATGCGTATATGAATGGCTTGGTTATGTATATGTATATATAGGTATGTGTACTGTATATGACGTGTGTGTATATACAGTCTTGTGAAAAAATTAGGACACCCTTTGAAAGCATGTGGTTTTTTGTAACATTTTTAATAAATGGTTATTTCATCTCCGTTTCAACAATACAGAGAGATTAAAGTAATCCGACTAAACAAAGAAAACTGAAGAAAAGTCTTTTCAAGATCTTCTGTAAATGTCATTCTACAAAAATGCCTATTCTAACTGAGGAAAAAGATAGGACACCCTTGCCCCTAATAGCGAGTGTTACCTCCTTTGGCTGAAATAACTGCAGTGAGACGGTTCTTGTAGCCATCTACCAGTCTTCGACATCGGTCTGAGGAAATTTTACCCCACTCCTCAATGCAGAACTTTTTCAGCTGTGAGATGTTTGAGGGGTTTCTTGCACGTACAGCCCTTTTCAAGTCACCCCACAGCATCTCAATGGGATTCAAATCTGGACTTTGACTTGGCCATTCCAGGACTCTCCATTTCTTCTTTTTCAGCCAATCTTTGGTTGATTTACTAGTATGTTTTGGGTCATTGTCATGTTGCATGGTCCAGTTCCGCTTCAGCTTTAATTTTCTAACTGATGGTCTCACATGTTCTTCAAGCACCTTCTGATACACAGTAGAATTCATCGTGGATTCTATGATGGTGAGCTGACCAGGTCCTGCTGCAGCAAAGCAGCCCCAAACCATGACACTTCCACCTCCATGCTTCACAGTTGGTATGAGGTTCTTTTCTTGGAATGCTGTGTTTGGTTTACGCCAAACATGTCCTCTGCTGTTGTGTCCAAATAATTCAATTTTGGACTCATCTGTCCAAAGAACATTATTCCAGAAGTCCTGGTCTTTGTCAACTTTATCGCTGGCAAATGTCAGTCTGGCCTCAATGTTTCTCTTGGAAAGCAAAGGTTTCCTCCTTGCACACCTCCCATGCAAGTTAAACTTGTACAGTCTCTTTCTGATTGTAGAGGCATGTACTTCTACATCAACAGTAGCCAGAGCCTGCTGTAGTTCTCGAGATGACACTTTAGGGTTTTTGGATACCTCTTTTAGCATCTTGCGGTCTGCTCTTGGGGTGAACTTGCTGGGGCGACCAGTCCTGGGCATGTTGGCAGTTGTTTGGAAAGCCCTCCACTTGTAGACTATCTTCCGGACAGTGGAATGGCTGATTTCAAAATCTTTTGAGATCTTTTTAAATCCCTTCCCAGACTCATAGGCTGCTACAATCTTTTTTCTGAAGTCCTCTGACAGCTCTTTTGCTCTCACCATGGTGCTCACTCTCACTTCAACAGTCAGGAGCACACCAAACTAAATGTCTGAGGTTTAAATAGGGCAAGCCTCATTCAACATGCAGAGTAACGATCTACTAATTATGTGCACCTGGTGTGATATACCTGTGTGAGATCTGAGCCAATTTAAGAGTGAATACATGTGAGGGTGTCCTATCTTTTTCCTCAGTTAGAATAGGCATTTTTGTAGAATGACATTTACAGAAGATCTTGAAAAGACTTTTCTTCAGTTTTCTTTGTTTAGTTGGATTACTTTAATCTCTCTGTATTGTTGAAACGGAGATGAAATAACCATTTATTAAAAATGTTACAAAAAACCACATGCTTTCAAAGGGTGTCCTAATTTTTTCACATGACTGTATATGTGTATGAAACTTGTATGCATATTCCCATATATAGAAGCGCAGAATACGATGCGGTTCCTTCATACTGTAGATGACATCTCTAAGTACAGTTATTCACCAGGCACCACCATCCTGCGATGGAGAAGGGGCCAGGGATTTACATGGAGCGCTTAGCAGCCACAATGAAGTAGTGCTCAGCGCTCCAGGCTCCCTCCCTGAAAGGGTAAATATTAACTCTTTCATCCCCTTTTATCTACCAAGTTGCTGAGTGAGATGTGTTTGCGCTCAGGGGGTAGAGCGTGCATCCAGGGTGGGTGAATGCAGCCTGAATATTGTGCTGTGTGTGGATGGTGATGCCTGTGCTTGCGTGGCTGGTGGGTGGAAGGAGGATGGTGGATGCCTGGGGATGGTGGACGGGCTCCCGTGTGTCCTGGATGTCCAGCATAGGTCCGGACAGGCGCTGGATGTCCAGGGCGCGAGGGAGCCCGGCTACCATCTTTGGCCATTTGTCGTCTTCGTTTTGGGGTGGGTCTGTCCATGCGCCGCTTGCCGGTGGCGTGGGTGTGGGCATTGTTATCCATGTGCAGCGTGGTGTTCTCTGTGTGCTCTTCCTTCCAATATTTGGTTATTTCGTTTGATCTCATACTTCAACCAATGTTTTTCCAAGTGCCTCCAAGTCTCCCGGCACCTAGGGCAGCTGCCTGTTCTGCCCGGCATTGGCAGTATTATACAACCATTATACTGTATACTCTTTGGACTGAATATTCATTACTAGGAACGGACAATAGTGAATTGCCAGATTCTTTCTGGTCCCTGAAATCATTGCTTCTCTCATTTATACTTAAAGGCTTGACCTTATAAATAAAAGTAGGGCGCCCATGAAAAAAAATCTACATATTTTATTAAGTTCTCAGCATTACCGTATATTGCAAGATTGTGTCTTTTCTTGAATGATTTTAGTCCCTGGACAGTAGCATCTGTTCATCCTTTCCACCCTCCTGAAATATTAATAGGACACACATTCTGAAATGTTGTGCTCCAGATTTGTTTTCTGTTAAAGACACATTGACACACTCTCAGGGTCCATTCCACGGATCCGCAAAACACGGACACCGGCAATGTGCGTTCCGCATTTTGAGGACCGCACATCGCCGGCACTTAATAGAAAATGCCTAATCTTGCGGACAAGAATAGGACATGTTCTATTTTTTTTCGGGAACGGAATTGCAGACCCGGAAGTGCGGATCCGCAATTCCGGATCCAGGCTGCACATCGTGCGTCCCCATGGAAATGAATGGGTCCGCAATTCCGTTCCGCAAAATGCGGACCCTTACACTGTATGATACTGTATTTTGTCTGCAGCCCGGGGACCGATGTTGATGTACTGTAGCTGCCCTGGGACATAGGATTAAAACCTTTGGAAGTTTTGATTATTTTGGACGTCTGCAAAGAGTTATTGCTCAGGATATTTTTTATTAACCCTTTCAGACCCTTGAAGGTTGCCCATAGCAACCACACTGCTGCTTTCATACAAACTGAAAGCTGTGATGTAACTGGTTGCTACGGTATGAGCAACAGTTTTCCTTTCAGACCAATTCATGAATCTGAGCCGGCACTATTGCACACACAGTATACTGTATATTTCTCATCACACACAGGACCACTGCTTAAATCCTTGTAAATGGCGAAACAAGTGCAGTTACAAATAAAATAAAAAAGCTACTTTGTTGCCTTTTTTTTTCTATATGTGCTTACAAGTTACAGCCCATTACAAACTATGCATTATCAGGGATTGTATAAATACCATAAAGCTGTATTTGGCCATTAATTGTAGTATTTATTAAAAATCAGTCACCAGAGATCCAAGTATGGCAATATTGTTTGCTAGTTACCTGCATAATGAACGTAACAAATGGGTTGTTGGCAGTGATAACCTATGAAGCACAGTCACAATTTTTTTAATCAAAATTTATGTGTAAATAAATAATTTAAAAAAAAAGAAATAAAAAATGACAATATCATTCTTGGCTGTAGTCCACAATATCTCCATTGGTGTCCTTGTTACAGTATGTCAGAATCATCATACTAAGGTTTCAGGAAGTGTATCTGGGTTATCGGCAGATATGAGCTCCCATATCTGCCATCTTTCTCTTTGCCATTCTTGCCAGTCTGGATCAGATATGTTTTTTTTTTTTTGTTTTTTTTAATAAGAAGATTTTATCAAAACAGAACTGCCGTGTACCGTAAAAGAAAGCGACTTAAAAGCCAGAAAAAGCAACAGACTGTCAATAGCAATGGAAATTGATATACTGTATATATTTTTTTATTTTGTTTTTTATTTTTATGATTTTTTTTAGCATAAATACGGTAGTTTATTGCTGTAAATAACTGAGGAAATAGCATGCATAAGCTTTGTGCCTCCTCTTTAAAAGCACGAAGATATATAAATGAAGGTACATAAAAATGACACATATATAAAAAATACACTGAACATACAACGAAAAGTGCTTTTTGTAGGGGTTTCTGATACTGTAGGAATCCCCTCTCCTCTCATCTGTACAGCAAGTGCATCATCTTTGTACAGTACAGGGAGATGGTGAGCACTGGAGAGAGGTGACATTAACCAAAGCTCAGTGAATTTTTGGAAGTCCCTGCACCTGATCACATTGAAGGATCAGCTGTAATTGTAAGACTCTGTCCATACTGTATACTGTACTATACTGCAGATACGCCGCTCGGCAGCCGCAGCTACCGCTTCCCGGCATGCTCTCACTATCTATCTATCTATCTATCTATCTATCTATCTATCTCCTATCTATTTATCTATCTATTATCTATCTATTATCTATCTATCTAATATCTATCTATCTAATATCTATCTATCTATCTATTATCTATCTATTATCTATCTATCTAATATCTATCTATTATCTATCTATTATCTATCTATCTATCTATTATCTATCTATTATCTATCTATCTATCTATCTATCTATTATCTATCTATTATCTATCTATTATCTATCTATCTATCTCATATCTATTATCTATCTATCTATCTATCTATCTATCTATCTATCTATCTATCTATCTATCTATCTCATATCTATTATCTATCTATCTATCTATCTATCTATCTATCTATCTATCTATCTATCTATCTATCTCATATCTATTATCTATCTATCTATCTCATATCTATTATCTATCTATCTATCTATCTATCTATCTATCTATCTATCTATCTATCTATCTATCTATCTATCTATCCCTCTGTCATGGGAAGATCCCAGTGTATTTACAGTATGTATTGAAACAGTTATACACTGCTCCAGAACCAATTAAGAACATTGATCATCCTTCTACCTCTACATTTCTATTAACAAAATATGAAACAAACGCACAAAAATCACAAAAACCCTTTAGATTAGAATAAATAATTTTATTGTGGTAAATAAAAAAACATACATACAGTACAAATATGTTTGCAAACTCATAGATATGAGAAGGAATCAATCATACAGTACAACCATTTCTATATATGAAGACACTGCACTAATTTCCAAGTATTTTCTATGTATTTTTAGTGCATAATTTTTATGTTTTTATATATTTTTTGTTATACATATATTTTCTCAATTTTAAAATTTTCATATCCTTATGTACTGTATCCTTTTTTGTGCTTGTACTTTTATCATATTCTTATATGCATATATAAAAATGCAAAATGCAGTTACAGTAACTGATCACTCAGATTATACTGTAATGTAGGACATTGTGGAATGATTTTTGCTACAATTGCTGGTTATAATACTGTATCTACAGTAAATATGAGGTTGAAGTGTCACCATACTATACTATCCTATACCAATCCTTTATTAATATATTAACAGCCGTATAAGGAATACATTTTATTTATGAAGGTTTAATACTAATAAGAAGAGGAACTACCTATAATTGAATCACAACTGGAATATAAACAAATGCGGTAACAATATACAGTAACTGCATCACATAATCTACTGTACAGTAGTGTATCAAGCGAAAAAACAAGAGAACAGAGCTCATAGAACCAAAAGTAAAAATATAATTTTATTGTAACATGATTAAAAAATATATAAAGCAATGAGTAATGTGTCGTTAAAAAGTGAATGGAAGCAGAAAAAGAGCGCCACCCTGGGATAGCACACGTGTCAAATGTAAAAGATGGTGATCAATGGAATAGATTATATACGGTACAGTGACCAGCCAATGACCAAAAAAATGCTACCTAAATGACGGATGAGTCAGTGGTCAAAAGAGAACCTACACGGCAAAGAAGCTAGAACAGGGTTTGCATTGCAAGTGCAACATAAATGAAGTAAGAGCAAACCTCAGTAATAACTAGATGTAAAATATCCTAAATTAAGTGCTGTATAGGTGAAAAAGAGCAGAGACTCACCAAAAAAAGGACCGTGTGCTATGTCACCCAGGATGGCGCTACCCCAACGCATTTCGGCGTGCCTTCGTCTGGGGGTAACGCCATCACTGTGAATCATCTATTTACAGGCTCTCTCCACCAATCAGATGTTGATTGTACATACTTGTCCTCAGCTGTGCATGTATGCTGGCGCGCAGGGCTCCAGTCAAACCGCGCCCAGCTACCCCCCGGCCGGCGTCCCGCCTACACGCCCACATCACGTGACGAAGTCATATGATCGGACGATAGCGGCGTAAGGATGCACAGGCGAGAGGCGCCGGGGGCGGCACCAAGCACCGCGCGCACACACCACAGGAGAGGAGAAGGACAATAACATACACCTCATTATATAAAATGAGTATCTCCGCAGAAAATGTAACATAAATTATATGCACTTCCCTTGAATCTCAACCGTGCAGAGCAAATTAATGAATAGCATCGAAAATACAAGTATTACATGATAAATACATAAAGTGATGAAACAACAATACGTAAACGGAGACAAATATATAAACATGAATACACAGTACAAAGATAAATTTGCATTCTGTAATGATGCCAAACAATTATGAAATTATAACCAGTGTGTTTATGCATAATAACAGGTTTATACATAATAACCGGTGTTAATAACAGGTTTATACATAATAACCGGAGTATAAAGTGCAGGTGTGCTTGAGGTAATGTGTAAGATATACAAAATGTGCATAATGATACAAAATATTGACAATAGATCCAAGAAAAGTGAATGAGTGAGTGAGGGAGAGGGAAAGGAAGCGGGGAACTAGAAAGATAATGATGTATGATGAATAATTATGTGACGCACAGAATAAAAGGACATGGGAAGTGTGTGGAATGGGTGAATAAGTAATAAAAATTGATACAATTCATATTATGAATACCCAAGTAATGGAATACTACAACAAAGTGAAATCAAATTGATGGCGGCGTACAATAAATAAAAATAGTACCTTCATGGATGATGAGGGGAAGTGGGGGGGGGGGGGGGGAAGGGAAGAAAAAGGGGGGAGGGGGAGGGGGAGGAGGGAGGGAAGAGAATGGAAAAAGGGGGAAATAAAGTGACAGTGCATGATAGGAAATAAAAAATGAATATAAACATGATTGCCTTGATTACACTCAAGATAAAGTATATACACTCACCTAAAGAATTATTAGGAACACCTGTTCTATTTCTTATTAATGCAATTATCTAGTAAACCAATCACATGGCAGTTGCTTCAATGCATTTAGGGGTGTGGTTCTGGTCAAGACAATCTCCTGAACTCCAAACTGAATGTCAGAATGGGAAAGAAAGGTGATTTAAGCAATTTTGAGCGTGGCATGGTTGTTGGTGCCAGACGGGCCGGTCTGAGTATTTCACAATCTGCTCAGTTACTGGGATTTTCACGCACAACCATTTCTAGGGTTTACAAAGAATGGGTTGAAAAGGGAAAAACATCCAGTATGCGGCAGTCCTGTGTACAGCAGCAGAAGCCCCCACCGGGTACCACTCATCTCCACTACAAATAGGAAAAAGAGGCCACAATTTGCACGAGCTCACCAAAATTGGACTGTTGAAGACTGGAAAAATGTTGCCTGGTCTGATGAGTCTCGATTTCTGTTGAGACATTCAAATGGTAGAGTCCGAATTTGGTGTAAACAGAATGAGAACATGTATCCACCCTCTGATGGCTACTTCCAGCAGGATAATGCACTATGTCACAAAGCTCGAATCAATTCAAATTGGTTTCTTGAACATGACAATGAGTTCACTGTACTAAAATGGCCCCCACAGTCACCAGATCTCAACCCAATAGAGCATCTTTGGGATGTGGTGGAATAGGAGCTTCGTGCCCTGGATGTGCATCCCTCAAATCTCCATCAACTGCAAGATGCTATCCTATCAATATGGGCCAACATTTCTAAAGAATGCTATCAGCACCTTGTTGAATCAATGCCACGAAGAATTAAGGCAGTTCTGAAGGCAAAAGGGGGTCCAACACCGTATTAGTATGGTGTTCCTAATAATTTTTAGGTGAGTGTATATAAGTGAACATGTAAAAGAAAAGACGAATCATAAGGGGAAGGACAAGAAGGATGTGTTATATGCAGAAAAAATATTTCTAAAAATATATCTGTGGAGCTAAAATAGTGCTCCAACCAAAGTTCGATGACAAGAGGAGCAGACTGAAGAGAGGTTAATTTTTCGCGGGCATGAATGGATAGAGGGTGTGAAGATGTTACGTCCTATGAAAAAAATAATAATAATGGGGAGAAGGGAGAGAGAGAGCATATTAGAAAAATTGATTAAAAATAATACCTAAAAGAATTATTAAAAAATAATGGAATCCACAGGCGTGGTCCCAGCGGTTACAGGAAAGATGAGAAACCCAAATTATCATTTAGGCCCCTGGGGCGTAAAGTCCCAAGAGTCCAAATCCAGCGGCTTTCCTTTTGAGCTAGCCTCTTTGATACATTGTCTGCACGTAGATCGACCTGGACACAGTCAATCCCTCTAACCTTTAAAAGTCTGGGATTACATGAATGAAATTTTTTGAAATGTCTCGCAATTGGTTTAGGGACTTCATCCTCTTTTATTTCCTGTGCATTGAGGATGTCCTTTACATATTCACGTACGCGAATCTTTAGTTCGCGTGTTGTCAAGCCCACATATATCTTAGGGCATGGGCATGACGCATAGTATATCACCCTCGAACTAGAACATGTGAGAGAGTGGTGAATCTTAAAGGACCTCATTCCAGAGGAATCCACAAATTCGAAAGATCGTTCCATGTTGGGACATGCGGCACATCTGCCACATGGTCTAAAACCAGTTTTTGGTCTACCTTGTCCGATACAAAGTTGGGGAGATGCTGGTTGTAAATAGCTTCTGACTAAATTATCTCGTAGAGTGTTAGCGCTACGTGCTGTAACTAAAGGTCGCATAGATAGAAGTTTTTTTAAAATGGGATCTGTCAATAAAATAGGCCAAAGTGAGGCCAGACACTTCCTCATTTCATCCCAACGTGAATGGTATGCACTTATAAATCAGATTTTTTTTTTTGTCAGGTATCTTATCTCTTTTAGTTTGTAGCAATTGTGTTTGTTGTTGTGTCTTTGCTCGCCAATACGCCTTTTTAATAGAGCGATGGCTGTAGCCTCTCCTAAGGAAACGGTCTTTTAGTTCACTGGCTTGTTTCTCAAAAGTCGCATCATCGGAACATCCGACGAATGCGCAAAAATTGGCCAACAGGAATGGCACAAATAGTGTTTCTGGGGTGCAAAGAAGTTGCATGCAGATAAGCATTGACGGCAGTCTCTTTACGGAAGACATCAGTCCTGAGATGGCCACCAACATCCTTAAACACAAATACATCTAAAAAGTCTTTCTGCTTGTGATACGTATAGGTAAGTTTGATGTTTCTAGAGTTGTCGTTGAGTAATTTGAAAAAATCATGTAGTTGTCCCTCAGTTCCCTGCCAGATCAAGAAGACGTCATCAATGTACCGCGCCCAAAGGATGGCGCGGTCCATGATGATGTGTCTGTCTGACAGGAAAAGGTCCCTCTCCCACAGCCCCAGGAACAGATTCGCATACGAGGGCGCACATGCTGCCCCCATAGCGGTCCCCTGGAGCTGCAAGAAGAAGGACCCATTAAAGGAGAAAAAATTCCTCATAAGTACAAATTTTAAAAGTTGTAACAAAAAGGAACTAAAATCCCTTGGCATATTGCTGGCGGAAAGAAAAAATTCTACTGCCTGCAAGCCATCCGAATGTTGAATGCTGGTGTAGAGGGATTCTACATCACAAGTCACCATAAGGGTGTCCTCATCAAGAGTAATTCCCTGTATCCTTTGCAGAAAGTCAGATGTATCCCTGACATATAAAGGCAAAGTTTCCACAATTGGTTTAAGATGAAAATCCAGCAATTTACAAATATTTTCTACCATACTGTTGCACCCCGATATGATGGGACTACCTAGAGGTACAGAGGCGTTCTTGTGAATTTTAGATAGCAAATACAGAGTTGGAATAGAGGGTTCCTGAACGATAAGGGCTTCATACATCTGTTTGGAGATGATGTTCCTCTCCAACCCAGTGTCCAAGATTTTCATCAATTCACCTCTGAAGGAAATCGAGGTGACTGATGTCTTCTGTAAAGAGACTGCCGTCAATGCTTATCTGCATGCAACTTTTTTGCACCCCAGAAACACTATTTGTGCCATTCCTGTTGGCCAATTTTTGCGCATTCGTCGGATATGTTCCGATGATGCGACTTTTAAGAAACAAGCCAGTGAACTAAAAGACTGTTTCCTTAGGAGAGGCTACAGCCATCGCTCTATTAAAAAGGCGTATTGGCGAGCAAAGACACAACAACAAACACAATTGCTACAAACTAAAAGAGATAAGATACCTGACAAAAAAAAATAATCTGATTTATAAGTACATACCATTCACGTTGGGAGGAAATGAGGAAATGTCTAGCCTCACATTGGCCTATTTTATTGACAGATTCCATTTTAGAAAAACTTCTATCTATGAGACCTTTAGTTACAGCACGTAGAGCTAACACTCTACGAGATAATTTAGTCAGAAGCTATTTACAACCAGCATCTCCCCAACTTTGTATCGGACAAGGTAGACCAAAAACTGGTTTTAGACCATGTGGCAGATGTGCCGCATGTCCCAACATGGAACGATCTTTCGAATTTGTGGATTCCTCTGGAATGAGGTCCTTTAAGATTCACCACTCTCTCACATGTTCTAGTTCGAGGGTGATATACTATGCGTCATGCCCATGCCCTAAGATATATGTGGGCTTGACAACACGCGAACTAAAGATTTGCGTACGTGAACATGTAAAGGACATCCTCAATGCACAGGAAATAAAAGAGGATGAAGTCCCTAAACCAATTGCCAATTGCGAGACATTTCAAAGAGTTTCACTCATGTAATCCCAGACTTTTAAAGGTTAGAGGGATTGACTGTGTCCAGGTCGATCTACGTGCAGGCAATGTATCAAAGAGGCTAGCTCAAAAGGAGAGCTGCTGGATTTGGACTCTTGGGACTTTACCCCCCAGGGGCCTAAATGATAATTTGGGTTTCTCATCTTTCCTGTAACCGCTGGGACCACCCCAGCAGTTACAGGAAAGATGAGAAAACCAAATTATCATTTAGGCCCCTGGGGCGTAAAGTCCCAAGAGTCCAAATCCAGAGGCTCTCCTTTTGAGCTAGCCTCTTTGATACATTGCCTGCACGTAGATCGACCTGGACACAGTCAATCCCTCTAACCTTTAAAAGTCTGGGATTACATGAGTGAAACTCTTTGAAATGTCTCTCATGGATCCCATAATTTTTTAATAATTTTTTTAGGTATTATTTTTAATCAATTTTTCTAATATGCTCTCTCTCTCCCTTCTCCCCATTATTATTATTTTTTTCATAGGACGTAACATCTTCACACCCTCTATCCATTCATGCCCGCGAAAAATCAACCTCTCTTCAGTCTGCTCCTCTTGTCATCGAACTTTGGTTGGAGCACTATTTTAGCTCCACAGATATATTTTTAGAAATATTTTTTCTGCATATAACACATCCTTCTTGTCCTTCCCATTATGATTCGTCTTTTCTTTTACACGTTTACTTATATATATACTTTATCTTGAGTGTAATCAAGGCAATCATGTTTATATTCCTTTTTTATTTCCTATCATGCACTGTCACTTTATTTCCCCCTTTTTCCATTCTCTTCCCTCCCTCCTCCCCCTCCCCCCCTTTTTCTTCCCTTTCCCTCCCCCCCTCCCCCTCATCATCCATGAAGGTACTATTTTTATTTATTGTACACCGCCATCAATTTGATTTCACTTTGTTGTAGTATTCCATTACTTGGGTATTCATAATATGAATTGTATCAATTTTTATTACTTATTCACCCATTCCACACACTTCCCATGTCCTTTTATTCTGTGCGTCACATAATTATTCATCATACATCATTATCTTTCTAGTTCCCCGCTTCCTTTCCCTCTCCCTCACTCACTCATACACTTTTCTTGGATCTATTGTCAATATTTTGTATCATTATGCACATTTTGTATATCTTACACATTACCTCAAGCACACCTGCACTTTATACTCATAAACACACCGGTTATTATGTATAAACCGGTTATTATGCATAAACACACTGGTTATAATTTCATAATTGTTTCTCATCATTACAGAATGCTAATTTATCTTTGTACTGTGTATTCATGTTTATATATTTGTCTCCGTTTACGTATTGTTGTTTCATCACTTTATGTATTTATCATGTAATACTTGTATTTTTCGATATTATTCATTAATTTGCTCTGTACAGTTGAGATTCAAGGGAAGTGCCTATAATTTATGTTACATTTTCTGCGGAGATACTCATTTTATATAATGAGGTGTATGTTATTGTCCTTCTCCTCTCCTGTGGTGTGTGCGCGCGGTGCTTGGTGCCGCCCCCGGCGCCTCTCGCCTGTGCGTCCTTACGCCGCTATCATCCGATCATGTGACTTCGTCATGTGATGTGGGCGTGTAGGCGGGACGCCGGCCGGGGGGTAGCTGGGCGCGGTTTGACTGGAGCCCTGCGCGCCAGCATACATGCACAGCTGAGGACAAGTATGTACAATCAACATCTGATTGGTGGAGAGAGCCTGTAAATAGATGATTCACAGTGATGGTGTTACCCCCAGACGAAGGCACGCCAAAATGCGCGTTGGGGTAGCGCCATCCTGGGTGACATAGCACACGGTCCTTTTTTTGGTGAGTCTCTGCTCTTTTTCACCTATACAGCACTTAATTTAGGATATTTTACATCTAGTTATTACTGAGGTTTGCTCTTACTTCATTTATGTTGCATTTGCAATGAAAACCCTGTTCTAGCTTCTTTGCCGTGTAGGTTCTCTTTTGACCGCTGACTCATCCGTCATTTAGGTTGCATTTTTTTGGTCATTGGCTGGTCACTGTACCGTATATAATCTATTCCATTGATCACCATCTTTTACATTTGACACGTGTGCTATCCCAGGGTGGTGCTCTTTTTCTGCTTCCATTCACTTTTTAACGGCACATTACTCATTGCTTTATATATTTTTTTATAATGTTACAATAAAATTATATTTTTACTTTTGGTACTATGAGCTCTGTTCTCTTGTTTTTTTGCTTGTTTCACTCGGGAGCTAGTATTGAGTTACAACTACGGGTGTCCTTTTGGTTATATTGGGTGGACACTGTCTTCCATTCTTTATCAATTGGACACACTTGGTCTTTATTGTTTTTTCTAATGTACAGTAGTGTATGAATACCTGCTAATAGAAACATAGAAACATAGAATGTGTCGGCAGATAAGAACCATTTGGCCCATCTAGTCTGCCCAATATACTAAATACTATGGATAGCCCCTGGCCCTATCTTATATGAAGGATGGCCTTATGCCTATCCCATGCATGCTTAAACTCCTCCACTGTATTTGCAGCTGCCACTTCTGCAGGAAGGCTATTCCATGCATCCACTACTCTCTCAGTAAAGTAATACTTCCTGATATTACTTTTAAACCTTTGCCCCTCTAATTTAAAACTATGTCCTCTTGTAGCAGTTTTTCTTCTTTTAAATATTCTTTCCTCTTTTACCTTGTTGATTCCCTTTATGTATTTAAAAGTTTCTATCATATCCCCTCTGTCTCGTCTTTCTTCCAAGCTATACATGTTAAGGTCCTTTAATCTTTCCTGGTAAGTTTTATCCTGCAATCCATGTACCAGCTTAGTAGCTCTTCTCTGAACTCTCTCCAAAGTATCAATATCCTTCTGGAGATATGGTCTCCAGTACTGAGCACAATACTCCAAATTAGGTCTCACTAGTGCTCTGTAGAGCGGCATGAGCACCTCCCTCTTTCTACTGGTAATTCCTCTTGCTATACACCCAAGCATTCTGCTAGCATTTCCTGCTGCTCTGTGACATTGTCTGCCTACCTTTAAGTCTTCTGAAATAATGATCCCTAAATCCCTTTCCTCAGATACTGAGGTTAGGACTGTATCACTGATTTTATATTCTGCTCTTGGGTTTTTACATCCCAGGTGCATTATCTTGCACTTATCAACATTAAATTTTAGTTGCCAGATTTTTGACCATTCCTCTAGTTTTCCTAAGTCCTTTTCCATTTGGTGTATTCCTCCAGGAACGTCAACCCTGTTACAAATCTTTGTGTCATCAGCAAAAAGACACACCTTACCATTGAGGCCTTCTGCAATTTCGCTGATAAAGATATTAAACAATATGGGTCCCAGAACAGATCCCTGAGGTACCCCACTGGTAACAAGACCTTGGTCTGAATATACTCCATTGACTACAACCCTCTGTTGCCTGTCCCTCAGCCACTGCCTAATCCATTCAACAATATGGGAGTCCAAGCCCAATGAATGCACTTTATTGATAAGCCTTCTATGTGGGACAGTATCAAAAGCCTTACTAAAGTCTAGATAAGCGATGTCTACTGCACCTCCTCCATCTATTATTTTAGTCACCCAATCAAAAAAATCAATAAGATTAGTTTGACATGATCTCCCTGAAGTAAACCCATGCTGTTTTTCATCTTTCAATCCATGGGATTTTAGATGGTCCACAATCCTCTCCTTAAGTATGGTTTCCATTAATTTCCCCACTATTGATGTCAGGCTTACTGGCCTATAGTTGCCCGATTCCTCCCTACTACCTTTCTTGTGAATGGGCACAACATTTGCTAATTTCCAATCTTCTGGGACGACTCCTGTTGCCAGTGATTGGTTAAATAAATCTGTTAATGGCTTTGCTAGTTCACCGCTGAGCTCTTTTAATAGCTTTGGGTGTATCCCATCAGGCCCCTGTGACTTATTTGTATTAATTTTAGACAGTTGACTTAGAACCTCTTCCTCTGTAAAGACACATGCGTCAAAAGATTCATTAGTCTTCTTTCCCAACTGAGGTCCTTCTCCTTCATTTTCCTTTGTAAAAACTGAACAGAAGTATTCATTGAGGCAGTCAGCTAGTTCTTTATCTTCTTCCATATACCTTCCTTCTTTAGTTTTTAATTTGGTAATTCCTTGTTTTAGTTTCCTTTTTTCATTTATGTATCTGAAGAATGCCTTATCGCCTTTTTTCCCTGACTGAGCTAATTTCTCTTCTGCCTGTGCTTTAGAAGCTCTTATAACTTGTTTGGCCTCTCTCTGCCTAATCTTATAAATTTGTCTGTCATCCTCGTTTTTTTTTTTTTTTATAATTCCTAAATGCTATCTTTTTGTTTTTAATGATTTTGGCCACTTCTGCTGAGTACCACAGTGGTCTCTTCCTTTTTTTGCTTTTACTGACAAGCCTAATGCAATCTTCTGTTGCCTTCAATAGTGCCACTTTTAAGTAGTCCCATTTCTCCTGGACTCCAATGAAACTGTTCCAGTCTGATACGGACTCGTATACCACTAATCTAATTTTAGAAAAGTTAGTTTTTCTAAAATCTAAAACTTTTGTTTTTGTGTGGTGTGACTCAGTCACTGTACTTATAGTAAACCACACTGACTAGTGATCACTAGATCCCAAGCTTTCCCCTACAGTAATATCAGATACCAAATTCCCATTTGTGAATACTAAATCTAAAATGGCCTCCTTCCGGGTTGGCTCCTCCACTACTTGCTGTAGAGATAATCCCAGTAGGGAATTTAGAATATCTGTACTCTTGGCAGAACTAGCTATTTTGGTTTTCCAGTTTACATCTGGAAGATTGAAGTCTCCCATAATGATAACTTCCCCCTTCAATGTCATTTTAGCTATTTCCTCAACTAGTAGATCATCTAATTCTTTGACTTGGGTACGTGGTCTATATATAACACCTACACGAGTTACCTTATGATTATCAAGCTGCAAGGTAACCCAAACTGACTCTAAATTCTTCTCGCTAACTTGTATCAAATTAGATTTTATGCTATCTTTCACATACAGGGCCACCCCTCCCCCTTCCTGCCTTCTCTGTCTTTCCTATATAGAGAGAAACCTGGTATTGATATATCCCAGTCATTACTCCCCTTGAACCACGTCTCAGTAACAGCCACTACATCTATATTCTCAGATGCCATTATAGCCTCAAGCTCATTGATCTTATTCCCTAGACTGCGAGCATTTGTAGACAAGACTCTGAGCTTGTCATTTCTTAACTTTTGTGCTACTGGCCTCTTCTGGCATTGTTCCGGGGGGCAGTCGGACTGCTGGATTATCACTCTTTTGCCCCCCTTTCCTAGTTTAAATGCTTCTTAGCAAATACTTGGAACTGTTCACCGAGGACATTCGTTCCCTTGAGAGAAAGATGCAAACCATCTTTCTTGTACAGTTCTTTTCCATTCCAACAAGAGCTATCATGAGACACAAAGCCAAACCCTTGGTTCAGACACCATTCACCAAGCCATACATTGAATTCCTTAATGCGCTTCTTCCTGTCATGCTGAAGGTTATGCACAGGCAAAACTGCAGAGAATGAAACAGTTGATGCAACCTCCCGTATATCCTTTCCAAGTGTATGAAAGGCTTCTTTCACCTTTGAAACCTCATTGCAAGCCAGATCGTTTGTCCCAAGATGGAGAATAACATCCACTTCCCTTTCCTGCTTTGCTTGCCTAACTATATTTAGGATCCGTTGTCTATCCCTGCTAGCGGTAGCACCAGGGAGACATCTCACAACACCATTCTCCTCAAACTTCACACCTCTTATGATGGAATCGCCCACCAACAGCTGCTTACTATCAATCCTCACCTTCTCCTTTTTGTCTTTGGCTGCAGTCTTACATACTTTAGGCATGGGAGATGATTGTTTCTCACCCACTGTGCTTGAGCCATCCTCCATGTTGCTCTTGCACTCGGAAAGTGCTGCAAATGAATTATGGAGAGCCACAGACTGTGGGACATGCCTTCTATCCACAACTCTCAGTCTACCTGAACCTACAGTTACTGTATAATAGCTACTGTATAGAGTAGATCCGCATCTTTGAATGTAGATACACAGACAATAAAGTTCTCTGTTAGATGTGCACATTATATTAAGTGCACAGATTTTTCCTTCCCCAAGAACGGCTACAGTATCTGTGAAATTATATGAATGGCCGAACTTGAGCCCTTCCCACATAAATATAGATATGCGCATTATATTATATTGTATCATCATCTTCATTCCTTAATTCAATTATCTTCTGGACCCCTGCTTTCCTTTCTTCTTGGTCTTCCGAGCATAAAAGTGTCTGAAGCACCATTTCACTAAATGCGAACCACGATGAACGTTGGATTGTTTGCAAAACAATATCTGTTACTGCCTTCTTCTGGGATTTTAGGAGCTTCAATTGATAAAGAATGTGGCGGGGTCCTTCCACCCAAGAGAATTTCGATTTGATTGTAAACCAGCAGGTATAGTATACTCCAACAATGTATTCCACAAGCAGTTGCAACGTCTTCAAGTTGTTGCCTTTAAGGCCATGTTTTGAAACCCATATGCGACAAATCCTATTTGCAGTTGTTAACCACCGAGAGTGGCTTATAGGACCAATTTCTAATAATGCCAGATCAGTTGGAAGTACACCTGTCCTTATGGCCTAAGTTATCCTGTAACCATAATCCTGATCTGTAGAGAGATCTTTGACAACAGTGTCACTCAATAGAACCAAAGGCTCCAGAAAGGATATTCTGACAAATGAGGGATTGATTTCAAGTTCAGTTGCATTATCAAGAATGTTGCCAATTTTACAACTCCACTTGTTGTTAGACAAAGTTTTCCCATCCAACTGTTCGATCAAGTGCTGCAAAGGTAGCTCATTAGTATGAAGAGCACAAACCAACCAGATGAGTTTACGATTCAGCTTTACCTCAACCCAATGCATGACTCCTCCTTCACAACCAGTGTTAACATTCTTTGAGTCACCACCAATAGCCTGCAAACTTTTATCAATGCTGTTTTTCTTTAAAAAATCCACAAGATGGTTAGCAATAACTTCAGTAGGTTTCTTTTTCGTTAAGTCTTTCTCTGGAGTAAAATGGCAAAGATACCTTCCACCTGGCTCACTGCAAACAGTGTAATGCTCTTCTTTCACAATACTTGGAAACTGATGACTTGAGTTATCTGCTTGTAACAGAACTTTAGTGGAATCTTGGCGTCCATCAAAGAAGATACATTCCATCTTGCCTATCCGGCATCGAGCATGAAATTCTTCATCAAGTGATTTTCATGACTTTTTCTAGGGCCCTTCTTACTTTATTGTGATCAACCACGAGTCTCCTGTCTCCTTCAGTAATTAATCCAGCATCCAAAAAATGCAGCTATTGTAATGGCAGCTGTAGCACGTAGACCGACACCATACCTAATACTTTGCAATGCAACATTGAGCAATTGTAATCTATTATACTGACTTGTACTTGAAGTAGAAGGTACATCAGAATCATCACATGGTATCTGCAAAGGTTCTTCAGAATCTTCATCTTCAACATCAGTTGGCTCTTCATCTTCTTCGGAGAAAAGAACTTCATTTGGTTGTAATGACTGTAATGTTAACTCTTCCTTCCTTTTCTGCTTATATTCAGAAATTCTTCTTACTTCATCTTCTTGCCTCTTCTGCTTTTTAATTTGTCTTCTGTGCTCAGGTAGATCTGGTAATCCAATTTGATGCTGTCCAACACATCCAACCTTCTCTCTTTGACCATTAATAAACACTAGTTCTTTGACAGGGATCTTCATGTCCTTAGAACAAGAGCAGGAGCTGTGCACTTCATGTTTACAGTCAGCACCACCTGGACATGGACCCTCAAATTCTGAACATAGCTTAATCTCACACTTGCAATTGAGGATGTCAAAGAGCTTGTCTAAAGTTGCTATGAAAGCCTCTTTCACTTCCAGTTTGCCTCTGCCAAGTGATATGTTTTTGGCCTTTTCCCAGTTTTCTTCTATCTTCTTCAGGACTCTCGAATTTAAAATTGGTACCACAAAACAACTGTTTGCTAGCTTCCACTTTTCAAGCACTTTAGGATAAATATCCTTTGCAAGAGTGGCTGCTGGGTAATTTCTGACATTCTCTCCACTCTGCTCTCTTAGCAGAAGGCCATATCTTAGAACATCACGCAGAGTTGGGAGTTCAGAAGGCAGCATTTCTCGACCAGTTCCAATGAAGTTACTCATGTGAGTGGAAGTTGCCAGTCTTGTCTTCCTTTTACTAGCCATGGTTCCGAATTTTCAGATTGTGCAAGTGGAAGAAACTATTCGTGCCTGGAAAAAGAAAGACAAAAAAAATGTTACTATTTGTATGATACTATGATAAAAATTGATAAAATATGACAGTAAAAATTATTAAAAAGACACTCTGCTGCAAATAAGTATTGCTAGTTTAAACACTTTTACGAATGGAATATTTTTTTTTTTACATATTTTATAGTATAATATAAGTATATTCTTAACCTTAGAGCAGAAGTACAGACAGAAATGAGAAGAAGAAGACACTTCTTGAAAGAAGACAGTTTGCTGCGAATTTTACATAAAACGTCAAAATATCACAAAATCGAAGTAGCTATTTACCAAGCAAAACAATGTAATTGCCATTTCTTGTAAATATTATTGTGAATTGCTAACCAAAACACAACTTTTTGACCACCCTCATTTTTTGAAAAATAAAGTAAAAAAAATTGACATGCCCTACTACACCATATTATAGCCTAAACTTTGCTTAATTTATTTTTATTTTAATATATATATATATTTTTTTTAAATAAAGGAACATACTTAATTCATGCTTGGCATAATCCACATACAATACGATACATAATACAATAAGGAAATACAAGGGGAACACATATCTGTGAAACATTTATTACATCGTGTATATATATGCATGTATGTAAATAAACCTTTATGTAGCACAGGATTGTCACATAGGAGAATCTGCCATTCATGTAATTTGGTAGGTAGCCTTTTTTGTAGTGGACAATTCTGTGAAGTTAGTAATATAATAACGCTCAGGGGATGAAAGGGTTAATATTCACACACTTGGTTATGCTGCCACTTAATTAATATTTTTTTTTACAGAAACATTTATTGCGACATGTAATGTAAAGCCTTGCATAAGTCTTTAGTTTGTCATATTTACTGTACAACCGGGAGGGCTGCTGAGGAGGGGCGCTGTCTGCGGTCACTTTCCAAGCAGGCGGCGTTACTGGCGGCTGCGGGGGGCTCTCCTCCTGCCCATGTCCCAGCGCTCACAACACAACTTGCAGAGTATCGTCCTGGGACAGGGGGGCACTGCTAGCGCTTACACAGGGGGCTATCCATCGCAGGATCATAGTGGGAGTAGTAAATCTAACATTTCACCAGAAATAATCTGCGTCCCAGTCACACTATTGTCCTGCCCTATTGGTCTCTGTACATTATTTTCCCTTGAGCTGTGTTGCTGATAATATATGAAGGTATACAGTTGCAAGAAAAAGTATGTGAACCCTTTGGAATGATATGGATTTCTGCACAAATTGGTCATAAAATCTTCATCTAAGTCATAACAATAGACAATCACAGTTTGCTTAAACTGCCTAAACTAATAACACACAAAGAATTAAATGTTACCATGTTTTTATTGAACACACCATGTAAACATTCACAGTACAGGTGGAAAAAGTATGTGAACCCTTAGACTAATGACATCACCAAGAGCTAATTGGAGTGAGGTGTCAGCCAACTGGAGTCCAATCAATGAGATGAGATTGGAGGTGTTTGTTTGTTTGCCCTATAAAAAACACACACCAGTTTTGGGTTTGCTTTTCACAAGAAGCATTGCCTGATGTGAATGATGCCTCACACAAAAGAGCTCTCAGAAGACCTACAATTAAGAATTGTTGACTTGCATAATGCTGGAAAGGGTTATAAAAGTATCTCCAAAAGCCTTGCTGTTCATCAGTCCACGGTAAGACAAATTGTCTATAAATGGAGAAAGTTCAGCACTGCTGCTACTCTCCCTAGGAGTGGCCGTCCTGTAAAGATGACTGCAAGAGCACAGCGCAGACTGCTCAATGAGGTGAAGAAGAATCCTAGAGTGTCAGCTAAAGACTTACAAAAGTCTCTGGCATATGCTAACATCCCTGTTCGCGAATCTATGATACGTAAAACACTAAACAAGAATGGATTTCATGGGAGGATACCACATAGGAAGCCACTGCTGTCCAAAAAAAACATTGCTGCACGTTTACAGTTTACACAAGAGCACCTGGATGTTCCACAGCAGTACTGGCAAAATATTCTGTGGACAGAAAAATGTTTAGAAGAAACACACAACACTATGTGTGGAGAAAAAGAGGCACAGCACACCAACATCAAAATCTCATCCCAACTGTGAAGTATGGTGGTGGGGGCATCATGGTTTGGGGCTGCTTTGCTGCGTCAGGGCCTGGACGGATTGCTATCATCAAAGAAAAAATGAATTCCCAAGTTTATCAAGACATTTTGCAGGAGAACTTAAGGCCATCTGTCCACCAGCTGAAGCTAAACAGAAGATGGGTGTTTCAACAGGACAACGACCCAAAGCATAGAAGTAAATCAACAACAGAATGTCTTAAACAGAAGAAAATACGCCTTCTGAAGTGGCCCAGTCAGAGTCCTGACCTCAACTTGAGATGCTGTGGCATGACCTCAAGAAAGCGATTCCCACCAGACATCCCAAGAATATTGCTGAACTGAAACAGTTCTGTAAAGAGGAATGGTCAAGAATTACTCCTGACCGTTGTGCACATCTGATCTGCAACTACAGGAAATGTTTGGTTGAAGTTCTTGCTGCCAAAGGAGGTTCAACCAGTTATTAAATCCAATGGTTCACATACTTTTTCCACCTGCACTGTGAATGTTTACATGGTGTGTTCAATAAAAACATGGTAGAATTTAATTCTTTGTGTGTTATTAGTTTAAACAGACTGTGATTGTCTACTGTTGTCACTTAGATGAAGATCAGATCACATTTTATGACCAATTTGTGCAGAAATCCATATCATTCCAAAGGGGTCACATACTTTTTCTTGCAACTGTATATACACACGATGTAATGAATGTTTCACAGATATGTGTTCCCCTTGTATTTCCTTATTTTCAAAGCCTCAACAACTTTCAATACATTTTTTTATTGAATTGTAGCATATTTCTTATTCTTTGCTGTAAATGGAAGGAGTTCCTGCGTGGGCCAGCCGTACCCACACACACACACATACATATATATATATATATATATATATATACACACACACACAAAATGAGAATATTTTGACATGGTGCTGTGGATAGAAGCACATGAAAAAGGGTTAGGGTTAAAGGGTTAGGAGGAGGTGACTCGGATTGACAGCTTGGGGAAGCGGCTGTATGCTGGATAAAGGAGTGTGAGCGCTATGTGTGAGCAGGGAGAATTCAGAGCACTCCAGAGGAAGGTATCAGATCGCTAATGCCTTGTTGCCTATGAACACTGATGCTGGTATGTGTGGCTCCCCGTCGCCTACGGCAGGTTCACTCTCTGCACCAGCATCATTATATGGCTCTTACAGTTAGTGTCTGGATGGCAGCTGCCATCGGCCATCAACAGATCCATGTAATCCTGCCAGCCGGACATCTTCAGTGAGGGGGGAGCACTGACAGGGGCGACCAAGCGGTACCGGTGTTAGGGAGAGCGAGGAGCCCGGGGTAGGGATGAGGGAGGGTAGCCGGTATCAGGGATAAAGTCGCTCCATCACCGCCAGAGATAATCTGAGCTCAGACAGCGGGGAGAAGCCAAGGAAATAGGGCAGCCGTTGGGTGTAGCCCCCCTTAACCCTGTAATGTCGCTACAGATCCCTCCAGTGCCAGTTAGACAGCAAAGTAGGAAGATGTGTAGAGAAAGGTTGCAGAGGAGATACAAGATGTGTTTCAACATAAATTAGTGGTGTTGGGATATACAGTACGCAGGCTGCCAGTACAAGGATCACCAGCTGCCTGACAGCAAGCTCAAAAGCGCTAGTATATGTGAATGAAAAAGCAGATCCATGCGCCATCTTCTGTTTACAGACCCTAATTGCACCCTGAAACTTTGCATTAAAGTTATCTGTTGCACATGTCTCCACAGATATGAATGTTTTAAACATGCGTGGATCTCATCAGCTGGTGTTGACTTTGGGATGACGGGCAGAGTTTGACGAAAGTCTCCACAGAGGAGTACCAGAACTTCTCCCATCAGGTTGTCATTTCTTCTCAGATCTCTTAGAGTGACGTGAAGGGCTTCAAGAGCTTTCTTGTGAGCCATGGTGCATTCATCCCATACTATTAATTTGCATGATTTGAGCACTTATGCACAACCACTTGTCTTACTTATGTTGCAGGTAGGATTTTCTTGCCTTGCAATGTCAAGTGGCAATTTAAGCGCAGAATGGGCTGTCCTCCCTCCTTCCATTAACGTTGCTGCAATTCCTGAAGAGGCGATGGCAAGAGCAACCTCTTCCCTGAGTTCTGATTGTGGTTAGAATTAAATTAGTTAAAAAATGTTTTCTCTGTTCCCCCAGAAGCATCCAGAAAAAGGATGCCACCTTGTTCTTTCGCTACCTGATCCATAAAAATTTGGTATGCTTTTTTAAAATCTTTATTTAAAAGTGGCTTCTTCTCGGCAACATATGTACTCTCCCATATACTGTATGATCTGTGCAAAGCACGTCTTGTGGTTCTCGGACTGGTGCAGGCAGGCCAAGTTGCATTAATGTTTTATTGATCATGGCGACACATTTATCTTCAAGACTAATCAGAGCCTTGTTGAAAATGTCGGGACAAAAATTAATTTCTATCATGGGATTTTTCCTCCGGACTTTGGCAGGTATATCCTCACTTAGGGCCTTTTTATATTTTTCCCATAAACTGTTTGGATTAGATGGACTGCATGTAGTCAATATTATAGCAAAAAGGTTTCTGATTTGCTGTGGGATTTAGATTAATTTGGCTTCTCGCAATGTGTTATCCCAGTGCTGATCTCCTTCCAGTAAACCCAACTTCTGACATGCCTCTCTAAATGTCTGACATACTTCCCCATTTACGGTTCTTAGTTCAGCGAAAGATCTTGGTCCCCGAACTGAGTGAAGAAGCATTCTAAGGAAATAGCATTTGGCATTATTGGGATGAACCGTGTACACTCGCCCCAAGGCATCGCTTCTGAATGCATCATGTCCAGGGATGGGCTTGCCAACTTTTCTTCTACAGAACACTTTCATGGGTATATTCCATGTGTAATATCTAGGAATTTCAGGATACAACAAAGTCCTTGCGAAAGGGTCCTGCTGACACAGTTGAAAGAATGCGGCTAAGGTTGTATTTGGTGGCTGATCAACCATTCTGGGGGCGCTCTCTATTGTAAAATAAACTCTCTGACCATTTTCTAAATGGATACTGAGATGAACGACAGTAGGATATCTTTCATGAATGGGAAATCCCGAGGATTCGCCAAACTGCCTCGTTGCTGCTAATGTATCTTTCCAACTGATACCGCATCACTTCATCGTTTGGACTTTGGTTGCTTATGCCGAAAACTACCATATCACTACCTTTGTTAATATACTTGCACACATATTTGATAGATTTGACACTGTTACAGTACTTCATGTTGATGTGTGCCTAAAACATCTTGGACAGCAACGGGGAAAATGGCCCAACCCATCTATTGTCGATTTTTGTTTTGCTGCGAATCTTTAGTTTTGCCTTGAATCCTCCATCTTCTGCAGCTCACCGTCTCTTAAGAGGATAGCCATAATTTCCAGTTTGTGTCTCTTGAATCAATCGTCTTGGGTATTTCTTGGTACACTTTACATCCTTCATACAAGGAGAGCTGGGACTGAGATATCCACATGGTCCGTGGATCATGTTTTTCGTTTACAACTGCATAAAGGTCAGGATCTTGTTTTGGGTCAGGCAATTCAGCAGATATAACGTCAGCGATTTGTGTTGGCTGAATTTTATCTGTCAACCAGAATAAATTGTGTTAGTGTGGCGGTCCTCGCTTTTGCCATTCAGTCGTGTACATCCAGCATCTTGGCACTCCAAAGACGTGGGCCTTTGTTATAACGTTCAATTCATTTCAACTGCTTCTGATGAAATACTCTGGCAATCAAGTAATGGCGCTCACTGGGTAGTTGACCATTGGTAAGCATCCCCTTGATTTCTGTCCAAGTTGGATTATAGGTGAAGGTGATAAATAAGTCTGGTCTACCGTATGTCCTCACGTACGTCATAGCATCTTGCGTACATTCGTGCATGTCTGGGACTGCCTATAAATGTAGATGGTAGTATGACTAAGGCTCCGAGGTTTTCAACGTTTCCATCATTTGCCACAGAATCTCTCAAGTGAATATATTCTTCAACTCTTAGTTTACGTTGATTTAAACGAATGTATAGAAGACACTCACTCTCAGTTTTAGCAAACATATCAACAATGAATTGATGAAACAATTGTCTGCAGTTTAATATGTGGTTCTGCTCTTCATCTCGAATCATTAGTCTGTATGCATAGAAATCCATGGCTGAAACTTTTTTGCTTGTTGTTTTATCTGTGCTTGGGTTGACTTGTCTCAGAAATAAAATGATATCAATCCTCACCATGGGGGAATATCATGGGGTACTGTAGACCATGATAAGATCGATATGCAATGATTTGCCTCGTCGTTGAATTATAATATCTCGCTGATTAAACTCATCGCCTGATATAACTACTGCAACTTCATATACCAAAGGAGCATTATAGCGCCGCTCATGCTCACTAGTGATGGCCCGAATAGTTCGCCGGCGAATAGTTCCCGGCGAACATAGCTTGTTCGCGTTCGCCGCGGCGGGCGAACATGTGCGATGTTCGGTCTGCCCCCTATACATCATCATTGAGTAAACTTTGACCCTGTACCTCACAGTCAGCAGACACATTCCAGCCAATCAGCAGCAGACCCTCCCTCCCAGACCCTCCCACCTCCTAGACAGCATCCATTTTAGATTCATTCGGAATCTGCATTCTCAGTGAGAGGAGGGACAGTGCTGCTGCTGCTGCTGATTCAATAGGGAAAGCGTTAGCTAGGGCAGTGTTCTGTGTTCACAGACTCATCTGCTGTAAGGACAGCGTCCTAACAGCACCCCAAAAAGCCCTTTTCAGGGCTGGTAAATCAGTTTGTTTTTTTTATTTTATTTATATATATATATATATATATATATATTACAGTTGCCTGCCCGTGTGTGAGAGGCTGCAGGCTCAGTCACAGACAGTACTGTGTGCATACCATTCATACAGGGTGTGACAGAAAATACCTCACAGATAATTTTTTTTTATATTTAATCTTTTTCTGTGATCTAATCACAGTTGTAAGCCAGTGTGTGTCAGGCCCACACAGACTGTATTGTGGCCACTGGCTAGTGGCTAGGCCTCCACTTATACCGTTACAGGGTGTCACTCACTCACAAATACCTTGCAGATAAAAAAAAATTCTATTTAATATTTTTCTGTGATATAATCACAGTTGCAAGCCAGTGTGTGTCAGGCCCACACAGACTGTACTGTGCCCACTGCCCCCCACCACTTATATAGGGTGGCACAGTACCTTGCACGCATAGTAACACTTATCTAATAAAAAATGACAGGCAGAGGCAGGCCACGCCGCAGGGGCCGTCGTGTTCGTGGTGCTGTGATTTCCACTGGCCCTGGAATAATGCCCAGTGTTCAGAGGCCACGTACCCTGAACCCAAAAAATTCTGAGAAAATAGTTGACTGGCTAGCACAGGACACCCAAGCTTCCGCTAAGAACCTTGACGCACCATCCTCCTCCAGCTCAGCTTTGGTCACCTGCTCTCAAGTTACCACTCTCCCGCCCGCCGCCACCACCACCACTACCACCACAGCCACCACAGCCTCTTCACTTGATCCCTCAGAGGAGTTATTTACACATCAGTTGGATGAAATTAGTGATGCGCAACCATTATTGCCAGAAAATAGAGATAACAGGGATATGTCTCAGTCAGGCAACATTACACACATGGACGTACAGTGTGATGATGATGATGATGTTGTACCCGCTGCTGCTTCCTTTGCTGAGGTGTCAGATACAAGTGAAGTGGTTGATGATGACGATGTGTCCGTGGATGCCACGTGGGTGCCTGCTCGAAGAGAAGAAGAAGAGGGGGAAAGTTCAGAAGGGGAGACAGAGAGAAGGAGGAGACGAGTTGGAAGCAGGGGGAGGTCGTCGCAAGGAGCTAGTGGCACAGTCAGACAGCATGTATCGGCACCCGGGGTCAGCCAGACAGCACGCCAATCAACGCATGCTGCTGCCACCACCAGAATGCCGTCATTGCAAAGCTCAGCAGTGTGGCATTTTTTTTGTGTGTCTGCCTCTGACAACAGCGATGCCATTTGCAACCTGTGCCAAAAGAAACTGAGTCGTGGGAAATCCAACACCCACCTAGGTACAACTGCTTTGCGAAGGCACATGATCGCACATCACAAACGCCTATGGGATCAACACATGATGACGAGTAGAAGCAGCACACAAGCTCAAAGCCACCATCCTCCTCATGGTCCAGCATCTTGAGCCACGTCAACCACTGCTGTCCTCCTTGCCCCCTCTCAACCACCCGCCACTCCGCCTCTCACCTTCAGCAGTTCCATCTCATCTGCCCACAGTCAGGTGTCTGTAAAGGAAATGTTTGAGCGTAGGAAGCCAATGTCACAGAGTCACCCCCTTGCCCGGCGTCTGACAGCTGGCTTGACGGAACTCTTAGCCCGCCAGCTTTTACCATACCAGCTGGTGGAGTCTGAGGCCTTCAAAAAATTCGCCGCTATTGGGACACCACAGTGGAAGGTACCCGGACGATTTTTTTTTTCAAAAAAGGCAATCCCGAACCTATACTCAGTGATTGAAAAGGAAGTCATGGCATCTCTGGCATACAGTGTTGGGGCAAGGGTCCATCTGACCACTGATACCTGGTCTGCAAAGCACGATCAGGGCAGGTATATCACCTACACTGCGCATTGGGTCAACCTGCTGACGGCTGACAAGCATGGAATGCGTGGCTCTGCAGCGGAGTTGGGGACACCGCCACGACTTGCAGGCAGGCCTACTGCCACCTCCTCTACCCCTCCTACTCCATACTCTTCCATAACCTCCTCGGCTGAGTCCTCTTCTGCTGCGGTGTCTGGCTGCACATCAACTGACTCCCCCCAGCTCCCCAGGGGCTATTCCACATCCCGGATACGACAGTGTCACGCTGTCTTGGGGTTGACTTGCCCGAAAGCAGAGAGCCACACCGGACCAGCACTTCTGTCCGCCCTGAACGCACAGGTGGATCAGTGGCTGACCCCGCACCAACTGGAGATCGGCAAAGTGGTGTGTGACAATGGAAGCAATTTGTTGGCGGCATTGAATTTGGGCAAGTTGTCACATGTGCCGTGCATGGCACATGTGTTGAATCTCATCGTACATCGCTTTGTGTCTAAGTGCCCAGGCTTACAGGACGTCCTCAAGCAGGCCAGGAAGGTGTGTGGCCATTTCAGGCATTCCTACACGGCCATGGCGCACTTTTCAGACATTCAGCGCCGAAACAACATGCCAGTGAGGCGCTTGATTTGCGACAGCCCGACACGTTGGAATTCAACACTCCTAATGTTCGACCGCCTGCTCCAACAATAAAAAGCCGTCAACGAGTATTTGTATGACCGGGGTGCTAGGACAGCCTCTGCGGAGCTGGGAATTTTTTTGCCACGTTACTGGACGATCTAATGCGCAATGCCTGTAGGCTCATGCGTCCTTTTGAGGAGGTGACAAACCTAGTCAGTCGCACCGAAGGCACCATCAGCGACCTCATCCCATTTGTTTTCTTCCTGGAGCGAAGAGTGCTGGATCAGGCTGTAGATGAGCGTGAAGAGGAAGAGTTGTGGTCACCATCACCACCAGAAACAGCCTTGTCATCATCGTTTGCCGGACCTGCGGCAACGCTGCAAGAGGAGTATGAGGAAGAGGAGTCAGAGGAGGAATGTGGCTTTGAGGAGGAGGAAGACCAACCACAGCAGGCATCCTAGGGTGCTCGTTGTTGTCACCTATCTGGGACCCGTGGTGTTGTACGTGGCTGGGGTGAAGAACAGACCGTCAATGACATCTGTGAGGACGAGGAACGAGAAATGAGTAGCTCGGCATCCAACCTTGTGCAAATGGGGTCTTTCATGCTGTCATGTCTGTTGAGGGACCCTCGTATAAAAAGGATGAAGGAGAACGACCTGTACTGGGTGGCCACGCTACTAGACCCCTGGTATAAGCAGAAAGTGGCGGAAATGTTACCAACTTACCGAAAGTCAGAAAGGATGCAGCAGTTCAAAACAAAACTATAAAATATGCTTTACACAGCTTATAAGGGGGATGTCACAGCACAACGGGAATCTAACAGGGGAAGAGGTAAAAGTAATCCTCCTCCTACCACGACCACGGCGGCAAGGACAGGACGCTTTACAGATGTGTTGTTGATGGAGGACATGCAGAGCTTTTTTAGTTCTTCACATCGCCACAGCCCTTCGGGATCCAGCCTTAGAGAACGACTCGACCGACAGGTAGCAGACTACCTCGCCTTAACTGCAGATATCGACACTCTGAGGAGCGATGAACCCCTTGACTACTGGGTGTGCAGGCTTGACCTGTGGCCTGAGCTATCCCAGTTTGCGATAGAACTTCTGGCCTGCCCCGCTTCAAGTGTCCTGTCAGAAAGGACCTTCAGTGCAGCAGGAGGCATTGTCACTGACAAAAGAAGTCGCCTCGGTCAAAAAAGTGTTGATTACCTCACCTTCATTAAGATGAATGAGGCATGGATCCCGAAGGGACTGACAGTGGGGGATACGTTTGACTAACAAAAGGCCTGATGACATGCCTTGGCCTCAAAATGGTCCCCACGCTGCTGTATTTAATGTCTGCATACCGGATGACTTTCGTGAATTCTCCGCCACCAACTAGGGTTCAAGCCGCAATGTTTTAGTCACCTTTCTGCCTTGAAAACATCAATTTTTCCGGCCGCTGCTACAACAACGGCTGCAACAATAACATTATTTTTCAGGCATGTGTACATGCCTAATTTTTCTGGCCTCTGGTGCTGCACTGTGGCTGCAAAAAAAAAAAAATCGTTACCTTGTTGTGGTGAAGGGGCTTGCGTATCACAATGAAGCGATCATCACCTCTGAGTGTGTTGGCAATGTTGCCACACCCCAGATGATAAGGCCGTTGCTTCATTATGATCAGACCAAAAGCGATCGGCTGGATAATTTGTCATAGAAAAAACTTAAATTTTTTTTTTTTAAGTTGTATGGGTGGGTTTTTAATACATAAAATAAAAAAATCATAATAAAGTCTCTTAATAGTTTATTAGAAATAATGCAGACAATTTAAAAAATCCCCATCAATTCCAATACAAAGCAAGTACAAAGCTCAGAACTAAACTATTCCAGGATGTCGTAATGGTTCGTTAATTCGACAATGGTTAATCAATTAGACACATGTCCCCGGATAGGGGACGTAACAGGGATTAAACTGATAGGAATAGTACTAGTTAAGACACCACTCATATAGGGTGTCACAGCACATTGCTCCGTGCACGCGCAGTGCCCCAACTTGGGAGTAAAAGGACCGACCAAGCTGCTTTTTCCATCTCCCGGTTCCTAAAATCAATTCAGTTTGGTGTATCAGAGTTTGGTCTGTCACTGTGAAGGCAGTCGAAGGTACCCGGCTAAATTTTTTTTCACAAAAGGCAATCCCACCCTGATATGGGACGTAACAGGAATTAAACTGATGAGAATAGTACTACAGAAAATGGCACTCATATCGGGTGTGACAGTAAATTGCACGGAGCAGACGCAGTGACCGTGGCGTAAATTCAAACAAAGGGGAGGGAGCCAGCTTTTTTTTAACCATCTCCCCGTTCGAAAAATCAATTTAATAAATGGACCCTAGATTGGGGACGTAAAAGGATTAAACTGATGAGAAGAGAGAACTACAGAAAATACCACTCATATCGGGTGTGAGAGTAAATTGCACGGCGCAGACACAGTGACCGTGGCGTGGATTCAAACAAAGGAGAAGAGACAGCGTTTTTTTAACCATCTCCCCGTTCGAAAAATCTATTTAATAAATGGACCCCAGAATGGGGACGTAACAGGAAATTAAACTGATGAGAAGAGAGAACTACAGAAAATAGCACTCATATCGGGTGGGACAGTAAATTGCACGGCGCAGACGCAGTGACCCTGGCGTGGATTCAAACAAAGGGGAGGGAGCCAGCGTTTTTTTAACCATCTCCCCGTTCGAAAAATCAATTCAATTCACCTTTCCGGGACCCTTGGTGTTGTACGTGGCTGGGTGGAGGAAGAAACCTTCAATGATATCAACGGGACATGGCTAGCTTGGTATCCAACCTTGTACAAATGGTGAGTTTGCGGGTGGGCAAATGGACTGTTTGCGGTGCATTAACAGGGGAGTTTGGTCTGTCAATGACTGTGAAGCGGGCGTAACCCTTACACTACCTGATCAATACAACATCTTACCTGATTGTATACACACACTGGATGTTTTAAACCACGTTGTTCAAAACAAAAAATTGGATTGTTAGGTGATTTATGCCCTTTATGGATTAAACTCTGCGTCAACTATGTAATTTTCCATGGGAGTTTTGCCATGGATCCCCCTCCGGCATGCCACAGTCCAGGTGTTAGTCCCCTTGAAACAATTTTTCCATCACTACTGTGGCTAGAAAGAGTCCCTGTGGGTTTTAAAATTCGCCTGCCTATTGAAGTCTATGGCGGTTCGCCCGTTCGCGAACATTTGCAGAAATTCGCGTTCGCCTTTCGCGAACGGAAAATTTTATGTTCGCGACATCTCTAATCGTCACCTGCTGGTCTTCTGTCTGCTCTGATAACTACTTTATATTCATCCGTTGGCATGTGTTCCAAAGCTGATTTAACGCCTTCTACCCCAGGCCAGTTTTCGCCCTTCTGCCCAGGCCATTTTTTGCAAATCTGACATGTGTCACTTTATGTGGTAATAGCTTTGGAACACTTTTATTTATCCAAGCCATTCTGAGATTGTTTTCTCGTGACACATTGTACTTCATGATAGTCAAAAATTTGAGTCAATATATTTCACCTTTATTTATGAAAAAATCCCAAATTTACCCAAAAATTTCAAAAATTCACAATTTTCTAAATTTCCTTTTCTCTGTTTTTAAAACAGAAAGTGATACCTCATAAAATATTTCTTACTTAACATTCCCCATATGTCTACTTTATGTTGGCATCATTTTGTAAATGTAATTTTATTTTTTAGGACGTTAGAAGGCTTAGAATTTTAGAAGCAATTCTTATAATTTTTAAGAACATTTCCAAAACCCACTTTTAAAGGACCAGTTCAATTCTTAAGTCAATTTGTGGGGCTTACATAGTGGAAACCCCTCCATAAATGACCCCATTGTAGAAACTACACCCCTTAAGTTACTCAAAACTGATTTTACAAACTTTGAAAAAGTTTGAACAAGAATTAAAGGAAAATGGAGATAAAATTTGTAAATTTAACTTTTTGGGCAGATTTTCCATTTTAATCAATTTCTTTCTTTAACCAGAACCAAGAGAGCTATGCAGTACAAAGGGTTAAGCAAAGAATGGTCAGGAGAAGCCGGGGTCAAATACCAGGAGAGTAGAGAAGTACAAGAGGAGTCCGCAAAGAGTAGTCAGGTGGGAGCCGAGGTTACAATACCAGGAGGGATGCGCAGTACAGGAGGAGCTGGCAAAGGATCGTCAGGGAACAGGATCAGGTGAGTATTCAGTAGTCCAACAAATAGCCAGGAACCTAGAATTAACAGGCAACCTGTGGTCAGCAGGCTGCCTGTATTTAGAGTGGGGTCTGAGGGTCATGTGACGTGGCCAGGGTCACATGACCGACAGACAGACAAGTCGAGCACCGAGTGATCAGCTCGGCGCTCAAGGCAGACCTAGGAGCAGGGAGCCTCCCAGCTAACAAAGCCGCCCTGGGAACGAGGCCAAACACAGATCCTCGCTCCCGAAGCTAAGCAGCAGGTCTGCGGCTGATGGGAGACAGAGTGCGCCTTTGGCGCCCCGTGACAGTACCCCCCCTTTTATGAGGGGCCACCGGACCCAAGACTTCAGGCGATGGCCTTTCAGGGTGTTCTAAATGAAATTTTCGAACAAGTCTAGGAGCATGAACCTCCCTGGCGGGTATCCAAGATCTCTCTTCGGGTCCATACCCCTTCCAGTGAATCATGTACTGTAAGGAATTACGCACTCTCCTGACATCCACTATCTTAGACACCACATACTCGACAGCATCACTAACAAGAACTGGCGGAGGCGAGGCTTTCAACGGTACAACAGGTTCAAAATACTTTTTAAGTAGAGATTTATGAAATACATTATGAATGTGGAATGACTCGGGCAGCTCCAACTTAAACGATATCGGATTAATCACCTCCGTGATCTTATACGGTCCAATAAAACGAGGAGCAAATTTTCTAGAAGCTACCTTGAGAGATAGATTCTTGGAGGACAACCATACTTTATCCCCAACCTGAAAGTTCACCCTCTTGGAACGTCTCCTATTGGCCTTGAGTTTTTGAGAACTTTGAGCCTTTTCTAGGTTCGATTGAAACCGGGCCCAAACTGTGCACAGTTCGGAGGAGAGTTTATCCGCTTCAGGGTTAGAGGAGGAGACAGACGACCCAGAATGAAAACGGGGATGAAAATCATGGTTACAAAAGAAAGGGGAGACCCCAGCAGAAGAATTGACACGGTTTTTTAAAGCAAATTCAGCCAACGGAAGGAATTTGACCCATAATTGCTGGTCATCAGCAACATACAACCTCAAGAATTGTTCCACAGACTGATTAAGGCGTTTAGTCTGCCCATTACTCTCAGGATGGTAGGCGGAAGAAAAAGACAATGAAATTTTACATCTTTGACAGAAGGCCCTCCAGAATTTGGACACAAACTGCACACCCCTGTCAGAAACAATATTTTCCGGGATGCCATGTAAACGAACAATCTCAGGGTTTTTGCATTCGGAAGTTTAGACAGGGGAATGAAATTAACCATCTTGCTAAACCTATCGACCACTACCCAAACCACAGTCTTACCCTCCGCCAGCGGTAGGTCAGTTATAAAGTCCATCGAGATATGGGACCAGGGTCTACTGGGAATGGGTAGGGGTCGTAGGTTACCAGCAGGGCGAGTCCTAGGTGTCTTAGACCTGGCACAAACCTCACAGGCTGACACGTAGGATTTGACATCCCTGGTCAGAGTGGGCCACCAATAAGATCTAGAAACCAGATCCTTAGTGCCCTCAAAACCCGGATGTCCACAAAAGGCAGAATCGTGACACTCCCCCAACAGCTGGAGACGAAATTGTACGGGAACAAACAACTTATCTGTTGGGGTGGATGACGGTGCCAGATGTTGTTCAGCCTTAATGCGAGCCAAGATATCCTGGGTTAGAGCCGCTAAGAAGATGTTTGCTGGTAGGATGGATTCAGGCGGTGCCTCAGTGGGTTGAAAAGCATGGAAGCTCCGAGATAATGCGTCTGCCTTCACATTTTTAATTCCCGGCCTGAACGTAATGGAGAAATCAAAACGGGTAAAAAACAGAGCCCATCGGGCTTGCCGGGGATTCAACCTCTTAGCAGACTCAAGAAACATTAGGTTTTTATGGTCAGTGACAACAGTTACCCGATGCCTTGCCCCCTCCAAAAAATGCCTCCTCTCCTCAAATGCCCATTTAATAGCCAGCAGCTCCCTATTCCCTATGTCGTAGTTTCTCTCTCGTAATTTCCTGGAGAAGAAGGCACACGGTCTCAGGTTAGTGAGGCTAGCAGGACCTTGTGAAAGGACTGCTCCTGCGCCGTCCTCGGACGCATCCACCTCCACAATAAAGGGTCTCTCCTGATCAGGCTGGATCAGAATGGGAGCGCTACTAAATGCCTTTTTTAATGTTTCAAATGAAGAAATGGCCTTGGTAGACCAATTCTCCAAATCCGCCCCTTTCTTAGTAAGGTCGGTCAATGGTTTAGCAATTACAGAAAAATTCATGATAAATTTACGATAGTAATTAGCGAAACCCAAAAAACGTTGTAAGGCCTTTAAGGATGAAGGCCTTACCCATTCCTTAATTGCCAAAACCTTCCATCTTAAAGGCGTGAGGAGTCAGAACATGCCCTAGAAACAGTATCTCCTGTACACCAAAGACACATTTCTCTTGCTTAGCGGATAGCTGGTTCTCCCTCAACACCTCTAATACTTGTTTGACATGAGACACATGAGATTCGAAATCGGGAGAGAATATCAAAATGTCGTCAAGATAGACAATAATAAATTTACCTAAGAACTCCCTAAGAATATTGTTCATTAGGTTTTGGAACACAGCTGGGGCATTGCTGAGTCCAAAAGGCATCACCTGATATTCAAAGTGTCCTATCGGAGTATTGAACGCTGTCTTCCATTCGTCTCCCTCCTTGATTCGGATTAGATTGTATGCCCCTTTCAGGTCAATCTTGGAAAACCAGGTTGCCCCCAGAACCTGGTTAAATAAATCCGGAATCAATGGGAGAGAGTATCTATTTTGGACAGTGATTTTATTTAATCTCCGGTAATCAATACAAGGCCTAAGACCACCATCCTTCTTCTTAACAAAGAAAAACCCTGCTCAGGGTTCGGGCTTAGAAAGATTATAAATTCTCCCTTTAGGAAATTTTGCACCCTCTATTAGCTCTATGGCGCAATCATAAGGTCTATGGGAGGTAGAACCTCTGGAGTAGGGGATGAGAATACATCAGAATATTCCTTAATAACTGAGGTTAATGTATTAGACCTTACTGAAACCCCAGCATGGACCACGGATAAGCATGAGTCACACTTAGGTCCCCATTTCACCAACTCTCCTTTGGACCAATCTATTGTGGGGTTATGTAAACGGAGCCAAGGCAACCCTAGTACCACCTCAACCGGTAGGTTCTCCAGGACTAAAAGAGAACATCTCTCGGAGTGGCACACACCCACGGTTAGATAAATTTCAGAGGTACATGACCTCATCGTACCACCAATCAGGGGAGTAGCATCAATAGCCATGACATGGATAGGTGTAGGTAAAGCAAACATTGGAATACCCAATTTACTAGCATATTCAAGGTCAATAAAGCTGGCCGCTGAACCGGAATCAATAAAGGCCTTACCCGGCCACTTATTAACCCACAGAGAAATTGTTATGGGTACCAAAAGCTTACATTTAGAAAAATCAGGGTGTACCTGGTCTTTAGGTTGTCTTGCCTTAGGAGACTTGTCAGCGAGGACCCTCTTAGGACACTTGTTGATCCAATGGCCAGGATCTCCACAGTAGAAGCACTCTCCACGTCTGCGACGAAGATTACCCCGGGTCATGCCAACCTGCATGTGTTCCTCGTGGAGACCTCAGTGTTGTCCCTGGAAAAGGCCTCTGGCGGGACCACCATCTGAGAACAGAACTGTCGTTCTTGTCGTCTCTCTCTAACTCGTCGGTCAAGTCGGACAACTAGGGTTATCATCTCCTCTAAGGTCTCTGGAATTTGATAACTGACTAATAGATCTTTTAAATTATCAGACAGACCAGACCTAAACTGACTCTTCAGGGCTGGTTCATTCTATCCTGAGGGAACACACCACCGTCTGAATTGGGTGCAATACTCCTCCGCAGGGAGATGGCCCTGAACCAGTGCCCTAAGAGCCGTCTCGGCTACCAGGGCCCTGTCTGGTTCGTCATAGAGGGTACCCAGGGCCTGAAAAAAAAACTCCACAGAAGTTAGACAACTGGCCCCAGGAGGTAACGAGAATGCCCAGTCCTGTGGATCACCCTGTAGTAGAGAAATGATAATACCCACGCGTTGGCTCTCGGGACCGGAGGACACGGGGCACAAACGGAAGTAGAGTTTGCAACTCTCCTTAAAGGAGAGAAACCTCTTCCGGTCTCCAGAAAAGGGTTCTGGGAGCTTGATCTGGGGCTCAAAATATGGACTGGAGGGCTGAGGAATGGAAGAACCTTGCCCTAACTCAAAAGAACAGAGTTTCTCTCCTAGCTCCTGCACCATCTGTGTCAGGTTAGAGACATGGTCAGTCAGGGTCACAAGAGGATTCATGATATAGTGGTTATTGGGCCTGTTAATCTGTAACGGTCACATCCACACACACACAGGGGGAAGGATAGTGACCACTGCGCTCCACCCTCACCCCTGGCCCTGCCTACTTGCCTCACGAGTCCTGATGACAGGGGACAACTGGACGACAGTCCCTTACTTAGGATATGTGCAGGGAAGACAGACAAGACAAAATACAGAACGTGAACGGACCGGGTCATAACCAAGAGGGCTACTCAGTACAAAGGGTTAAGCAAAGAATGGTCAGGAGAAGCCGGGGTCAAATACCAGGAAAGTAGAGAAGTACCAGAGGAGTCCGCAAACCCCCAGAATGCCCCCCCATTCTAGGAGTTAGTGTAAAGATTGCGTGGGACTTACTGCACCCACTACTGGATAAGGGTTACCACCTCTATGTGGATAACTATTATACCAGCATACCCCTATTCAGGTCCCTAACTGTCAGAAGTACTGTGGCTTGCAGCACAGTGCACTAAAATCAGTGAGGCCTCCCTAGATCCCTGGTAGTGCAACCACTGAGAATGGGTGAAAGCAGGGCTCTCCTCCATGATAACATGCTGGTGATTAAGTACAAGGACAAGAGGGACGTCCTTGTACTGACCACCATTCACATTAACGCCAGCTCCCCTGCCGCTGTACGAGGTACCACTTCCACTACCCCCAAACCAGTTTGCATCCTTGATTGCAACAGGCACATGGGAGGGGTGGATCTTGCAGATCAACTTATGAAGCCCTACAGTGCCACACGAAAAACTAAAGTGTGGTACAAAAAGCTGGCCATACACATTGTACAGATGGCAATGTGCAATGCATACATCCTATTTCAATCTTCAGGCCACAGAGAAACTTTCCTTCAGTTCCAAGAGGTGGTTATCAAGGCCCTAATTTTTCAAACCCAGACCAGGGAGGGTCCCAGTACTTCAGGAAGTCATGGTGCCCGTGTCGTACCAGGGCAACATTTTCCAGGTCAAGTCCCCCAGACAGCAAGGAAGGGAAGGACCCAAAAAAGATGCAGGGTGTGTTTCAAAAGGGGGATAAGGAAAGACACCATTTACCACTGCGAAACTTGCCCTGAAAAACCTGGCCTGTGCATGCAGGAGTGTTTCAGAATATACCACTCATCCATGGAGTATTAATTTAATTTCATATTTTATGCTCCCTGTAATAATTCCACTTTATATCTCAGATTTAGTCCACCTCCCTTGCATATCCACTTTCCAACAACCATTCCATATTCCAACAACCATTCCACAACTGTTTGCTAAAAAGTACCCTTTCCACCCCTTAAAATGTTCATACAGGGGTGCTCTTTCCAAAATGGGATCACTTCTTGGGGTTTTTCATTTCTGGGGACCTCTGGAAATTTATTTAATGTGACATGGCACCTAAAATACATTAAATTACCTAAAATACATGTCTGCCAATTCAGGCTTGTTAGCAAAATTCATATTTTGCCGTTTGCCTGCTGCGCGCCCATAGAGCAGGCTACAAGCACACATTGGGTGTTTCCTGAATGGGGAGAAAATCGGGAACACAACCTGGGGTGCATTTTCACCTTTAACCCCCTGGAGAAAAAAAAAATTGGGGTCTGCTAGTAATTATTATTTTTTCACAAATATGTGATTTGAAATGCTTTCACAAGTATTTTTGTCTTCTGTGAGACACCTGTTTGCTGAAAAGTACCCTTTCTACCACTTAAAATGTTTGTACAGGGGTGCTCTTTCCGAAAAGGGGTCACTTGTTGGGGTTTTTAATTTCTGGGGACCTCAGGAATTTATTTAATGCGACATGGCACCTAAAATCCATGTCTGCCAATTCAGGTCAGCAAAATCCATATTTAGCTGTTTGACTTGGGCCCTGCCATGCGCCCATACATCATTTTTTGAGCACATATGGGGTGTTGGTGTATTCGGGGGGAAATGGGGAACAAAATGTAAGGTGCATTTTGTCCTGTTACCCCTTGTGAAAGTGAAAAATGTGGGTGTAAAGCAACTTTTTCTGTAAAAAATTATAATTTTTCATTTTCACAGCCAAGCGTTTCCTAATAGTGTGAAACGCCCGATGGGTCAAAGTGCTCACTACACACCTTGAAATATTCCTTGAGGGGTGTTGTCGGGTAATAATATTCAATTAAGAATTATTATTATGATCATAAAATAATTAACCATGAAAAAATAAAATTTATAAAATTTGTCATAAATTCTTAAAATCATGACCTGGTGAATTGTAGACAACCTAATTGATACAATTCACATCTGAGGCCGACTATTTCCTCAGATAAATAAGTTCTTTTGACGTGAGATGACGTTAATGATAAAATGTAGTTCTGCATTATACAATAATACACAGGCATTATAAAAATATGCAGATTTATTGGTTACAAGGTTATAAACATACATAAGTAAATAAACACAAAGATACATGCAAATGAATATATTCAGCGTTGATATAAAGCATTACAAGCTTAACAATACATGTGAGTGGAAATAACTTGTCACATTATAACCAAGCTATTATAAGTTAGGATATCAAAATAGGAACATAAGGGCTCTTTCACACTTGCGTTGTTGGGATCCGGCATGCACTTCCGTTGCCGGAGGTGCCCGCCGGATCCGGAAAAACGCAAGTGTACTGAAAGCATTTGAAGACGGAACCGTCTTCCAAATGCTTTCAGTGTTACTATGGCACCCAGGACGCTATTAAAGTCCTGGTTGCCATAGTAGGAGCAGGGAGCGGGGGAGCGGTATACTTACAGTCCGTGCGGCTCCCCGGGCGCTCCAGAATGACGTCAGAGTGCCCCATGCGCATGGATGACGTGATCCATGCGATCACGTGATCCATGCGCTTGGGGCGCCCTGACGTCACTGTGGAGCGCCCGGGGAGCCGCACGGACGGTAAGTACACTGCTCCCTGCTCCCCACTGCACTTTACCATGGCTGCCAGGACTTTAGCGTCCCAGCAGCCATGGTAACCATTCAGAAAAAGCTAAATGTCGGATGCGGCAATGCGCCGAAACGACGTTTAGCTTAAGGCCGGATCCGGATCAATGCCTTCCAATGGGCATTAATTCCGGATCCGGCCTTGCGGCAAGTGTTCCGGATTTTTGGCCGGAGCAAAAAGCGCAGCATGCTGCGGTATTTTCTCCGGCCAAAAAACGTTCCGTTCCGGAGCTGAAGACATCCTGATGCATCCTGAACGGATTTCTCTCCATTCAGAATGCATTAGGATAATCCTGATCAGGATTCTTCCGGCATAGAGTCCCGACGACGGAACTCTATGCCGGAAGACAACAACGCAGATGTGAAAGAGCCCTAAGTTAGGGGCTCTATACCGGAAAAGAACTGATTAGTTAGGCCTCTTTCACACTTGCGTTGTTGGGATCCGGCATGCACTTCCGTTGCCGGAGGTGCCCGCCGGATCCGGAAAAACGCAAGTGTACTGAAAGCATTTGAAGACGGAACCGTCTTCCAAATGCTTTCAGTGTTACTATGGCACCCAGGACGCTATTAAAGTCCTGGTTGCCATAGTAGGAGCGGGGAGCGGGGGAGCGGTATACTTACAGTCCGTGCGGCTCCCGGGGCGCTCCAGAATGACGTCAGAGCGCCCCATGCGCATGGATGACGTGATCCATGCGATCACGTGATCCATGCGCTTGGGGCGCCCTGACGTCACTCTGGAGCGCCCCGGGAGCCGCACGGACGGTAAGTACACTGCTCCCCCGCTCCCCGCTACACTTACCATGGCTGTCAGGACTTTAGCGTCCCGGCAGCCATGGTAACCACTCTGAAAAAGCTAAATGTCGGCTCCGGCAATGCGCCGAAACGACGTTTAGCTTAAGGCCGGATCCGGATCAATGCCTTTCAATGGGCATTAATTCCGGATCCGGCCTTGCGGCAAGTGTTCCGGATTTTTGGCCGGAGCAAAAAGCGCAGCATGCTGCGGTATTTTCTCCGGCCAACAAACGTTCCGTACCGGAACTGAAGACATCCTGATGCATCCTGAACGGATTACTCTCCATTCAGAATGCATTAGGATAATCCTGATCAGGATTCTTCCGGCATAGAGCCCCGACGACGGAACTCTATGCCGGAAGACAATAACGCAGGTGTGAAAGAGCCCTTATCAGGATGTCTTCAGTTCAGTCATTTTGACTGATCAGGCAAAAGAGAAAACTGTAGCATGCTACGGTTTTATCTCCGGCGAAAAAAACTGAAGACTTGCCTGAATGCCGGATCCGGCATTTTTTCCCATAGGAATGTATTAGTGCCGGTTCCGTCCTTTTGGTCTGCGCATGCGCAGACTGGAAAAAAGGTAAAAAAAATAAATGCCGGATCCTTTTGCCGGATGACACCGGAAAGACAGGCATTTTTAAGACTGATCAGGATTCTGATCAGTCTTATCCGTTCAGGATGCATCAGGATGTCTTCAGTTCAGTCGTTTTGACTGATCAGGCAAAAGATAAAACCGTAGCAAGTGCGGGTGCGATGCGTTTTTCACTAATGGTTGCTAAGAGATGTTGTTTGTAAACCTTCAGTTTTTTATCACCCGCGTGAAAAACGCATCAAAACGCATTGCACCCACGCGGAAAAAACTGAACAACTGAACGCAATCGCAGACAAAACTGACTGAACTTGCTTGCAAAATAGTGCGAGTTTCACTGAACGCACCCGGACCTAATCCGTCACGCTCGTGTGAAAGGGGCCTAAGGCTGAGTTCACACGGGCGAGATTTCTGTGCGGGTGCAATGCGTGAGGTGAACGCATTGCACCCGCACTGAATCCGGACCCATTCACTTCTATGGGGCTGTGCACATGAGCGGTGATTTTCACGCATCACTTATGCGTTGCGTGAAAATCGCAGCATGCTCTATATTGTGCGTTTTTAACGCAACGCAGGCCCCATAGAAGTGAATGGGGCTGAGTGAAAATCGCAAGCATCCGCGGATGCGGTGCGATTTTCACGCATGGTTGCTAGGTGACAGTCTTTTCACTGTATTATTTTCCCTTATAACATGGTTATAAGGGAAAATAATAGCATTCTTTAATACAGAATGCTTAGTAGGTGGTCAATTGAGGGTTAAAAAATAAAAAATAATTAACTCACCTTCTCCTCTTGATCACGTAGCTGCCGGTCTCTTCTTACTTCTTTAATCATGAGCTGCCGGCTAAAGGACCTGTGGTGATGTCAGATCACATGGTCCATCACTGTGGTGATGCATGTGTGTATCACTGTACAGCAGCGGCGGCATGAAGCGCACGCCGTCATAGCAACCAATGACGCCGTGCGCTCCTGCTGTCATAAGGAATCCCGGCCGGGTTACCACGGACCGCTCTCGGCCGCGGAACACGGCCGTGTGTATGAGGCCTAACACAGATTTAGACAGATTTGTGAACAATATTTGAGAGTAATGGGTCTTATGTTTATGTAGAAAATGTTTCAGATCTTTGAGTTCAGCTCTTGCAAAATGGGAGCCAAACCGAAAGTGTTGCGTTTATATTGTTGGTAAGTGTAGTTACAGTTTGTGGCCACTAGGAGTCCGCTATGCTACTGATCCCAACATAACACCAGGCTAAGAACCCCCATCACAAATGAATATGCAATTTTCTGAAAAATGAACCCATCTCAACCCATATATTTTGAAACAATAAATATAATATTGGCAGAGGCATTAATTGTTTAGGGTACTTTCACACTAGCGTTTTTCTTTTCCGGCGCTGAGTTCCGTCACAGGGGCTCTATACCGGAAAAGAACTGATCAGGCATATCCCTATGCATTCTGAATGGAGAGTAATCTGTTCAGGATGCATCAGGACGTCTTCAGTTCAGTCATTTTGACTGATCAGGCAAAAGAGAAAACCGTAGCATGCTACGGTTTTATCTCCAGCGAAAAAAAATGAAGACTTGGCTGAATGCCGGATCCGCCATTTTTTTCCCATAGGAATGTATTCAAAATACCGGAATGCCGGATCCGCCCTTCCGGCCTGCGCATGCGCAGACCTTTAAAAATGAGAAAAAAATAAATACCTGATGACACCGGAAAAACTGATCCGGTATTGCAATGCATTTTTCTGATCAGATCCTGATCAGTCTGAAAATGCCTGATCAGTCAGAAAAAATGACATGCGTTTGCATACAGTTTGCCTGATCAGGCAGTCAGTTCAGGCAACGGAAATGCCTGCCGGAATCAAACAACGCAAGTGTGAAAGTTCTGCCACCCCCTTGCACATTGCTGGTGTGTAAGGACTTTTTCCAATATAAAACTTTACACCACAGGATCTGCCTTGCATAATACATAGATTGTTGATCATCCAAGCTGTGGTCCTAAAAGAATTGAGGCGTCTTTCTCAAACTGTACTTTGAAATATTTTTTTCCCCAAACAACAACCTCCTTAAAGGGGTTGTCCAGTCTGTATTTTTTAAAGAGGGTCAGAACTGCTAAAAAATAAAATAAAACCAAAAAGTGATATTCACCTCAGTGGTCCTCCGCTGATCCCATTCTGATCGTTCCCATCTCACTTGTCTGTCCTCCCTCCTGATACAAGAAGGGGGGGATCAGAAAGTGTCGGAACGGGAGCCACGGAGGATCAGATAGGTGAGTAAGGACTCATTCAGACGGCCGTATGCTGTCCGCAAAAATGCTGATCCATTTTTTTTGCAGATTAGATGCAGACCTATTCATTTCTATGGAGCTCTTTTCTTCTGTTCTACGGCTCCGCAAAACAAATAAAACACGTCCTATCACTTGTCAGTGAAATCAGGACGTGGTCTTATTGAAGTCTATGGGTCAGCAAAAATGTGGCATGCAATCCGTTTTTTGGCGGACATGCTGAACGGAGAGAGAGAGAGAGAGAACACAGGCCCTGGTCATCACTGTGTATGGGGCATGATCCTGTGTGTGGGCCTCATAAGGAGGCATCATACTATGTTAGGGGTATTAAGAGTACCTCATTATTCTGGGGGGCAGTAAGGGGACTGGGTGGAATTGGATGCCTATAGACAGGTATTGGGCAGGGTTAGAGGCGTGGTTTAGTGTAAACCAATTTGCCCCTCTACACCCCCTGCTGGTGCTGTCCCTCCATGGGTTTTTCAAAAGCTGCCACTTGCAGGGGGTCACTCCTATTTAACCCGCATTATATAACCCTTATACAGCATATGAAAAAGAAGAAAGTCATTTTAATTCGTTGCTAGGTGCAACCGTCGCAGTAACAATCCCACCAATCGCGGACGCCGTATCTGTTTGCGTTTCACCAGTTGCGTTCCAGCAGACAGTTTGCGAGAAAAGGTATCCGCCTCTCTCTCTCTTGTGATTGGCTACGGGTAGGGCGGCATTGACATCCCTATTGGTCTAGAAACGAGCCGTCATTCCGTCCCACGCCTAGGTAAAAGCTACGTGTATTCTCATTGGTTCATCTAGTGGGCGAAGCAGGAAGCCCATTCATGAGAAATCTTTCACCTGATTGGTTAAGATAGACCACGGTTGGCAAGAACCAGGCAGTGATTGGTTTGAACGAAGACGACAATTTATTCTCATTCTTATTGGCTGGGCAGAAACTAAAACGAGCGTTGTCATTGGCTGCTCCCGCAACAGTGTGCTCGCTGATTGGTTGTTTCTTTTATCTCGTTCCTCCCGGGGATTTGGAGCAGCAGACGCAGCAGAAGCAAGACGTCGTTTCAGACATGAGCTCCGTTATCGTCAGGTCGTCTCCGATCGTGACCGTCTTGGTCAGCAGCAGCCTCAACACATTCTTAGCAGAAAAGAGGCTGGACAGAGGGATCACATTGGCAGAGCTAAAGGTTGGACGAAAACAAAAATGTTGGCCTAGAGGGAGGCACACGTGACTGCTGTAGGGGTGTGGGTGATGTGCAAGTAGTGTCATGTCTGTGTGCATGGCCTGATGCCATAGCGGTCCCTGCTCATCCTGCCTGACTGATAATTGGGGTGGGTCCGTATAGGGCGCGACGTATTGTTCCCTGGACTGGAATCTGTTGGAATGAGATGATCATCATGGGGTTAAATGTTACAAGGATAAATCCCTGCATGTGGCCGGTTGTAAGGAATACCGCAGCCTCCAGCCCGCTTATGTTCACACGGGACTGAAATGCTGCGGATTTGTGTGCGGCTTATTACAGCACCAACAAAGTGAGATCTTAAAAAGGTCTTCCCATCTCGGACATTGGGGGGGCATATCCAGTGTCTGATAGGTGCAGGACTGCGCATGCGCGGCCGTCCTCATTTCATTCCTAGGGGAGCACTCAAAATTTGTCAGAAGTCCCGTTGGAATGAATGGGAAGCGCACGCGCAGCCACTGCTCCGTTCACTTCTGTGGGGCTGACAGAAATGGCGCTGAGCCGATCAGCGCTCCCTTAGAAATGAATGAATGGAGGGCGGGCTCCGTTCGAGGAATAGGTGGGACCTGCACCTATCAGACATTGGGAGCTTATCCTATCGATATCCCCCCCCCCCCCCCCCCCATGTTTTATCGTGCAACCCCTTTAAGAAATCTCAGCCATACTTTGCAGGAATAAAATTTAAAGGGGGTATTCGAGGTGTTACAAGTGAACCCCTATTAGATCCATGGGGGTCCTATTTCTTAGAATGGGCACCTTATACACCTCTGCCCCCCCCCCCCCCCAAATTAATGAACAGAGCTGCAGGTTGAGCATGTGCACTGAGTTCTGGAAGTAGTCCAGCGTAGTACGACCTGCTGCTCCGTTCATTTCTGAGGGTGTGGGCCTCCGTTCTCATGATCCCAGTGGTAGGACCCCCACCGATCTAATAGTTATCCCCTATCCTCTGGCGGTATAACTTGTTACAACCAGAATACCCCTTTAAATTTGGAGCGGATTTTAAATTAGCAGCATCTCCGTTTATTCTGCGGATTTCATCCTCTGCAATGCCCAGGCTGCAGTGCATGGCATTATGCCCTAAAGGGGTTGTCCAGTCTTGGCATCGTCTTTCGCTATGCTGCAGAGTTGAGCTCTGCTCTGGCAGACTAGATACATCCATACATTATGTCCTCGCCCATTTATTTGAATGGGCGCTGTGATAACAGCTGATTATTGAGAATTAGGGATCTTTAGGGTACTTTCACACTTGCGGCAGAGGATTCCAGCAGGCAGTTCCGTCACCGGAACTGCCTGCCGGATCCGGCAAACGGATGCATTTGTGAGACGGATCAGTCTGACAAATTCATTGCAATACCGGATCCGTCTTTCCGGTCGTCATCTGGAAAAGCGGATCCGGTATTTATTTATTCTCATTTTTAAAGGTCTGCGCATGTGCAGATCTGGAAACCGGATCCGGTTTTCCAGAACACTCAATGCCGGATCCAGTACTAAGTAATTTCAATGGAAATTAATGCCGGATCCTGCATTCCGGCAAGTGTTGAGGATTTTTGACTGGAGAGAAAACTGCAGCACGCTACGGTATTTTCTCCGGCCAAAAAACGTAAGAGGGACTGAACTGATGCATCCTGAACAAATTGCTCTCCATTCAGAATGCATTAGGATAAATCTGATCAGTTTTTTTTCCAGTATTGAGCCCCTAGGACTGAACTCAGAAAAACGCTAGTGTGAAAGTACCCTTGTCAGTAGGTTGCAAAGGTGGCTTCAAACTAAGGCTACTTTCACACTGGCGTTTTGGCTTTCCGTTTGTGAGATCCGTTCAGGGCTCTCACAAGCGGTCCAAAACTGATCAGTTTTGCCCTAATGCATTCTGAATGGAAAAGGATCCGCTCAGAATGCATCAGTTTGCCTCCGTTCAGTCACCATTCTGCTCTGGGGGCGGACACCAAAACGCTGCCTGCGGCGTGACGAAACTGAGCCAAACGGATCTGTCCTGGCACACAATGTAAGTCAATGGGGACGGATCCGTTTTCACTGGCACAATAGAAAACAGATCCGTCTCCCATTGACTTTCAATGGAGTTCATGACGGATCCTTCTTGGCTATGTTACAGATAATACAAACGGATCCATTCTTGACGGATGCATGCGGTTGTATTATTGTAACGGTTCAGTTTTTGCAGATCCATGACGGATCCGCCCCCAAAACGCGAGTGTGAAAGTAGCCTAAGGCCTTATTCACCCAGTCAGTAATTGTGAGCCAAAACCAGTAGTGGAGCCTCCACAGAGACGAGGTATAATGAAAAGATCTGCTCCTGCATCTCGATTTGGCTCACAATCGCTGACTGTGTGAATATGGCCTGAGAAGGGGTTTTCCAGATGGGCATAGCCCCCTTTAAAGGGCTTTTCCAGCCTAATAACAAAAGCTGTCCCATGGCCTGCAAATGGTTAAAGAAAAAAATAAACTAAACCAGCTTATACTACCGTCACTGTCCCAGTGGTACCCGGGTCCCACTTCCTGCTGAGAATGTGGCTCAGCTGATTGCTGCCTGATGCGGGGTCAGTGATTGGTTGAGCAGCATTCTCATCCTTTTCCTGCTGTGTCAACACAGGAGCCAAGGGGTCCAGGCACAGTCAACGGTAACGTTCAGCAAGGCGAGTATAAAGTCGTTTTTAGACGCATTCAATGAGTTCCATCCAAACCCACTGATTTTGGTAGGATGTGCTGACCATCTCGGTCTACTTTCACACTGGCGTTTTGGCTTTCCGTTTGCGAGATCCGTTCAGGGATCTCACACACGGTCCAAAACGGAGCAGTTTTGCCCTAATGCATTCTGAATGGGAAAGGATCCGCTCAGAATGTATCAGTCTGCTCTGGAGGCGGACACTGCTGCTTGCAGCGTTTTGATGTCCGTCTGATGAAACTGAGCCAAGCGGATCCGTCCTGACACACAATGTAAGTCAATGGGGCGGATCCATTTTCACTGGCGCAATAGAAAACAGTTCCGTCCCCCATTGACTTTCAATGGTGTTCAAGACGGATCCGTCTTGGCTATGTTAAAGATAATACAAACGGATCCGTTCTGGACGGATGCATGCGGTTGTATTATCGGTGCGGATCCGTCTGTGCAGATCCATGACGGATGTGGGGGTGTTCAGGTTGGGCTTGCTGGATTTGAACATACCCAATGGTCATAGTGGATAAACCGCCTCTAGCGGCGTCTCAGCGGCGTATTCTCAACTGAATCCAGCAAGCAGCGTGTTCACTGGAGGGGTTGGAAGGAATGGCTGTCGGCTGAGCTTTTTAAAGAGGTATTCTAGTAACCATAAATTATCCCGCATGCGCTGAATGGGGGAGGGTTGTCTCACTACAGTAAGTGGCATTTATCATGTAGAGAAGGTTAATACCAGGCACTTACTAATGTATTGTGATTGGCCATATTACCTCCTTTGCTGGCTGGATTCATTATTCCATCAGATTATGCACTGGTTACAGACCACTCTGCAATCCATTGGTGGTGGTCGTGCTTGCACACTATAGGAAAAAGCGCCGGCCTCTCTGGTGGCCAGGACCGTGGGAGCACACAGAGGCTGGTGCTTTTTCTTAGTGTGCAAGCACGACCACCACCAATGGATTGCAGGGTGGTCTGTAACCATGGAAACGAGCCGTGTATAATGTCATGGGAAAAATGAATCCAGCCAGCGAAGGAACTGATATGGACAATCACAATACATTAGTAAGTGCCTCGTATTAACTTCCTCTACCTAATAAATGCCATTTGCTGAAGTGAGAGGACCCCTTTAATGTCTCCAGAGTGTCATCTGTCGGGGGAGAGTCGGGAGCTCATTGAAGTGAATGTTGGTGATGTGTTTAATACTTTTTTTTTTTTTTTTTTTAAAGTGCAAGCTGGAGCTGGTGGTCGGGTCTCCTGCCTCATGTATGGACCTGCAGTTATTCAGCGTGGATAACGTGTTTATCCAGAACCTGGATCAGGATGATGCCTTGCTGGGTTCCTACCCTGTGGATGACCGATGCAGGATACATGTCAGTACCCCACATGTCTTATCTTGGGGGGGCATACGATTGTATTGGGCGTGTGATGTGGAGGGGTAGAAGAACGTTTTTGTGATTCCACTGGTACTAACGAAATAGATGTTTACCTTCAGGTGATCGATAAGAGCGGCACCAAGGCTGGAGAGTACGAAGACGTGTCTAGAGTGGAAAAATATGAGATATCGCAGGAATCCTATGAAAAAAGATCAGGTATGTCCTGTGAGAGTAAGCATTGTACTGATTCGTATAATACCACCATTAATTCACTAGCTTAACCCCTCGTGACCACCAATATGCCTTTTCATGGTGGTCACTAGCGGGCTTTAGGCTTGGGCCCCCAACTTTCTATGGTGACCTAGTATAAGTGCTGCACAGGTCTGGCAGAGCGGAGGCTCCGCTATCGTTTGAGAGCCAGACTCCTGCTCTAATGGCCCGGACCAGCAGAAGCACTGATCTGGGCCGTTTAACCCCTGCCGCAGTCAGTAGCAACTGCTGTGGCATCTAATTGGTTGAGAGGGAAGGAGCTCCCACTGTCTTTCATCTGCACCTCGCAAATGAGATGGTGTCTTCACATGGCAGCCTGGGGTCTAATGGAGGCCTGCATTGTATCATAGCACCTTTTGGGTGCAGCCGGCTGGTGACTGACAGTATAATACATTGTACTGCATAAGCAATGCAATGTATTTGAGAAGCAATCAAAAGATTGCCTGTTAAAGTCCCCTTGTGGGACTAGTAAATGGTTAAAAAAAAAGTTAGTTTTTGTTAAATAAAAAAAAGTCTCTAAGTTGGAAAAACTCCACATATTTGGTATTGCTGAATCCGTGACAACATCCTGTACAGTAAACAGTTAAAAAGTCATTCTGGATTTTTTTTTTTTTTAATCTTATTTGCTACCAAAAAAAGATCAAAAAGTGTTATGTACCCCAAAATGATACCAATGAAAATTACAAGTTGCCCAGCAAAAATCAAGTTGTCACACAGCTAGAAAGAAAACTAAAAAAGTTATTGGTTTTGGGAGGTGGCAATGCAAAAGTTTTAATTAAAAAAAAATAATAATAATTTTAAAGGGTTTTTACAGACTAAAAATATAAATGCAACACTTTTGGTTTTGCTTCCATTTTGCATGAGCTGAACTCAAAGATCTGAAGCATTTTCTACATTCACAAAATACCCATTACTCTCAAATATCGTTCACAAATCTCTCTAAGGCCTCATGCACACGACCGCTTTTTTTTTTTTTTTTTTTTTTTTTTTTTTTTTTTTTTCCCCCCTCATCCTCCTCCCAGAAAGAATTAATAAGTGACCCCCAAAACGGTGCCATTAAAAACTAAACTTGTCCTGCAAAAAGTAGCCCTCATATGGCTGCATTGTTAGAAAAATGAAAAAGTTATAGCTCTTAGAAGGCGGAAAAAAAAGAATTTGCTTATTCACTAAGGGAGTAAAGGGCAGGTCAAGCAGCTCTCATGGGGACTTGCCGATATTCGCTGTCGCAGCTCATTGTTCTTTAGTGTTTGTTTTCTATTTCTGCATCATAGTTTTGCCCGTTCTTCTATTTGTAATGCCGCCCTGCACTGTCGCAAGATAACATTTACTTTATCTGAATGAATCATCTCATAGGCTAATTTTATCTTCTAAAATGGCGCCACGCTCTTGTATCTGTCGTCACACACACTTTCTGCAGACTCTGTACGTTCCTTCCTGAAGAAGAATAAGTTGGGGAAGTTCAATGAAGAGGAATCGGCTCAAAAGTCGGCAGAGCAGCAGTGCAAGCTGGAGGAGGAGAGGCTGGCAGCAGAGGCGATCGCCCAAGGGTCTCGATGCGAGGTGCGGGCTTCTGGACAGCCCACTAAACGCGGCACTGTTATGTATGTGGGTAAGTCATATCATTGGAAACCTCTTTGATGGCCCTGGTTTTCAGTGTCGCACATAGCCGTTTTATGCATTATGATATATGGTCGTATAATGGCTGCTTGCCAAAACCCAGTACGGCATATGTCTATTCAAAAGATAAAGAGGACCTTTCATCAGGTTTTACGGTATGAGCAATACGGCAGTGGGCTTGCCATACCATATAGAGGCCGCAGCTGATCATGGGAGTACTGGGAGTCGCACCCCTACCACCCACCTGATATTGATCGTCTGGAAGACCAGTTTTCAATGTTCCAGCCTTTTGAATACACTGACCTAATCTTGTTGGATTTTAAAGTGTCCCTCCAGACATACTGTGCCTCAAGGTCTGACATCGGAGGTAAAGAGATGTGACTTGCACAGGTCCTCTTTCAATGGGTTTTCCGGGAGTGGGGAGAGTGGAGTTTTCATAAAAGAAGAAATCATTGCTCCCCTCCACCTATCGCCTGCCGCTTATAACCTGATAATACTTTGCATGGTCCCTGATGCTGGGCATCAACTGTCCCAGTGTAACATAGCTAAGGCTACTTTCACACTTGTGTTTAACTTTTCCGGTATTGAGATCCGGCAGAGGAACTGGAGAGAAACTCTTTTTTTTGTTTTGTCCCCATTTATTGTCAGTGGGGACCAAACTGAAATGAACAGAATGGAGTGCTCCAAAATACATTCCGTTCTGTTTGGTTGCGTTCTCATACCGGAGAGAAAACCACAGCAAGCTGCGGTTTTCTGTCCGGCATTGGATGCGGAGCAAAACGGATCCAGCATGAGACGCAGTGAAAGTCAATGGACACAATAGAAAACAGATCTGATACCCATTGACTTTCAGTGGTGTTCATGCCGGATCCGTCATTGCTATTTTAGCGATAATACAACCAGATCCGTTCATAACGGATGCAGACAGTGGCATTATCAGAAACGGAAGTGTTTTTGCTGATCCCTGCCGGATTAGGCAAAAACGCAAGTGTGAAAGTAGCCCAAGAGATACTCCTCAGCCATTGATTGGGTGTGTGGAGCAAGGACAAGGATATGTTTTGCCCTTAAAGAGGACCGGCTTTCACCGCTCCTGACCTGCCTATTTTAGCTCCATGCATTCCCCATGTAATAACAATTCTGGAGCATCTATTCTTATGGCTCTATGTTGCGCCATTCCTTTATTATTTGCACTAGAAGTTATGACTGAATTGCTATTGGCCTTCAGGAAGGGTACAGAGGGGCGGTAACCAGTTGGGGGTGTGTCCCTGCACAGACTGACTCTATCCAATCAGTGCTGCCATTTTCAGACTGTGCAGGTACACACCCCCGACTGGTTACCTCCCCTCTGTACCCTTACTGAAGGCTAAGGGTACTTTCACACTTGCGGCAGAGGAATTCGGCAGGCAGTTCCGTCGCCGGAACTGCCTGCTGGATCCGGCAATACGGACGCAGACGGTTGGCACTTGTCAGACGGATCCGTCTGACAAATGCATTGAAATACCGGATAGGTCTCTCCGGTGTCATCCGGGAAAAAAACGGATCCGGTATTTTTTTATTTTTAAAGGTCTGCGCAGACCGGAAAACCGGATCTGTTTTGCGGAACACTTAATGCCGGCACTAATACATTTCAATGGAAGTTAATGCTGGATCCAGCAAGTGTTCAGGACGTTTGGCCGAAGAGAAAACTGCAGCATGCCGCGGTATTTTCTCCGGCCAAAAAAACGTAAGAGGGACTGAACTAAAGACATCCTGAACGGATTGCTCTCCATTCAGAATGCATTAGGGTAAAACAGATCAGTTCTTTTCCGGTATAGAGCCCCTGGGACGGAACTCTGTGCCGGAAAAGAAAAACGCTAGTGTGAAAGTACCCTAATAGTAATTAATTCATAACTTCTAGTGGCAATAGTTAAGGAATGGCACAACATAGAGCTATAAGAATAGATGATTCTGAATAGTTATTACATGGGGGAATGCATGAAGCTGTGGTACTCAGCAGAAGTGGCCCAAATCATTAAAAATAAAAAGCTAGCATTTTGTAATTATAAAAAAACCCAGAGCAATGAAGATAAGGAAATCTACAAGATTAGGCAGAGAGAGGCCAAGCAAGTTATAAGAACTTCTAAAGCGCAGGCAGAAGAAAAACTAGCTCAGTCTATGAAAAAAGGGGATAAGACATTCTTCAGATATATAAATGAAAAAAGGAAATTAAAACAAGGAATAACTAAATTAAAAACAAAGGACGGAAGGTATGTAGAAGAGAATAAAGGGCTAGCCGACTGCCTTAATGAATACTTCTGTTCAGTTTTTACAAAAGAAAAAGGAGAAGGACCTCCACTAGAAAGAATGACTATTAAATCGTTTGATGCATGTATCTTTACAGAGGAAGATGTTCTAAGTTTGCTGTCTAAGGTGAAGACAGATAAGTCACAGGGGCCTGATGAGATACACCCAAAATTATTAAAAGAGCTTAGTGGTGAGCTGGCAAAACCGTTAACAGATTTATTTAACCAATCATTAGTAACAGGAGTCGTCCCGGAAGATTGGAAATTGGCAAATGTCGTGCCCATTCACAAGAAAGGTAGTAGGGAGGAATCGAGCAACTATAGACCAGTGAGTCTGACATCAATAGTAGGCAAATTAATGGAAACCCTATTAAAGGATAGGATTGTGGAACATCTAAAATCCCATGGATTGCAAGATGAAAAACAACATGGGTTTACTTCAGGGAGATCATGTCAAACAAATCTTATAGATTTTTTTGACTGGGTGAATAAAATAATAGACGGTGGAGGTGCAGTAGACATCGCATATCTAGATTTTAGTAAGGCTTTTGACACTGTCCCACATAGAAGACTTATCAATAAACTGCAGTCATTGAGCATGGACTCCCATATTGTTGAGTGGATTAGGCAGTGGCTGAGTGACAGACAACAGAGGGTTGTAGTCAATGGAGAACATTCAAAACAAGGTAATGTTACCAGTGGGGTTCCACAGGGATCTGTACTGGGACCGATTTTGTTTAATATCTTCATAAGTGATATTGCAAAAGGCCTCGCTGGTAAGGTTTGTCTTTTTGCTGATGACACAAAGATATGTAACAGGGTTGATGTTCCTGGAGGGAAACGCCAAATGGAAAAGGATTTAGGAAAACTAGAAGAATGGTCAGAACTCTGGAAACTGAAATTTAATGTGGATAAGTGCAAGATAATGCACCTGGGGCGTAAAAACCCAAGGGCAGAATATAGAATATTTGACACAGTCCTGACCTCAGTATCTGAGGAAAGGGATTTAGGAGTAATTATTTCAGAAGACTTAAAGGTGGGAAGACAATGTAATAGAGCAGCACGAAATGCCAGCAGAATGCTTGGATGTATAGGGAGAGGTATAAGCAGTAGAAAGAGTGAAGTGCTTATGCCGCTGTACAGAACACTGGTGAGACCTCACTTGGAGTATTGTGCGCAGTACTGGAGGCCATATCTCCAGAAGGATATAGATACTCTAGAGAGAGTTCAGAGAAGAGCTACTAAACTAGTACATGGATTGCAGGATAAAACTTACCAGGAAAGGTTAAAGGACCTTAATATGTATAGCTTGGAAGAAAGAAGAGACAGAGGGGATATGATAGAAACTTTTAAATACATAAAGGGAATCAACTCGGTAAAGGAAGAGAGCATATTTAAAAGAAGAAAAACTACCACAAGAGGACACAGTTTTAAATTAGAGGGGCAAAGGTTTAAAAGTAATATAAGGAAGTATTACTTTACTGAGAGAGTAGTGGATGCATGGAATAGCCTTCCTGCAGAAGTGGTAGCTGCAAATACAGTGAAGGGGTTTAAGCATGCATGGGATAGGCATAAGGCCATCCTTCATATAAGATAGGGCCGGGGGCTATCCATAGTATTCAGTATATTGGGCAGACTAGATGGGCCAAATGGTTCTTATCTGCCGACACATTCTATGTTTCTATAAGCTATTAACACAGGAATGTGAGGAGTGGGGACAGGTCCTCTTTAATAAAATTTCAAGCCAGTGAACCCCTTTTAATTAAATTAGGACCTATGCATGATATTTGCTGCCTCAGCAATTGTACCGCTCATTGTGCAGTTGCGTCTCTCCACATCAGGAGCGGATAACTGGGGGGACACTTTAATGGTGGGGCTACATGGCAATCTTGGCCGAAGCATCCATTTTGTGACCAAGGATGGCTGTGTAGTATTGCAGCCATTGACCTGAATGGGGTTGCAGCACAACTAGTAGGTTGCCACCACCTCCGAATCACAAAAAAATCCTACATTGCTGGATTTTTTTTTTTGGGGGGGGGGGGATTGGTGGGTTGCTGTCACAGCAACTTGTCAGATACGCTTCAACTCCAAACATACTACCCCTGTCCCTGCTCTCCTGAGTAGTCCTAAATTGTCTAAATGAAATCAGACCATTGGATCATAGACACAACAGATAGGAGATGATGGGTGAATGATAATGATGGCCTATTCTCAGGATAGATCATCATTATCACATTGGCGGGGGTCCCGGGGGTGAATGATGCCGGCTCCCGGAGGCTGTGCTTGGTATTGCAGCCCAGCCCTAGTCACTTCTATGACGCTGAGCTGCAGCTAGGCCATGTGACAGATGTACGGTGACGTTTTTAGTAGCAGGACATAATTTTCTGTTTCCCTTCTAAGAGTAGGTTTTCAGTACCTCCATGTTGCACCTTCTCCTTCCAACATTTGTCTTTATATCTTTTAGGTTTAACAGACTTTAAGCCTGGATATTGGGTTGGCATAAAGTATGATGAACCTCTAGGGAAACATGATGGAAGGTGAGTACGACTTCTGCCTCAGACAGGCCCCTGTTACTGGGCGCTCGCTATATTGTGTGTTTTGGTTGTCTATTTCTTTGCAGTTAAAGGGGTTCTCTGAGACCGGCAGACCCTCCTCCATATGTGCAGGCAGGGTTTGGGGGTTAAACAAAAAAAAAGAACCTCGCTCGTCACCAGCACTCCGATTCCATCGTGCTCCCTTCGCTTCCAGTCTAGTGGGTAGTAGAAGCGGAGGTGAAGGGAGCTGGGTGCTGGAACAGAAGCACCAGGGATTGTCCGCCCCAGTAATCGGTCACATATCGTTATTTCTGATGACCTCCAGGATGCATCCCCCATGTAATAACATTTCTGGAGCATCTAGTCTTAGGACTGTATGATGTGCCATTACTTTATTATTCCTTCTAGAAGTTATGAATAAATTACTTGCAGTTTGCACCGAAGGTCCAGATGGGGGGGACCTTCACTTGCCCCCCTACACATCTTCCTGACTGGCTGAGCTCACAGGCGGCTGAAGGGTTGGCTTGTTTTAATCCTTCATATCTGGGGCTGTGTAACAGCTAGAGATATGGGCCTTTAAAACAAGCATTTACTGCTGCAGGGAGGGAGATTTAAATGGCCTTTAGAAATTGGGTTGGGAGTAAAACCTGCTATCCCTCCTGAAGAGAAGTAAAGAGAAAGAAAAATCACCAAATGGCGCCAACCGCTAATAACATGCAGTAAATGCTATGGTGTAGAGTATCCCAAAATACGGGAAAAGAAACGCTGTCAGATATATTAATAAAAAACCCCTATGGGGTCACGAGGAGCAATTGGTATAAAAGAATATAGAGTAAAAGGTGATTAACACCGAAACTCACTTCACCAGGGAGGCTACCTGATTTATTCACCTATTAAAAGGATTATACCTGAAGACCCTTGGTGTGGACTGACGTATTTTCCTACTACTCTACATACGAACCAGGCGAGGGAGGCGGTTGTATTGGGTGTCTTGAGCTTTATCCCATTACACCCCTCCCTGGTGAAGTGAGTTTCGGTGTTAATCACCTTTTACTCTATATTCTTTTATAACAATTGCTCCTCGTGACCCCATAGGGGTTTTTTATTAATATATCTGACAGCGTTTCTTTTCCCGTATTTTGGGATACTCTACACCATAGCATTTACTGCATGTTATTAGCGGTTGGCGCCATTTGGTGATTTTTCTTTCTCTTTACTTCTCTCCAATTTTACTATACTGCTTTCTTGCAGATAGTTTATCACCTAGGCTGCCCTGCTTTTTGGACTCTGATCTCCGATTCAAAAGTACCTACACTATACCATTTTATATATATATATATATATATATATATATATATATATATATATATATATATATATATTTTTTTATTCTCCCCACTCCACTGTGTCCTCTACCTCTGGCGCCCTGTCTGTTCATCCCATACCTCCTATTTTTGGAGTACAGGATTAACCCTCTTTTTTTCTTCTCTCCCTACCTCTATCCCTCCTGAGCCAGTTTCATTTCTAAAAGCTATATCTCCTGATGCCTTGTTTTAACGCTTGGGCTACTTTCACACTCGCGCTTGGTGCGGATCCGTTATGGATCTGCACAGACGGATCAGTTTGTATTATCTTTAACGTAGCCAAGACGGATCCGTCTTGAATACCATTGAAAGTCAATGGGGGACGGATTCGTTTTCTGACACAATAGAAAACGGATCCGTCCCCCATTGACTTTCAATGGTATTCAAGACGGATCAGTCTTGGCTACGTTAATTGGGGACGGATCCGTTTTCTATTGTCAGATTGTGTCATAGAAAACGGATCTGTCTCCATTGACTTACATTGTGTGTCAGAGCGGATCTGTTTGGCTCAGTTTCGTCAGACCAAAAGCAGCGTTTAGGTGTCCGCCTCCAGAGCGGAATGGAGACGGAACGGAGGCAAACTGATGCATTCTGAGCTGATCCTTTTCCAATCAGAATGCATTAGGGCTAAACTGATCCGTTTTGGACCGTGTGTGAGAGCCCTGAACGGATCTCGCAAACAGAAAGCCAAAACGCCAGTGTGAAAGTAGCCTTAGATTGTCGGCTTGCAAACAAGACAAGACCTACGAGCCGAAATATGAAGGGTTAACCCCCCTGATAGTCTTGCACTTGCTGACTCCTTGGTATTCTCCTGAATATCATGATGAAACCATTACCAACTTTAATGTCATCATGTTGGTGCCGTTGCTAGGGTGCGTTCATAACTGCGTCTTGACGCCGGAATTTAGGATCAGATTTGGCGGTTTAAAGCTGCAGCCATGCCAAGAAAAGGAAATGTTCCTTCTTGGTCCAGTGTCCAGAAAGATGCCACTGTAAGCCGTAAAATCCATTGCGGGAAGAGCCCTTAGAGTTATATATAATACCGACACAATTTTAACATTTTTGGCTCTATACACCACCACAATGGATTTGAAATGAAACAAACAAGATGTGCTTTACCTACAGACTGTCAGCTTTAATTTGAGGGTATTTACATCCAAATCAGGTGAACGGTGTAGGAATTACAACAGTTTGCATATGTGCCTCCCACTTGTTGAGGGACCAAAAGTAATGGGACATAATCATAAATCAAACTTTCACTTTTTAATGCTTGCTTGCAAATTCTTTGCAGTCAATTACAGCCTGAAGTCTGGAACGCATAGACATCACCAGATGCAGGGTTTCATCCCTGGTGATGCTCTGCCAGGCCTCTACTGCAACTGTCTTCAGTTCCTGCTTGTTCTTGGGGCATTTTCCCTTCAGTTTTGTCTTCAGCAAGTGAAATGCATGCTCAATGGGATTCAGGTCAGGTGATTGACTTGGCTATTGCATAACATTCACTTCTTTCCCTTAAAAAATTCTTTGGTTGCTTTTGCAGTATGCTTTGGGTCAATGTCCATCTGCACTGTGAAGCGCCGTCCAATCAGTTCTGAAGCATTTGTCTGAATATGAGCAGATAATATTGCCCGAAACACTTCAGAATTCATCCTGCTGCTTTTGTCAGCAGTCACATCATCAATAAATACAAGGGAACCAGTTCCATTGGCAGCCATACATGCCCACGCCATGACACTACCACCACCATGCTTCACTGATGAGGTGGTATGCTTAGGATCATGAGCAGTTCCTTTCCTTCTCCATACTCTTCTCTTCCCATAACTCTGGTACAAGTTGATCTTGGTCTCATCTGTCCGTAGGATGTTGTTCCAGAACTGTGAAGGCTTTTTTAGATGTCGTTTAGCAAACTCTAATCTGGCCTTCCTGTTTTTGAGGCTCACCAATGGTTTACATCTTGTGGTGAACCCTCTGTATTCACTCTGGTGAAGTCGTCTCTTGTTGACTTTGACACACATACACCTACCTCCTGGAGAGTGTTCTTGATCTGGCCAACTGTTGTGAAGGGTGTTTTCTTCACCAGGAAATAATTCTTCGGTCATCCACCACAGTTGTTTTCCGTGGTCTTCCGGGTCTTTTGGTGTTGCTGAGCTCACCGGTGCGTTCCTTCTTTTTAAGAATGTTCCAAACAGTTGTTTTGGCCACGCCTAATGTTTTTGCTATCTCTCTGATGGGTTTGTTGTGTTTTTTCAGCCTAATGATGGCTTGCTTCACTGATAGTGACAGCTCTTTGTATCTCATCTTGAGAGTTGACAGCAACAGATTCCAAATGCAAATAGCAGACTGGGAATAAACTCTGGACCTTTTATCTGCTCATTGTAATTGGGATAATGAGGGAATAACACACACCTGGCCATGGAACAGCTGAGAAGCCAATTGTCCCATTACTTTTGGTTCCTTAACAAGTGGGAGGCACATATGCAAACTGTTGTAATTCCTACACCGTTCACCTGATTTGGATGTAAATACCCTCAAATTAAAGCTGACAGTCTGCAGTTAAAGCGCATCTTGTTTGTTTCATTTCAAATCCATTGTGGTGGTGTATAGAGCCAGAAATGTTACAATTGTGTCTATGTCCCAATATTTATGGACCTGACTGTATATGTGTGTGTAGATATAAAAAGGAGAGAATCCAGCGGGAGCACCAGCCAGGATGTGGGTGCAACGTCCAGTACAGGGTAGCGGCAATACCCTAAGTATTGTAGAGACGGAAGAAGTCGGACTGCACTCCAAAATGATAGTGAAATAAACAATTTATTCACCCATAAAAATGGCACAACTTGCGACGTTTCGGCTCACAAGAGCCTTCCTCAAGCATAGAAGCAGTGAAAGTGAGAGCTTATAAAAGACATTTCATCAGTGTAGGACCAATCAGATTGAAGTTACAATTAGGATCCCATTACATACATCTGTTACAGAAAATACAAAGTGCATGTGCATAAAGTGACGTGTCATGTAATCTACATTCTCAGGAATAAATCCCTTTATGTGAAAATAATGCCAATAATATATTTTCACATATTTTTATTTAAAAAAAAATGTAGTTCTATGATTGTCTTAAAATAACTTATTTTTTTATTTATTTTTTCTTATTTTGCTCAGTGTTGAGGGAAAGCGTTATTTCACATGTTCTTCAAAGTACGGCGCATTCGTCAAACCCCAGTTTGTCGTGGTTGGTGACTTCCCAGAAGAAGATTACGGTCTAGATGATGAAATGTGACATCCCAGCGCCTTTTAACTTCTTGGTGCCTCCTCCATGTTCAAACTCCAAGCTTCAACGCCATGTTCCACATAGTGTAATAACATTGTGAATCTCGTAGGTTTTTGTGTTTTTTTTTTTTTTGTTTTGTTTTTTCTAAGCATTTAGCAGAACCCCAAAACCTTCTTCCGTTTTCCCCTAATAATGCTGATGAATTCATCTACGTGGCAAGAAAGGGAATCGACGCATGAGAAACGAATGGCTGCCTCCGAGTTGACTCGAACTGGTATATATCAGAAGATAGACTAGGACTTAGTAGAACCTGCTAGTTCTTCTTAGATCCTCTGCCAAACAGGACGTTTTGTAGCATGGAAGTCAAGATGCCATGGGGCTGTTGCTGCCTCCTATTACCAGACCGTAAGCTTTGCCTGTGAAGTTTTCCTAAGGAGTTTCAGCTTTTGTAATATGCAGTAGCCCCTGGAAATGAATTGCTACAGATCTAATAATAAAAAACAAAAGACATTGACAGACTTACTGTATATAACGCTACTATTGTTCAGACCGTCATGTTGTCTCTATGACCAAGTGTATAGTGTGTGTGTTTTGAATAATATATTTTCTTCACTGTAAGTGATTGGGGATTTTTCACCTGCACATTCCTGCCCTCCACCATCTCTTACAGATCACTTTCTTTCTAGGCTGATTTTTGAGTTACGTTTTCTTGTTTTATATGCACCAGCAATGTTTGTTTTATCGTTGCCCTGAGGTACAAAGCAAAATTGCTTTTCTTGATAATCTGTGTGAATCCCGAGGCAATTAAATAAAACCAAGCAGATTTTTTTTTTCATTCAGTGATGTGATGGCAAAAAATAAAGGCCAGCTGGCAGTGTGCACCAAGCAGTGCTAGAGCTTTTATTTTCTTTGTATTGTAGTTTTCTAGACTACTGGTTTTCTAGAACTGAAATATTGATGGCCTATCATGTTTGATGGGAGGATGACCACTGGGACCCCCGTCAGTCAGCAAAATGAAAGGACATTACATTGTAGCCTTTAATAATCTGCACAGTCTGTTAAAATTGGATATACAGCTTTTAAGACAAAGGGGGAATTTTTTTAAGCCCAAGCAGTAAGTTGACTCAAATATATCAAACATCGCACGCTGTTTGATAAATTAGTTGCTTCTTTAAGTATGTCTAGACACCACTTCACTGACCACGAGCGAAAATTTGAACTTTTTGACCAAGTCACAATTCTTAAGGAGGAGCAGTCACCTCCTTTTTTAACAACTACTTGCATCCCCAATGTAATAATTTCAGGAGCATCTAGTCTTATGACTCCTGTTGTGCCATTCCTGTATTATTTTTGCTAGAAGTTTTGAATGAATTATAAGTAGTTTGCATTGAAGGTCCAGATGGGTGTTACCAGTTGGATTGTATCCCCAAACAGGTTGACACTATCCAATCAGTGCTTCCATTGTCAGACTCCATCCTGGCTGAATCTTCATTGCAATCTGCTTGTAATTCATTTGTACTTTCTAGAAGGAATAGTAGAGGAATGGCAGAACACAGAGTAATAAGAATACAGGGAGTGCAGAATTATTAGGCAAGTTGTATTTTTGAGGATTAATTTTATTATTGAACAACAACCATGTTCTCAATGAACCCAAAAAACTCATTAATATCAAAGCTGAATATTTTTGGAAGTAGTTTTTAGTTTGTTTTTAGTTTTAGCTATTTTAGGGGGATATCTGTGTGTGCAGGTGACTATTACTGTGCATAATTATTAGGCAACTTAACAAAAAACCAATATATACCCATTTCAATTATTTATTTTTACCAGTGAAACCAATATAACATCTCAACATTCACAAATATACATTTCTGACATTCAAAAACAAATCAGTGACCAATATAGCCACCTTTCTTTGCAAGGACACTCAAAAGCCTGCCATCCATGGATTCTGTCAGTGTTTTGATCTGTTCACCATCAACATTGCGTGCAGCAGCAACCACAGCCTTCCAGACACTGTTCAGAGAGGTGTACTGTTTTCCCTCCTTGTAAATCTCACATTTGATGATGGACCACAGGTTCTCAATTGGGTTCAGATCAGATGAACAAGGAGGCCATGTCATTATATTTTCTTCTTTTATACCCTTTCTTGCCAGCCACGCTGTGGAGTACTTGGACGTGTGTGATGGAGCATTGTCCTGCATGAAAATCATGTTTTTCTTGAAGGATGCAGACTTCTTCCTGTACCACTGCTTGAAGAAGGTGTCTTCCAGAAACTGGGAGTTGAGCTTGACTCCATCCTCAACCTGAAAAGGCCCCACAAGCTCATCTTTGATGATACCAGCCCAAACCAGTACTCCACCTCCACCTTGCTGGCGTCTGAGTCGGACTGGAGCTCTCTGCCCTTTACCAATCCAGCCACGGGCCCATCCATCTGGCCCATCAAGACTCACTCTCATTTCATCAGTCCATAAAACCTTAGAAAAATCAGTCTTGAGATATTTCTTGGCCCAGTCTTGACGTTTCAGCTTGTGTGTCTTGTTCAGTGGTGGTCGTCTTTCAGCCTTTCTTACCTTGGCCATGTCTCTGAGTATTGCACACCTTGTGCTTTTGGGCACTCCAGTGATGTTGCAGCTCTGAAATATGGCCAAACTGGTGGCATCTTGGCAGCTGCACGCTTGACTTTTCTCAGTTCATGGGCAGTTATTTTGCGCCTTTGTTTTTCCACACGCTTCTTGCGACCCTGTTGACTATTTTGAATAAAAAGCTTGATTGTTCGATGATCACGCTTCAGAAGCTTTGCAATTTTAAGAGTGCTGCATCCCTCTGCAAGATATCTCACTATTTTTGACTTTTCTGAGCCTGTCAAGTCCTTCTTTCGACCCATTTTACCAAAGGAAAGGAAGTTGCCTAATAATTATGCACACCTGATATAGGGTGTTGATGTCATTAGACCACACCCCTTCTCATTACAGAGATGCACATCACCTAATATGCTTAATTGGTAGTAGGCTTTCGAGCCTATACAGCTTGGAGTAAGACAACATGCATAAAGAGGATGATGTGGTCAAAATACTCATTTGCCTAATAATTCTGCACACAGTGTAGATACGCCAGATTTGTTATTAAATGGGTAAGTGCAGGTCCTCTTTAAATCTGTCATAAAAGCTCTCACCTAGCTAGCCATACCCAATTTACCAGCCACTTTTTAAAAATGTTGAGCAGCTTAAAATCACAAAGTTGTAAATCCTGTGAAAAACTGCCCTGTGTTCAAATTGGTGGCTTCTAGATGCCAGAAAACTGGGTTACAAGGCCTCACAGTTTCCCCAATGTTTTTAGGATCAGGAAAGTTTCCAGGACTGTTATGGTTAACTGCCTGAAAAGCCATGCACGAGGCACTGCTTCACAGGCAGGCAATAAAAATCCCATAGACCGCAATACTATTCTATTCTAAGGGACTTTGGTCTCAAATCTTGATGAGTCAAAATTTGAGATTTTTGGTTCTAACTATTCGGTCTTTGTAAGATTAAGAAAAGGTGAGTACATTGTTTTTAGATGTTTAATTCTCACCCTGAAGCATAGAGTAAGAGGTGTGCGTTTTGCAAGTGGCACTGTTGCTGATTTATTAAATAATTCAGGGCACACTTAACCAGCATGGCTACCACCGCATTCTGCAGCTACATTTCATCCCCTCTGGTTTATGATTTAGTGATTCCATGGTTTGTTTTTCAACAGGGCGATGACCCCATACACACCTCCAGGCTATGTACAGGCTATTTGACCAAGAAGCGTAGTTAATGGAGTGGTGTATCAGGTGACATGGCCTCCACGATCACCTAACTATAACTCAACTGAGATGGTTTGGGATGAGTGGTACCGCAGCAGGGCCGGACTGGCCATAGACACCACAGGGAAATTTCCTGGTGGGCCGAGGGGCTGCCCAAGCACTTCTGCCGGCCGGGTACGTAACGATCTGATGCCCTCAGCATTAATTAATGATAGGAGCATCATATACTAATGCACCTGGACAGCAGCTGCTGTCCGGCAATACAGTGTCTAGGGTGGCCGTATTTTGTGCTGCACTGCAGTATTTGGTTCTGCTTGGGTGGTATTTTGTTCTGCACTATAGTATTGCTGGCCCCACCTACTTGTGTCGCCCCTCCTCCTGTGAAGTTCAACCCGCCTACAATATGGTGCCATCTTGAGGTTTTTTTTCTCCCCCCTCTCCCCACAGGGCCACTTTAGGGTCAACATCTGGTACCCCGACTGATCAGTTGTTTCAGGCAGGCACGGTGCCAGAAACTATACAGTGTATGGAGTGGAAGCAGCAGGTTTCATACACTGTGTAGTCTTTGGTGCCACATACTGCAGCTCCTGTCACAGGAATGGGAGCTGAGCAGTAGCATCCTGGCACAGCCACTGCACTGTCTATGGTGCTGCAGCTGATTGGTGGGGATGCCAGGTGTTGGACCCACACAATCTGATATTGATGAGCTTTAAATGTGAACCCTATAGGGAAGTGCAATTAGCTGGCATGGGTGTCACACATGCCTTGATGGCTGTTATCCACTAGCACAAAGCAGAGAGGAGGACCGTCATGGTTATGGCTGTGGCGTCTATGGCTATTGTGGAGGCATTCCATCACACAATAACTTGAGGTCACCGATTATAAATGTGACTTTGACAAAGTGCAACCTAAATCAACATCAGCGGTGCATTTGGCACCAAACCGGGCTTCGACAAGTGCGAACATGGCTGTGAAGAACACATATTGTTGTCTGGGCGCAGATTATTTTTGCTCTAGGCGTGCTGTCCCAGAAAAAAAAAAATAGTCTTACGTGAATGATGGGTGTAGCTATAGCGCCGTATTACTTGAAGCAGGGCGCATAGATCACGTAATGTGTACACAATTCACCAAACAACAGGGAGGCTTAGTAGAACTTATCAGTGGCCAGATCCAAATACTAATATTGTCTAAGCCTACACTAGTCTTAGTCAACATTTACACCTGCAATTATAGGTCAAGGTGCTTTCTAAGACATGGCTTCATCCACATTGGCGGTTTTGCCACCACCAAACAATGCTAATGTTTGGGGCCCCAGAATCTGCTGACCTTAATTAGGGCAGCATGTGCCTTGCAGCGCTGGGGTCCTGGTTCGAATCTGACCAAGGACAACATCTGCATGGAGTTTGTGTGGTTTCCTCCGGGTTCTCCCACACGCCAAAGACCTACTCATAGGGAACTTAGATTGCGAGCAGCTTGATGCTAATGTCTGTAAAGCACTGCGGAAGATAGCATAAAATAAATTAAAAAAACATACCACCTCGTGCACAGGTGGAGACAGGGGCCCGGGCTGTACTGCTGATAGTGGGAGTTGGTGGGCTGATGGGGACCCTAGAAATACCAAATCTGCCTCTGCTCATTCAGGACACTGATTTGGGGGGGTCAGAGCTAGCTGAGATGCTGAGCCTGATAAAATAACTTTTACACAGCTTTTGAAGATTATAGGAGCCTCCTGTGTGTCTGTAAGTATGATTAACCCCTAATTATCTGTTCTGTGAGCTCCAGAGGTGAAAACAGACATAGTGGGAAGCAAGGTGAAAGAATGTCCAAGCAGTACAGCGTAAGGGAGACACCCCCTGCTTTTGAGTGAATTGCATTTATGTATGCAGCTGAAACAGAATAATATGGCTAAGGCCTCATGCACACGACCGTGCCGGTTTTTTGAGGTCTGCAAACCGCACATCCGCAAAAAACGGAAGCCGTCCGTGTGCCTTCCGCAATTTACGGAACGGGCGTCCCATTGTAGAAATGCCTATTCTTGTCCGCAAAACGGACAAGAATAGGACATGCTATTTATTTTTTTTGCGGGGGCTCGGAACGGAGCAACGGATGCGGACAGCACACGGAGTGCTGTACGCATCTTTTGCGGCCCCATTGAAGTGAATGCGTCCGCACCAGAGCCTCAAAAACTGCGGCTCGGATTCGGACCCAAAAAACGGTTGTGTGCATGAGGCCTAGAAGCTAGACAAGACCTATTCCTTCACAGTTATGATTATACAAAGAAGCACAGACATTGTGCAAGCTTTTTTGAAAATTCTGGTAAGCCGAAGCAGAAATGCAGAAAAATTTGTGCTCAGAAAGACTAAAGCCACAAGGGAACCTCATGATAAGTCAGCAGAGTTCATCAGGCCCCAGTATAATCCATGGTATGTGTTATAACGTGATTCAACGATTTACGAATAAATAGGCTTAAACAGGCTAAGTGCAAAAAAATATTTACTAAGTGTGATTAAACATAAGGTAAAACAAACAAATCACATACAGAATAAATAATCAGTCACCTGGCCTACAAAATACAATGGGGAGAACTCCTGTAGTCATGGTGATGCAAGAGAGAGAGATAGGAACCTACAACATATTACCTGGATGATGATCTCAGCAGAGCTACAGTCTTTTTCTTTGTGCACAAAGGTTTATACCTTACCTTTCAGCCCCTCCTAAGGATGCCCAGTTTGGAGTATGCATGTCTCTGAGATAATCACTAAGAAATGTAGCCTTCTCAGCACAATGGGGTATTTGTATATGTTATCTAACTATCCATAACTTACTAAATTACAAAGAATATCATTAAAAAGAATATAGAAGGGGATGTAATAATTAAAGGAGACAGAACCAATTAGTACCTAAGTACAGTATGTGAAATACCCTTACAATTATGGAACTGCTTTACCCTCTCTTTTGAACTACGTGAACAGAGCCCAATACTGTCCCCAAATAGGCCCACAAACAGGTTTTTGCAGCTTGCTAAACATTTTGTGCCCACCACTGTCCCTTTTTGCTGTTTATATATTTTGTTCAGAAACCCTTTGAACTTTCTCTGTATGCTGCCTTTTATGTATGTAGAGTACCAGTCAAAAATTTGGACACACCTTTTCATTCCCCGGTTTTTCTTTTCTTCTTTTTTTTTTCTCTACATTATAGGTTCATATTAATGACATGAAAATGATGAAAGAACACATGGAATTAAGTAGCAAACATAAAAGTGTTAAGGTAGAATATGTTTTATATTTTGGATTCTTCAAAGTCGCCCCTTTGGCTTTGATGACTCTTATCATTCCCTTCGATCAGCTTCATAAGGCAGTCACCTGGAATGGTTTCCCAGCAGTCTTGAAGGAGTTCAGAGGGGTGCTGAGAGCAATTGATGACTGATTTTATCTCACTCTGAGATCCAGGGACAGAATGGGATCTTAAAGTGGCCCCATGTTAAAGGTGCGTCAACACAATTAGATAGGGCTGACATACAGTAAGTAGGCAGGTAAAACATAAGAAGATCGGGGCTAGCATTACCATAGTGCAGCACAATATACTGCCTCAGCAGAACCAAATACCACAGAGCACCCCAAAATACTGTCGCTCTCGCCACTGTATGATTGTCCTGAGGATAGTGACACAGTTGAATTCAGGAGGACACTTGCAGTTGTTGGCCAGATGCATAAGTACCTGATTGCCCTAGATTAATAAATGCTGAGAGCATCAGACCATTATGTACACAGCCGGTGGCAGTGAGGAGGGCTTTGGGCTATCTGGACGTCGGCTCACCTGGAAATTTCCCTGTAGGGTGTATGGTCAGTCCATACCTCTTGCAGATCACGTACACTCATACATGCTGATTGTCTTCCCTGGGGAAGACAATAGATGAACAGCGCCATCTATTGGTTTCATAGTCTTATGACAAGAGTAATTGTCTTGTCATAAGACAATGAAACCAATAGCTGGCGCTGTTCTGACTCATGAACAGCGCCATCTATTGGTTTCATAGTCTTATGACAAGAGTAATTGTCTTGTCATAAGACAATGAAACCAATAGTTGGCGCTGTTCTGACTCATGAACAGCGCCATCTATTGGTTTCATAGTCTTATGAAAAGAGTAATCGTCTTGTCATAAGACTATGAAACCAATAGATGAAGGGGGGGGGGGGATTTTCCAGTAAGATAATGAAACGTCACATGGAAAGAAATGTCCGACATTGGTTGGAAGAGCATTACCAAGACTTCCAAGTACTACCCTGGCCCCATAATTCCTTAGGCTTGAACCCAATTGAGCATCTGAGGGACCACCTCAATCATTGTGTTCGCTCTATGGATCCTCCCCCACGCCCCTTCCAGTCAACATGGCTGCAGATACTTGTGACAACCTACCAGGACCTTATTGACTCACTCCGGGCCCTTCTAGCTGAAGTCTGTGCTGCACACAGTGGTTACTCTGGATATTAGTTGCTGGTCATAATAATGTGACTCGACTGTGTACAGTACGTATATTGTCTGCAATAACTGGGTGATCATCAAATGTAAAGTTCTCTATTCTTCTTCTCCATTGTAAACTATGACATACTCACCTTTAACACACTATATATGTTACACAGTCATCAGTCTTACATTACGGCAGTTAAGCTTTACACTATGTTTGCACGGTAAGCTATCTTTACAGATTCATTAATGGATTGTATATATAAGTGCAATGGCCTTGTAGGAAGCGTGCAGATCTAGGAACAGCTTAGAAAAAAAGGAGCATTGTAAAAAATATATATATGGCCGTAAAAACCTCACCTCAGCTACATACCGCTTTATCTCGCTTGCTGGGTGCTTTCTCCAATGACTGATTTTGGTGAGAAAAAAAAGAATCAGTCAAGTTTGATGTTAACCAGTCCAACCCAGATGGAAATCTGATTACTGGCTGTGCATAGTTAAAGATCACCTACCAGCAGGATCAACCTTATCAAACCAGGTCTGCTGCCAAGTAGGGCTGATTAAAACGATACCTGTCTTATGAAAATCTTTAATTTCTTGTGCTAATGAGGGCTTCAGTGCACTGACAGGCAGAGCCTAGACCCTTGGTGCACCTCAGTTTTCAAGTACTGGCCATGTCCCTCATTTGCATAAACAATTTGGGCATGTATTAACTTTAACATGAATTAGAACGAACCATCAGTCAAGCTCTATTTATCATAGTACTGTACTGTGACATTTGGACATTGCAGAAGCCAAACGGTGCAGAGCTTTTAATAAAAATAAACAATTAGAAAATTCTATATATGCAATAATAAAAAATGTCTCAGAGGGTGTCCATAGTCTTTAAAAACCACTTGTCTAATATTTTGTAGGTCTCATTCCTGCCACCAAAAGTTTGTCCCATCGAGGCATTGACTCCACAGGACCTCTGAAGATGTAATCTGGTATCTGGCACCAAGACGTTAGCAGGGGATCCTGTAAGGTCCATCCTTCAAGGATCAGACTTGCGTTTTCGGCACATCCCACAGATACTATATTGGGTTGAGATGTGGGGAATTTGGAGGCCAAGTCAACACCTTGAACTCTATGTTCCTCAAACCATTCCTGAATGAAATCACTAACGTTAAGGAATATAGCTTCTGTGAAGACTATAGTTGGTTTGTACAATATTTAAGTAGTCGGTATTAGTGTTGATCGAGCACCAACTGCTCGTGTGCTCTGGCCGAACACATCGGTATGCTCGTGTGCTCTACTGAGCACCATGGAAGTCAATGAGAGAACCCCAGGCACCCCCTGCTTGGAAGAGAAGAGGGTGTCTGGTTCACAAAAAAAGGTTAGAAATTGATGGAAACCCCATCAAAATGGTTTGGATACAGCATTAAGAGAATAGCTGGATGCGTCTTGGACTCCTATTATCTACGACATACAATAGACAACCACACAAAGGCTATATGCCAAAAGCCAGGTATATGCAAGCCATCAATCTATCCATGAGACAGATGACAGGCTTAGTCAGCATGCCTTACAATGGCAGCCTTGTGCACTATGAGACATTCCAAACCAGCTCTCATCTGACTGAGAGACAGTAAGCCTCAAAGTTACTTCAGATCTGTTGGATGGCTTGGGTGGACCTGTGCACCTAGATCAATATCATTAGGGAGACAAAAAGTTTTCTGATTGTCCTAACATAATATTCAATAACCTTTCTATACAGTTTTGTCATGTAAAAATTCATTTGCATAAACATGGGCTTACGGGAAAGACATGCAAATGAGCAGAGTCTGCCTTGTTTTTCAGCTGAAAAACCATTTGCATGGAAAATTCGCGATCTACACTACTCATGAACAGCACTATCTATTGGTTTCATAGTCTTATAACAAGACAATTACTCTGGTCATAAGACTATGAAACCAATAGATGGCGCTGTTCATTAGTCAGAACTGCGCCATCTATTGGTTTCATAGTCTAATGACAAGATTATTAGTGTAGCCTTTTGCATGGAAAATTCGCGATTAAAATATTCGCGATCTACACTACTCATGAACAGCGCCATCTATTGGATTCATAGTCTTGTCATAAGACTATGAAACCAATAGATGGCGCTGTTCATGAGTCAATACAAGCAGGGCAATAGTCCTCAGATACACCCTAGCAAGCTTATATTACCGCAGATAAAGTGCTAGAAGATGTGTGAATGATAGCAGTAATCCGATATACACCTCAGTGTTAGCGCAGGCTATTATAGGCTGAGTGATACACGGTGTGTGGACTCTGTTGAGCAGTGTGCCCCACTTACTAGCACCCCAACAAGATGAACAGCACCATCTAGTGGTTTTATAGTCTTATGACAAGAGTAATCATCTTGTCATAAGACTATGAAACCAATAGATGAAGCTGTTCATGAGTAGTGTAGATCGCGAATATTCTAATCGCGAATTTTTCATGCAAAAGGCTACACTAATAATCTTGTCATAAGACTATGAAACCAATAGATGGCGCTGTTCATGACTCATGAACAGCGCCATCTATTGATTTCATAGTCTTATGACAACAGTAATTGTCTTGTCATAAGACAATGAAACCAATAGCTGGCGCTGTTCTGACTCATGAACAGCGCCATCTATTGGTTTCATAGTCTTATGAAAAGAGTAATCGTCTTGTCATAAGACTATGAAACCAATAGATGAAGCTGTTCATGAGTAGTGTAGATCGCAAATTTTCCATGCAAATGGTTTTTCAGCTGAAAAACAAGGCAGATTCTGCTCATTTTCATGTCTTTTCCAAATGCCCATGCTTATGCAAATTAGTTTTTACATGACAAAACTGTATAGAAAGGTTATTGAATATTATGTTAGGACAATCAGAAAACTGTTTGTCTCCCTAATGATATTGATCTAGGTGCGCAGGTCCATCCAACAGATCTGAAGTAACTTTGAGGTTTACTGGCTCTCAGTCAGATGAGAACTGGTTTGGAATGTCTCATAGTGTACAAGGCTGCCATTGTAAGGTATACTGACTAAGCCTGTCATCTTTCTCATGGATTGATGGCTTCCATTTACCTGACTTTTGGCATATAGCCTTTGTGTGGTTGTCTATTGTATGTTGTAGATAATAGGAGTCCAAGACGCATCCAGCTATTCTCTTAATGCTGTTTCCAAACCATTTTGATGGGGTTTCCATCAATTTCTAATCTTTTTTGTGAACCAGACACCCTCTCTTCTTCAGAGCAGGGGGTGGCTGGTTTGATGTTCGGGTCTCCCATTGACTTTAATTGTATTAAATTGTACTTGAGCACCCGCAGTATTCGGCCAGGCACTCAGATGTATGCTCGAGCCGAACAGCAGTTCGGCCGAGCATGCTCGCTCAACACTAGTCAGTATGTGTTAAAGTAACATCTACTTGAAGGCCAAAACCTATGATCTGCAGCAGAAAATTGCCCAGGGCATCACACTGCCTCTGCTCACTTTTATTCTTCTCATAGTACATCCTGGGGCCATCTCTTATAGATACATCCAGCCATCCAAATGATATTAAAGTAAAGTGATTCACAGGACCAGTCCACCTTCTCCCATGTCTCCATGGTCCAGTTCTGATGTTCTCATGCCCATTGTAGGTGCCCTTTTGGAGTTCTGCAGAGAGAGAGGAGAGAAAGAAGCTGCCAGACACCTATGGTGACCACTTATCTCCTCTTAGAACAAAGGATCAGGCATGTTGAAATTCATCACGCCTAAAGGTTCTTTTCTCCTGACATCACAGTTCTGCGGTGGAAAAAGCTGATTTGTGTTTACACACAAGAACATAGATTGTAGTATTACTCAGGCATTGGTCACCCCCATATGTAATTGTGGGTTTAAAGTCCAAGCCAGGCCCATGTTGACTTACTGCACTCTAGGGCCCGCCGCATCTATTATCACGTAATACTATTCCAAACAGGCGTGGAGTCAACTTCTCTTACTCTGCAACAGTGCGAGACGTACACATGAAGACAATCTGTCTGGTGAGTAAACTGCTCTCCTAACATGAGGTTGTGCTGTACATATTAATGCTGGATATATACATGTGTCGGTTCTGTGTTTGCCCCAATGTATTCTGGTGCTGGTAGACTCTGGAGATACCTGGAACACCCCCAGTTATCCTCTGCATGTTCTACAAAGCAGGCACTCATTCATTTGTATTGACTGATTTATTAGGGAATGTGTCACCTTGCTTTCAATGGGAATTAGGCACCATAGTCTGTTGAAATCCATCTTGAAGAAAAAAAAAAAAGGATTGACGTGTCACCTTTTGACGTGTATTCCACAAGGATTTTGTCTGAAACCATGGTGGTAGCCAGTCCCATTCAATGGACATGGAAATCGTGACATGTAGAGGTAAATCTGCTGCAGAAATCTGAGGTTCGTGGCACTGTGCCAAATTAGAGTAGGTACCGACTCGTAGAGGCAACCTTGGCATGGTGAGTGGTCTTATGTATTTTGATCACAACGTTTACCAATGCCTCGTGTACAGCACTATATTAGGGGGCTGAAAACTTCTAATTACTCTGAGAAGGAGCAATCAATGCAAAGCATGTGGATGTGCGATCCATGTTTTTTTATTGGATAAATCTGAGGGTCGGCCTGGATTCCACTGCAAATACATATATTATTTATACCGTGTGAACATACCCTTAAAGGATTCCACTACTTTGCTGTTCAGAAGTGGAATCTATCTCTATCTATCTATAATCACTGCTGTGTATGGTCTATTTATCTATGACATATCTATATCAATGTATTCAAATTCTATTGCTCGTATTATCGATGTAGCTATTCTATTCTTCTACAGTACCTATCTATGGGTTATCTATCTATCTATCTATCTATCTATCTATCTATCTGTATATCTATCTATCTATCTATCTATCTATCATCTGTCTATCTATATCTATCTATCTGTATATCCATCTATCTATAATCACTGCTGTGTATGGTCTATTTATCTGTGACATATCTATATGAATTTATTCATATTCTATTACTTTTATTATCGATGTAGCTATTCTATTCTTCTACAGTATCTATCTATCTATCTATCATCACTGCTGTGTATGGTCTATTTATCTATGACATATCTATATAAATGTATTCATATTCTATAGCTTGTATTATCGATGTAGCTATTCTATTCTTCTACTCTACAGTATCTATCTATTATCTATCTATCTATCTATCTATCTATCTATCTATATAGTATCTGTCTATCGTAATATCCATCTATCTAAAATCACTGCTGTGTAAGATCTATTTATCTTTTACATATCTATATCAATTTATTCATATTCTTCTACTTGTATTATTGATGTAGCTATTCTATTCTTCTACAGTGTCTATCTATCTATCTATCTATCTATCTATCTATCTATCTATCTATCTATCTATCTATCTCTATCTATTTTTTCCATCTATATCTATGTGTTACACTGGCAACCCGTGTCCGCTGCTGCTCCACTCTCCCTGTGTGTATTGGGGCTAGTATTCAGAGAAACTTCTCTGTAGTACTGCAAAGGTAACCTTCCCTTTTGCTTTCTGTTCTGTTCAGCTGCTGATTACACTGATGATCAACCCTCCTATTTATTCTGGACACTTTGATCCACCCCTTTGCCTGAGTTTAGGTATTCTAGTGAAGGTGTGCTTATTCTGTCTACCTGCGTGCGAACTCTGTCTGCTTACCGAACCCGATCCTCTGGTGCCTTCCCTGACCTCGGATTTATTTTCTGGATGCGCCAGAACTCTGCCTGCCCAGACCTCAGATTTGTTATATGTATACACGCAAACTCTGCTTGCCCTGATCCCGCCTGTCTTCTGACTACATGTATTGTCTGCTCCTTCGATGCTTCACACTGGTGTCTCTGACCTCTGTGCTAACTATACTGGGACTATTCCAAGAGGTAGCGGACTGGTGGTTCCCCTGCAGTGAAGACCAGATCCCTGTATAGGAGATAAAGGGTGAATAAAAACTGAATTAATCAGCACATTCTGCAAGATAAGGTAAATATGCAGGTGCACATGGCCATAATGAAAAGGGGAAATGCAGTCTATAAATGTAAATTATATTATACATATATATATATATATATATATACATATATATATATTTATATATATATATATATATATATATATATATATAAACTGCCTGGCCCAAAAAAAAGTCGCCAAAAAAAAAAAAAGGTCACACACTCGTTGGACCGCCTTTAGCTTTGATTGCGGCATGTATTCGCTGTGACATTGTTTCGATAAGCTTCTGCAATGTCACAAGATTTATTTCCATCCAGTGTTGCATTCATTTTTCACCAAGATCTTGCATTGATGATGGTAGAGTCTGACTGCTGTGCAAAGCCTTCTCCAGCACATCCCAAAGATTCTCAATGGGGTTAAGGTCTGACCCTTCTCAAACAGACTAACATCTTTTCCACGACCACGAGATGTGTCTTTTAAAATGGTTGTTTAAGAAATAAGAAGCAACTCATTGCACCAGTTGGGGTTAAATAACTTTTTGCCGGCTGAAAGATAATCGCCCATGCAGTAATTATCCAATAGGAGGCTCATAACTAGTTGCTTAGTTAAATCCAGGTGGCGACTTTTTTTTTTGGACAGGCAGTGTACAGTATATACTTATACCACATTTACTATACAAATAAATGTGTGGTGCTTAGCAAATCTATTTTGATAAATATATCTTTGCTCACTGCCTCCCGGCTTCCCATACACATATATGTTCGGCTCAGGGAAAGCTTCTCTCATACTCTTCTAGCGGCAGCTTATGTCCCGGGAGAATAAAAGGATTGGGTAAAATATTAATTTCACCCGATCCGTGTCTCCCCTGACAATATTTGTTGAGGAGGGTCAGGAACTCTCCATGCCCATTAATAAGAGTGTTGGCCGGACCCACCGTTCTACTATATGCTATATCCCATTAAAGGGTGAATACTAGGGGATGTCAGGAAATGCCCTTAGGTTTAGCCCACCGGCTCCTTGAATTTAGATGTCCATATGGCATAATGATAAGTAAAAAAAAGAGTAGTTTCCCATCCAGACTGAGGTCACCTTGCCATGAAGAGAAGTGGTACTGTGCAGCGTACATATATACTGCATAAGAGCAGATACTGAGGATTACACCCAGTATACAGGACAGGAGAAGTGGTAATGTGCAGTGTATATATACAGAATAAGAGCAGATACTGAAAGTTACACCCAGTATACAGGACATGAGAAATGGTACTGTGCAGTGTATATATATATATATATATATATATATATATATACAGAATAACAGCAGATACTGAGGATTACACCCAGTATACAGGACAGGAGAAGTAGCACTGTGCAGCGTATATATATATACACAGAATAACAGCAGATACTGAGGATTACACCCAGTATACAGGACAGGAGAAGTAGCACTGTGCAGCGTATATATATATACACAGAATAACAGCAGATACTGAGGATTACACCCAGTATACAGGACAGGAGACGTAGCACTGTGCAGAGTATATACACTCACCTAAAGAATTATTAGGAACACCATACTAATACGGTGTTGGACCCCCTTTTGCCTTCAGAACTGCCTTAATTCTACGTGGCATTGATTCCACCAGGTGCTGATAGCATTCTTTAGAAATGTTGGCCCATATTGATAGGATAGCATCTTGCAGTTGATGGAGATTTGAGGGATGCACATCCAGGGCACGAAGCTCCCGTTCCACCACATCCCAAAGATGCTCTATTGGGTTGAGATCTGGTGACTGTGGGGGCCATTTTAGTACAGTGAACTCATTGTCATGTTCAAGAAACCAATTTGAAATGATTGGAGCTTTGTGACATGGTGCATTATCCTGCTGGAAGTAGCCATCAGAGGATGGATACATGTTCTCATTCTGTTTACGCCAAATTCGGACTCTACCATTTGAATGTCTCAACAGAAATCGAGACTCATCAGACCAGGCAACATTTTTCCAGTCTTCAACAGTCCAATTTTGGTGAGCTCGTGCAAATTGTAGCCTCTTTTTCCTATTTGTAGTGGAGATGAGTGGTACCCGGTGGGGTCTTCTGCTGTTGTAGCCCATCCGCCTCAAGGTTGTGCGTGTTGTGGCTTTGCTGCATACCTCGGTTGTAACGAGTGGTTATTTCAGCCAACGTTGCTCTTCTATCAGCTTGAATCAGTCGGCCCATTCTCCTCTGACCTCTAGCATCCACAAGGCATTTTCGCCCACAGGACTGCCGCATACTGGATGTTTTTCCCTTTTCACACCATTCTTTGTAAACCCTAGAAATGGTTGTGCGTGAAAATCCCAGTAACTGAGCAGATTGTGAAATACTCAGACCGGCCCGTCTGGCACCAACAACCATGCCACGCTCAAAATGGCTTAAATCACCTTTCTTTCCCATTCTGACATTCAGTTTGGAGTTCAGGAGATTGTCTTGACCAGGACCACCCCCCTAAATGCATTGAAGCAACTGCCATGTGATTGGTTGACTAGATAATTGCATTAATGAGAAATAGAACAGGTGTTCGTAATAATTCTATAGGTGAGTGTATATATACAGAATAACAGCAGATACTGAGGATTACACCCAGTATACAGGACAGGAGAAGTGATACTGTGCAGCGTATATATATACAAGATAAGAGCAGATAGTGAAATAAGTGAAAAATAAAAATAAACTGTAAAAAATAAGAATAATTTGCATCAGTGTCCCAAAATGCCTGTACTATTAAATGTGTTTCTCCCTTATGGTGATGGTGAATGCCATAACATAGAAGACCGAATTGCAGTTGTTAAAAGAATTGAATTAAAGGTGATAAAAAAATGGTATCCATAAAAACTTTTTTTCCCCCCACAAAATTCAGCCATTACACAGCTCCATAGATGTAACTATAAAAAATTTAAGGGGGTCAGAATATGGTGATGCACAGAAAAAAAAAATTTTTTAAGTTTTTAATTTTTTTTTAAAGGGGTTATGCAGTTTGTTTAAGCTCATGATCCATCCTCTGGATAGATCATCAGCTTCTGATCGGCAGGGGTCCGACACCCGGGACCCCTGCCGATCAGCTGTTTGAGAAGGCAGCGCCGCTCCAGCAGCGCCGCGGCCTTCTCAGTGTTTACCGCAGGCCCAGTGATGTCACGACTAGTATCACTGGCCTGGGCAGGGCTAAGTTCTGTTCACTTGAATGGAGCTTAGCCGTGCCCAGGCCAGTTGATACTAGTCGTGACCTCACTCGGCTGCGGTAAACAGTGAGAAGGCCGCGGCGCTGCTGGAGCCTTCTCAAACAGCTGATCGGCGGGGGTCTCAGGTGTCGGACCCCCGCCGATCAGATGCCGATGATCTATCGAGATGATAGATTATCAGTTTAAACAAAGTGCAGAACCCCTTTAAGTATTAAAACATAAGAAATGCGGTAATGCCTGTAATCGTACAGACCAGGAAAATGAAGGGAACAGATTCTTTTTACCGCATAGGGAATGCCGTAAAAACAAAACCCTTAAAACTGTAGTGGAATTGCATTTTTTTTCCAATTTCACCCCATTAGTAAATTTCTTGCAGCTTCCCAGTACATTGTATGCAATATTAAATGGTGCCATTAGAAAGTGCAACTTGTCCTGCAAAATTGAAAAGTACAGGCGTCTTACTTAGGCCTCTTGCACATGACCGAATGGCTTTTTCAGTATTTTGCGGTCCGCAAAAAAACGATCCGCAAAAAATACGGATGACGTCAGTGTGCATTCCGTTTTTTGAGGAACGGAACAGCTGGCCCCTGATAGAACAGTACTATCCTTGTCCGTTATGCGGACAATAATAGGACATGTTCTATCTTTGAACGGAACGCAAAAACGGAAACGAAAGGCATAAGAAGTACCTGTTTTTTGCGGATCCATTGAAATGAAAACGGAACGTAAACGGGAAAAAAAACGTTTGTGTGCAAGAGGCCTTATTCCAAATGGGGGATATGTGCCGGAGCTACAATCCAACTGGTGGCCTGATCTCTGATTCAGATCCAGTAGAATAAAATAATATAATGGATTGGCACTCTCGCTATATGGCAATTATACAAAAATTGTAAAAGCAGATAAATATTCATTTAAACATTTATTTACTTTTTAATTTTTGGTTATTTGTGTATTATTGTATTTTCCGGGCAATTGTTTAATAAAGGAATTAATACAAATAATTAATATTCAGTTCTCCTGGGAGATAAGCCACCAGGCAGCAGCTTTCCACCTCTCCCCATTGACCTATAAACATGGTTGCCAGTGGATCCTGCAAAACATCAAAGGATCCAAATACAAAAATCTCATGTCTATGACCAGGAAATCTGTCACCTCGATTAGCCACTATCCGCTGTAATATTTTGCCAGGACTCATGAGCTGGTGCACATAATAGAGAGATCCTAGTCCTGAGCACAAGATAATGAGTCTTATCTATGTATTTGGGAGGGGTGGGATGGGGACAAGTCTACACATCAAAAGCACTGATCAGAGGTCAGAGTCAACTACTCATGTAGTACTGCAGTTAATAGTGGCTAATCAAGGTGATAGAGATTATAAATTAAAAAATATTCAACCTTGGGATAAAATGTTGACGAGCATGATAAGCAGGGACCTTAAAGGGGTTCTGCAGTTCTTTAAAACTGATGATCTATCCTCTGGATAGATCATCAGCATCTGATTGGCGGGGGTCCGACACCCGGGATCCCCGCCGATCAGCTGTGTGAGAAGGCAGGGGCGCTCCAGGAGCGCCGCAGCCTTCTCTCGGTTTCCCTCAGGCCCAGTGCCGCCACGGCTAGTATCACTGACCTGGGCGGGGCTAAGCTCTGTTCACTTAAAGGGGTTGTCCGGGTTCAGAGCTGAACCCAGACATACCCCCCATTTTCACCCAGGCAGACCCCCTGACTTGAGCTCCGATGCTCTCCTTTGCCCTGCGCTAAATCACGCAGGGCAAAGGCATTTTTTTTAGATCCGGTGATGTACCGGGCTCTCCATGGGGCTGCCAGGAAGCCCGGTGACGTCAATGGCACTGATGGGTGGGATTTAGCGCTGCCCTAGCCAGTAAAATGGCTAGGGCAGCGCTAAAGCCCGCCCATCAGAGCCGGTGATATCACCGAACACACTGCCGGGCGGAAGATTCCACCCCGGCTGTAACGGGGTGCTGAAGGCGCACTCGGTCTCCCATCAGCCGCAGACCTGCTGCTTAGCTTCGTGAGCGAGGATCTATGTTCAGCCTAGTTCCCAGGGCGGCTTTTTCTAGCTGGGAGGCTCCCTGCTCCTAGGTCTGCCTTGAGAGCCGAGCTGATCACTCGGTGCTCGACTTGTTTGTCTGTCGGTCATGTGATGCTGGCCACGTCACATGACCCTCACTCCCCACTATAAATACAGGCAACCTGATGGCTACAGGTTGCCTGTGATTTTGGTCCCTTAGGCTGTGTATTATTATTGTTATTTAGCTTACCTTTGGATTTGACCCTTGATCTGCTTCCTGACACCTCTTCTGCCTGCTCCCTGAACCTTGACGCTACCTCTCGGATTTTGAACTCGGCTTGCTTTTGGATTTTGTCTTTGCCTCTTCCCTTGTACTGACGTGACCTCCTGGACTGACCCCGGCTAGTTGACCCGCCTCGCCCTTCCGTTTTTGGTGGTACCTTGCTTGTTCCACCTCTCTGTCCGCTCTAGTGCTACCTCTCATTGGCTATCCGCTTCCCTGCTGTCTCTATCTCTCCGCTTGCACTTACTCAGGTCAGGGACTGTCGCCCAATTGCGCCCCGTCAAGCAGGTGGTGCAAGTAGGCATGGACAGGAGACCGTGTGGCAGCTCAGGGGGTGCACCTCTGCTCTATTTTTATACCCACGACTCTACCCCGTGACAGAATCACAGGCCTTAATTTAGCATGGACCCTCTACAGAGCCTCACCGAACATGTGCAGGGTCTTGCTCAAATAGTACAGGAACTTGGGGAGAGACTACAGGTTCAGGAGACCATCCAAACTCCCCCCATTCTTGCTCCCGCCACCGTTCAGGTAGAACCACACATTAAATTACCCGATCGGTTTTCGGGTGACCGCCAAAGTTTTTTACATTTCAAGGAAAGCTGTACACTTTATTTTCGACTACGTCCTAACGCCTCTAGTCCTGATCCACAGAGGGTTGGTATTATCATCTCCCTGCTTCAAGGGGACCCCCAGGAATGGGCCTTTTCTTTGCCTCCGGATTCCCCTTGTCTTAATTCTGTGGACCTTTTTTTTCCAGGCGTTAGGGGATCTTTATGATGAACCAGACCGAGCCTCTGTGGCAGAATCCATTGTACGCAGTTCTGCAAGTGGTGCGTTCCCTCGGGTTGGAACGAACCAGCGCTCAAATGTCAATTTAAGGCAGGCTTGACTGAGAAGTTAAAAGACATGCTGGTTTGTTATCCCTGTCCTGACTCTTTAGAGGAGACCATGACGCTAGTCATCAGACTAGATAGACGGATTAGAGAGAGACAGTGAGAGCATTTGTTTTCTCCTCATACCCTTCTTCAACCTGAGGTTTCCCCCATTGAACCCAAGATGGAGGCCCACTCAGACGAGCCCATGCAACTCGGGATGACGCGAAGAGAGCTACGCCGTCGTCGGGGCTCTTGTTTTTATTGTGGGGATCCCGACCACTGGATCCGTCAGTGTCCTAAAGCTCTGCCTTCTGGAAAGTCATCCAAGTCTGAAGTATCCAAGGACAAGGTACTCCCGGAGGTGGTAAGAAGTAAATTATTGTTGCCGGTTTCTATTGCCTTTGGAGTCTTAAAGGGGTCAGGAAATGCCTTTGTCGATTCAGGGTCAGCTTTTAGTTTTATTGATTACAAATTTGTTGAACAAATGGGAATTCCTATACTAGAATTGTCCACCCCGATCCAGGTTGTCGCCATCGATTCTACCCCCCTGCTAGGGGGCACGGTAAAACTCTGTACTGCGGTAGTTACCCAGTCTGTGGGGGTCTGCCACTCAGAGAAATGCTCTTTCTTTGTTTTAGAGAATCTTTCTGTTCAGGTAGTCCTTGGTATGCCCTGGTTCCAGCAACACAAATCCGGTCATTAACTGGAGTTCGGGCGAGTTAGAGAGATGGGGGCCTAACTGTAGTTCTTGCTTAACCGTAGTTCAAGCTGGGGTCTCATCAGATATTCCTCATTTTATTTCTGAATATTCAGATGTTTTTTCCACCACTGAGACAGATACTCTCCCTTCCCATAGGTCTTATGACTGTGTTATCGACTTGGTACCCGAGTCCAAATTTCCTAAGGGACGGATTTATAATCTTTCCGGTCCTGAGCGTAGGCCCATGAAAGATTATATCCAGGAGAGTCTCAAGAAGGGACATATTAAGCCCTCCACCTCTCCCCTGGGAGCAGGATTCTTTTTAGTTAAAAAGAAGGACGGTGGTCTCAGGCCCTGCATTGACTATAGAAATTTTAATAAAATCACTATTAGGAATCAGTATTCCATCCCGTTGATTCCTGATTTGTTTAACCAGATTTTGGGTGCTTCGTGGTTTTCTAAATTAGATTTGAGAGGAGCGTATAACCTAGTTCGTATTAAGGAGGGAGATGAGTGGAAAACTGCTTTTAATACTCCAGAGGGACACTTTGAGTATCTTGTTATGCCATTCGGTCTTTGCAATGCCCCAGCTGTGTTTCAGAATTTCATGAATGACATTTTTAGAGAACTCATCGGCAAAGTTATGATTGTTTATCTCGATGATATTCTTGTCTTTTCACCTGACTGGCATTCTCATGTGTCTCACATCAGATTGGTTTTTAAAATCCTCAGGGAGAATAATCTGTCCGTTAAATTAGAGAAATGTTTGTTTGGAGTTCAAGAGGTTCCTTATCTCGGCTATATTCTTACTCCTCATTCATTTAAAATGGATCCCAGTAAGGTTCAGGCTATTTAAGACTGGGTAAGACCATCCTCCTTAAAGGCACTCCAACGCTTTTTAGGATTTGCCAATTTTTACCGTAAATTCATAAATAATTTTTCTGTTATTGCCAAGCCCCTTACTGACCTAACTAAAAAAGGTTCTGATCTGGTTAACTGGTCGTTGGAGGCCTGTCGGGCCTTTGATACCCTTAAATATTGTTTTCAGATGGCTCCAGTCTTGGTTCAGCCCGATACCGAGGAACCTTTTGTGGTGGAGGTTGATGCCTCAGAGGATGGTGTGCGGGCCATCCTTTCTCAGGGGTCTTCTAACCTCACTAATTTAAGGCCATGCGCCTTCTTCTCTCGTAAGTTCTCTCCTTCGGAGAGAAATTGCGATATTGGAAACCGCGAATTACTGGCCATAAAATGAGCATTTGAGGAATGGAGGCATTTTTTAGAAGGGGCTAGACACCGTATTACTGTCCTCACCGATCATAAGAACTTAGTGTTTCTTGAGGCGGCCAAACGCCTTAATCCTAGACAAGCCAGATGGGCCCCGTTTTTTACTTGTTTAAATTTTTCTGTTACTTTCAGACCAGGTAGTAAAAATATTAAGGCAGATGCCTTATCCCAGGGTTTTAATGCCGTTTTAATTCCGTTTTTGGTGGTACCTTGCTTGTTTCACCTCTCTGTCCGCTCTAGTGCTACCTCTCATTGGCTGTCCGCTTCCGTGCTGTCTCTATCTCTCTGCTTGCACTTACTCAGGTGAGGGACTGTCGCCTAGTTGCGCCCCGTCACCTAGGGCGGGTGGTGCAAGTAGGCAGGGACAGGGGACCGGGTGGCAGCTCAGGGGGGTGCACCTCTGCTCTATCTTTATACCCAAGACTCTACCCCGTGACACCCGGCAGTGTGTTATGATAAACAAAAGAGCCCTTGCCCTGCGCGATTTAGTGCAGGGCAAGGGAGCGCATCGGAGTATGAGATGCTCCGATGCTAGCTTCAGGGTGGCTGCCGGGGGAAAATAAGGGTATGTCCGGGTTCAGCTCTGAACCCGGACAACCCCTTTAAATGTAGCTTAGCCGCACCCAGGCCAGTGATACTAGTTATGACAAAAAGGCCGCGGCGCTACTGCCAGTGCCGCGGCCTTCTCAAACAGCTGATCGGCGGGGGTCCCGGGTGTCGGACCCCCCCCCCGGTCAGATGCTGATGATCTATCCAGAGGATAGATCATCAGTTTAATAGAACTGCAGAACCCCGTTAAGGCTACTTTCACATCTTTGGCGCTGCCAGTTTCGGCAGATAATGCAGGGAATCGGCTGGACACAAACAGCAGCCTGCAGTGGTTTATGTCTGGCCAATTCTCCGCATATTTGCCGGCTTGATCTCTGCCGGACCCCATTATAGTAAATGGAGCCAGCGGGCATTCTCGTTGCATTCGGCGGTGCCGGATCCGGAGAATTCCATCAGGCTGTTCTCTGCCGGAACAGCCTGCCACAATCCATGCCGGAGATGTGAAACTAGCCTAAGGATCCAAATAGGATTGTACAGTTGGGGAAATGCACAAAGGTGCCCAACCTGACTCGTCGTAACATTTGAAAAAGGTTGGGACGGGACAACCCTTTTATGTTTTATTTTCTGAGAATTAGGTTCTACGTGTGGATTTCACACTATACTTTGAAAATGCTGAAATCCACAGCGAGAATTTGAGAATGACCATGCTGCAGATTTGCAAACACGTGGGGATGCGCTGAATTCCATGCAGAACGCTTCCGATACGGGCTGATGGGGTTTGGAACACCCCATTTACATATATTGTGCGGTAAACAGTGGAGATTTTTGGTGCAGAATGAGATTATATGACCAATAATGAAGTTTGATAGCTGTAATACGTCAGTGTTTATACTTTTTTTACATTTCTTTTGAAAAACTGACCGCGTTCCACAAGGACGGATTTCTGTGGCTATGCCCAGTGCAATATATAAGAGGAGTAACATTTAATTTGTTTATTAGCATCCTAAATGACAAAACAATCAGTTCCCCTTCCTTTATCACAGCCCCAACATCAAACACCTCCATTGTATTGTAATCTGTCACCTGGCCCCAGGTAACCCGTCCGGACAGGACACCTAATGGTCAACTGCTTTGAAGTAGATCAGACTGGTGTAGAGCATTCTGATGCCATAGATCAGGTAACTGATATAATACACTGCTAAAAAAAATAAAGGGAACACTTAAACAACACAATGTAACTCCAAGTCAATCACACTTCTGTGAAATCAAACTGTCCACTTAGGAAGCAACACTGAGTGACAATGAATTTCACATGCTGTTGTGCAAATGGGATAGACAACAGGTGGAAATTATAGGCAATTAGCAAGACACCCCCAATAAAGGAGTGGTTCTGCAGGTGGTGACCACAGACCACTTCTCAGTTCCTATGCTTCCTGGCTGATGTTTTGGTCACTTTTGAATGCTGGCGGTGCTTTCACTCTAGTGGTAGCATGAGACGGAGTCTACAACCCACACAAGTGGCTCAGGTAGTGCAGCTTATCCAGGATGGCACATCAATGCGAGCTGTGGCAAGAAGGTTTGCTGTGTCTGTCAGCGTAGTGTCCAGAGCATGGAGGCGCTACCAGGAGACAGGCCAGTACATCAGGAGACGTGGAGGAGGCCGTAGGAGGGCAACAACCCAGCAGCAGGACCGCTACCTCCGCCTTTGTGCAAGGAGGAACAGGAGGAGCACTGCCAGAGCCCTGCAAAATGACCTCCAGCAGGCCACAAATGTGCATGTGTCTGCTCAAACGGTCAGAAACAGACTCCATGAGGGTGATATGAGGGCCCGACGTCCACAGGTGGGGGTTGTGCTTACAGCCCAACACCGTGCAGGACGTTTGGCATTTGCCAGAGAACACCAAGATTGGCAAATTCGCCACTGGCGCCCTGTGCTCTTCACAGATGAAAGCAGGTTCACACTGAGCACATGTGACAGACGTGACAGAGTCTGGAGACGCCGTGGAGAGCGTTCTGCTGCCTGCAACATCCTCCAGCATGACCGGTTTGGCATTGGGTCAGTAATGGTGTGGGGTGGCATTTCTTTGGAGGGCCACACAGCCCTCCATGTGCTTGCCAGAGGTAGCCTGACGGCCATTAAGTACCGAGATGAGATCCTCAGACCCCTTGTGAGACCATATGCTGGTGTGGTTGGCCCTGGGTTCCTCCTAATGCAAGACAATGCTAGACCTCATGTGGCTGGAGTGTTTCTGCAAGACGAAGGCATTGATGCTATGGACTGGCCCGCCCGTTCCCCAGACCTGAATCCAATTGAGCACATCTGAGACATCATGTCTCGATCTATCCACCAACGTCACGTTGCACCACAGACTGTCCAGAAGTTGGCAGATGCTTTAGTCCAGGTCTGGGAGGAGATCCCTCAGGAGACCGTCCGCCACCTCATCAGGAGCATGCACAGGCGTTGTAGGGAGGTCATACAGGCACGTGGAGGCCACACACACTACTGAGCCTCATTGTGACTTGTTTTAAGGACATTACATCAAAGTTGGATCAGCCTGTAGTGTGTTTTTCCACTTTAATTTTGAGTGTGACTCCAAATCCAGACCTCCATGGGTTGAAAAATTTGATTTCCATTTTTTTATTTTTGTGTGATTTTGTTGTCAGCACATTCAACTATGTAAAGAGCAAAGTATTTCAGAAGAATATTTAATTAACTCAGATCTAGGATGTGTTATTTTTGTGTTCCCTATTTTTTTGAGCAGTGTACATATAACTCTATACATGTCATAATTTGCATGGCTTTTAGCTTTCCTAATATACTCTGTAAGCATCTATAGATATTGACTTCCACATCCACTTCCCTGAAAACAGTCTGCAGTTATTTTCCTCTAATTTGACTACTAGTTGTAGTTACAATGGATAGACATTAGCACACATGACATACCTTCTTTATTTTTTGCCTCTTTGCTCCTAAAATACCCCCCTCCTTTACTTGTCATGCCCAATATTTACATTCATTAATTTACCTTACTGTAGTTGTTCCCTGCTCCATAGCCATATTAGAGACAATTGGAGGAGGACAGAACATGGAAGCAAAAGGCCTGGACATATAAAGGTTAAGCAATCAACAGTTCCCCCCTAAATTAACCAGGACAAGCTAGGCAATAACCTATCCCAGAGGCATATGCAAGACGTATGCATAACAACTCCCCCAACAATGCAAGTAAATAGGTAAACTTTGCGAAAGTTTAGAGAAATCGCTGTTGCTTGTACAACTAATTTGTTTCATCCAGGCTCAGTTGCATCCATACTGTGTCGTTATGTGATCCCCACCAGTCTAGAGCTTTCTCTCCTGTATAGACAGAAGGTCAGAGTTATCTGTGTGGAGAACTTCCAATTAACTACAGGATGACAACATCATCCATGAAATCCCTCCTGGAGTGCTACTGAATATATCTTTTTTACCTTATCTAGAGCAGAAGAACAGTGATATAGTTGGTGAGTCTCTTCAATGGTTAGCTGCTGAGTAGTAATACTCCCCTGACTCCCACTAAGGGCCTTTTCGGACTGCCGTAGTGCTTTGCGGATCCGCAAAATACGAATACCGCCCGTGGGCGTTCCGCAATTTGTGGACCGCACATGGCCGCAACCATAATAAGAAAATGCCTTTTTTTGTCCACGATTGCGGACAAGAATAGGACAAGCTCTATGTTTTCCGCAGAGCTGCAGAACGGAACCAAGGATGCAGACAGCACACTGTTTGCTGTCCGCATCTTTTGTGGCCCCATTGAAATGAATAGGTCCGCACCCGTTCCGCAAAATTGCAAACTGTGCTGTGTGCAGAATCTTCAGTGTATTCTATGCCATGCTACTTCACACTGCTCTCCCCTGCCTCCTGCTTGTAAGAACTGACAGGGAGAGGTTTGAGGGAAAAAAACAGCACCGCCGTATTCCAAACTGGTCACTTTATTTGTAGAAAAAAGTAAGCACTCAAGCAATAAAAAACATCACCTTCTTTACACCTAATTTTCCCAGATTCTTCAGACAGATGCTGGAGACAATGTGGGGAGAGGGGAACACTCCTACATACTCTCTGGGATTGTGGAATTATAAAACCTCTATGGAGAGCCACTGAAGTTCTTATTGAATCTGTCTTGAACATACATCTCGGTCTATCTCCACAGTTAGCATTATTGTTGATAGGATTGGAAGATCTCCCAGAAGAAGCTAGATCGATCGTGGCACATTTGGTCATGGCTACCAAACTTGTCATTACAAGACATTGGAAGTCCATTGACACCCCACAGATGAAAGAGGTCTGGCAAGTGGTAAACAATACCTGCTCTTTTGAACAGACAATAGCACGGATTCATAACAAATCTTCTACATTCCACTACAGATGGGATAGGTGGATGGAAACTAATTACTACCGGTCCCAATTATGAGGGCTACTCCTGCAGAATTATGTTAAGATATTGTTATGTTGTTTTGGTTATTGTTATTTTGTTTTTACACTAATATTGAAATGTGAACATCCTATTTTCACTTTCCCTACGACATTATTATTTCCTTTTGTTGTAATACCTTGTTAAAAAAAAATAATAAAAAGATTTTTACAAGAAACAGTCCCCTCCACCTTGTACTTGTTCCACTGATCTGCTGCTTGCGGGCTGCAAGGGCGTGGGTTCGGTCGCTTTGGCGCGTGATCCCGCGGGACCCAGGACCTACAGCGGCGGGTCTCGCGGGGTCGCGCGCTGCAGGACTGGATAGCGCACCGAGGTGGCTGGGCTCGTGCCCGCGCGGCCCACGGGCGGCGGAGCAATTACGGGAGGGGTGGGGAATAGCCAAATTAAAAAATATTTTGAACCAAAAAAAACAAAAAAAAAACATCACCTTCTTGATGCGTTTCGGGCACCAATGCCCTTTGTCAAGGGAGAAATCTATCACAAGCAGGGGGCAGGATAGACAGGCTGAAGCTCCATTGCATACAATACACTGAGTATCTGCAGTGTGTGTGAGGAAACAGCAGTTTTATCACCGGCTGCCCTTAGATAAAACAAAGCATGTGCAGTCTGATGAGACTTTGCTCCCCGAGTCAGAGGCATAATGATAAATGTAGACGGCATTAGGGGAACCATAAAGCAGAAGTGAAGGAATCAAGATACTAGACAATCCATAAAGTTCATGTGAACTACAACAATAATCACAAGGTATATACAAGAGGAAAAGGGATAGGTCAATAATTTGGCATGGAGGAGGGGAGTTGCCATTCCAATTTTTGCCTCAGGTAGCATGAATGTGCTTCCTTGCCCCTGCTCACAAAGAACCAAGAGAAGGGGGGGGGGGGGGGCCCAAGCTGAACTCTTGTACCAGGACCCATGAGCCTTTAGCTACACCCCTGAGGGAGCGTGATATGTGAGTGCTTCTCTCGTCTCGTTCTAGGGATTGGTAGGAGTCTCAGCACTTAGGTCCCCACCGATCAAAACTTTTGATGTAAATCTTATGACATATGAAACGTTTTTTGAAAACTCGGCTACCCTTTAACCTGTATACGTAATACATGCACCTTCCAATATACTGTACACAAACATTATCAGCCATCTGAGATAATGAATAAGAAGTGCATACATAATGCCACATTCTGTTTGTACAAGGCAGAATCCTGCAAGGGAGGAGATCAAAGGGTATGTGCGTCCTGATCTGACCAGGAGGTCACATTAATAGTATTTTCGCTGTTTTCCACAGGTATAAGGTCCTCTGGAGAAGTTGCACATTACAAAGTGATGACATGGTGTGTCCTGGTAAGGAGGTTCTTTTTTTGTATTGTATACCGCCTATCATTATTCTGTTTTCCCCTCCACCTATGCCCATATACTTCTCCCACTCCACTAATTTCTACATAGTCCTAGTATGTGTTAATATCCTCCTGCCATTAGAGAAATGTTATCTTATCTGCTGTGTATTACCCCTCATGTTATCTGAACTTCCTCAATCATTAAACACATGGTAAACAGGTATTACAAAGGTGCACACACCTAGTTTTCCATATGAATTCAAGGATTACCCTATTTTTTTAAAGCTTGTTATACTCATTAGATGTACAGGTATGTTGGCCAAACCACCAACAATCTAATGTGTATGTGGCCTCCTGACTCTCCCCTGATGGCAGATATTGGGGGAGGTAAGGATCGGCCATGTTGACTACCTGATCCTTTTGCAAACCTCCAAACTTTTTGGAGGGTCAGAGAGGGACACTTATGGCTCACTGTGTCAAACATCCATTTTTCATGCATGTCCATATACTCGAATAGTTTTAAATGTAAATATTAGCACAAAACGAATAAGAATACAGGATGTTTTAAGATCCAAATTGCAACAAGTTATTTTACTATATTCCGCTGCGCTTTACAGACATTAGGATCAAGCCATCCCCAATGGGGCTAAGTTCTCTATAAGTATGTCTTTGGGACATGGGAAGAAACCTGGAGGAAACCCACAACAAACACATGGAGAACATACAAACTCCATGCAGATGTTGTCCTTGGTCGGATTTGAACCCAGGACCCCAGAGCTGCAAGGCAAATAATAGAATAATATACAAATTGGGGTCTGATATTCAGTTAGACACTAAGCAGGTTTTTGAGCAATAAGTTTATTAATAAAAAAATATATAAATTTCCATGTAAAATAGGGCCGTTAAAATTTTTAAAGGTTTTTACCAGTTTGCATCAACATCTTTTAAAATAATTATTTATGAAGGTCATTGTAATTTTGTAATGTATTTCTTTTACCTTTATTGCTCCTATCTTCCGGTCTGGGCTATGGTCACATGACCATGTCCATGCAGCTCTTCCTTATTTCCTGTGATGTTATGTCCATGGGCGGGGCAGTGATAGGGGAGTGTCTATGTAACTAGCTGGGTGGGAGGAGCTATACACTAGATTGGAAGCAGTGCTAGAGCTGTGGTAGAGGAAGGAGAAGTGCATCATGGGTTTGGTTGGATACAGGAACAGGAAGTGCTACATACAGGATGGAAACAAACCAGGGTGATTTTTTTTTTTTACATGGTGAAAACAGGAGAGTCCAAATTGAAAAAAATATATAAAAAAGTGTGTTAAAGATGTACATGAGGTGGGGGGGCGTGTCCGGAAGCTGGTATGAGCGGTCGCATGTAGTGGAGCTCCGGACCCAAATCCCTAACTTCAAACTTATCCTGACACTTATTTGCCGCAAAAATTACCTCCAGAACGGGCAGGAGATCGGGAAAGACCCGCAACACAAACATGTCCCGGAATAGAGAGCAGTCGGCTGCAGACCGGCTCCGAGAGTTTGCCCGCGTGGAAGACCAAGATGGCGCGGGCTCTCGCTCATCCTCATTAGATGGGGCAAAGGAGGATCCTGCGCTTGAAGGAGCGGAGCATACAGCCGCCGAACCATCTCTAAAGCAGGTTACTGAGCAGCTGCTGCAAGCAATAGCCACCTGCCGCACATCAATGGTGGGTAAGCTGGAGAAAGTGAAGGTGGATATAGGCCTACTTCGCCATGATATGCAGGCCATACGGGACCGCGTTAAAGAGACAGAGAACAGGATCTCAGACGTGGAAGACCGATTGCAGCCACTTCCCACAAAAGTACAAGAGCTGGAGCAGAAGGTAAATTTTTGGCAACAGAAATGTGACGACTATGAAAATCGCACACGGCGCAATAACCTGCGGATAATCGGGATGCCTGAAAAAGCAGAGGGCAATAATCCATGTGCGTTCTTCACTACCTGGCTCCGCAATTGCTTTCCAGAAGCAACATTCTCAACTGCGTTTATTATAGAGCGTGCACATCGCGTTCCCGCCAAACCCCTTCCACCGGGGGCCCCTCCAAGACCTCTACTTGCAAGGTTACTAAACTCTATGGACAGAGATCATGTGCTACAGATGGCGCGCACCAAACAGGAGCTAAAGTTTGATAACAGCACCACCATGATCTTCCCAGACTTTTCATCCGAGTTGCAGAAGCGCAGGGCAACGTTTGTATCAGATCTCACAAGAGAAAACCTAAGTAAGAATATAGTTAGCTGGGGGGGGGGGGGAGCGAATTGGGGAAATGATAGGAAGGATAAGATAACAATCTCACAAGCTACAGGAATTATTTAGTAATTGTTGAGCTATTTAGATTGATAAGTGACCCCGCTGGATTAGATTCTCGGGACCCGGACCCGGATCCCATTAGAAGTTAGGGATTGGGTTCCTGGTAAGTTACAGTTTGCTTATATATAAGGTATAAGATTCACAGTGCTGCTGGTAATTTACCATATGCACACCCCGTTTACTTAAAGTGCCACCTAACAAACGAGGTATTCTGTCTTTAAATGACAAGAGTGATGTAAATGGTTCAAGGTTACACCATGCAGGCACTCGCAGTATACAGTACAGACCAAAAGTTTGGACACACCTTCTCATTCAAAGAGTTTTCTTTATTTTCATGACTATGAAGGCATCAAAACTATGAATTAACACATGTGGAATTATATACATAACAAACAAGTGTGAAACAACTGAAAATGTCATATTCTAGGTTCTTCAAAGTAGCCACCTTTTGCTTTGATTACTGCTTTGCACACTCTTGGCATTCTCTTGATGAGCTTCAAGAGGTAGTCCCCTGAAATGGTCTTCCAACAGTCTTGAAGGAGTTCCCAGAGATGCTTAGCACTTGTTGGCCCTTTTGCCTTCACTCTGCGGTCCAGCTCACCCCAAACCATCTCGATTGGGTTCAGGTCCGGTGACGGTGGAGGCCAGGTCATCTGGCGCAGCACCCCATCACTCTCCTTCATGGTCAAATAGCCCTTACTTTCAAAGTTTTCCCAATTTTTCGGCTGACTGACTGACCTTCATTTCTTAAAGTAATGATGGCCACTCGTTTTTCTTTACTTAGCTGCTTTTTTCTATTCAGTAGGACTATCAGCTGTGTATCCACCTGACTTCTCCTCAACGCAACTGATGGTCCCAACCCCATCATAAGGCAAGAAATCCCACTTATAAACCTGACAGGGCACACCTGTGAAGTGAAAACCATTTCAGGGGACTACCTCTTGAAGCTCATCAAGAGAATGCCAAGAGTGTGCAAAGCAGTAATCAAAGCAAAAGGTGGCTACTTTGAAGAACCTAGAATATGACATATTTTCAGTTGTTTCACACTTGTTTGTTATGTATATAATTCCACATGTGTTAATTCATAGTTTTGATGCCTTCAGTGTGAATCTACAATTTTCATAGTCATGAAAATAAAGAAAACTCTTTGAATGAGATGGTGTGTCCAAACTTTTGGTCTGTACTGGTGTGTCCAAACTTTTGGTCTGTACTGTCTGTACGGTAAGCCTGATAGTTCAAATGTTATATGTTCTGTGCTGTATCGGAAATGGTGAAGTGTTGAGAGAGAGGCAGGGGGTAAATAAGGTCCTATACATAAGATGGAAATGTCGGAATTACGTATAATGTCCTGGAACGTCAGAGGACTGGGTACAGCTAGGAAACGTACCATGGTATTTTCTGCAATCAGGGGATTCAACCCACATGTTCTCTGTCTGCAGGAAACCCACTTAATAGCAGAAAATACTAGACGTATACAAAAGCCCTGGGTCTAATGGGCACAACACTCATGCTATACTAGTATGTCAAGGGGAGTGTCTCTCATGGTGCACAAGTCTCTTAGGTGGGAATTGGAGGCATGTCAGATAGATTCAGCAGAGAGATATGTGTTCGTAGCTGCGTACATCAACTGTATATTATATGTTATTCTTGGTATATACATTCCACCGCCTTTCTCCCTACAGGTAGTTCAGCAGGCGGTGAGTTTTGCAGCCTCATATCCGTCAGCCCGTATAGTGAGTCTTGGGGACTTTAATATGACCTTAGACAGGAATTTAGATAGACACCACCTGGCAGAGGCTGCTGACAACCGCCTTAATAATAAGACGTCACTGGCTGCATTAATGGAGGAAGTGGGATGTATGGATATGTGGCGCCTTAAATATCCTGACACCAGACAATACTCATGTCACTCAACTAGTCATAATACGATATCACAGATAGATTATGCCCTGGGTAACTCATCTATGTGCTCCTTGACATATAATATAGAATATGGACCAAGGGGTATTTCCAACCATGCACCAATACAACTAGTGCTGAGGCTGGGAGGGGATGTGATCAGACGCTCAGTGCGGATTAATCCTTTTTGGTTGTCCCGATTTGGACCGTCTGATCGCATTCCCGATCAATTAAAAGTTTTTATGGAAGGACATGAAGAGGAGTCGGATTGCACATTGTTGTGGGAGACTATGAAGGCATATCTTAGGGGTTGTCTCAGATCTACTATATCATTCATTAAAAAGTCAGCAGCTAGACAGGAGGAAAGATTGGCTGCAGAATGTTCTAGATTAGAAGCAACATATATTGCCGACCCCAATGATTTAAATAGAGAGTCTTGGTTAACAACAGGGAGTCAGTATTTAGCCCTTCTTAAAGAAAAGGCTCAAAGGAAAATGTTTTTTGTCAAACAACGTATTTTGAACTGGGCAATCAGTCCAGTAAACTACTCGCTCACATAGTTAAACAAAATCAGGCATCCCCAGCGGTACAGCGCATCAAAGCATTAGATGGACAGATATTGTCAGATCCGGAAACTATAGCGGGTAGATTCCAAGAGTACTATAGGGATTTATATGAGTCCAAAGTAAATTATGGGATAGATGACGTCATGCAATATCTTGAGGATCTGGAGTTCCCTACTTTAACACAGGAGGCAATAGAAAGTTTGGAAGCCCCTATAACTACTTTGGAGCTACAGGAAACTATAGCACAGTTAGCTAGGGGTAAATCTCCCGGTCCTGATGGACTACCTCTAGAAGTGTATATTAAATATGCTGCCCACATCAACCCACTACTGATGCATATGTACAAGGATGCATTTCAAAACAGGTGCTTACCACCATCAATGTATGATGCAACTATAGTAGTACTCCTAAAACCAGGCAAGGAGCCAGATGAGTGTGGGTCATATCGTCCGATATCCTTATTAAACATCGACTATAAAATCATAGCAAAGATTTTGGCCATACGTCTTGGTAGAGTAGTGAAAACTTTGGTGCATCCGGATCAATCTGGGTTTTTACCAGGCAGGTCCACCACTGACAATATCAGGAGGGTGCAAGTTGTGACCCAGATAGGTTTACAGAAAAAGGAGAAATGGGCTCTGGCATCCTTGGACACAGCAAAGGCGTTTGACTCTGTTGAATGGCCCTACTTATTTCAGGTTCTTAAAAGATTTGGTCTCGGCCCTAACTTTATACAATGGGTTGAAATGTTGTACAAACACCCCAGGGCGGGCATATTAGTGAATGGGTTGTTGTCGGACAGCTTTAGCCTGGGAAGAGGGACAAGACAGGGGTGCCCTTTATCACCACTGTTATTTGCCTTGGCCATAGAGCCGCTGGCTATGCGAATAAGGGCGGACTCGCAATTTCATAGAATCCAATTAGGAGAGCAGGAGGATAGGGTCGGCTTGTATGCTGATGATATGGTGCTCTTCATGTCACAAACAGAATCCACACTTCCTAGAGCAATCACCATAATTGAAATATTAAGCCAGTTTTCAGGACTAAGGATAAACTGGTCGAAATCGACCTTATGCCCTCTATATAAGTTGGAGGATTCTTTTCCCCAAGAAGAGTTACCTATTGTGAATAGTTATAAATATTTGAGTATATATATAACAAAGGATGTCACCTCCTTTCATGCACTAAATATCCAACTGCTCATAGAATATTGTAAAGAAAAATTCAGGGTGCGGCAGGGATTACCTCTGTCTGTGTCAGGAAGGATAAATTTGATAAAACTGATTATTCTCCCGAAGTGTTTGTATATTCTACAGCACGCACCATATATAGTCCCAAAAGCATTCTTTCAGAGAATTACCTCCTTGTTGTCACCCTTTATATGGGGTGCGAATAGATCCAAGCTATCTATATTAAACCTGTCGCGTCTTAAAAAGGAAGGTGGCATGTCTCTGCCTGATATTCACTTATACTACCTAGCTGGGCAACTGAGGAATATTAAGTCATGGTTGTCACCGGGAGACTGTCTCTATAGGCAGGAGAAACAGCTTGCAGAATACCTGGATCTTACCAACTTATGGCCAGTTCTATAACAACCTAAACTATTCCCACGCAGGCTGTAACCGATCCATAGGGTAGCTGTTCAGGTTTGGACAGCTTGTAAGCGTCTACATAGTGTGGCGTCGGGCCTGTTGGAGACTCCGATTTGGGATAACCCCATGTTTCCTGACCTGATGGCACTGCGAGATGGAGCGTTCTGGAGGGAACAGGGGGTTACCACATTGGGAAACCTATATAGTAATAATGTTTTCAACGATTATGAATCCATGAATCGCAGACATGAACTTCCTAGACAGGCATTCTATAGATTCCTACAATTAAGGCATGCCATGCAAACACACTATCGAGATACCCCAGTTCTACTGTCCACCTTTCCAATGATTGGAGTTATACGCTCTCAAGGACCGCGTGTTCTTAGTGCGAAAAGCAATAGCCATTAGATGGATGGGAGATAGAGCACCCCCTTTAGCGCAATGGAAACAATTGGTTAACACTATTATACCATATGAGAACATAGTTTTTAGGAATAGAGGCTGTACGCCCAAGTTTCAAAAGGTGTGGGGGGGGGGGGTATGGTGTACGTCACCGAGAACTCTTTATTCAGTTCAAAGATTAACAGAGGCTTTAAGGGCAGAACAAGTCAGACAGTCATAAAGTTTGACGGGAGGGAGTAGGTGGGACATAGTGATATAGATAAGTCACAATAAGTGAATAACCTCAATGATTCTTTGATAAAAATTGGTGAACCTCTTGTCTGGAAGAAAGAAATAAGTATGCAGGTACAGCACAGGTGTTTATAGTTTTATTAACTATGTTATGTACATGATATTTGTACGATCCAATTTGATTTTGCTGATGTATAACAAATGATAGATTATGTACAAAGATTGTCATTATAATTGGCTTTGTGTGTTCAATAAAGCGAATAAAAGAATAAAGATGTACATGAGGTAAGCAACTAGATGAGCAGACCCCTTTAAGTAGCAAAGAGGGACAGAAGGACAAGGGGCAAAAGCGGGGATTGTCCCTCCAAAAGCGGATCCTAGCCGCGCTTCCTCCCCTCTTCCTACTGAGAATGCATGCATGCTCGGCTAAGTGGAGAATACATGTGTATAGGGGGATCGGGAGTGCTTGGCAGACCATCGGGAGTGCTTGGCAGGCTATCATATCAGGCTGCACATGCTGTAAAAAAATAACAGGACTTATACTCACCTTGGCCATCCCCCGCCACTGCTGTTCCGGAGGTTGCCGAGTCCCCGCTGTGTTTGGAGGAGCGGCAATCCCAGCCGTGTTGAGATAGGGGCAAGAAGGGGAGCACAGCTGGACAACAGCACGGAACAACAGCAGCGAGGTGAGTATAAGTTCTGTTATTTTTCACAACAGGGTGGCATCCTATGATCAGTGAACAAAAAAGTTTGTAATAAGACATGGGCTTGACTTATAAGAATTGCCTGTTTTGAAGCACGTAAGTACGAGCTCCTACACTTAAAGGGGTTGTCCCACGAAAAATATTCTACAGTTTTGAAACCAGCACTTGGATCTGAATACTTTTCTAATTGCATGTAATTAAAAATTTTGCATAGCCAGTGAGTTATTCGGTAAAGTATATCTGTATAGCTCCACCTGCTGTTTTTTTATTTCTTATTTCTTTGTCCTGGTCACTGAGAAGGCCGCACAGGCTCAGTTTCATCCTACAACTTCCTCCTGAGCTGTGATAGGGAGAGCTGAGACACGCCCCCTGAGCTGCAGCAGAAAAGACACTCCCCCTGAGCTGTCAGCTTGATATAAATCTAGCAGAGCAATGAATGGGGAGATCTCTGGATCCATGGGAGGAACAGGGATGGTTCTAGCTTTGTTAGAAAGAGACTGTCATGTACTATATGATGTCTGATTTAGATTTTTTACATAAATCATGGGATAACCCCTTTAAAGGGGTGGTTGATATATCCTAATAGAGCATATGGATGTCATAGAGGAGGGTCTCTGTTCATAAGCCCCGCTGGGCTATTACATGGTCAGTATTACTACAGATCTCGGGGGAAATTTATGGCTCTCATCACACCCATTATAACACGGTCCCCAAGTCATACTCTCTTCCTTACTCTGTACTTTAAGGTTTTGAGACAAAAGATGACATCTACTGCTACTCACTGGCGAAGGCTTTGTATTACGTTAGATCTCCCGTGACAGTCGGGTTCTATGCATCATGGGGAAGACGCAAAGATTTCCTTCTTAACAAGATTGAATGTAAGTACATGGCTTGCTTTGTCAACTGTGTGTTGTTGGTGCACTTCTTTAACAAAGTGGACTGTCTAGGAAAACATGAAAGTGTAGGCTACATAGCTCCTTATACTTGACACTCTCCTGTGTGGAAGTGCTTTTGATATCATATTAAGGGGACAAACTCTTGGACTTTGGAGACAGATGTAGCAGGGCTGGCTTTAATTTTAATCCATCCTCCACACTCCGTGCCCCATTTCCCTGTAGGGACTATGACCAGTCCACCCCTGCACCTGAATAAGCTCATAATCTTATAGCCTGGGACCAAAACGGACTGGGCACACATTTCAGACATTAATTAAAGGGGTTGTCCCAACAAAAATATTCTACATTTTTCAAACCAGCACCTGGATCTGAATACTTTTATAATTGCATGTAATTAAAAATTTTGTATAGCCACTGAGTTATTCACTGAAATATATCTGTACAGCGCCACCTGCTGTTTGCTCTTTTTCTAATTTCTATGTCCTGCTCACTGAGATAGAAGCACATGCTCAGTTCCATTCTTCAACTACCACCAGTTGCAGGAGAAAGAACACGCCCTCTGAGAAAGTGCACACCCCTTATGCTGCCAGCTTGAAATAAATCTAGCAGAGCAATGAATGGGGAGATTCCTGGATGTGAAGTACAGGGCTGGTTCTAAGTTTGTTAGAAAGAGACTGTTATGTACTGAATGATATTGGATTTTTTATATTTTTTACATTAATAATGAGATAACCCCTTTAAGTCTGCTACTAGGCCAGACAACCCCTTTGAACAGATGCCAGCATTTGACCATACATATCCCCTGCAGTGGCCTCCGCACGGGAAATGGAGCATTATGTGTTGGTCATTCAGACAAATGGCTGACCATGTAATACATGGATGGCTCAAATCCACCAGAAGATGGGCTACTCTTTTAGAACGACCCTTCGTTCTTGTTCATTATGAAATATACAGAGTGTGGTGCTCCTTTTGTTATGTCTATTATGTATATTTTCATACCTCCCAATGTTGGAATCTGAAATCTGGGGGCATTTTAAATACCAACCTAATCATATCGCTATGTAGGGTAGGTGCCTCAAAACATAACCATACCCAGTCTTCTAATCCTAGGTAATGCTACTTTTTATTTCCATACAGATAAGGTTTTTGGTTCACCATGGGTGGAGGAGCTCCATTCAGTGCACCTGGCTTCCCCATGCATCATCACTTCCAACTCTGAAATCTCAGGGATTGTCAATCAAACAAGAGAGGGGGAGGCCTGGGCAGCATTACTAGCCAAGAGATGGTGAACGGTGCAACCCCACCCACGGTGCTCTGAAAACCTTAGTTGCATTAAATAAAGAGAAGCGTTTCTCAAGATTGGATAACCGAATTTTCACAAGAAAGGTAGGGTTATGTTTTGGGATACCCTACATGGTAGTTTGCTTACTTTGAAACAGATTTTGGAGATGACAGACTCCCTTTAAGTCCTATCTACAAGAAGGTCCACAAAAATAGGTCACTGATAGTTGGCTATGAAGTCAGGGCCATCAGCATGATCAGTGACTGATGTTTGTATTAAATAAGATTTTGCACTACATTTTATTAAATGACAGATGACACAAAATATTAATGAATCATTCCTAAAGATCTAGAACCTAATTTTACACTGTGGTTGCAGCGTACCTTTGTCTTGAAGGATGGAAGAAGGATCAAGAAGAAGTAGCGAGAACTGGACTGAGGACAAGAAAAACCACAGGAAAAGACCTAATCAAACTCATCTTTCTTATGATATTTCACCATCCAGTAATCACAGAAACACACAAGCAGCGAACGAATATACGATATTGCTTCATCCGCTTTAGTGCATGGGAATACGCTGGCAGTGACCATCTTTGGGCTGGGCTGGTCACTACGCTTTGTGATGGCATTGAAAATTGCTTTGGACTGGCACCTATTAGCGTCTATCGAGCAGTAGGCAAAAAAATTAAAATAATAGATGCTCCACTCAAACAGGAATGGGTTAATAAGAAGATCCTATGTATCCCACTTTGGGTTGCCACTTTGATGGTGATCTTCATTGGAATTGCTGTGGGTGCTTTAATCCTTATATTTGGCTTTCCATTTGGTGATCTCTCTGGAGATTTGTTAGCTGCCGCTGAAGGTGTTGGGGCAACCGTGGTTGGCATATCTGCAGCAGGAGTGATAAGAGTGGGTATTGTGGTGATCAGAAATGCCGTTGTCACTCAGAAGGGTACAGTGCAACAGAAAATGAATAGAACAGATATGAGCTCCCAGTTGGGTTTCATGAATGATGTGAAGAGAGAGGTTAAAATCATCACCCGTTACCTACAACTCATGGAAGTCTATCAAAGGCAAAAAATTAGAGTCGTCCTTGAGATCACCAACTTAGACAAATGCATGCCGGACAAAGTGGTTGGGGTTCTAAATGCCATGAATATCCTCCTCTCTGATCCAAACGCCCCATTTATTTCCATTTTGGCCGTGGATCCAAGTATCATTGTAGAATGTGTTGAAAGCTCTCTAGTCTTGCAAGGTATGGCCAACAATGGCTATCAGTTCCTAAACCGCATAATAACATTACCCTTTTGTATCCCAAAAATGGACTGTGACACAAAATTATCCTTGCTAAGAAGTATTATTGAAGGGAAAATTGAGCTAATAAGAGATACTGATGAAGAGAATTCCTTGGATATTGACATACCAAATGAGAAAGACCAACTTTTACGCCAACGAAATACCTCTAACATAAACATTAATATCAATGATATACCAATGGCAGTAAGAGGCTCAAATGAGCTGGAGCTCAACAGCTACTTCGTAGATAAAGGACCAAAGACAAAAACTTTAATAGATGAAGCCCTCGGGTATCTTTTTGATGAGAGTATGAGTGACTATATCACTGACAACGCTGTTCATATCAGAAGGATGGTGAATACTATCACCATAAGCATTAGACTAATGATCCGCGAAGTACCAAGAAGCCAAATACAACCTCGCAAAGTTACAGAATGGGTGCTCCTGGCAACCCAATGGCCTTGTCGGCTCAGCTGGATATTGCAGTGCGTTGAGGACGAGCAACAGAATACTTGCCTCGCAGGTGAAGAAACCAACTCTGCGTACTCCAGAACTTTCCTTTGGGATGTTTTTGAGAAGTCTTTAGAGGAGCTGGATGCCATAAAGACAAGTCTAAAACAACTACTGGAGTTAGATGGTGATCCAGAGATCTTCCACCATTTGTTATGTGAAAACTTTACTGTAGAAGATGCCAACTTCTTTTTGCCATATACTGTTAATTTAGACCCCTCCATTAAAAGACAAATGGAACTTCTAAGAGGCAGTAATAATATGTGGGAATCAAAAAAGAGCAACCGACTGACCATGCTGTCTCTGCTGAACATGAGTGTGGATGAGGTGTGCAAAGAAGTAAGTGTGACTTTTTTTGTTATTTACTATTAGAGTGGGTTCACATCTCCGTTAGATGAGCAGAACAATGAAAATAATGCAAGCGCTGAATTCATGCGAAAGTAAAATGAATGGAGCCAAACGGACCCTATTGACAACAATGAGGTCCATTTGGTTTCCTCTCCGGATGTTGTTTTTTACCAGACAAAAAGTCCTGCATGTTGGACTTTTTTTGTCCACGCTTTTTTGTTGGACTCTGTGATGGAGACCACAAATTGTGCATCTGATGCAGATGTGAACATACCCATATACATTACATAGATACATAGTTAATATGGTTGAAAAAAGACATAAGTCCATCAAGTTCAACCAAGGGATGGGTGGGGACGCGAATCCCAGGAAAGGGGTTTTCCGGCTTGTAGATACTGATAACTCATTCTTAGGATAGGTCATCAATATCAGATCAGTAGGGATCTGATACCCAGCACCCCCACCAGTCAGCTGTTCCCAGCATCCAATGGCTCCAGAACTGACACTGAGGAAAGAGACGGAAGCAAAGCTCTATTTTCTGTGTAGTGGCCATGCCAGGTTACTGCAGCATATTGAGTCAACTTGCTGCGTTTAAAAAAGTGAGAGACAAAAAAAAAACACTGAAATAAAAAATAACAGCACTTTCAAAAAATGTATGTCCTGATTTGTGTCCAAAATTGACATAAACTTTCAGCTAACACCTGGAGCTGGCATTTTTTCGCACAAAAAGAATGCAAAAAAAAAACCGCATCAAAAAACTCAAAACTTGGAAAAAACATATCAGCTTTAGTGCTCTAAGAATCAGAGCTACATCAAAGCACGAGACAGCAATAAATACTAATGATATCAGTGTCCATTAGGACCAAAGAATGTTACATGCATGAAAGCATAGTATGTGTTATGTTACTACATGCTCTTAGGTAGCGATTCCCAACTATTGCACCATGATTATTCCTATTCCCATCCTAATATCAAAAAAAATAAGCATTATATATTATAGTTAGCTTTGATGACTCTTTTGCCTGCCTCCATGCTAAGTAGTATGAAGTCATTTTGCCTTCTCTGCTGAAAATGTTCACCTCTAGATGCTTTTGTATTACGGGGAAGCCATGATCAGGTTCCTTGGGACATCAGGAATCCTGGGACCTCTGGTTTGGAAACACTTGTCTAAGGCTTTATTAAAATCTGTTTAACGTATATGTGAGTAATTACCAGGTATCATATACCTGCCCGATGGATACCAAAAGGCCACTCTGTTGGCACCTGTTCAGCCCACAGGTGTTTCCAGCATGCGAATAGGCCATAAAGGTCCCTTTACATGGGGTGATGTATCAGCGGATTGTCGGGAGGGAAGCGTTCCGTCCCAACAATCTTCTTCTCGGTAGTGGAGGAGGCCTCCATAGATGGGGAGGAAAAGCCATTAATGCCATCGTTCTTCCCCATACTGATTCGTTGTTTCCCGGCAGCAGATCGTGCCGTCGGGAAAAGATCTTTTGTGTTCACACAAACGATCCAACTCCCCGATGAGCGAGAGAACACCGCCAGATCATCGCTAACGAGCGTTACTGTGGAAGCTTATTAGCAATGATCTGTGCGATTCTCGGCCCGTGTAAAGGGCCCTTAAGTGTAGGGTGAGGGTTGACCAGATTAATGCCTCGTACCACTCTGCTACTGTATACTGGAGCTTGTGTTGCCTCTTCCATGGCAAGTCATGAAATAATGGATTATCCACCTAACATTTCGATCCTTAATGAGCACCAGTCGTCCAGTGCAATGCTTCTCTATGATAAAACCTTTATTTTCTTCTTTTCAGATGAACAAACTTGGTTTTCGAGAAAAGAACATCCAAATGTACAAGCAGAAGATTAAAGACCACAACTTAAATGGCAGAGCACTTGTCTACAGTGATAATAATGATATAAAAAATGTGATGGGAATGGGTCTCGGAGACTGGACATTGTTCAGTGTGTACTTCTTAGGGGTTCTTCCCCCACCTCCTACCGCCCCTGCAACTGCCCCAGTTATTGGCAAGCAAGAGGCGCCAAAACTTGGTGCTGGATCCAAAGAAAATATGTTAAAAGAGAGCAGGATATCTCTGTATTTATCAGATGAGAACTTTTAAGTCGAGAGGACTCTTCTTCCAATGTGTCCAGACATTTCACATGTTCATTGAATTCTCACTCTGTGTTCCGGTCAGTGGAACCGAGGCAAGCTATATTACAACCGATCAATGAGATTTGCTGCCGATTTAAATATAATTATAAGTTCATCAACGTTTTGTTGAAGAAACAGTCAAGAGGATTTCCACCCAAAATTCAAAATTGGCCATAGATTAGTAAATGAGATGTTAGAATTAGCAGTCTGAACCAATAAGGAGAAAGAAAGTGTGTCATAGACTACCTAAGAGTCCATGCAGGCACTGTAGCCAAAAGTGGCCAAGCAGCAAGTACAAGAAAAATATATAGCAGGTAATCATCAGCTTTAGATACTGACTACATATTGTTTTTTAGCCCCTAACTGGACAGTTGCTTTAATCTTTGGTGGAAATTCCCTTAAAGGGGTTGATTGCGAATATATAACTTCTAACAGGCTGCCTCTCCTACTGAATGATCATACTTACTTGCTCCCCGCTGCTCCGCTGCTCCGCTCCTCCGCACTGGCTCCTACATCTTCATGTTCTGGTGTCCACAAGAGACATGTCACAGCTGAAGCCAGCAGTTGGCTGAAGAAGATCAAGTGACCATGGCCATGGGAAGAAAATAAAACCTAGATCGGAGGATGGGGATGCAGGAGGCAGGCTGCCGGCACCTGTTACAAATTATGTATTCCAGGAAAACCCCTTTGAAAGGACTATTCAGCTGAACAAATATTTTCTATTGTTTAAGAATTTAGAAAAACTAATAAACTTTATCAAATGTGCTCTGCTTGTCCACTTCTATACTCCCACTCCTGGTCTCAGCAGCTCCACTTCCGTGTTTGTACCAACACAGGCTGTGTCGTGACATGACTGAAGGTAACTGGCTATCTGGCTTAGTTCATTAGCTAAGCCAGCACCCTCCTTTGTCCCTGCATCAGCTGTGATGTAGAAGGGTGCTAGCTTAGCTTTTGAACTGAGCTAGACCAGCCAGTCCCCTTAAAGGGGTTGTCTCATCATGTAGAGAAAGTGAATTCAAGGCACTTACTAATGTATTGTGATTGTCCATATTGCCTCCTTTTCTGGCTGGATTCATTTTTCCATCACATTATACACTGCTCATTTCCATGGTTACAGACCACCCTGCAATCCATCAGTGGTGGTCGTGCTTGCACAATATAGGAAAAAGCACCAGCCTATGTGTGCTTCCGCGGTCCTGGACACCAGAGAGGCTGGCGCTATTTCCTATAGTGTGCAAGCACGACCACCACTAGGATTTTACTATTGATGGCCTCTGCCACATAGGCTATCAATATTTGATCATCAGGAATCCCAATACCCTGCACCTTCACTGGTCAGTTCTTCGAGGTAGCTCCGGAACTACACAGCTCTGTTCGCTGCATAGCGGTCAGAGCTGGTTATTACAACACTGCTCCTGCAGCAAGCGCCTGAGGAGCCGGTGCAGAGGATGGGAGTGGTAGTGGCCCTAATGAGATGTGTACTTCCTTAGGCAGTCACACTCTGGGGACTGGTGCAGTGAAAATGTGGCAGAAATAGAAGAACAAACATTTTTTCTTTACTGAGTGCAAAGGATGAATTACAGTATATCTAGTTGTTGTCTTTACAAGTCGCCATGTCTTTGTCCCCAGATGATGAGATGTGGTGAAAGGCAAGATGGCAAGCAATAGCCCTCAAGGGTAGTGCTTCTCTCTCTCTCTCTCTCTCTCTCTCTCTCCTGATTTCCCTTTGCTAAGGTTATAAACTGGCACCTGTGGCTGTAGGTATCCACTTGATAAATACAGGCTTTTGGCTGAGCTGTGCTATGGTGATGGGTGTCTTAAAGTGTTCTCCCTCACCTGCAGCAGGATTTGTGAAGCTATAGTTGCTGTTCACCCTGCTGACTAGCGCCTTAGATGCAATGAAAATCCACAGTCTTTGACCTTCAGTCTCTCTGGAGCTGTGTTACTCCACTGAGCTCTTGGAGTGGGAGCAAATGTTTGTGCTTCCTCACTAGCTAGCTTACCCTGAAACTGTCTAGAACTCCCCCTTCTAGCAGGAAGTAGGTCCAGCGCACTCACACCAAGAGGGGAGGAACAGGGTGGTTAACCCTGTTCCTGCAAACCATATCTCCTCTGCTGTTATACAGGGTATAAATGTAACATAACAATACATAACATAATTGCAGATACCCCCAGGTCTGTGGTACTGCACTCCCTTTCACGCTCAGATGCAGAAGCTGCTGCAGAACAGCTGATCAGCGGAGTGCAGGGTGTCAGAACCTCATTGATCAGATATTGATGGCCTATCAATCCTGGATCATTTCTCTAACATGATATTCTATGGACTTCGGCAAGGGTCAATATCAATTGTTATTTTTTTATGATAGGAGTGCTATGTATGTTTAATAAAACATTGAACGTGCCTTCCTAAGTCTTGTTGTTGTCCTTTCTTCTCCCCCTTTATTCCCTGCTGTTCATACAGCACCCACACATTCCAAAGTACTTGTCAACACTCATGTGAGCAGCACTGGCCAATCCAAAGGCAGCAGGAAGTGTCCTGGGCTACCAAATGCACAGTAATGGGGGGCCTTTAGACATTAGGGGCCCATGAGAATATTGTGCTGAAACGTAGCCAGCCTGTTTTGGGCCTTAAAGGGGTTATCCAATTGGGTCATTTTGCTTTAATTGGGAAGTTTTGGGTTATTCTAGGTTTCGCTGTCATGACACAAGGGGTCCTAGGGAAGTACATTATGACTATAAATCTAAAGAACAAGGACAAATATGGCTAGCTCAGTGAAATTCCTGAGTTGGAATGTTAGAGGGATTAAGGATGCCAACAAAAGAAAAGCGGTTTTACAAAGTATCAAACAATACCAACCTCTGATTTGCTGTTTGCAAAAAACCCATTTATTGTCAGATGAAACTCGCCTACTCAATCCCCAATGGGCTGGGCATAGTTTCCATGATACATACTCTGCATACGCCAGAGGAGTGAGCATTCTTATTCATAGAAATGTTCTGTTTGAATGTATAACCAAACAGATAGATGTGGAGGGGAGATATATTTATCCACCCTATTCGCCATTAGTAATTAAAAAGATGTTCTCTCTTATTGCTGAGTTACCGCATATCCCCACGATACTCTTAGGAGATTTTAATAACGTGATTTGTCCAGCAATGGACAGACTAAGTAAGCCCACACAAGGGATAAATGGGGAAATGACTCGCTTTGGAAGTTTAATACATTTGTTTGTTTTTTTCCTTTTTCCAAAATATTTTATTTAACATTTTTTTAAATACAGGCCAATATAAAAAAGTTGCAGTAATAAAAAAAACATTATTTTATCACTACACCCCCCCCCCCCCCCCCCAACCCTGACTGAGAGGAGAAAACAAAAAACAAAAAATAAATAAGGAAATAAATTTAAATTTAAATAGTAATAAACCAATTATTCCATATTTCTCTACAGCCATCTTTTTCCCCCCTATTATCCTTAATAGTCCTTTCCATTTTTATGATTTGATTCACCGCTCTTTTCCATTCACTTACAAGCACTTAATCTTTTTGATTCCATTTTTTTAAAATAAGCAACCTAGCTTGAAATAATAATAAGCACAATGCCTGCTTGTCCACTTTCCTTAGTCTCAAATGACTAACACCCCCCAAAATACAGGCCACAAAATCCACGTATATCCAGAGTCCATAACTTTCTCGATAACGTTTGCGATGTCAGTCCAATATCTAAATAATTTTGGACATCTCCAAACCAAATGGACCAGCCCTGCCTGTTCTTCCCTGCATCTCGAACATTCATCTGTCACTCTTAGTCCCATTTTTTTCATAATGACAGGGGTACGATGTAATCTATGAATCAAAAAAAATTGGGAAACCCTATGTGAGGCTTTCGACGAAACCAGAGACCTACTATTAAGAACATCCTCCCATTGCTCATTTGATAGATCTGGAATATCTTTTTTCCATTTCTCTTTACTTTTAATTTTATCTTTTGTTGTGATACTTTCATCAGAAGTTTATATCTCCTTGACGCAGAACCCCTGACCTTTCCATCCCTGTGAAACTGACCAACCTCCTCTGAGAATATCTTCTTATAGCTCTCGATATCGACTACCGACTTAATTGCCGCCATCATTTGCAAGTATTTAAAATCGATCTTTATTTGGGATCCCAAACTCACCGGACAAGGTCTCGAAATCCTTCAACCTATTACCTTGAAATATATGTGCTACCAAACTTACCCCTCTACCCTCCCAATCTATATATTGTTTAATCTTATAAACCTCCCATAAATTTATATTATCCCAGAGTGGAGTGAATTCCAAATAACCTTTTATACCCTTTTTTTACCTCTCTCCAAATATAATCCATCAGATTTAATATCCGATTATCCGTGCTAATCTTACCCAATAAACCCGACTCCAACAACTCTAGTAGGCTATTTCGTTTAAATGTAATCCCCATTTCCATTAAATATCCTCTCAAAAAGTACTTATTTCAATCTCTTTAATATCCCCACACTGTGACACCAAAAAATATAAAAACCAATTGGAAAGAGCTAATCAACCCAGGCTTCACATATTGATTTCTGGAGAATAAAAAACCCGGATATAAAACAATACCCATGCCATTCCAGCACATATGGATCATTATCCAGAATTGATCTAGTTCTGGGAAATGTAGAAATGGATCAACCACTTCAAAATATTAAATACCTTCCTAGACGACTATCCGACCATTCTCCGATACTAACAATTATTAACATAGTACCTTGTTTAGTAAAGAGGGATTCATGCTGGAAATTCAACCCATATTGGCTACATATCCTACAGGATGTGTCAGACGTAAAAGAGCAATTAACGGAATTTTTTACTTATAATCTGCCCACAGCCTCTCGGCTAATAGTATGGGACGCGATGAAAGCCTTTTTAAGAGGTATATTAATAGCAAAAGTAAATGGGAAGAAAAAATTTACTAGAGAGACAGTGCAGAAAATGACACAAGAAGTGGCAAAGATGGAAGCTAGATATGTGACAAATCCGTCTTTAGAACATGAGAATCGATGGAAAGAAGCTCAACGGAAGCTGAATGATAGATTACTCTTGAATGCACAAAACAAGAGGGGAAAAAGCAGGGAGATTACTAGCCCTAATAACTAAGGCCCAACATCAATCCAATTTTATAGCAGCTCTCCGTGACACTGATGGGAAAATATGTACCTCAGTAAAGATTATGCATTCATTTTATTTAAACTTATATACTTCAAAAACTATTGCCTCTGAGACACAGATTACAGAGTTTCTCAAACCACTGAAACTTTATGTCCTTGATCAGAATCAAAATTTCCTCTTAGAAGCGCCCATCTCCCTCGTAGAAATAGAAACGGCATTATGAGACATGTCTAACAATAAAGTACCTGGGGGAGATGGCCTACCCGCTGAAATTTATAAAACTTATGCTTCGGTGTTATTGCCCCATTTATTAGAGGTATATGAGGAAGCTCAAATGCAGGGCAAACTCCCAGCTACCATGAATGAGGCAATCATAGTGGTAATTCCGAAACTAGGTAAAGACACTCGGGAAGCAGAATCCTATCGTCCCATCTCCTTATTGCAAGTAGATGTTAAAATATTAGCAAAAAATATTGGCTAATCACTTGAAATCAGTGATCAGGACATTATTTGTTAATGGTAATGTTAACCCCTTAAGGATCCATGACGTACATGTACTTCATGGGGATCAGACGGGTGCAGGAGCTGTGCCCGCCCGATCCGCGGCAGGGGTCCGAAAGCCACTGATAGCCGGGCCCCTGCTGTATGCGCCAGCATCGGTGAAATCCCTGATGCCGGCGCATTAACCCATCATGTGCCGCGGTCAGTGCTGACCGCGGCACGTGTGATGTCGGGCGGGGTTCGGAGCTGCCATCATGTCCCCGTGCTGCTGTGACAGGGACCCGATGGCATGGAAGGCAGCCCGATGCCTTCCTTAGGCATCGGGGCTGCCTTCCGGTGCTTTCCTGGATCTCACAGGCAGGAAGCTGTATGAGTAATGCACACTGTATTACTCATACAGCTAATGCATTCCAATACAGAAGTATTGGAATGCATTGTAAAGGGGATCAGACCCCCAAAAGTTGAAGTCCCAAAATGGGACAAAAAATAAAGTGAAATTTTTTTAAAAAAAATTAAGTTTTCCCCAAAAAATATTAAAAGTTTCAAGTAAAAAAAAAGTAATTTCCGCCAAATAAAGTGAAAAAAAATAATTGTAAAACATAGGGAAATAAAAAAAAGTATACATATTAGGTATCGACGTGTCCATAAGAACATGATCTATAAAAATATCACATGACCTAACAAAAAGTGTAATAGCAAGCGATCAAAAAGTCATATGCACCCTATAAGTACCAATCAAACCGTCATCTCATTCTGAAAAAAATTAGCCCCTACACAAGACAGTCGCCAAAAATTTTTTAAAAAAAATACGGCTTTCAGAATGTGGAGACACTAATAAATCTTTTTTTTTTTAAAATGCTTTGTTATGTAAAACTGAAACAAACAACCAAAAAAAGTTAGCATATTTGATATTGTCGCGTCCGTGACAACCTGCTCTATAAAAATACCACATGATCTAACCTGTCAGATGAATGTTGTAAATAACTAAAAATTAAAACGGTGCCAAAACAGCTATTTCTTGTTACCTTGCCTCACAAAATGTGTAAAATAGAGCAACCAAAAATCATATGTACCCTAAAATAGTACCAACAAAACTGCCACCTTATCCCGTAGTTTCCAAAATGGGGTCACTTTTTTGGAGTTTCTACTTTAGGGGTGCATCAGGGGCTTCAAATGGGACATGGTGTCAAAAAACCAGTCCAGCAAAATCTGCCTTACAAAAACCGTATGGCATTCCTTTCCTTCTGCGCCCTGCCGTGTGCCCGTACAGCAGTTTTCGACCACATATGGGGTGTTTCTGTAAACTACAGAATCAGGGCCATAAATATAGAGTTTTGTTTGGCTGTTAACCCTTGCTTTGTAACTGGAAAAAAATGGATTAAAATGGAAAATCTGCCAAAAAAGTGAAATTCGGAAATTTCATCTTTATTTTCCATTAATTCTTGTGGAACACCTAAAGGGTTAACAAAGTTTGTAAAATCAGTTTTGTATACCTTGAGGGGTGTAGTTTCTAAAATGGGGTAACTTTTTGGGAGTTTCTATTCTAGGGGTGCATCAGGGGGTCTTCAAATGTGACATGGCAGCTTAAAATTATCCCAGTGAAATCTGCTTTCCAAAAAACCATATGGCGTTCCTTTCTTTCTGCGCAATGCCGTGTGCCCGTACAGTAGTTTATGGCCACATATGGGGTGTTTCTGTAAACTACAGAGTCAGGGCCATAAATATTGAGTTTTGTTTGGCTGTTAACCCTTGCTTTATAACTGGAAAAAATTGATTCAAATAGAAAATCTGCCAAAAAAGTGAAACTTTGAAATTTTATCTCTATTCATTCTTGTGGAACGCCTAAAGAGTTAACAATGTTTGTAAAATCAGTTTTGAATACCTTGAGGGGTGTAGTTTGTAAAATGGGGTCATTTTTGGGTGGTTTCTATTATGTAAGCCTCACAAAGTGACTTCAGACCTGAACTGGTCCTGAAAAAGTGTGTTTTAGAAATTTTCTGAAAAATTTCAAGATTTGCTTCTAAACTTCTAAGCCTTCTTACATCCCCCCCCCCCCCAAAAAAAAAGCATTCACAAAATTATCCAAACATAAAGTAGACATATGGGGAATGTAAAGTAATAACTATTTTTGGAGGTATTACTATCTATTATAAAAGTAGAGAAATTGAAATTTGAAAATTTGCTAATTTTTCCTAATTTTTTGTAAATTTGGAATCTTTTTATAAATAAATATACATTTTTTTGATTTAATTTTACCACTGTCATGAAGTACAATACGTGACGAGAAAAGAATCTCAGAATGGCCTGGATAAGTAAAAGCGTTTTAAAGTTATCACCACATAAAGTGACACATGTCAGATTTGCAAAAAATGGCCTGGTCCTTAAGGTGAGAAATTGCAGGGTCCTGTAGGGGTTAACCTTTGTCATTGCTATAAAATCAATAAATATGATTTGATTCACCAAAGATGTGGAGTATTTTTTTTACTTGGAATTTCTTTTCTATTTATTAAAACTTTTTAACCATTTAATTCTAAAATATGTTGCACTTTTCATGCAGTGAAATGTATTTTACTGTCAGTGCTATATTGACATCCACCAGCAGGCTGCGCCATAGAGGAGCCATCCTGCTAGGACATGCTGGAGGCAAGCTTGAGGCCTTCCCTAGGACCCAGCCTGCATGCACAGACATTGACACCCCACAATCTCATTTGTGAGGTGCTGATGGGAGACAGAGGGGGTCTGCTCCCCCTGTAGCCACTTACATGCAGCGGGTGCTATTGTCTGTGGTATCTAAGGGGTTAAACGTTCCAGATTGGCACTTCTGCCAGTCTGGCTGTTAGAGCAGGAGCGTGGCTCTCGTGTGAGAACCAAGCACACACTCTCTACTGCACTGTAGACCCTGACACGCTTAAGCTAGGACGCCGTAAAGAGGCAGTGGCCTAGCCTAAGGCATACCTCCCAACCGTCCCGCATCCGGCCGGACAGTCCCGGATTTCAGTGGCTGTCCTCGTACAGGGGAGCTATGTCCCGCTTTCTGGCAGCTGTCTCTGCTTCCTGTATTATGATGAAGCAGAGAGCCGACATCGGCTCCCTGCTCCATCATTCCTCCCCCCTGCACAGCTGAGCATATTACTGGGGGCACAGCTGGACATATTACTGGGGGCACATTTGCGGAACGGCGCAGACAGCTATTAATATAACTGCCTATTCTTGTCCGCAAAACAGACAAGAATAGGACAAGTTATATTTTTTGGGCGGACCACGGAACGGAGCGACGGATGCGGATAGCACACGGAGTGCTGTCCGCATCTTTTGCGGCCCCATTGAAGTGAATGGGTCCTCATCCAAGCCGCAAATACTGCAGTATGGATGCGGACCAAAATAACGGTCGTGTGCACGAGGCCTGAGAATGAGGTTGTCATGTACTATACGATGTCTGATTTTCATTTCTAACATTAATCGTGGGATAACCCCTTTAATAAAACATCAACGTGTTTAATGCAAAGTTGTTGTCATGTGTTTATTACTATTATCATTGGTTATGTCATTATGTTATTATAATGGTGCATACATTGTCAGACATCAGGTAGTCTGAAAAACGGTGCTGCTATCTTGGCTGTTGGAAGAGGAGCCTGGGAACATAGAGGCTCTGCTCTCTCTACAACTGCTGCACCCTTTCCACTTTAAGGCTACAATCACACGACCGTAAGTGTTTTGCGGTCCGCAAATTGCGGATCCGCAAAACATGGATACTGACCGTGTGCGTTCCGCATTTTGTGGACCGCACATGACCGGTGCTATATAGAGAATACCTATTCTTGTCCACAAGAATAAGACATGCTCTATAATTTTTGCAGGTCCGCAGAACGGAACTTTGAAATAAAATGAATGAATGGGAACGGATGCGGATTCATTTATACGGTCGTGTGAATGCACCCTAATCCTCAGGACCCTGCCATATTTCACTTTAAGGACCAGACCGTTTTTTGGGAAATGTGTCACTTTTTGTGGTAATAGCTTTGGAACACTTTTACTTATCCAAGTCATTCTGAGATTGTTTTCTCGTGACACATTGTACTTCACGATAGTGGTAAATTTGAGTCAATATATTTCATTTTTATTTATAAAAAAATCCCAAATTTACCAAAAATTAGCAGATTTCAAAATTTCGATTTCCCTGCTTTTACCCACTTGCCATCTGAGCCATTTGCCCCCTTCCTGACCAGGCCTAATTTAGCAAAACTGACATATCTCACTTTATGTGGTAATAACTTTGGAACGCCTTTATTTATCCAAGTCATTCAGAGATTGTTTTCTCGTGACACATTGTACTTCATGATAGTCATAAATTTGAGTCAAAATATTTCACCTTTATTTATGAAAAAATCCCAAATTTACCCAAAAATTAGAAAAATTCGCAATTTTCTAAATTTCAATTTCTCTGCTTTTAAAACAGAAAGTGATACCTCATAAAATATTTATTACCTAACATTCCCCATATGTCTACTTTATGTTGGCATCATTTTGGAAATGTCATTTTATTTTTTTAGGACGTTAGAAGGCTTAGAAGTTTAGAAGCAATTCTTCAAATTTTTAAGAAAATTGCCAAAACCCACTTTTTATGGACCAGTTCAGGTCTGAAGTCACTTTGTGGGGCCTACATAGTGGATACCCCCATAAATGACCCCATTGTAGAAACTACACCCCTCAAGGTATTCAAAACCGATTTTACAAACTTTGTTAACCCTTTAGGCGTTCCACAAGCATTAAAGTAAATGGAGATCAAATTTTTAAATTTCACTTTTTGGACAGATTTTCCATTTTAATCAAATTTTTTCTTTAACACATCGATGGTTAACAGCCAAACAAAACTCAATATTTATTACCCAGATTCTGCGGTTTACAGAAACACCCCACATGTGGTCATAAACTGCTGTATGGGCACACGGCAGGGCGCAGAAGAAAAGGAACTCCACGTGGTTTTTAGATGCCATGTCCCATTTGAAGCCCCCTGATGCACCCTTACAGTAGAAACTCCCAAGAAGTGACCCCATTTTGGAAACTAGGGGATGAGGTGCCAGTTTTAATAGTACTATTTTTGGGTACATATGATTTTTTGATCATTCAATATAACACTTTATGGGGCAAGGTGACCAAAAAATTGGTTGTTTTAGCACAGTTTCTATTTATTTATTTTTACAGCGTTCACCTGAGGGGTTCAGTCAAGTGACATTTTTATAGAGCAGATTGTTTTACTTTTACTTTTTTTTATTTGTTTCACTTCAACACAATACCGGTAATAGCATTTTTGAAGCCAAAAAAATGATGTTTTAGTGTCTCCATGTTCTAAGAGCTATAGTTTTTTTTATTTTTTAAGAGATTTTCTTATGTAGGGGCTCATTTTTTGCGGGATGAGGTGAAGGTTTTATTGGTACCATTTTGTGGGACATACGCGTTTTTGATCACTTGGTGTTGCACCTTTTGTGATGTAAGGTGACAAAAATGGCTTGTTTTGACACAGTTTTTTTTTTTTTACGGTGTTCACCTGAGGGGTTAGCTCATGTGATATTTTTATAGAGCTGGTTTTTACGGACGCGGCAATACGTAAATATGTCTATTTTATTTAATTTTTTCTATTTTTAACATTTTTTTTTTTATTCCTTACTTGGGGACTTTTTTATTTTACATGTGAAACTCTTTTTTATTTTATTTTTTCAACCCTTTATTTTATTTTTTATTTTTTTTACACTTTTCGTCCCCCATAAGGTCATACAAGACCTCTGGGGGACATTTGCTTCACTTTTTCTTTTTTTTTTCACTGTTGATTTCTCCTGTAATTGGGGCTGACATAGTAGCCCCAGTTACAGGACAAATGCACCCCTAGAGAGGCTGTACAGCAGCAATCCAGCGCTGTACAGCCTCAGAGCAGGGCTGATCGAGGTCTCTGAGAGACCTCACACAGCTCCTGCACTCTCCGGTCCCGGCGATCACATGTCCGCCGGGCCGGAACAGGAAGCGCATAGCGCTTCCTGCTCTGCATACACAGCGCTCGGCGAGCGCTGTGTATGCAGCGATCCAGAAGGCAGGGACACCTGGGCACTGTCCCTGCCTTCTCTCTGGGTTGCCCTGCTGTCACTGACAGCGGGCAACCCGATCAGCAGCTGCACGATTAGCGTGCAGCTGCTATTTCTGAACGGACGTTTTAAAACGTGCGTTCAGAAATAGAGATCCACCCATAGGACGTTTATATCCTATGGGCGGACGGGAAGAGGTTAAAACAGATAGTGATACCTCCTAAAATAGTTCTTACTTTACAATTCCCATATGTCTACTTCATGTTTGGAGTAGAGGAAATTCTGCTCAGGCGCAAAAACCACAGGTCGAGATGGTCTTAATGATCAAAAAAAATTCTTCTTAATTAGAAAATAGTGTACAAACATAAAACAACGCGTTTCGGGGTTAAACAATTCCCCTTTATCAGGATTTACAACATAAATAGTAAACAGGTAGGTATTTATAGCCAGTGGGCCATAGGAAACGCCCAGAAAAACTGCCAAAAAAACGCACCTGTGGGCTGACCCCAAGGGGGGAGGGGTTGCCCACAGGTGTCATTCTAAGGCAGATCATACTATATTTATTAAAATAGGAAATAGCACTAGGAATAAGCTAAAAGGCACCTAGAGGGGTTAGCCACTTTTTATTTTCTTAAAAACGAATGTTTTATTGAAAATAAAACAAATAAAACAGATAAATCCATGGTCACATGGTTATGTATATATCCAGAGAGAGGTGTGTCACGTGACCGCAACTTCAGTGGTCACGTGATCATGAATATTCATTGAGAGGCCGGGATATGGAACAGGAACAGTTCGGTTATGAAGTCCCTGTAGGGCTTACATAATAGAGACCACCCATAAATGACCCCATTTTAGAAACTACAACCCTCAAGGTATTCAAAACTGATTTTACAAATATTGGTAAACCTTTAGGTGTTCCTCAAGAATTTCACTTTATTGGCAGATTTTCCATTTTAATCAATTTGTTCCTGTAACACAGCAAGGGTTAACAGCCAAACAAAACTCAATATCTATCACCCTGATTCTGTAATTTACAGAAACACTCCATTGTGATCGTAAACGCAGCATGGCGCAGAAGGGAAGGAGCAATATATGTTTTTTGGAGGGTATATTTTACTGGGATACTTTTAAGTTGCCATGACACATTTGAAGACCCCCTAATGCACCCGTACAGTAGAAACTCCCAAAAAGTGACCCCATTATGGAAACTATGGGATAAGGTGGAAGTTTTGTTGGTACTATTTTGGGGTACATATGATTTTTTTATTGGAAGATATTACCGTTTTTTAGGTAAGGTAACAAAAAAATTATTGTTCTTTTTTTTTTTACAATGTTCACCAATGTGCTATTTTTATAGAGCAGGTTGATATGGATGCAAAAATACCAAATGATGACTTTTTTTGTTTTGTTTCCATTTTACATAATAAAGAATTTTTCTAGAGAAGATCTTGTTTTTATGTCTCCATTTTCTGCAAGCCATATTTTTTTTAATTTTTCTGCTGATTATCTTGTGTAGGGGCTTATTTTTTGCGGAAAGAGTTGATGTTTTTATTGGTACCATTTTTGGGTACATATGATTTTTTGATCATTCAATATTACACTTTTTGGGGTAAAGACCAAAAAAAATCTATGTTTTGGCACAGTTTTTATATATATTTTTTTATGCCATTCACCTTAGAGGGTAGATCATGTGATATTTTTTATAGAACAGGTCATTACGGGTGCAGCGATACCTGATATGTCTGTTTTTTTATTTGATTTATTTCAGTTTTACACAATAAAAGCATTTTTGAAAAAAAAAAATAATAATTTTGTGTCTCCATATTCTGGAAGCCATGATTTATTTTTATTTTTTGTTTTGTCTTATGTAAAGGCTTGATTGGTCCTATATGGATGTTTTGGCACAGTTTTTATTTTTATTTTTTTACAGCGTTCAGGTAAGGGGGTAGATCATGTGATATTTTTTATACAGCCGGATGGATGTGGCAATACCCAATATGTCTGTTTTTCCTTTTTTTTACAATTTTATTATGGGAAAGGGCCTTTTTTTTCTTTAAACTTTTTTTTTATTATTATGAAAAACACTTTTTGTTCCTTTTTTTTGTCCCACCCTGCGACTTCAACTTCTGGGTGTCTGATCCCCTCTGCAATGCATTACAACACATCTGTATTGTAATGCATTGCCTGTCAGCTTTACACTGACATAGAGACTATGAGACCTAGCCTAAGGCCTCGTCCACATTTCCGTTTTTCACTGACGTGTGCTGTCCGCATTTTTCATGGACAGCACACGTACCCATTGATTTAAATGTGTCTGTTCACATTCCAGTATTTCTTTACTGACCGTGGGTGATTAAAAAATACACAGGAAACCTAGATTAAATAAAAAGGTCCTGATCAAACATAAATCCCTAGGGGGGGTTTGGATTACCAGATGTTCGCCTATATCATGAAGCGGCGGAACGAGCTAGACTTTTAGATTGGAGACACAAAGGCTTAAAGAAGCTTTGGGTCACTCTGGAACAATCTTTATCGCCTCTCTCCCTTTAAGCCATATCCTGGCTAAATATAAATCATAGACCCTCTCAGGAAAAATGTCCATTTCTTGTGAGACATGTTCTAGCAGTCTGGGAGGAATGGATCAATAAATCCCAAATTACCTTCAGACCAGGTCCTATGACTCCACTTCATGGGAATCCAGCCCTTATCCCGGGCATGACTCCGTCATCCTTTATCATCAAAACCACACATAATGATTTAATGAGAATTAGAGATGTTCTGTCAGAGGGGACACTATCCTCATTTGAGAATCTACGCCAGAGCGTAGCAATTAGCACGACTTCCTGGCTGGGATACGCTCAATTAAGTTCCTTTTTTGTAACCACATTTTCCAGAGGAACAGTGAACCCAATGACATGTTTTGATAGGTTATATCTGCACTTTGTCCACACTATACCGAGTGCTCCTTGATATACAGGGTGGGCCATTTATATGGATACACCTTAATAAAATGGGAATGGTTGGTGATATTAACTTCCTGTTTGTGGCACATTAGTATATGTGAGGGGGGAAACTTTTCAAGATGGGTGGTGACAATGGCGGCCATTTTGAAGTCGGCCATTTTGAATCCAACTTTAGTTTTTTCAATAGGAAGAGGGTCATGCTTGGTTTTAACGTAACTTTATTCTTTCATGAGTTATTTACAAGTTTCTGATCACTTATAAAATGTGTTCAATGTGCTGCCCATTGTGTTGGATTGTCAATGCAACCCTCTTCTCCCACTCTTCACACACTGATAGCAACACCGCAGGAGAAATGCTAGCACAGGCTTCCAGTATCCGTAGTTTCAGGTGCTGCACATCTCGTATCTTCACAGCATAGACAATTGCCTTCAGATGACCCCAAAGATAAAAGTCTAAGGGGGTCAGATCGGGAGACCTTGGGGGCCATTCAACTGGCCCACGACGACCAATCCACTTTCCAGAAAACTGTTCATCTAGGAATGCTCGGACCTGACACCATAATGTGGTGGTGCACCATCTTGCTGGAAAAACTCAGGGAACGTGCCAGCTTCAGTGCATAAAGAGGGAAACACATCATCATGTAGCAATTTGGCATATCCAGTGGCCTTGAGGTTTCCATTGATGAAGAATGGCCCCACTATCTTTGTACCCCATATACCACACCATACCATCAATTTTTTTGTTCCAACAGTCTTGGAGGGATCTATCCAATGTGGGTTAGTGTCAGACCAATAGCGGTGGTTTTGTTTGTTAACTTCACCATTCACATAAAAGTTTCCCTCATCACTGAACAAAATCTTCTGCGTAAACTGAGGGTCCTGTTCCAATTTTTGTTTTGCCCATTCTGAAAATTCAGTGCGCCGATCTGGGTCATCCTCGTTGAGATGCTGCAGTAGCTGGAGTTTGTAAGGGTGCCATTTGTGAGTAGCTAATATCCGCCGAAGGGATGTTCGACTAATGCCACTCTCCAGTGACATGCGGCGAGTGCTACGCTGTGGGCTCTTGCTGAATGAAGCTAGGACAGCCACTGATGTTTCTTCATTAGAGACAGATTTCATGCGTCCACATTTTGGCAAATCCAACACTGAACCAGTTTCACCAAACTTAGCAAGCAGTTTGCTAACTGTAGCATGGGAGATGGGTGGTCTCGTAGGGTGTCTTGCATTGAAATCTGCTGCAATGACCCGGTTACTGCGTTCACCAGACATCAACACAATTTCTATCCGCTCCTCACGTGTTAACCTCGGCGACATGTCAATGGCTGTAAACAAAGAGAAACTTGTAAATAACTCATGAAAGAATAAAGTTACGTTAAAACCAAGCACACCATTGTTTTTCGTGTGAAATTCCCAATAAGTTTGATGTGTCACATGACCCTCTTCCTATTGAAAAAACAAAAGTTGCATTCAAAATGGCTGACTTCAAAATGGCCACCATGGTCACCACCCATCTTGGAAAGTTTCCCCCCTCACATATACTAATGTGCCACAAACAGGAAATTAATATCACCAACCATTCCCATTTTATTAAGGTGTATCCATATAAATGGCCCACTCTGTACATAGTGGAGAAAGGGCACAATTTTTTGATAGATGGGAATCTGATTTGCAGACCCGGTTCACAGACGTAGAGGTAGAGAAGATGTGTACGTTCTCCCATGGAATCTCACTGGCGTCACAGGTCAAAGAAAAGAATTACAAAATTCTCTTGAGATGGTACTACTGTCCTACTAAATTACATCAGATGTTCCCTACGGTGACAGAAAAGTGCTGGAGATGCGAGAATGATAGGGGTTCCTTGTTACATATTTGGTGGAGCTGTCCGAAAATCCACTCGTTCTGGGAACGAATCTTGCAGATCTATGCCAAATACTCAAACAGGACGATCCCTAACACCACAACTTACCCTACTAACCCTCATTCCTGGCTCTCTTGCCCAGGTCAAGAAAGGGGTTCTGCGGCATTTTCTGTCCGCTGCGAGGATGGTTATCCCTAGACATTGGAAGTCCAGCTCTCCACCCACATTGCTTGAATGGTCAAGAGAGCTAAGATTTATATTACGTATGGAAGAGTTGATAGCAAACGAGCAAGAAAGAGCTGAATCTTTTGCATGTAGCTGTGACCCCTTACTCCAGTTTCTGGACTCACCGGAGTTTAATGACTTGTTAGGAGCGTAATGAGTTTTAGAACTTACAGGATCTCTCGCAGTATCTTTAGGTCAGGTCCATTTGTTTTAACATCTCTCAATGTTGTCATTCCCTTCCATCCCCCTCCTTCCTTATGTCCCCTTTGTTCCTGCCCATGTTATTGTCTTACTAAATGGTGATAATTTCCAGTGAGATAAACTTATAGCCACAAGGAATAAACTGAGATTGACAATTGGCCACATAGGCCACAATGCATCATGATTATTGTTTAACATGGATACAATGGTGCAAGAGAGTCTATATCTGTATTCACTTTTTGATTATTGTATACACTCTTTATATATGTTGTATTAATAACAATATTCTCATTGTTACTTTATGCGCTGGACCCTAAATGGTTCCAATGTAATATTCTTGTACATCAAATGTCACTATTCATTTTTGAAATTGGTGATTTCAATAAATTCTGAGTAAACATAAAAAATACACATGTACTACTTTGATCCGTGATGCGGACCAAACACGCCCATTGAAGTCTATGGGTTCATGAAAATCACTGACACACATCCGTGTTTTGTCAGTTTTTCACTAAAGACCAATGAGATTCTTTGGAAATTAATTTTTAGCTGAGCAATGTCAGTGAATTACAGATGACACACGAATGGTAAAAATGGACACACGGTCCAACCACGGATCCTTCACAGACAGCTTCAAGTTTTTTTTTCACGGACGTTATTCTGACTCCGATTGTTGTAATAGCGATGTATCCCTAGTGAGACCTCTATGCCTGGCCTGTATAAGCAGATATAATCACTGCGGACAATCCTTATCAGATAGCTTGAACTCATCAAAACTGAGTTTATCCGTGTAAGTTGCTTTATTCTGTAAGCCAGATAACAGAGTACAGCAGAACAGATGGATTCTGGTATTGTGCCGTCAAAAGATGATGCTTTTGTAAGCATACATGAGAATACATGTGTACCTTGTGCAAATGCCTGGGGCAGAATGAAGATACAGGAAGTGAGGTACACAGAAGAAGGGGTGGAGCAATGAAAAGAGATGAGTCACAGATATAACAGAAAAACAAGTGCATTACCAAAAACGACCAATAGATGGGAGCATATGACCAAATATAGAATATATGAATGGTTCAACAAATTAAACTATATAGATTTTAACTGTGTAGCAGCACACTCCCCGTCTGGCATTGAAAATGTCACTATTTAAACCATAACAGTATTTATATAATTGCAAATAAACAATAGTGCAATTTGCTTGATGTCCGAGGACCACAAAAACATAAAGAGAACAGGCATATAATGCAACAACTAAATGTAAGGCTTCAAATGTAACAAGTAAAGTTCAAACACTTCTTGCTTGAATTTTTGGGAAGTTTTGCAGTCTCTTGAATAGAGCGCTTTCTATGGCTTCAGAGCTACCATAGGCTTGCTCAAGTCTTGAACATACAGCAACAAGACCTGCATCTGGGTGATCAACATGTACTGTTCTGAGTCTTTTAACATGACCTGCAGGTTCTGGTCCCAGCCACTTTATGAGCAAATCAAGTTCTTCCTTAGCAGTAAGGTTGAGATCGGCAATAGTAGCCCTGAAGGTTGATCTCCAGGCCCTGTAGCTCTCTGGACAGTCGTCAAACCTTGAGAGGCTGGTGTTAATGAGCTCACAGCGTACCATGTATCTGGCAAAGTCATTCATGTCTGGTCTCTCACTCCTTGGTGTCAAAGTAACTTGTGGAACCCCTTGGGAGTGAAAGTTCTCTAGTGATGTAGGGTGAGGTTTACCAGGGTAAAATGATGTTGCATGAGCGTTTAACTGTGGTGTAGTCTCTAAGGCTTGTACTGGCTTTGGTTTGAGCTGCGGCTTATTACCGGAAGTTACCTTGTTGTTGACATAAGTTGATCTGGTTTGCTGCATAGATGTACTTGTGTTGTAGACTTGAAAAGGCTCAGGCATATAGAGCTGAGAGGTCTCTGTGTTGGGAGTCAGAACAGTGTTATTAGTAGGAGGTACAGAAGATGACTCTCTATCTTTGCAGATGTTATGTTTTAGAACGTATTCACTGGATCTTCCAGTTCAGCTGGGATAAGGCAGTCTGAATTAGTACTTTGTCCCATTGCTTGTTCAAGGACTTTCAGCCTTGCTAGGGAAGCTGCTTCCTCCCCTTCGCAGAATCTTTATTTGTGAATCTGCCTCTGCTTGGAGAGCTTTGCTTTGAGCTTCCATCTTGGCTTGTTGAGTTACCCTTTGAGCTTCCATCTCTGCTTGCATTCTGATAAGGGAGCTTTGCGCCTTTTTTGATTCAGCATCAGGGCGGGCCTCTATTAACTTGTCGCTTAATGTTGATCTTCTGGAACGAGAGGATCTGGAAAAAAGTGCAGTGCACTTGGTTTTGGTGGATCTGTGAGATCTGGTCTCCTGCAGTTGAGTAATGCGCAGTTCTGCCTTAAGCTTAGCATTTTGCACTGCAAGATCCCTTTGTTGGTTCAGTGCATCAGTCATGGACAGTTCTGCTGAAGAATCCTCTATATTAGAGTCCTGCAAGAAGGCAGAGAATTTAGCAGACAGCTGCTGGTACCGTACATACACAGCAAATAAGTGATTTATAGAGTCTCTTATTTCAGCTGGTTGATCATTAGAGTGTGACAAAACTGAGATGCGGTGTGAGGTTCAGTCCCAGAGGTCTAACAGATTACTGGAGAACTCATCTCTAGTGGCTTGATAGTTTTCTCTGAGTTTCTGTGTTGGTTTTATTGTACGTTTGGGTCTTACACTCTGTTTGGTAATATCTGCAGAATCTGCTCCCTGTACATCTGCTGGTTCAGAGGCATGATGTATCTGTGTTGGTTCAGCCATAAAAGAGTATTCAGAGCCTTGTCTAGACATTTTTTACGGTTTTGCGAAAAATTGTACTGTCTCTTTAAGAAGACGAACAGCAGCTTAGACAGGTGAGGTAACACAGTGCAATGTAGAGAAACAGTTTTGAACATTCACTTGAAGTGCAGTAAGCTTGTGCGACCATGTGCTTTCACAAGATGGCGGATGACACTGAGCTTGATAGCAGATTAGGCACACACATATACACAGCAGGCTGTAGGAATTCTAGGCATCTTTTGACTATTCTGACTCCGATTGTTGTAATAGCGATTTATCCCTAGTGAGACCTCTATGCCTGGCCTGTATAAGCAGATAATCACTGCGGACAATCCTTATCAGATAGCTTGAACTCACCAACACCGAGTTTATCCATGTAAGTTGCTTTATTCTGTGAGCCGAGTACAGCAGAACAGATGGATTCTGGTATTGTGCTGTCAAAAGATGATGCTTTTGTAAGCATACATGAGAATACATGTGTACCTTATGTAAATGCCTGGAGCAGAATGAAGATACAGGAAGTGAGGTACACAGAAGAAGGGGTGGAGCAATGAAAAGAGATGAGTCACAGATATAACAGAAAAACAAGTGCATTACCAAAAACGACCACTAGATGGGAGCATATGACCAAATATAGAATATATGAATGGTTCAACAAATTAAACTATATAGATTTTAACTGTGTAGCAGCACACTCCCCGTCTGGCATTGAAAATGTCACTATTTAAACCATAACGGTATTTATATAATTGCAAATAAACAATAGTGCAATTTGCTTGATGTCCGAGGACCACAAAAACATAAAGAGAACAGGCATATAATGCAACAACTAAATGTAAGGCTTCAAATGTAACAAGTAAAGTTCAAACACTTCTTGCTTGAAGTTTCAGGCAGGGTTCAGCAGCCTAGGCAATAAGTTCATTCTCTAAAGGGCAAGAGCAGAATAAGTTCCGTGATAGGCCTGATGAAAGTCTTTACAGTCCCTTGTCTTGCAACTTTCACCTCCACCTTGCATACCTTACCGTCATCACTAGGAACGCTCTTAACAATAAGTCCCATATGCCACTCGATTCTTTCGGCTTGCTGGTCCTTGAGCAGAACGAGATCTCCAACTTTTATGTTAGGGTACTGTCGTTGCCATTTCCTGCGTCCTTGCAGAGTGGAAAGATACTCCATCTTCCTACAGTTCCAGAAGCGGTTGGCAAGATTCTGTACTCTCTTCCATTGATCAAAGCACAGATTTCCGTCTTTAAAGTTTCCAGGTGGAACAGGAATGGGCCCAAGCTTCTGGGTAAGCAGGGTAGCTGGGGTAAAGATAGCTGGGTTCTCTGGATCCTTGTCAGGTTCTAGAAGACTGAAGACGTCAGCCGTTGTCTCTTCTGTGTGATCCAGCAGGAATTCAGGACCTGTTAACCAGGAAGAATTTGCAAATATACTTGCAGACACTGGCCTAGTAGCGTAATCTCCAGGATTAATTTCAGATGGGACATAATGCCATTGTTCAGGTTTAGATGATTTGCTGATTCTTTCTACACGGTTGCTGACGTAGACATAGAAACGCTTAGTCTGGTTGTATATGTAGCCCAGAACAACCTTACTGTCTGTGTAGAATTTGTTGTCATCTATCTGAATGTCTAGCTCGCGTAATATGAAATCCCACAAAGTTCAAGCCTAGGAATTGTGTGCTCAGGCTTAGGTGCTAACTTGGCTTCCCCAAACAGAAACCCTATGTGGGTTTGATTAGAAGAGTCTCTCACCTTGAGGTAGGCAACAGCCGCAATGGCCTCAGTAGATGCGTCTGAGAAGATGTGAAGGCATGTAGAGATTGCTTCTAGGACTCCCACTTTGAAAGCTTGTCAGATGGCAGTGGAGCATCCCAATCTTTAATAGACTCTGAGAGCTGTCGAAGTAAGGCTTTACCTTGTATGGTGATGGGAGCCACAAATCCCATTGGATCGTATAGGCCAGTGGTCGGCAAGCCGCGGCTCGCGAGCCACATGCGGCTCTTTTGATCCTTCACTGCGGCTCTTTGGTTCGGGCTGGCGGGTGGGCGGCCGCGCAGCCATATCGCGCCGCTCAAGCTGCTTGTAAATTGTCCGTCATGCGCCTGCTGCCCCATCTGTCTGCTCCTTCCACTTTATGAATGAAGCAGGCAGGCGGGGCAGGAGGCGCATGACGGAGGGAGAGATGTCATGCTGCGCACAGCAGCAGAAGGGCGGGCAGCGCGGCTCTAGTTCGGCTGCCTACTGTGAGGAGGGGTGGAGTGGTGAAGAGGCCGCCGCTCAGGAGGAACGAAATGTCCTGCAGCAGAAAGGTAGGAGCTGCCCCCGGTGTGTGCACTGCACCGGCCCCGCCGCAAGTGTCCCTGCCCCCTTCCTTCCCCCCACTAATACATTACTTACTGGAAGGCACTTATGGGGGATATCTGTGGATGGCTCAATTATGGGGGATATCTGTGGAGGGCACTTATGGTGGATATCTGTGGAGGGCACTTATGGTGGATATCTGTGGAGGGCACTTATGGGGGATATCTGAGGAGGGCACTTATGGGGGATATCTGTGGAGGGCACTTATGGGGGATATCTGTGGAGGGCACTTATGGGGGATATCTGTTGAGGGCACTTATGGGGGATATCTGTGGAGGGCACTTATGGGGGATATCTGTGGATGACTCATATATAGCATCTTATGCTATATATGTGTCATCCACAGATATCCCCCATAAGTGCGTCATCCACAGATATCCCCCATAAGTGCGTCATCCACAGATATCCCCCATAAGTGCGTCATCCACAGATATCCCCCATAAGTGCGTCATCCACAGATATCCCCCATAAGTGCGTCATCCACAGATATCCCCCATAAGTGCGTCATCCACAGATATCCCCCATAAGTGCGTCATCCACAGATGTCCCCCATAAGTGCGTCATCCACAGATATCCCCCATAAGTGCGTCATCCACAGATATCCCCCATAAGTGCGTCATCCACAGATATCCCCCATAAGTGCGTCATCCACAGATATAGAAACATAGAAACATAGAATGTGTCGGCAGATAAGAACCATTTGGCCCATCCAGTCTGCCCAATATACTAAATACTATGGATAGCCCCTGGCCCTATCTTATATGAAGGATGGCCTTATGTCTATCCCATGCATGCTTAAACTCCTCCACTGTATTTGCAGCTACCACTTCTGCAGGAAGGCTATTCCATGCATCCACTACTCTCTCAGTAAAGTAATACTTCCTGATATTACTTTTAAACCTTTGCCCCTCTAATTTAAAACTATGTCCTCTTGTAGCAGTTTTTCTTCTTTTAAATATTCTCTCCTCTTTTACCTTGTTGATTCCCTTTATGTATTTAAAAGTTTCTATCATATCCCCTCTGTCTCGTCTTTCTTCCAAGCTATACATGTTAAGGTCCTTTAATCTTTTCTGGTAAGTTTTATCCTGCAATCCATGTACCAGTTTAGTAGCTCTTCTCTGAACTCTCTCCAAAGTATCAATATCCTTCTGGAGATATGGTCTCCAGTACTGAGCACAATACTCCAAATGAGGTCTCACTAGTGCTCTGTAGAGCGGCATGAGCACCTCCCTCTTTCTACTGGTAATTCCTCTCCCTATACACCCAAGCATTCTGCTAGCATTTCCTGCTGCTCTATGACATTGTCTGCCTACCTTTAAGTCTTTTGAAATAATGACCCCTAAATCCCTTTCCTCAGATACTGAGGTTAGGACTGTATCACTGATTTTATATTCTGCTCTTGGGTTTTTACGTCCCAGGTGCATTATCTTGCATTTATCAACATTAAATTTTAGTTGCCATATTTTTGACCATTCCTCTAGTTTTCCTAAGTCCTTTTCCATTTGGTGTATCCCTCCAGGAACATCAACCCTGTTACAAATCTTTGTGTCATCAGCAAAAAGACACACCTTACCATCGAGGCCTTCTGCAATTTCGCTGATAAAGATATTAAACAATATGGGTCCCAGAACAGATCCCTGAGGTACCCCACTGGTAACAAGACCTTGGTCTGAATATACTCCATTGACTACAACCCTCTGTTGCCTGTCCCTCAGCCACTGCCTAATCCATTCAACAATATGGGAGTCCAAGCCCAAAGACTGCACTTTATTGATAAGCTTTCTATGTGTGACAGTATCAAAAGCCTTACTAAAGTCTAGATAAGCGATGTCTACTGCACCTCCTCCATCTATTATTTTAGTCACCCAATCGAAAAAATCAATAAGATTAGTTTGACATGATCTCCCTGAAGTAAACCCATGCTGTTTTTCATCCTTCAATCCATGGGATTTTAGATGTTCCACAATCCTCTCCTTAAGTATGGTTTCCATTAATTTCCTCACTATTGATGTCAGGCTTACTGGCCTATAGTTGCCCGATTCCTCCCTACTACCTTTCTTGTGAATGGGCACAACATTTGCTAATTTCCAATCTTCTGGGACGACTCCTGTTGCCAGCGTTTGGTTAAATAAATCTGTTAATGGTTTTGCTAGTTCAACGCTGAGCTCTTTTAATAGCTTTGGGTGTATCCCATCAGGCCCCTGTGACTTATTTGTATTAATTTTAGACAGCTGACTTAGAACCTCTTCCTCTGTAAAGACACATGCATCAAAAGATTCATTAGTCTTCTTTCCTAACTGAGGTCCTTCTCCTTCATTTTCCTTTGTAAAAACTGAACAGAAATATTCATTGAGGCAGTCAGCTAGTTCTTTATCTTCTTCTATATACCTTCCTTCTTTTGTTTTTAATTTGGTAATTCCTTGTTTTAGTTTCCTTTTTTCATTTATGTATCTGAAGAATGCCTTCTGGCCTTTTTTCCCTGACTGAGCTAATTTCTCTTCTGCCTGTGCTTTGGAAGCTCTTATAACTTGTTTGGCCTCTCTCTGCCTAATCTTATAAATTTGTCTGTCATCCTCGTTTTGTTTTGTTTTTTATAATTCCTAAATGCTATCTTTTTGTTTTTAATGATTTTGGCCACTTCTGCTGAGTACCACAGTGGTCTCTTCCGTTTTTTGCTTTTACTGACAAGCCTAATGCAATTTTCTGTTGCCTTCAATAGTGCCACTTTTAAGTAGTCCCATTTCTCCTGGACTCCAATGAAACTGTTCCAGTCTGATAGGGACTTGTATGCCACTAATCTAATTTTAGAAAAGTCTGTTTTTCTAAAATCTAAAACTTTTGTTTTTGTGTAGTGTGACTCAGTCACTGTACTTATAGTAAACCACACTGACTGGTGATCACTAGATCCCAAGCTTTCCCCTACAGTAATATCAGATACCAAATTCTCATTTGTGAATACTAAATCTAAAATGGCCTCCTTCCGGGTTGGCTCCTCCACTACTTGCTGTAGAGATAATCCCAGTAGGGAATTTAGAATATCTGTACTCCTGGCAGAACTAGCTATTTTGGTTTTCCAGTTTACATCTGGAAGATTGAAGTCTCCTATAAGGATAACTTGCCCCTTCAATGTCATTTTAGCTATTTCCTCAACTAGTAGATCATCTAATTCTTTGACTTGGCTAGGTGGTCTATATATCACACCTACACAAGTTACCTTATGATTATCAAGCTGCACGGTAACCCAAACTGACTCTAAATTGTTCTCGCTAACTTGTATCAAATTAGATTTTATGTTATCTTTCACATACAGGGCCACCCCTCCCCCTTCTTGCCTTCTCTGTCTTTCCTGTATAGAGAGAACCCTGGTATTGATATATCCCAGTCATTACTCCCCTTGAACCACGTCTCAGTAACAGCCACTACATCTATATTCTCAGATGCCATTATAGCTTCAAGTTCATTGATCTTATTCCCTAGACTGCGAGCATTTGTAGACAAGACTCTGAGCTTGTCATTTCTTAACCTTTGTGCTACTGGCCTCTTCTGGCATTGTTCCAGGGGGCAGTTGGACTGCTGGATTATCACTCTTTTGCCCCCCTTTCCTAGTTTAAATGCTTCTTAGCAAATACCTGGAACTGTTCACCGAGGACATTTGTTCCTTTGAGAGAAAGATGCAAACCATCTTTCTTGTACAGTTCTTTTCCATTCCAACAAGAGCTAACATGAGACACAAAGCCAAACCCTTGGTTCAGACACCATTCACCAAGCCATACATTGAATTCCTTAATGCGCATCTTCCTGTCATGCTGAAGGTTATGCACAGGCAAACCTGCAGAGAATGAAGTGATATCCCCCATAAGTGCGTCATCCACAGATATCCCCCATAAGTGCGTCATCCACATTACATCCACATCTGCAGACAAGTTTAAGAAAAGTAAAAAATGATAAAGATAAAATGAAATAATAATCAAGATCCAAATAAAAGAAAGTACATATAAAAGTATTCAAAAACACACTCTGGGCTCATGCCCACGAATGTAAGGGCGCCGTGCCTGTGCTGCGGACCGCAAATAGCGGTCCGCAATGCACTGACACACCATGGGGCAGCTGCATGAGGATCGAGGACCCATTCACTTGAATGGGGTTCGCGATCCGCATCCGACTGCCCGCACCGCAAAAAAGTAGCACATGCTGAAGTGAATGGGTCCATGATGCGGGCTGCACACGGCCGTGTGCAGCCCGCATCATTGACCCATTCACTTCAATAGGTCCAGGATCCGGGATATGAGTGCTACAGTGTGCTTCCGTGGTGCTTCTGGCTGTGCCTCCGCACCGCAAAAAAGTAGTGCATGCGCCCGGATCCTGGACCCATTGAAGTGAATGGGTCCTTGATGCTGGCTGCACACGGCCGTGTGCAGCACGCATCATGGACCCATTCACTTCAGCATGCGCTACTTTTTTGCGGGCACACGGTCGTGTGCATGAGCCTAATAGTCCTCACTGGTACTGTTGATGCAATATTTTAGGTTTTAAAAATGTGGCTCTCGAAAGAAATTCCAATCGTGGTTTTGGCGATATTTGGCTCAGTTGACAAAAAAGGTTGCCCACCACTGGTATAGGCTGTTTACCACTGACAGAACACCACGCTTGGTAAATGGCTTGTCTGTAGAGCTGACTTGAAAATTGAAAGTGTCCTTTAATAGGTCCCACTGTAGGCCCAGACTTCTCTGTATAGGTGGCATGTCCATTCCCAGATTTATATCCTTAAACCCTATGGCATGATCGCCAGGTTGAAAGGCTTTCATAACAGTAACACTATTTGAGGCAATTTTGTGTAGTCTGAGGTTAGCCTCAGAAAGCATACCTTGTGTCCTTTGGAGCAGGTCTATGGCTTCTTCATCTGTAGGTAAAGACTTAAGTCCATCATCAACATAAAAGTCTCTCTCAACAAAGTGTTGAGCATCCGCGCCATACTCCTTTTCTCCATCAATGGCAGTCCTTCGTAAACTGTATGTTGCAACAACGGGTAAGGGATTATTTCCGAAAACATGTACTTTCATGCGGTATTCAATAATCTCATTGTCCATGTTGTTATCACGGTACCACAGAAACCTTAGGAAGTTCCTATGGTCTTCACGTACAATGAAGCAATGAAACATCTGTTCAATATCAGCAGTTATGGCAACTGGTTCTCTTCTAAATCTCATAAGCACGCCTACAAGGTTGTTGGTTAGATTCGGGCCAGTGAGAAGAACATCGTTTAGGGATACACCTTGATGCTTGGCACTGGAGTCAAATACTATCCTGATTTGTTTTGGCTTATGTGGATGATACACTCTGAAGAAAGGCAGATACCAGCACTCATCGTGTCTTTGAAGTGGTGGTGCTGGTTCGGCGTGATCATTGTCAAAGATCCTTTTCATAAAGGCATTGAAATGGTCCTTCATTTCTGGCCTGTTCTTTAGTGTTCATTGAAGTGAATTAAATCTGGATAAAGCCTGTTCACGATTGGTTGGGAGTTTGGCCCTTGTAGCACGAAGAGGTAATGGTGCAACCCAACTGTTAGACTCATCCTGAAAGAATTCCTTATCCATTATTTTGATTAATTCTCTAACTTCCACTGACAAGGCTATTTTGTTGTCCTCACTTTTAGTACAAAACACCGTAATACCTAGGTTGTCATCACAAAGGACAGGAGTAACATCAGGTACTTGGATGATGTCAAGAAGCTTCTCCTTTACTTCATAATGGTGAGGGCACTGTTTGAAGTGGGATGCACGTCCGTTTCCCAACACGTAAGTTTTGCAGGAGTGGATCTCAGATGGCATACACATCCTGTTCAAGCATACATCACCCACTATTACCCAGCCTAGGTCAAGTCTTTGTGCATAAGGGGCGTTGTCAGGCCCATCGCACTGATCGTGTACTTTATGTACTCTGAGAATGTCCCTTCCTAACAGGACTAAGATTTCAGCACTCTTGTACATTGCAGGAATCTCATCAACAAGGTGCCTTAAATGAGGATGTTGATACGCAGCTTCTGGAGTGGGAATCTCTTCCCTTTCGTCTGGTATCTGATCGCACTCGACTAACGTTGGTAGGGGTATGCCCTCTTCCTCGTTGATATGAGAGACTATGAATCCATCAACCCTTCTGCCGAAGGTCTCTACACGACCAGAACAGGTTCTGAGAGTATATGGTGTTGCGTGACCGTCTATGCCAAAGATTTCAAAGAATTTAGGCTTAACCAGGGATCTGTTGCTTTGTTCATCTATTATGGCATACATCATAGCAGCTTTCTCAGGATGATCCCTTGCGTATATCTTGACTAGGCATATCTTGGCACAGCATTTGTGGTCCTTGCCTTCTCCACAGACTTCTGTACATGAAGAAAAGACATTATCTTTGGTTGGAGCATGACCTTGTTGCTCCCCGCCATGATTTGAGACGGGAGTGGAGGTAGGAGGCTGCTGTGGGTTGTCTGAAAGTGGAGGAGGATGCATGGCTGTAACATGTCTACCACTACCGCATTCTGTGCACTTGATGACAACTTTACAGTCTTTAGCAAAATGGCTATAAGAAGCACAGCACTTGTATCATATGCCAAGTTTCTGGAGAATCTCCCTGCGCTCTTGTAAAGTCTTTGCCTTAAGCCCACGACATTTCTTAAGAGGGTGAGGCTTCTTGTGAATAGGACACTGACGATTAGGGCCTTTATCTCTGTCATCCACAATGCCCTGATCAGTAGGTGAGGTTGTGGAGGTTGAGATGTCTGTCCTTTTAACAGATATTGCTCTATTTAAGTTTCTACATTTAGCTGCTATGTTATCATACCTTGATGATGGTGAAGATGAAGCAGGCAGGTTGGGTTCACTGAAGCTGAAGCTGGGATCGTTTCTCATCCAGGCTTGATCACTAATGAACCTGCAGAAATATGAGAATGGAGGAAAGGATACATTATAGTCTCTTTTGTATCTTGAGCCCTGCTGTGCCCATTTCTCTTGTAGGCCGTATGGCAGTTTAGACACCACTGGGTTGACACCATGAGTGGTGTCCAGGAAGCTTAGTCCAGGTAGACGTGGGTCAGTCTTTGCCAACTCTAGCTCCATGAGGAGGTCACTTAGATCTTGGAGCTTGCGATAGTCTTTGTTCCCTATTTTTGGGAAGTTTTGCAGTCTCTTGAATAGAGCGCTTTCTATGACTTCAGAGCTACCATAGGCTTGCTCAAGTCTTGAACATACAGCAACAAGACCTGCATCTGGGTGATCAACATGTACTGTTCTGAGTCTTTTAACATGACCTGCAGGTTCTGGTCCCAGCCACTTTATGAGCAAATCAAGTTCTTCCTTAGCAATAAGGTTGAGATCGGCAATAGTAGCCCTGAAGGTTGATCTCCAGGCCCTGTAGCTCTCTGGACAGTCGTCAAACCTTGAGAGGCTGGTGTTAATGAGCTCACAGCGTACCATGTATCTGGCAAAGTCATTCATGTCTGGTCTCTCACTCCTTGGTGTCAAAGTAACTTGTGGAACCCCTTGGGTGTGAAAGTTCTCTGGTGATGTAGGGTGAGGTTTACCAGGGTAAAATGATGTTGCATGAGTGTTTAACTGTGGTGTAGTCTCTAAGGCTTGTACTGGCTTTGGTTTGAGCTGCGGCTTATTACCGGAAGTTACCTTGTTGTTGACATAAGTTGATCTGGTTTGCTGCATAGATGTACTTGTGTTGTAGACTTGAAAAGGCTCAGGCATATAGAGCTGAGAGGTCTCTGTGTTGGGAGTCAGAACAGTGTTATTAGTAGGAGGTACAGAAGATGACTCTCTATCTTTGCAGATGTTATGTTTTAGAACGTATTCACTGGATCTTCCAGTTCAGCTGGGATAAGGCAGTCTGAATTAGTACTTTGTCCCATTGCTTGTTCAAGGACTTTCAGCCTTGCTAGGGAAGCTGCTTCCTCCCCTTCGCAGAATCTTTATTTGTGAATCTGCCTCTGCTTGGAGAGCTTTGCTTTGAGCTTCCATCTTGGCTTGTTGAGTTACCCTTTGAGCTTCCATCTCTGCTTGCATTCTGATAAGGGAGCTTTGCGCCTTTTTTGATTCAGCATCAGGGCGGGCCTCTATTAACTTGTCGCTTAATGTTGATCTTCTGGAACGAGAGGATCTGGAAAAAAGTGCAGTGCACTTGGTTTTGGTGGATCTGTGAGATCTGGTCTCCTGCAGTTGAGTAATGCGCAGTTCTGCCTTAAGCTTAGCATTTTGCACTGCAAGATCCCTTTGTTGGTTCAGTGCATCAGTCCTGGACAGTTCTGCTGAAGAATCCTCTATATTAGAGTCCTGCAAGAAGGCAGAGAATTTAGCAGACAGCTGCTGGTACCGTACATACACAACAAATAAGTGATTTATAGAGTCTCTTATTTCAGCTGGTTGATCATTAGAGTGTGACAAAACTGAGATGCGGTGTGAGGTTCAGTCCCAGAGGTCTAACAGATTACTGGAGAACTCATCTCTAGTGGCTTGATAGTTTTCTCTGAGTTTCTGTGTTGGTTTTATTGTACGTTTGGGTCTTACACTCTGTTTGGTAATATCTGCAGAATCTGCTCCCTGTACATCTGCTGGTTCAGAGGCATGATGTATCTGTGTTGGTTCAGCCATAAAAGAGTATTCAGAGCCTTGTCTAGACATTTTTTACGGTTTTGCGAAAAATTGTACTGTCTCTTTAAGAAGACGAACAGCAGCTTAGACAGGTGAGGTAACACAGTGCAATGTAGAGAAACAGTTTTGAACATTCACTTGAAGTGCAGTAAGCTTGTGCGACCATGTGCTTTCACAAGATGGCGGATGGCACTGAGCTTGATAGCAGATTAGGCACACACATATACACAGCAGGCTGTAGGAATTCTATGCATCTTTTGACTATTCTGACTCCGATTGTTGTAATAACGATTTATCCCTAGTGAGACCTCTATGCCTGGCCTGTATAAGCAGATAATCACTGCGGACAATCCTTATCAGATAGCTTGAACTCACCAACACCGAGTTTATCCATGTAAGTTGCTTTATTCTGTGAGCCGAGTACAGCAGAACAGATGGATTCTGGTATTGTGCTGTCAAAAGATGATGCTTTTGTAAGCATACATGAGAATACATGTGTACCTTATGCAAATGCCTGGAGCAGAATGAAGATACAGGAAGTGAGGTACACAGAAGAAGGGGTGGAGCAATGAAAAGAGATGAGTCACAGATATAACAGAAAAACAAGTGCATTAACAAAAAGGACCACTAGATGGGAGCATATGACCAAATATAGAATATATTAATGGTTCACCGAATTAAACTATATAGATTTTAACTGCGTAGCAGCACAGACGTGTCACTGATACCTAAATGTGGAAAAGGTCTAAGGGGCTGGATCTCACAGGATCCCGTAGAAGGCAGGTCCCGATGCCTATGGAAGGCATCAGGCTGCTTTCTCAGCAATTGGGTCCCCATCACTGCAGCTTGGGGACCCGATGGGGACAAGGAAGGAACCCGTACCCTCCGCAACCCAAGCTGACCGCGGAATACACAGGGTTAATACACCGGCATCTGTGTTTTCATCAATGCAGAAGGGGCCCGGCTGTCAGTGACTGCCGGGTCTGTACCACTGATTGGGCCGGCGCAGCTCCTGCACCCGCCCGATCAGTGAGCCGTAGCAGTATGGCGCTGGTCCTTACATGTATGGCACTGGTTGACGTGACTTAAGGACCATTGCCGTACATGTTAATTGACAAGACCAGGCAGTGGGAACAATGTAATGCCTAGTCCTGTCAATCAAAGTGCAGAGAGTGTGTTAGTTGCAGAGAGATCTGAGCTTCTAGGTGTAATGACAACGCCCCCGTTGCTCCTAGAGGGTCATTTGCTTATATTAAAACATAATTTTTCTCAGCAATGCGGGCACATATGAACATGAGACCAAGACAGATGCCTTCAGCTGCCAAGTGCACATGTAACAGGTCAGCCAGTGTCATAGGTACAAATCTGCTGATGGATGCCCCTTTAAAGACAGATCCAACTGCAAAATGAAGCAACAAGCAAAGGCTGTTTCCACCATCTACGTCCTATTATCTGCTCAAAATACTAAGACAGTATTTAAAATCTATCTAAAGTATGATGTCTGTAATTGGTATCTAGGTGGATACAGTCAGCAAGCATGAAACCATCTCCAGAAACTAAGGCTCCTCCAAGGAGTAAGCGATAAATCATTGGCTCATTGTTCACAGCTTCATATTTTGTGCATTTCCAGAGTAAACGACAAAGCAGCATATAGATGAAGTCGATAAATGAGTCCTATTTTTGAAAAAATCTATATGAATAAACTAAAGAACCCTTAAAACTATAGATTTTATTAATACACTTAAAATTACCTTGACCGGTCAACCAATACACATATACCCTAAATGGGATGAGAAAGGGTCCAGGATTGAGTTAACAAGAGGATATCAATTGTTAAAGTACTCCCTATTATGTTCCTGATTGATCGTCAGCCCAGAGGTATCACCTAATGGTGGTGACCCCCCTGTCCTCGTACCTATCCTGGATAACCCTAGTTAGCCCTGAAGAAAGTACCCTGTCATCCCGAAGCGTTTCCCCCGCTCATTAGGTTCATCACGGGGTACAAAAGACAAGTGCTCACACAAAACAAAAAAGTGGGCTTGTAGATAAAGGTAGGGCTGGTGAAAAAAAAAAATATATATATACCTGTAGTGGGATAGTTCACTGATAGGATGATACCGGCACCAGTTTAAGTAACCAGAGGGTAAGGTGCCGAGAATAGTGGGTAGGATATAACCAACTGAAAGGGGCCGCAATGATTATAAATAGATAACATATATCCGCCTAACACATAAAATAGAGACAGTTTTACCAGTACACTACAGAGTTGTGCAAATATTGAACCCCACAATAAATCTACACACAAAAAATGGACAGACTCACCAGATAGATATAGGGGGAGTCAGAAAATAAACATTATTGATATTAAGGTAACCAGATAAATACTACCTTACTTAGAAAAGGGGATACTTCACGTATCCATGACCGCTTAGGGATTAAGACTCTACCTTCAACGCAACACTCGCCTTTCAGAGAAGAATATAACCAACCTAAAGGAAGCAGCCAAAGGTTAATCTTTCATTCAGACCCCTCGGGGATTGGGAACGTAAACGGTGAATCCATTCCGCCTCCTTTTGTAAAATTTTCCTGTCCCAATCCCCCTTTCTCAGTGGTGGCGGGATTGTCTCCAACACTGAAAAACGCAACACTCTTGGATCGCCTGAATGTTTATCCTTCACGTGTTCAGCGATGGGGGCATTGACAGATATATACAACCCCCCTAGTCTTGCAATTGACAAAGTCCCTTACAGAATACGTATGATGCGTAACTGAGCATGTGACAGTTTTGGCTGTCGATATAAAATTGCAGGCCTTGCATCTTCCACACCTAAACACTCCAGTAGGCTTCCTGGAGAGCCAAATCTCCTTGGTAGAGGGAGCCATATAATAGCTCCGGACCAAGCGGTCCCGTAGACTTCTGCCTTTTCTATAGGTGACACTGGGGTGTTTTGTAATAGCATCCGTGAGATCGGAGTCCATCAACAGAATGGGCCAGAATATATTTAGAATGTCCTTAATCTCCCTATTGGCACTATCAAAAGTTGAGATAAGACGGAAACAAGTTTTGTCTGGTCGAGATGTTCTAGGGATGAGGAGATCACTTCTGTCCCTCGCATTAGCCTCCTTAAAGGCATTCCTGAGAACGTTCTGGGGATACCCGCGATCCCTCAGCCGATTACAAAGTCCTCTAGCCTCACTGTGAAACTCCTCTTGGTTAGAGCAGTTCCTTTTTACCCGGAGATATTGACCCTTGGGGAGAGGGTGGCAACTATCCCACTGCAGTATGCTGTTAGTCGCAGTAGGCTTTCTAAAGATAGTGATTGCCAACCTCTCCCCCCGTTTCGAGACCCTGACATCCAAAAAGGTTATGGAGTCCTCATGGATTTCATGGGTAAAACAAAATAAAAGGACACAGCCCTATAGGACCGGTATATTGCGGAAATGCTAGCGGCGATCTAGCCGTGCATATCCGCAGCTCTATAACCAAAAAACGAGGTGACAGAATCCCTTTCAGGTACGGCCACACAATGCAGCACCATATGTACTACTGCATTAGTTGTCCATAGCAACCAATCAGATTTCACTTTTCATTTTCCAAAGGAGTTGTGAAAGATGAAAGGAGGAATCTGATTGGTTGCTATGGGCAGCTCAGCCAGTTTTACTTTGCACCAGTTTTGAGAAATCCCCCAAAATGTTTTAGGCACTTTTATACTCTTTGATGCCTGGTCTGACAAAGTGGTGTGGCTTAGCAGAAAGGTGGGTGGTTTTACAGGAAAGGGACATGGCTTAAAAGCGACATTGTGCACCAAAAATGTTGTCCTTTTTTTTTTTGCATAATAAGCCAATAAATACCGTAGGCGGTGTAAAGTTAGACTAGACAGTCACAAATCTGGAGCCGATTAAGACTAAGAGAGAGATTTATTAAAAGTGGTGTCATTAAAATCTTTAGTTGCCCATAGCAACCAATCAGATTCCAACTTTCATTTTCCAAAGTAATTCTCAAAAATGAAAGGTGGAATCTGATTGGTTGCTATGTTTTACTTCACACCAGTTTGATAAATCTCCCCCATAGTCTTATTATTAGTAAATGAGCCCAAACATTGTGTCAGGTCATCCCGTGTCTATATATGACCCATTAGGGCATATGGATGTCATCTGGATGCTCTATACAGGCACATGGTCACCACTCAGGAGCCCCTTCTATGATCCAAGGTGGAGATCAACTGCAGAATGGGCACCAAGTAATACTACATGACTAGATACTGTACATGCCTCTTGCCTGGGTGACTGATCACAATAGCTGCTTTAACCCTTAGGATACCAGAGGGTTTGTTTTTATTTATTTTTTTCATTTTCATTTTTTTACGGGTTGTCCAGTAATTTTTTTTTAGTTTGGGGGAAAAAATTGTATAAGTCTTAGAGCGCATTCAGACAGCCGTATGCTGTCCGCAAAAATAAGGATCCTTTCAGTTCAGCATGTCCGCAAAAAAAATGGATTGCATTCCACATTTTTGCTGACCCATAGACTTCAATAAGACCACGTCCTGATTTTCACTGACAAGTAATAGGACGTGTTTTATTTGTTTTGCGGAGCCGTAGAACAGAAGAAAAGAGCTACATAGAAGTGAATAGGTCTGAATCTAATCTGCAAAAAAAACGGATCAGCATTTTTGCGGACAGCATACGGCCGTCTGAATGAGTCCTTACTCACCTATCTGATTCTCTGTGGCTCCCGTTCTGACACCTCCTGATACCCTTTTCTTGTATCAGGAGGGAGGACAGACAAGTGAGATGGGAACGATCAGAATGGGATCAGCGGAGGACCACTGAGGTGAATATCACTTTTTATTTTTTTTTTAGCAGTTCTGACCCTCGTTAAAAAATACAGACTGGACAACCCCTTTAAGGAGGTTGTTGTTTGGGGAAAAAAATATTTCAAAGTACAGTTTGAGAAAGACCCCTCAATTCTTTTAGGACCACAGCTTGGATGATCAACAATCTATGTATTATACACGGCAGATCCTGTGGTGTAAAGTTTTATATTGGAAAAAGTCCTTACACACCAGCAATGTGTAAGGGGGTGGCAGCACAGACCTTAAAAATTAATGCTGCTGCCAATATTATTTTTATTGTTTTAAAATGTATGGGTTGAGATGGGTTCATTTTTCAGCATATTCATTTGTGATGGGGGTTCTAAGCCTGGTGTTATGTTGGGATCAGTAGCATAGCGGACTCCTAGTGGCCACAAGCTGTAACTACACTGAACAAAAATATAAACGCAACACTTTCGGTTTTGCTCCCATTTTGCATGAGCTGAAGTCAAAGATCTGAAACATTTTCTACATACACAAAAGACCCATTACTCTAAAATATTTTTCGCAAATCTGTCTAAATCTGTGTTAGTGAGCACTTCTCCTTTGCCGAGATAATCCATCCCACCTCACAGGTGTAGCATATCAAGGTGCTGATTAGACAGCATGAATATTGCACAGGTGTGCCTTAGACTGCCCACAATAAAAGGACACTCTGAAATGTGCAGTTTGATCACACAGCACAATGCCACAGATGTCGCAATGTTTGAGAGAGCTAGCAATTGGCATGCTGACTGCAGGAATGTCTACCAGAGCTGTTGCCCGTGCAATGAATGTTCATTTCTCTACCATAAGCCGTCTCCAAAGGCGTTTCAGAGAATTTGAAAAAATGTATAGAGCAGCACAACGAAAAAATGAAACCTTTCTTGTGGTGGTGCCAGCTGTGTTAGGAGCCAGTCTGAAGCTCCCCCTTGGATGTGTCATATATGAAAAACCGCAGCACTCACTTGTCTTCAATTATGCAGGATTTATTCACCAACAACAATGCGACATTTCGAACGTCATGGTCTTTCTCAAGCAACCTTGCTTGAGAAAGACCATGACGGTCGAAACGTCGCATTGTTGTTGGTGAATAAATCCTGCATAATTGAAGACAAGTGAGTGCTGCGGTTTTTCATATATGACGCGTTTTTTTTTTTTTTACTCGTTTTATTGAAAAAGAGTAACGTTCATGGTACAGACAAATGTATACAAGTTCATGGTACAGACAAATGTATACAAGATAATCTCATACAGCATACAATATCATGTATTTCGACATTTTCCCTGATGGGAATACAATAGAGCAAAATAAAGTCGGTCATGCCAAACTTCATACACTACATGTGTAATGCAGACACTCAAAGTAATAAATTGAGCTAAAAAAAAACATGAAAAGCGTGTGAGGTTTGTTTATTATATCACATTCAAGGGTCTATGGAAACCGCAGATCCGGGCGAGGTGGTCAAATTAGAATCACACCATAGTCCCCATACTTTCTGAAATTTATCAGGACACTTTCTGTTCACATACAGTACATTTTCAAAAGGGATGATCTGGTTCACTAGTCTTTTCCAAATTCCCATTGTAGGAAGTTCCTCCGCCATCCATTTAAGGGCAATTACTTTGCGGGCTAGAAACAGGGATTCGCTTAGGAGTATTTTATTGTAGTGTGTCCACCCATCATTGTCTAAAATACCCAACAGACATATCTTGGGACATAGTGGTATTGGGCCCATACCCAATGATGATAGTACTCTAAGTATATCTCGCCAATATGATTTGATATGGTTACATTCCCACATCATGTGCCAGAAGTCAGCATTATTATCTAAGCATCTAAGACATCTAGGCTGGGACATTCTCCCCATCTTATGCAGTCTGATAGGAGTTAAGTAGTTAAGTAGCTACGGTGCAACATAAACAATTGGATGAGTCTGTTATTGACCGAGGGGGACACATGAGTGACAGCCTCCATCGCAGCTGTCCATTCCTCTGCAGTAAGATGGGGAACGTTCCCCTTCCATTTGCTGTGATGACATCTGCAAACCTAACAAGTAGGTATAGAGAGCTGATATTATACCCCTAGGTCCTTGTGACTTTATAACCCCGATTAAGGGGTAGGTGGAGATGGCCTTATTCCGGTCCCTAAACTGTTCCTGTAAGGCGTGTCTGATCTGCAAATATTTAAAAAAGTGGGTACGCTCAAGACTAGAGTTGAGCGAACACCTGGATGTTCGGGTTCGAGAAGTTCGGCCGAACTTCCCGGAAATGTTCGGGTTCGGGATCCGAACCCGACCCGAACTTCGTCCCGAACCCGAACCCCATTGAAGTCAATGGGGACACGAACTTTTCGGCACTAAAAAGGCTGTAAAACAGCCCAGGAAAGAGCTAGAGGGCTGCAAAAGGCAGCAACATGTAGGTACATCCCTAAACAAATGTGGATAGGGAAATGAATTAAAATAAAAAAAAAAAAAAATTAACCAATGTCAATTGGACAGAGCTCCCATAGCAGAGAATATGGCTTCACGTCAGCAGAGAATCAGTCTCTTCATGCCATAGCAGAGAATCTGGCTTCATGTCAGCAGAGAATCAGTATTCATGTCATAGCAGAGAATCAGGCTTCACGTCACCCACCACTGGAACAGGCCACTGTCACATATTTAGGCCCAGGCACCCAGGCAGAGGAGAGAGGTCCCGTAACAGAGAATCTGGCTTCATGTCAGCAGAGAATCAGTCTTCATGTCATAGCAGAGAATCAGGCTTCACGTCACCCACCACTGGAACAGGCCACTGTCACATATTTAGGCCCAGGCACCCAGGCAGAGGAGAGAGGTCCCGTAACAGAGAATCTGGCTTCATGTCAGCAGAGAATCAGTCTTCATGTCATAGCAGAGAATCAGGCTTCACGTCACCCACCACTGGAACAGGCCACTGTAACATATTTAGGCCCAGGCACCCAGGCAGAGGAGAGAGGTCCCGTAACAGAGAATCTGGCTTCATGTCAGCACAGAATCAGTCTTCATGTCATAGCAGAGAATCAGGCTTCACGTCACCCACCACTGGAACAGGCCACTGTCACATATTTAGGCCCAGGCACCCAGGCAGAGGAGAGAGGTCCCGTAACAGAGAATCTGGCTTCATGTCAGCAGAGAATCAGTCTTCATGTCATAGCAGAGAATCAGGCTTCACGTCACCCACCACTGGAACAGGCCACTGTCACATATTTAGGCCCCGGCACCCAGACAGAGGAGAGAGGTCCCGTAACAGAGAATCTGGCTTTATGTCAGCACAGAATCAGTCTTCATGTCATAGCAGAGAATCAGGCTTCACGTCACCCACCACTGGAACAGGCCACTGTCACATATTTAGACCCAGGCAGAGGAGAGAGGTCCCGTAACAGAGAATCTGGCTTCATGTCAGCACAGAATCAGTCCTTATGTTATAGCAGAGAATCAGGCTTCACGTCACCCACCACTGGAACAGGCCACTGTCACATATTTAGGCCCCGGCACCCAGACAGAGGAGAGAGGTCCCGTAACAGAGAATCTGGCTTCATGTCAGCACAGAATCAGTCTTCATGTCATAGCAGAGAATCAGGCTTCATGTCACCCACCACTGGAACAGGCCACTGTCACATATTTAGGCCCAGGCACCCAGGCAGAGGAGAGAGGTCCCGTAACAGAGAATCAGTCTTCATGTTATAGCAGAGAATCAGGCTTCACGTCACCCACCACTGGAACAGGCCACTGTCACATATTTAGGCCCCGGCACCCAGACAGAGGAGAGGTTCATTCAACTTTGGGTTGCCCCGCAATATAATGGTAAAATGAAAATAAAAATAGGATTGAATGAGGAAGTGCCCTGGAGTACAATAATATATTGTTAAGGGGAGGTAGTTAATGTCTAATCTGCACAAGGGATGGACAGGTCCTGTGGGATCCATGCCTGGTTCATTTTTATGAACGTCAGCTTGTCCACATTGGCTGTAGACAGGCGGCTGCGTTTGTCTGTAATGACGCACCCTGCCGTGCTGAATACACGTTCAGACAAAACGCTGGCCGCCGGACAGGCCAGCATCTCCAAGGCATAAAAGGCTAGCTCTGGCCACGTGGACAATTTGGAGACCCAGAAGTTGAATGGGGCCGAACCATCAGTCAGTACGTGGAGGGGTGTGCACAGGTACTGTTCCACCATGTTATTGAAATGTTGCCTCCTGCTAACACGTTCCGTATCAGGTGGTGGTGCAGTTAGCTGTGGCGTGGTGACAAAACTTTTCCACATCTCTGCCATGCTAACCCTGCCCTCAGAGGAGCTGGCCGTGACACAGCTGCGTTGGCGACCTCTTGCTCCTCCTCTGCCTTCGCCTTGGGCTTCCACTGGTTCCCCTGTGACATTTGGGAATGCTCTCAGTAGCGTGTCTACCAACGTGCGCTTGTACTCACGCATCTTCCTATCACGCTCCAGTGTAGGAAGTAAGGTGGGCACATTGTCTTTGTACAGGGGATCCAGCAGGGTGGCAACCCAGTAGTCCGCACACGTTAAAATGTGGGCAACTCTGCTGTCGTTGCGCAGGCACTACAGCATGTAGTCGCTCATGTGTGCCAGGCTGCCCAGAGGTAAGGACAAGCTGTCCTCTGTGGGAGGTGTATCGTCATCGTCCTGTGTTTCCCCCCAGCCACGCACCAGTGATGGGCCTGAGCTGCGTTGGGTGCCAGCCCGCTGTGAACCTGCTTCATCCTCATCCTCCTCCACCTCCACCTCATCCTCGTCCTCCTCGTCCTCCAGTAGTGGGCCCTGTCTGGCCACATTTGTACCTGGCCTCTGCTGTTGCAAAAAACCTCCCTCTGAGTCACTTCGAAGAGACTGGCCTGAAAGTGCTAAAAATGACCCCTCTTCCTCCTCCTCCTTCTGGGCCACCTCCTCTTCCATCATCGCCCTAAGTGTTTTCTCAAGGAGACATAGAAGTGGTATTGTAACGCTGATAACGGCGTCATCGCCACTGGCCATGTTGTTGGAGTACTCGAAACAGCGCAACAGGGCACACAGGTCTCGCATGGAGGCCCAGTCATTGGTGGTGAAGTGGGGCTGATCCGCAGTGCGACTGACCCGTGCGTGCTGCAGCTGAAACTCCACTATGGCCTGCTGCTGCTCGCACAGTCTGTCCAGCATGTGCAAGGTGGAGTTCCACCTGGTGGGCACGTCGCATATGAGGCGGTGAGCGGGAAGGCCGAAGTTACGCTGTAGCGCAGACAGGCGAGCAGCGGCAGGGTGTGAACGCCGGAAGCGCGAATAGACAGCCCGCACTTTATGCAGCAGCTCTGACATGTCGGGGTAGTTGTGAATGAACTTCTGCACCACCAAATTCAGCACATGCGCCAGGCAAGGGATGTGCGTCAAACCGGCTAGTCCCAGAGCTGCAACGAGATTTCGCCCATTATCGCACACCACAACTCCTGTGCGGTGTGGGGCCTGTCCCCCAAACATATGAGTTTCAGAACCGCCTGCTGACGTTTACCCCGGGCTGTGCTGAAGTTGGTGGTGAAGGTGTGTGGCTGACTGGATGAGCAGGTGGAAGAAGAGGAGGAGGAAGCTGAGTAGGAGGAGGAGGAGACAGGAGGCAAAGAATGTTGCCCTGCGATCCTTGGCGGCGGAAGGACGTGCGCCAAACAGCTCTCTGCCTGGGGCCCAGCCGCCACTACATGTACCCAGTGTGCAGTTAAGGAGATATAGCGTCCCTGGCCGTGCTTACTGGTCCACGTATCTGTGGTTAGGTGGACCTTGCCACAGATGGCGTTGCGCAGTGCACACTTGATTTTATTGGATACTTGGTTGTGCAGGGAAGGCACGGCTCTCTTGGAGAAGTAGTGCCGGCTGGGAACAACATACTGTGGGACAGCAAGTGACATGAGCTGTTTGAAGCTGTCTGTGTCCACCAGCCTAACTGACAGCATTTCATAGGCCAGTAGTTTAGAAATGCTGGCATTCAGGGCCAGGGATCGAGGGTGGCTAGGTGGGAATTTACGCTTTCTCTCAAATGTTTGTGAGATGGAGAGCTGAACGCTGCCGTGTGACATGGTTGAGATGCTTGGTGACGCAGGTGGTGGTGTTGGTGGTACATCCCATGTTTGCTGGGCGGCAAGTGCCAACGTCCCTCCAGAGGCGGAGGAAGAGGCCGAGGCGGCGGCAGCAGCAGAAGAGGTAGCAGGGGGAGCCTGAGTGACTTCCTTGTTTTTAACCACTTCCCATCTGGGCCCTTTGCCCCCTTCCTGACCAGGCCTAATTTAGCAAAACTGACATATCTCACTTTATGTGGTAATAACTTTGGAACGCCTTTATTTATCCAAGTCATTCAGAGATTGTTTTCTCGTGACACATTGTACTTCATGATAGTCATAAATTTGAGTCAAAATATTTCACCTTTATTTATGAAAAAATCCCAAATTTACCCAAAAATTTGAAAAATTCGCAATTTTCTAAATTTCAATTTCTCTGCTTTTAAAACAGAAAGTGATACCTCATAAAATATTTATTATTTAACATTCCCCAAATGTCTACTTTATGTTGACATCATTTTGGAAATGCCATTTTATTTTTTTAGGACGTTAGAAGGCTTAGAAGTTTAGAAGGAATTCTTCAAATTTTTAAGAAAATTGCCAAAATCCACTTTATAAGGACCAGTTCAGGTCTGAAGTCACTTTGTGGGGCCTACATAGTGGATACCCCCATAAATGACCCCATTGTAGAAACTACACCCCTCAAGGTATTCAAAACCGATTTTACAAACTTTGTTAACTCTTTAGGCGTTCCACAAGAATTAAAGGAAAATGGAGATCAAATTTTTAAATTTCACTTTTTTGGCAGATTTTCCATTTGAATCAATTTTTTTCTTTAACACATCGATGGTTAACAGCCAAACAAAACTCAATATTTATTACCCAGATTCTGCGGTTTACAGAAACACCCCACATGTGGTCATAAACTGCTGTATGGGCACACGGCAGGGCGCAGAAGAAAAGGAACTCCACATGGTTTTTAGATGCCATGTCCCATTTGAAGCCCCCTGATGCACCCTTACAGTAGAAACTCCCAAGAAGTGACCCCATTTTGGAAACTAGGGGATAAGGTGCCAGTTTTATTAGTACTATTTTTGGGTACATATGATTTTTTGATCATTCATTATAACACTTTATGGGGCAAGGTGACCAAAAAATTGGTTGTTTTAGCACAGTTTCTATTTATTTATTTTTACAGCGTTCACCTGAGGGGTTCAGTCAAGTGACATTTTTATAGAGCAGATTGTTATGGACGTGGCGATACCTAATATGTATACTTTTTCTCATTTATTAAAGTTTTACACAATAATAGCATTTTTGAAACAAAAAAATAATGTTTTAATGTGTCCATGTTCTGAGATCTATAGTTTTTTTATTTTTTGAGAGATTTTCTTATGTAGGGGCTCATTTTTTGCGGGATGAGGTGACGGTTTTATTGGTACTATTTTGTGGGACATACGCATTTTTGATCACTTGGTGTTGCACCTTTTGTGATGCAAGGTGACAAAAATTGCTTGTTTTGACACAGTTTTTTTTTTTTTTTTTTTTACGGTGTTCACCCGAGGGGTTAGGTCATGTGATATTTTTATAGAGCTGGTTTTTACAGACGCAGCAATACCTAATATGTATACTTTTTTTTATTTGTTTCACTTTAACACAATAATAGCATTTTTGTAACCAAAAAAATGATGTTTTAGTGTCTCCATGTTCTAAGAGCTATAGTTTTTTTTATTTTTTGAGAGATTTTCTTATGTAGGGGCTCATTTTTTGCGGGATGAGGTGATGGTTTTATTAGTACTATTTTGTGGGACATACGCATTTTTGATCACTTGGTGTTGCACCTTTTGTGATGCAAGGTGACAAAAATTGCTTGTTTTGACACAGTTTTTTTTATTTATTTTTTACGGTGTTCACCCGAGGGGTTAGGTTATGTGATATTTTTATAGAGCTGGTTTATACGGACGCGGCGATACCTAATATGTATACTTTTTTTATTTTTTTTATTTTCAACCTTTTATTTTTATTTTTTTTATTTTGCACTTTTCGTCCCCCATAAGGTCATACAAGACCTCTGGGGGACATTTACTTCACTTTTTCTTTTTTTTTTTACTGTTGATTTCTCCTGTAACTGGGGCTGACATAGTAGCCCCAGTTACAGGACAAATGCACCCCTATAGAGGCTGTACAGCAGCAATCCAGCGCTGTACAGCCTCAGAGCAGGGCTGATCGAGGTCTCTGAGAGACCTCACACAGCCCCTGCACTCTCCGGTCACGGCGGTCACATGACCGCCGGGCCGGAACAGGAAGCGCACAGCGCTTCCTTCTCTGCAGACACAGCGCTCGGTGAGCGCTGTGTCTGCAGCGATCGTGAAGGCAGGGACACCTGGGAACTGTCCCTGCCTTGTCTTAGGGTTGCCCTGCTGTCACTGACAGCGGGCAACCCGATCAGCAGCTGCACGATTAGCGTGCAGCTGCTATTTCTGACAGGACGTTTTAAAACGTGCTGTCAGAAATAGACGTCCACCCATAGGACGTTTATAGTCTATGGGCGGACGTGAGGCGGTTAAGGTGTTTACTCCACTGCAGTTCATGCTTTGCATGCAGGTGCCTGGTCATGCAGGTTGTGCTAAGGTTCAGAACGTTAATGCCTCGCTTCAGGCTCTGATGGCACAGCGTGCAAACCACTCGGGTCTTGTCGTCAGCACATTGTTTGAAGAAGTGCCATGCCAGGGAACTCCTTGAAGCTGCCTTTGGGGTGCTCGGTCCCAGATGGCGGCGGTCAGTAGCAGGCGGAGTCTCTTGGCGGCGGGTGTTCTGATATTGCCCACTGCTCCCTCTTTTGCTACGCTGTTGGCTCGGTCTCACCACTGCCTCTTCCTCTGAACTGTGAAAGTCAGTGGCACGACCTTCATTCCATGTGGGGTCTAGGACCTCATCGTCCCCTGCATCGTCTTCCATCCAGTCTTGATCCCTGACCTCCTGTTCAGTCTGCACACTGCAGAAAGACGCAGCAGTTGGCACCTGTGTTTCGTCATCATCAGAGACGTGCTGAGGTGGTATTCCCATGTCCTCATCATCAGGAAACATAAGTGGTTGTGCGTTAGTGCATTCTATCTCTTCCACCCCTGGGGAAGGGTTAGGTGGATGCCCTTGGGAAACCCTGCCAGCAGAGTCTTCAAACAGCATAAGAGACTGCTGCATAACTTGAGGCTCAGACAGTTTCCCTGATATGCATGGGGGTGATGTGACAGACTGATGGGCTTGGTTTTCATGCGCCATCTGTGCGCTTTCTGCAGAAGACTGGGTGGGAGATAATGTGAACGTGCTGGATGCACTGTCGGCCACCCAATTGACTAATGCCTGTACCTGCTCAGGCCTTACCATCCTTAGAACGGCATTGGGCCCCACCAAATATCCCTGTAAATTCTGGCGGCTACTGGGACCTGAGGTAGTTGGTACACTAGGACGTGTGGCTGTGGCAGAACGGCCACGTCCTCTCCCAGCACCAGAGGGTCCACTAACACCACCACGACCATGTCCACGTCCGCGTCCCTTACTAGATGTTTTCCTCATTGTTACCGTTCACCACAATAAGAAAAATACAGACAATTTTTACAGACACCTAACACTATCTGGCTATCTATTTAGGTACCATATTACACTAATACAGGCACACCAGTAATGACAGATTTAGCTGAATATAAATGTGAGGCCTATTTTTTAGGCGCTGGGTGACAGGTATACGTTTAACCACAGAATTAGACTTGGATCTGCACTGTAGCGTGTGTGTTAAGTTTTTGAGAATGACCCTATCAGCACCTTGAATCTAATATACCCTTTTAGGGATAGATTTAAAGTAGGCCTGATACAGCAGAAACCACTAATTTTGAGAATTGCAAATTTGGGAATTGTTTTTCAACCCAGAACAAAAACTGTGCTTTGACGGTCACAAACAATAACTTGACCAGCTAAAACAGTACAGATTTGGTTGAATATAAATGTGAGGCCTATTTTTTAGGCGCTGGGTCAACTTGCCCCTGATGTAGTATGTCCAAAAAATAACCACACTATTGATGGTTAAATGCACTTGATGAAAGCTTGACCCTGATGTAGGATATAGCAAAAAATAACCACACTATTGATGGTTAAATGCACTTGGTGGCAGCTTGTGCTGGCGCACCACAAGCCACAAAATGGCCGCCGATCACCCCAGAAAAAAGTGATATAAAAACGCTCTGGGCAGCCTAAAAACAGTGAGCAATTGAATATCAGCACTTCAATGATCCACAGCTGCAGATCGATCACAGAATGAAGTCTTTTGGAGGAGTTAATCTGCCTAATCTCGCCCTAACGTTGCAGCTGCAACCTCTCCCTACGCTTGTATCAGCAGAGTGACGTGCAGCGCTATGTGCCCCAAGCTTATATAGAGGCTGGGTCACATGCTGCACTGGCCAATCACAGCCATGCCAATAGTAGGCATGGCTGTGATGGCCTCTTGGGGCAAGTAGTATGATGCTTGTTGATTGGCTGCTTTGCAGCCTTTCAAAAAGCGCCAAGAAAGCGCCGAACACCGAACCCGAACCCGGACTTTTACGAAAATGTTCGGGTTCGGGTCCGTGACACGGACACCCCAAAATTCGGTACGAACCCGAACTATACAGTTCAGGTTCGCTCATCCCTACTCGAGACCAAATTTCTCTTGGATTTGGGAGAAGGAACATAAAATGCCGTCCTGATATAAGTCTCGCAGCGCAGTAATCCCTAAAGATAACCAGGTGTGAGTCCCCTCTATGGCTTGTAAGTGGGGGAGTAATGGATTATCCCATAAGGGTATATCATCTGCCCAGTCTTGGTATTGACGTAATTTGGTGTCTCTCCAAACCTGTTGTGCCAGCCTGTGAATCTGTAGCAATTTCCCAGACAGAGATTCAGCCTTTTCCAACACTGGCCATAGACTGGATAACTCCAGATATTGCTGTAAATAATATTCCATGTTCATAAGGGGTTCCCCATTTACCCAACTAGCTAGGAACCTTAACTGACCTGCAAGAAAGTACAGATGGAAGTCTGGTAGTGCTGCGCCTCCTTGTATCCTGGATCGTTGCAGAGTATTTAAGGCGAGTTTATGTCTGGCGGTCGAAAAAACTCTGAGGTATTGGAGTGCAAGCATGTTCTAACAAATATAACCCTTTGGGTAAAAGGATCATTTTTATCAGGTTGATCCTTCCCATAATGGATATAGGCAGGGTTTTCCAAACTTTGAATTTGCTAGAGAAAATATATTCTAAAGGGGCAATATTTTTGGTATAGGCCTCCCTTGGCTCTCTAGTAATAAAAATCCCTAGGTATTTAAAATGGTCTACTATCCTAAGATTATGGTAAACATTGGGCCAGTCAGAGCTCCATAATGGCATTAGGGCCGACTTGGTCCAGTTGATATGCCGCCCGGAGAATTTTCCAAATAATTCTATAATAGTGATCGCCCGTGGCAGAGATACATCCATCCTGCTGATAAACAATATGAGGTCATCTGCATACAGGCCTACTCTGTCCTCTCTCCCCCCCAGCTCAACTCCTGTATATATTTGATCTTGGCAGATACGGAGGGCCAGATGTTCAATGGCAATTTGCAAACAAGAGAGGGGAGAGAGGACATCCTTGCCTCGTACCCCTCTGCAGATTAAAGTAAGCAGAGGTCGTACCGTTTACTAGGATATTGGCCTTGGGGCTTTTATAAATTATCCGGATCCATTGCATGAATCTAGGTCCAAAACCAAACTTTCCCATCGTTTTCATCAGATACGGCCACTCCAGTGAGTCAAAGGCTTTGGCCGTGTCTAATGAGGCCAGAGCCCATTGGCTGTCATTGTTGGGTTCCAATTTGGGCTATGACTTGTGTCCTGCGAATATTATTAGAGGTCGATCGTCCAGGTATAAACCCAGTTTGGTCACTGTGTATAATGCTAGCAATTGTCTTGTTCAACCTATTGGCGAAGATCTTTGTCAGAATCTTATAATCTAAGTTTAACAAAGATATCGGCTGATAGGAGGCACAGTCTAATGCAGAGGTGCACAACCTGCGGCCCGGGGGCCACATGCGGCCCTTGATACCATTCTGTGTGGCCCCCAACCATCTGGTAACAGACATGTATGCCTATGTCTTATGGCTGCTCACATGTATTTTTCATGTATTTCTCCCATTAGATGGGAGTCCTGGAAGTGTAACCAGACATTAACGGTATATAATGTGTGTTCAATATGCCATAAGTACAATATTTCAGTTGTTAATACACATTTAAATTTTAATTTCGGCCCTCGTCATTGGTTAAGTCTGGCAATGTGGCCCCCAACCAAGAAACGTTGTGCACCCCTGGTCTAATGGATCCCTATCCGGTTTCAGGAGTACAACTATGGTTGCTTCATATAGGGAGTCTGGTAGTCTGCCTATCCGCCATGCTTCCTGGAACATCACTTTAAGTTGAGGTCCAAGGATGTCTACATACTTGGAATATATCTCCAAAGGTAGGCCATCAGGGCCAGGGGCCTTCCCATTTGCCAGGTCATTGATAGCCTCCTGTATCTCCTCTAGGGTTATATCCTCCTCTAACAGATTGCTGTCCTCTATTGATAAAGTTGGATGCTCTATCTCATCTAGGTAGTGCTCAAGTTCTAATTCTGAGTATTCCACTCGTGATTGATATAAATCTTGATAAAAGTCGGCGAAGTTTGATAGAATATCTGAGACAGAATCACTAATGTCACCATTTTGGGCCTGTATTCGCAGAACCGGCGGAGCTGATGAGTTCTTATGCACAATATGAGCTAGTACTCGCCCTGCCTTATCTCCCACCTCAAAGGCCTGTTGTTTGTAAAAGAATAGCTTGCGATTGCTTTTTTCATGTAGGTGAACTAAATACATCCTGCCTTTCTGCATCCAATCCTGTCGGTTTGCCTCAGAAGGGTCTAATACAAATCTTGCCTCAGCCTCCTTAACACAGGTATTGAGAGAATCCTCTTTCTTCCTGGCATCCCTTTTAACAAAGGAGATAGATGACTTAAGACATCCCCTAAGATAAGCCTTCAACGTATCCCATAATAGCAGGGGGTTCGTATCTATGTCCTGTACCTCTAAAAACATTCGCAACTGGTCAGGGATCCTATCTTGATCTTTCAGTAGGGTGAGCCAAAATAAGTGTATTCTCATCCTCACGTTAGACCTTCTCTCCTGCGAATCATTGGCGCATCATTACTATTAATGGCGCATGATCGGAGACACTCTGGGGGCCATATGAGATATCTGACAGTTCCAGGTATACATCAGGGGAGCCAAATACATAGTCAATCCTGGACATTGCACCAGAAGAGGGAGTAAAGTAAGAATACTCTATAGATTCTGGATGTTTCTCCCCTCCATAGGTCCAGCCATCCCATCTCCTCGATCCAGGCCGCCAGTAAACTGGGCGGGCCATGACTCGAGGTTACCAGACCAGCAAGGAAGCGGTCCATCCGCGTATTCATGACCATATTCAAATCTCCTACACATAACAGCCTAGCATGTGGATATTGAGCTGCAAAGGTGGCTGCGGTCTGTAAAATTGACATGTTGGCAGGAGGGGGACAATAAATATTTAAAATCACAAACGGGATATTATTCACATGTGCATGTACAAAAATATATCTGCCGTCCGTGTCAGTCTCAACTGCGTGTGGTTCCCATCTAATGGAGCGGTTAACTACCAGAGACACTCCTTTAGAGTGTGAGGTGCCAAACGAATGACTGGACCATTGTACCCAAGGTTTCTGTAGTCTAGCTGCCGTTTTGGCCGTGAGATGGGTCTCTTGTAAGCTAAGTATGTGTGTGTTGTATCTACGAACATGTGCAAAAACAGATATTCTCTTGCCCGGATCCCCCAAGCCCCTCACATTCCATGACATTAACAATAGGGCAGCCATTTTATCTGTGTCAGAAAGCTATGAATGGAGCTGTCCTCTTTCTGGGTTCTCAGGCGTCTGTACCTCCTCAACACTCCTAATACATATATACTACTGCTGCCTATAAACAGTGTTATACCATATAGTGCCCAAACATAGTACAAAAACATAAATCTGAACCAACTATGCTGTAAATTAGCATTGAAAAACAGTGTATGATGCCAGATATCGGGTAATAATTTCCCTGTGAATGAGTAGTCAGGAACCAGCATATTACTAGATGTAAAAAGAATTTGCCGGTATCCGACCAACTCCCTCTGCATGATATAAGTCGTGCCTGCAGCTAACTTTCAGTATGCATTTTAAAAAGCAAAACTCACGCTGAGAGCACAGTGTTATAACGGTGACCGGTGCGGATTATGAAGCAACACCGATGTGATCAACAATGCGTCCTGACCATTAAGGTCCCTTGGAAAAAAAAATGGACTGCTGACGCAATAATATACTTTCAAGGAGGTGGCAATCTTCGCAACTTTCTTACGATCCATTCATCCGCCTCTTTGGGATCCGTGAAAAAGTGTGATCTCTCTCTCCATCCACCACTCGCAGCCTGGCGGGGTATGCCATGGAATAAGGTAAGTTCATGTCCCAGAGTCTCTTTTTTACAGCAACAAAAGTCGCCCGTTTCTTCTGAAGCTCGGCGGAGAAATCGGGAAATAAGGATATTTTGGCATTTTCATGCATGGTTTGCAACCTCCTTGCTTGAGTGAGGATATATATGACGCGTTTCAGAGAATTTGGAAGTACATCCAACCGACCTCACAACCGCAGACCACGTGTAACCACACCAGCCCAGGACCTCCACATCCAGCATGTTCACCTCCATGATCATGTGAGACCAGCCACCCGGACAGCTGCAGCAACAATTGGTTTACATAACCAAACAATTTCTGCACAAACTGTTGGAAACTGTCTCAGGGAAGCTCATCTGCATGCTCGTTGTCCTCATTGGGGTCTGGACCTGGCTGCAGTTCATCGTTGTAACCGACTTGAGTGGGCAAATGCTCTGGCACGTTGGAGAGGCGTACTGTTCACGGATGAGTCCCAGGTTTCACTGTTCAGGGCAGATGGCAGACAGCGTGTGTGGCGTCGTGTGGGAGAGCGGTTTGCTGACGTCAACGTTGTGGATCGAGTGGCCCATGGTGGCGGTGGGGTTATGGTATGGGCAGGCGTATGTCATGGACAACGAATATAGGTGCATTTTATTGATGCCATTTTGAATGCACAGAGATACCGTGGCGAGATCCTGAGGCCCATTGTTGTGCCATTCATCCACGACCATCACCTCATGTTGCAGCATGTCACCCATGTTTGGGATGCTCTGGATCGGCATATACGACAGTGTGTTCCAGTTCCTGCCAATATTCTGCCACTTCGCACAACCATTGAAGAGGAGTGGACCAACATTCCACAGGCCACAATCAACAACCTGATCAACTGTATGCGACGGAGATGTGTTGCACTGCGTGAGGCAAATGGTGGCCACACCAGATACTGACTGGTTTTCTGACACCCCCCCTCCCCCCAAGTAAGGCAAAACTGTGCACATTTCAGAGTGACCTTTTATTGTGGGCAGTCTAAGGCACACCTGTGCAATATTCATGCTGTCTAATCAGCACCTTGATATGCCACACCTGTGAGGTGCGATGGATTATCTCAACAAAGGAGAACTGCTCACTAACACAGATTTAGACAGATTTGTGAACAATATTTGAGAGTAATGGGTCTTTTGTGTATGTAGATCTTTGAGTTCAGCTCATGCAAAATGGGAGCAAAACCGAAAGTGTTGCATTTATATTTTTGTTCAGTGTATGATACCACTAGGCGGTGCTGGAGAAGCGTCACCTTGGATGGTTGGATGTTTCAGTGCAGGGAAGCCTTGGCACTCCTGTGCTCAGATAACAATAGCAGTAAAAATTCCAGGTGTTCAGAGACATCGGAAGGTCTAAAGGTATTTGCAGTTTTGTACTGTAGGTGAACTTCCACTCTACAGGAAGGCAGCTAATCATCAGACTGACTGTGTCATCTACAGTCTGCCATGATCATTTCAATTCATTTAATCCTTCTATGGAAGAAAAACTTCAGGCAGTGAAGCACTACAACACAAGAGATTCTTCCATTAGGTTTTATTGGATACTCACAAATTTATATAAAAAGCATTAAAGGCGATGTACACCTTTCCGGACAATTATTTTATGATTGATTTTTATGATTTACTCATTTGGGGCTAAAAAAGATTTTTTTCAATTGGTCATTATTAAAAAATATTGAGCTGTTCTGTCACAAAGGGTTAACAGTTTTTCTAGCTGTGTGAATTCTACTTTCACTTTTTGCCTATCATCTAATAACCCTTATCTCTAAAACAGACTATCTGACCAATATCTGTCATTTAGACCGATATTTGGTGTCTATAACAAAAGATTTGTGTGTGTAATTGGCAATCTGATCAATGATTGGTCAGAAAATCTGTCAGATAATCTGTTGATGTGATACAGCAAGAGTTCATAAATAGAGATGAGCGAATCGACTTCGGATGGTACATCCAAAGTCACTTCGCTAAAAAATTTGTTCTAATGCTGCACGGAAATCTTTCTCCGTACAGTATTAGAGTGTATGGGCTCCGATGAGCCGACGTTAGTTATTCGAGAAGTCGCGCAAGACTTCGTATAATAACTTCGGTGATTAATTATTACAGTAAAAAACCTTGAAACTCAGGTTCAGATCCGGCTAGTAGAGCATCTCAGCTCTGTACAGAGAAAATAATTCCATATTTTTAATAAAGACCAATTGAAAAAAATTATTTTAGCTCATAATGAGTACAATGCACTAATAAAAAAATTGCCCCCAAAGATGCACATGCGACGACCGGGCCACAGGGGTGTAGTGAGTGTTATGGTGAGAGTGATGATGTGCTGAGTGAGGGTGCAGTAGTTGTACTCACTTTTCTGTAGCTCCCTTGGCCGGCGTGCAGTGGAGGGGAAGACAGCACTGAATCCTCCGGGGCACTCCCTGTTGCAGGGAACACCAGCCAGATGGAAGTCGAGGTGTCCTTGATGGTAGTGGGTATGCTTAGGGTGCTTTGGTGGCTGGGCCCGTGTGGCATTCGTGACGCCAACACCGTGCGGTGCAATTAGGAGATAGAGTTGAATTATGAGAGAGGCAGTAGTTGAACCAAACAGGAACTTTACTTGTCTTGCAAAAAGTATAGCAGCACTTTGTCATAAATACAGATGGTAAAGCTGTAAATCCTGATTAGCAGGCTCAGTGATGTGATGTATGTAGGTTCCTGCTCATCTGTATAGGAATGATGATCTTACTTGTACTTGGTTCCTGATCTTGCTCTGGTTAGGGTCAGCCTTTTAATAAAAGTTTGGATCCTCTGTAAGTTCTATTCAGCAATATTCAGTGCTTCAGTGATTCAATAATTCAGCAACCCAGGGGCTGTCTCCCTCATGGCAGGCAAACTCTCTGCTCCATTCTTTGAAAAGGTTGCACAAGATACAGCAATTATGCTCTTAAACCCTGGAAGGGTCCCTGGATGGGGGTATTACAGTAAGGGATCAATAAGTCCTAGTCTTGGACTACAAAGGTTGAAGTAGCTTCACTCCTTGGGCTAGGCCCAGGAGGACAGAGCAAAGTCTGGCTCCTCTCCTCTCCTCACCTAACTCCTCACTCCTAATCTCATCTAACTTCCTGTGTCTGACCTATATAAATGGTGTTAAAGTGACACCCAGAGGTGGATATGTGTAGTGCATTGCACCAGCCTGAAATGGGAATTTAACAGCATTGACAAAGGAAAATACAATAAATAGTGCAAAATGACATAGAATGGCACAAACAATTTTGGAGTGCTCCCATCCACCTGGAGTGGGACACTACACACATAGCCTTTAAAAACACATTAAACATGGTACATCCACAGCATGGTCTACAGTCTGCCCAACTTGAGCCTCGAATAATCTTCTTTCAGGGACTACTAAACAGTGCACTGACCCAGGGCAGGTTTCAGTGCACCATGACTCCTGGAAATTGCATCTTTGCCGATCTGATATTGATGGCAAAATGTTTATTTTCAGACTTTAAATGCTAAACTCATCAGCAATATTCTGACACTGTAACAATGCTGGCTGTGTAAAAGACCACAGAACAGAACTTCACCTATAGCAGTCACCTTTCTCAAGTTCTAGTAGTGTCTTTTGGTCCTCAAATACTCCCAGAACTTACAGTAGGGCTGAATTATATAACAATTGGTTGGTTCCAAGAAACATATATGAAGCATATATCAACCCTGGTAGGTAACAAATACACAGAAATAACTCACTCCATGGATCCAAATGAGGATAGCCATGGATGAAGAAGATGGGAATCTGGCAATGGAGCAGATAGGAGATCGAATGGCACACAGGCTGAGGAAGGATACATGACACAGAATAGAAAAAAAGATATACTGAACTGACCCTACTCTGAAGTACAACCCAGCAGGGAAAAGAAAATACCAAGTCAGCAAACAGAAAAACATCAGTGCTGATATAAATGGTGGCCCATAGGTCCCAGGACACACTGATACAACACAACAGTCAAGAACAAAGATACTAAGGCGTCTTTCAAACGAACGTGTCCGGATAAGGTCCGGATGCGTTGCGGCAAACCCGCGCGAGTAGGAACACAATTGCAGTCAGTTTTGACTGCGATTGCGTTCCGATGTTCAGTTTTTATCGCGCGGGTGCAATGTGTTTTGCACGCGCGTGATAAAAAACTGACTGTGGTACCCAGACCCGAACTTCTTCACAGAAGTTCAGGTTTGGGTTAGTTGTAGTGTAGATTGTATTATTTCCCCTTATAACATGGTTATAAGGGAAAATAATAGCATTCGTAATACAGAATGCATAGTACAATAGGGCTGGAGGGGTTAAAAATAAATAAATAAAATTTAACTCACCTTAATGCACTTGTTCGCGCAGCCGGCATCTCTTCTGTCTTGTTCTGTGAGGAATAGGACCTTTGATGACGTCACTACGCTCATCACATGGTCCGTCACATGATCCATCACTATGGTGATGGATCATGTGACGGACCATGTGATGAACGCAGTGACGTCATCAAAGGTCCTATTGCTCACAGATGAATACAGAAGAGATGCCGGCTGCGCGAACAAGTGGATTAAGGTGAGTTAAATTATTATTATTTTTTATTTAACCACTCCAGCCCTATTGTACTATGCATTCTGTATTGAGAATGCTATTATTTTCCCTTATAACCATGTTATAAGGGGAAATAATAATGATCGGGTCTCCATCCCGATCGTCACCTAGCAACCGTGCGTGAAAATCGGACCGCATCCGCACTTGCTTGCGGATGCTTGCGATTTTCACGCAACCCCATTCATTTCTATGGGGCCTGTGTTACGTGAAAAACGCACAAAGAGGAGCATGCTGCGATTTTCACGCAACACACAAGTGACCTGAAAACAAAGATTGTTCACCATCATGGTTTAGGGGGAAGGATATAGAAAGCTGTCTCAGAGATTTCAGCTGTCCGTTTCCACAGTTAGGAACATATTGAGGAAATGGAAGACCACAGGCTCAGTTCAAGTTAAGGCTCGAAGTGGCAGACCAAGAAAAATCTCGGATAGACAGAAGCGACGAATGGTGAGAACAGTGAAAGTCAACCCACAAACCAGCACCAAAGACCTACAACATCATCTTGCTGCAGATGGAGTCACTGTGCATCGTTCAACCATTCGGCGCACTTTACACAAGGAGATGTTGTATGCAAGAGTGATGCAGAGGAAGCCTTTTCTCCGCCCACAGCACAAAAAGTGCCGCTTGAGGTAGGCTAAAGCACATTTGGACAAGCCAGCTTCATTATGGAATAAGGTGTTGTGGACTGATGAAACTAAAATTGAGTTATTTGGCCATAACAAGGGGCGTTATGCATGGAGGAAAAAGAACACAGCATTCCAAGAAAAACACCTGCTACCTACAGTAAAATATGGTGGTGGTTCCATCATGCTGTGGGGCTGTGTGGCCAGTGCAGGGACTGGGAATCTTGTCAAAGTTGAGGGACGCATGGATTCCACTCAGTATCAGCAGATTCTGGAGACCAATGTCCAGGAATCAGTGACAAAGCTGAAGCTGCGCCGGGGCTGGATCTTTCAACAAGACAACGACCCTAAACACTGCTCAAAATCCACTAAGGCATTTATGCAGAGGAACAAGTACAACGTTCTGGAATGGCCATCTCAGTCCCCAGACCTGAATATAATTGAAAATCTGTGGTGTGACTTAAAGAGAGCTGTCCATGCTCGGAAGCCATCAAACCTGAATGAACTAAAGATGTTTTGTAAAGAGGAATGGTCCAAAATACCTTCAACCAGAATCCAGACTCTCATTGGAACCTACAGGAAGCGTTTAGAGGCTGTAATTTCTGCAAAAGGAGGATCTACTAAATATTGATTTCATTTCTTTTTTGTGGTGCCCAAATTTATGCACCTGCCTAATTTTGTTTCAACAATTATAGCACACTTTCTGTAAATCCAATAAACTTCATTTCACTTCTCAAATATTACTGTGTGTGTCTCCTATATGATATATTTAACTGACTTTTTATCGTAACAACCAACGATTTATACAGGAAAATCATGACGATTAACAAGGTTGCCAAAACTTTCGCATCCCACTGTATAATCTTTCTGACCAACATAAAAAATTGCGTTGTGTTAAACAAGCAGGAAGTGCTCAAACCCACAGCAATTATGTTTGTGATAACCAATATAACAATATAATAACATTTGCAAAGCCAGGTGCACTCTGCAGTCTTACTAAACCGTCATACTGATGTTAAAATTGAGAGATTAGCCAACATATCCTACTGTGGAGGACATGTCTGAGCCCGAGCACTGCGCCAAGGTTTCTCAAATAGCTCGGGACTTAACACTCACTTACCTGTGCCATATGGGCAATACCAGGAGCCAGTACTTAGTAATTTGCCCACTGGCTCCTGGTTTTGCCCATACGGTACAGGTAAGTGAGTGTTAGGTCCTGAGCTATTTGAGAAACCTTGGCACGTTGCTCGGGCTCAGACATGTCCTCCACAGTAGGATATGTTGGCTAATCTATCAATTTTATCATCAGTATGAGGGTTTAGCAAGACCGCAGAGTGCACCTGGCTTTACAAATGTTATTATATTGGTTATCACATCCACATAATTGCTATATTGTGTAGGATGTTTATTGTGGTACTTGTGGTCCGCTGCGGGCATCCTCCACTGTATGCATTTTTGCTGGGGATTGCCATTTGCAACGGGCTACAAGTCCAGCATTTGCTCCCCTGTATACACATGCACAACTGCATGTGGGTTTGAGCACTTCCTGCTTGTTTAACACCATGCCATTTTTTCGGTTGGTTTGTATATAGAGATGTTTGGAGGTATATAAACTCCAATTTAAATGTGCCTGTTTTCCATCCACAGGCTACATTTAGGTGCACCTGCGAGGCCTGGGGCATATCATCCAGTCTTTAGTGGGACTCGCAGACTCCTCCCTTCTCCCATTGCAAGCATGTTTACATGCTGGAGGTAACTGGTGAGTTGGCTATGAGTCGGATCTTACGCTCCTGTAATTTGCCCACTGCCATTGCCCATGCGCCACAGGTAAGTGAGTGTTAGGTCCCGAGCTATTTGAGAAACCTTGGCGCAGTGCTCTGGCTCAGACATGTCCTCCACAGTAGGATATGTTGGCTAATCTCTCAATTTTAACATCAATATGAGGGTTTAGTAAGACCGCAAAGTGCACCTGGCTTTGCAAATGTTGTTATATAATCTTTCTGAACCCGAAAGAGCAGCCATGCGAGAATATATCACCGAGAGTTTGAAGATATAAAGATTATTTAAGACCATCCAAATCCGCAGGGTTCTTCTTTGTTAAGAAAAAGGACGGAACTCTTAGGCCATGTTTGGACTTCCGTAAGCTTATTCGCATTACTGTCCGTGATCCTTATCCCCTTCCTTTGATTCTGGATTTGTTCAATCAGATTGTCGGTGCCAAGGTGTTCTCCAAGTTGGTTTTGAGGAGGGGCATGTAATCTGGTAAGGATCAAGGAGGGGGACGAATGGAAGACGGCCTTTAATACCCCTGAAGGTCATTTTGAGAATATGGTCATGCCTTTTGGGTTAACCAATGCCCCTGCGGTTTTTCAACATTTCATTAATGACATCTTTCATCATCTGGTATGCAGGTTTGTGGTGGTGTATCTGGATAATATTCTAATTTAATCTCCTGACATGGAGACGCATCAGGATCACGTGAGACAAGTGTTACAGATCCTAAGAGACAATAAAATGTATGCTAAGTTCGAAAAGTATGCATTTGCAGTTCAGGAAGTGCAGTTCCTAGGTTACTTACTCTCATCTTCAGGTTTTCGTATGGATCCAGAGAAGGTCCGTGCTGTGTTGGTCTGTGATCAACACAAAAATCTGAAAGCACTTATGCGGTTTTTAGGGTTTACCAACTACTACCGTAAATTCATTTTGAACTACTCAACTGTGGTTAAACCTTTAACGGACATGACTAGGAAAGGTTCGGATGTCTCAGTCTGGTCTAATGAGGCATAAGCCTTTTCAGCGGTGAAGGAATGTTTTGCTTCTGCTCCTATACTGGTGCAACCGGATGTGTCATAGCCACTCATTGTGGAAGTTGACGCATCTGAGGCAGGGGTAGGAGCAGTCTTGTCGCAGGGCCCTTCACCTAGTAAATGGCGCCCATGTGCTTTCTTCTCTAAGAAGCTCTCAACTGCTGAAAAAAATTATGATGTAGGTAATAGAGAGTTGCTAGCCATTAAGTTGGCTTTTGAGGAATGGCATCATTGGTTGGAAGGAGCGATTCATCCTATTATGGTAATTACCGATCACAAAAATCTGGCTTACTTGGAGTCGGCTAAACATCTGAACCCAAGGCAGGCCAGATAGTCTTTGTTTTTTACCAGATTTAATTTCGTTGTCACCTATCGCCCTGGGGTTAAGAATGTCATGGTGGACGCTTTGTCGCGTAGCTTTCCTGGGGGAACGGGGGTGATTCGGAAGATCCTGATCCGATATTGGCTAAAGGGATGGTAATATCTGCCCTTTATCCCGACCTTAAGGCAGAGGTGTGGGAGGGCCAGGGAGATGCACTGGAGTCCTGTCCTCTGGGGAAGTTGTTTGTTCCTTCCGAATTACGACACAAGGTGTTCGAGAAGCATCACTGTACATTTCTTACAGGACACCCTGGGAGCAGATCTACGGTCGATCTCATTTCTCATAGATTCTGGTGGCCGGGGTTGCGTAAATGTGTTGAGGGCTATGTGTCAGCTTGTGGTACTTGTGCTTGTGCTAAGGTGACACATACTCGGCCTTAAGGATCTCTACTTCCGTTGTCCATCCCGTCCCGACCTTGGACTTATTTGTCTATGAACTTTATCACAGATTTGCCGAATTCCTCAGGAAAAACTGTAATTCTGGTGGTTGTTGATCGCTTCGGCAAGATGTCGCACTTTATGGCAATATCAGGTCTACCTAATGCTAAAACTCTCGCACAAGTGTTTGTCGATAACATAGTGAAGCTACATGATATTCCCTCTGATGTGGTGTCTGATAGGGGGACTCAGTTTGTTTCCAGATTCTGAAAGGCGTTCTGTACTCGCCTGGGGGTACAATTGTTCTTCTCTTCGGCCCTTCATCCTCAGTCGAACGGAGAGACTGAACGCACTAACCAGAATCTGGAGACTTATTTGAGATGTTTTGTCTCAGAGAATCAGGAGTGGTCTTCATTTTTGTCTTTGGCCGAGTTTGCCATAAATAACCGTAGGCAGGAGTCCACTGATAAGTCACAGTTTTTTGGGGCATATCGGTTCCATCCGTAGTTTGGCACATTTTCTGGTACTGAGACTTCTGGTATACCTGAAGAGGAAAGATTTTCCTCTTTTTTTGTCATCTATTTGGCGGAAAATTTAAAATAATAAAGAAAAACTGGGAAACAAGTATAAACTGATGGCTGACAAGAGACGTATGAGTGGTCCGGACCTGAGAGTGGGTGATTCTGTGCGGCTGTCCACAAGAAAAATTAAGTTGAAGGTACCTTCTTGGAAGTTGGGTCCAAGGTTTATTGGTCCATATAAGACCTCTGCCATTATTAACCTGGTAACCTTTCATCTTAAACTTCCGCAGGCGTTAAAAATTCCTAATATTTTCCACAAATTATTGCTGAAGAGAAATGTCGAACCTGCTGAACCGTCCTCCTTGCCTCCCGCTCCTCTCATGGTGGACGATAATCTTAAATTTCAGTTCGCAAGGATAGTGGATTCACGAATTCTCTGTATATCCCTTCAGTACCTCGTTCACTGGAAGGGTTATGGTCCAGAGGAGAGAATGTGGGTCCCAGCGGCCGACGTTAATGCTAGTCGCCTTGTGAAAGCCTTTCACAGGGTCCATCCGGATAAGATCGGTCCTGGGTGTCCGGAGGGGGGGGGGGGGTACTGTCACGGTCCCTCCAGTGACAGAGGTTAGAAGATCTAAGGTTAGGACATTAGGTTAACTGACAGCCTATCTGTTTTTACTTGTTGCAGTGTTATACTTGCAGTGAAGTGTACTTCTCTTGTATTTTGTTGCTACCATTTGCTCGTTGTTTACTAGGCCTCAGGAAGATGCTGGTTCGTTCATCTGGGAAGAAACCAGTAGTCTCAGACCCTGTCACTAATCCTAGGGATTTTCAGGGTTAATAGGGCCTAGGTTTCCGGTGTATGAATATTCCCACCTTCATACCCACAGGAGTCAGGGCTAGTTTAGGGTTTTCTTAGGTGGTCACCATTTCCCTTTCCCTAGCCTTGAGGACTAGTTTCTGGGCATTTTCCTTCTGTTGTCATTCTGGTGTTCCTCCCCTCCCCCTACACTGTGACATTTATATGTTTTAATGTTAATCTGTATAATACATACATCTCCCTTTGTGTACATATGTCCATCTGAAATAATAATGAACGCATAAATTATGCTATATTCTGTTCGCACAAGGCAGAATTCTACAAGGGAGGAGCACAAGGGGGGTATATGTGCGGGTAGTCTTGATCTGACCGGGAGTTCTTGTTAATAGTATTTACTCTGTTTTCCACAGGCATAAGGTCCACTGGAGAAGCTGCACATTACAAAGTGATGACATGGTCTGTCCTGGTAAGGAGATCCTTTTTTTGTGTTGTATACTGCCTTTATTCTGTTTTCCTCTCCTTCCATGCATACATACTTCTCCCACTGTACTCATTTCTACATAGTCCTGGTCGGTGTTAATATTGTCTCTCTATTACAGAAATGTTATCTCATTTGCTGTGTATTACCCCTTAGATATCATTACGGGCCTGGAAAATGTTTACACACCGAGTTTTCCTTATTAATCCATAGATTATCCAATTTTTTTTTCTAAAGCTTGCCATACTGATTCGATGTATGTCAGCCGAACCTGCCGACGATCTAACATGTATGTGGCCTCCCGATTCTCCCCTGATGTCAGATGTTAGGGGGAGATAAGGATCGGCATTGTTGGATTTCAACAGCTTGATCCCTTTGCTCCCAAATTTTTAGACAGTCAAGAAGAGACACTTATGGTTCACTGTGTGCAAGCTAAATTTTTTTCCTGCACACTTTTACACAATATTAGCACAAAAATTATCTGAATATAGATTTTTTTAAGAGCCAACTTGCACCAAATGATGGAATAATACACATGCCGAAGTCTAATATTTAGCTAGGAACCAGTTTTTTAACTAAATGGTGAGTTTATTATTGCAAATCTATTTTCCATGTAAAAAAGAGGAATATTTAAGGAGCAAAGAGGGACAGAGGGACTTTGGTCAAAATGAGGGACTGTCCCTCCATAATAGGGACACTTGGGTGGTGTGCATTTTATTCTCAGGGAGACAGGGAGCTGCCAGAGGAGCCTTGCAGTGCTTCCTCTCCTCTTCCTACTAGAACATGTTCGGCCAGGGAGGCATCTGTGTGGGAAGAAGGAGCTAAGTGGGTGCCATCATCTATATGAGGTGCCCCTGCTTTACACGTTGGATAACCCCTCTAACTAGCATTTGGCAGACTGCTATCTTAAAGGTGTGCAAAACAGCTTTCTCAGGGGCTGCACATGCTGCAAAAAAAGAACAGAACGTATACTCACCTCACCCATCCTTGTCTCCGCTGTTCCAGTGGTCCATATATTCCATGGTCGGAGCCCAGCTGAGGAGGAAAATTTTGGGCAGTGCCATCTCTCTATTCCCCTATTATAACAACAGATCACTGATGTTTTCCAGGGTCAGACCTGCTGTGATCAGCTGATCTCTAGGACGGTTTTCTTTAGAGATGGAGTCGTCTCTTGAATATATCAGTTTACTGTAGGATATTAGAGTCATCAGGACCCTTGAACCTGTACACCAACCAAGTGCCAATTTTTCAGCCCCATGCACACTGCTCTATTGTGAAGTTGTCTTGTGTTTGCTGTCAGGGCCGGACAGGTAATACCCCCGACAGGGAGATTTCACGGTGGGCCGATGCCCAGGGGGGCGCCCAAGACCTCCTCACGACCGTTGGTGGGGTACATAATGATCTGATGCTCTTAGCATTCATTAATGCTGGAAGCATCAGGCACTTATACACCTGGCTTGGACCACAGGTGTCCTCCTGCACTCAACTGTATCATTGTCCTCAGGACAGCGATACAGTTAAATATTGTGGCAAGGGTAGCAGTATTTTGTGCTGCACTGTGGTATTGCTGGCCCTGCCTACTTCTGTTGTCCGTGCCTACTTGTGTTGGTCCTGCCTTCTGTCAATTTGAACCTGCCTACAACATAAGAACATTCTAGTTTTTTTTCCAGTGCCACTTTAAAGGGGTTATCCAACCCCTATAATGACCCCCCTAATGCCTGGGCCCCTCATATAAATTATATTTACCCCACTCCCCGGCACCCATTGTCACTCCTGCTCCCCGCACGGCTGTGATGGGGATGAGCCTCTCTAGCGTCACTCGCGATGCTAGGGAGGCTCATCCCTGTTGCGGCCTGCTATTGGCTGCAATCCACCCCATCCCTTCCTGGATGTTTTGATCCGTGCGTGTGGGGATCAGGAGCGATGCAGGTGTCAGGGAGCAAAGTAATAATAATCTGAGGTGTCTGGGCATTAGGGGGGTTATTACAGGTGTTGGACAACCCCTTTAAGTTCCTAGTCAACCCATGTTTGCTGGTTCAGTTTACGCGGCTATGCTGTGTGCATGCTCCCTTTAGTCATACTCTCTTTCTTACTCTCTACCTTAAGGTTTTGAGACAAAAGATGACATTTACTGCTACTCTCTGGCGAAGGCTTTGCATTACGCTGTATCTCCTCTGACAGTCGGGTTTTACGCACCATGGGGTAGGCGCGAAGATTTCCTTATCAACAAGGTTGAGTGTGAGTATATGGCTTTTTTTGTCAACTGTATGTTGTTGGCGGACTTCTGGTGGACTACCTAGGAATAATCAGTTATAGAAATGGCACACAGAACCATACACTTCATACCACCTTATACCTGACACTCTTTATTTTTTAGCTTTATTATGTATATGACTGTTCTGCATACACCTGTTCCCCTAAATATGCCAAGAGGTTGTCATGTGTTTTACAATCCATTTGAATGTACAACCAAGCTGGGCCATATTCTAACAATAAGCCAAATTGTAGACTAGTAGACCTCCATAAAGCTGCAGGTTACTGGAGGAGGAAGTTTAACTTGTATTAGGGCTCATTCAGACAACCACATCCGTTTTTGCAGTCTGCAAATTATGGATCAGCAAAACACGGATACCGGCCGTGTACGTTCCTCATTTTTGCGGAATGGAACAGCCAGCCATATGAGACAAAATGCGTATTCTTGGCTGCAATTGCAGACAAGAATAGGACATGTTCTAGCTTTTTAGAAATGAATGGGTCTGTGGAACAGATGGATGCGGACACAAACATAGGGTCGTCTGAATGAGCCCTTAAACAGGTTTTCTGATTACCTACTATTGGATAGATCATTAATCTCAAATCACCAAAGTCCGACTCCTGACATAGACAGTGATCACCATTTAAGTGAATGGGAGCAGCGCTGTAGTACCATTCATGGTGACTACCCAGCAGTGGTGTTTCAGCAGACCGTCCAGCAGACAGATGATCTATAGGGGTGCTAGTAGTTGGACCCTCACCGATCTGATAATTATGACCTATCCTATGGCTAGGTTGTCAATATTACAGTCCTGGAAAACCCCTTTTAAAGGAAATACTTGACGAAGGAGCTAAAACCAGTTGTAATTATCTAGGTGCCCTCTGGTGCTTACAACTACCTTTACATTGTTGGCAACAGTGTTCACCTGTACTAATTCCATAGCATCATTCAAAGGGATTCTACAATTTAAAGCAAAATTCCACCATAACAGAAAATTTCATAAAGCAAAGAAAAAAAAAGTTTTTTTTGCAAATACTTTGCTTTACTATTTTTGTATTGATTAAAAACATTCTCGCACTTTGAGTTGCAGTTTTACAGCTGACTATACAATATCTAATGTATTGTTTGAACAGTTTATGTTAATGTCAGACCCCTGCCGTGCCTGCTTCAGTTTACACAAGTTATGTGGTTCCTTGTCATATCCGTGTTCCCTAACTGAGCGCAGTGTAGGTCACATGCAAGTAAAACATCACATAATTATCAAACTCAACAACAGAGCAGGCCATGCATAATGTTACTTACGTTTTTGTGAAAACCTAAAATGAAGGCAACCCTTTTTTAAAGGAGTTGTCTGATCTGGCTGTAAACTGCGCGTTGCACTCTCCATTAATTTCTGTTGGACTTCTGAAAATAGGCGAGTGAATGGAGAACACGCCGCGCATGCGCTTTGCGCTCTCGTTTGTTTTAGGGATTTCATTCTAGAGATAGGTGCGGGTCCCAGAGGTGAGACCTGTACCTATCTGACATTGGTAGCATATCGCTAGGATATGCCTCCAATCTGTGAGATGACACAATCCCTTTAAAGGGAGTCTGTCACCAAAATATGACGTTATACACCACTAACATGGCTCTCTAGCACACCTATCCATGATTCAAATTAATGGTACCTTTGTAATTTTCCATATGCAAATGAGGGCTTGCAAGTGCCCAGGGGAAGGGTGCGGTGTGTAGGTGCCCAGGCTGTTCTACATTTTTTTATGTTACTCCTCCCCAGCCTCTTCCTTGGCCCGCCCTGCAAGTCCCTTGCGTCATCTATAGGAACGGCCGATATCCCGCGCCTGCGCAGTGCACCGCCGGCCCGGACATGCGAACAGTGAAGGCCATTGTGGGCACGGCATCGCTACGTTAGTGCTCATGCGCCAGCAAACGGCGTGAAACCAGTGACTAGGGGGCAGACCAGAAGCAAACAGGAGGACTGGAGGCCGGACCGCTACATGTAGCGACGCCATGCCCACAATGGGTATCACAGTGCGCATGCCCGGGCCGCCCTGCAAGTCCCTTGCGTCATCCACAGGACCAGCCGAGGAAAAGGCTGGGAAGGAGTAATGTAAAAAGAAGGCAGAGCAGCCTGGGCACCTACACACCGAATGCCGCCTGTGGGCACTTGCGAGCCCTCATTTGCATATGGATTAAACTGCATTTTTTCCTGCTGTTGAAAGTCAGAAGAAAATTACAAAGGTACCATTTGAATCATGGATAGGTATGCTAGAGAGCCATGTAAGTGGTGTATAACATCATATTTTGGTGACAGACTCCCTTTATGTCCAACAGAATAAGGACCGCTCTTTTTAAAGTGACTCTCCATTCTTGTTCATTAAAGAGGTTACCGAGTGTGGGACTCTCCTCTACTATGCCCATTTTAATACAACTCAACCTTTGAATCCCAAATGGCAGGGCATTTCAATTGCCACTTTTATGTTTCCAGGAAATACCCCCAAAACGGTCAGAGATTCTTTTTTTGTGCAATTCTGTATAAGTTCCAAATCTGTTAAAGTGAGTCTGTCACCTGCAAAATCAGTAAGCATGCCCCATGTGAGGTGCCCCTAAACATAACCATACATTTCTTAACCACCTCAGCCCCCAGTGCTTAAACACCCTGAAAGACCAGGCCACTTTTTACACTTCTGACCTACACTACTTTCACCGTTTATTGCTCGGTCATGCAACTTACCACCCAAATGAATTTTACCTCCTTTTCTTCTCACTAATAGAGCTTTCATTTGGTGGTATTTCATTGCTGCTGACATTTTTACTTTTTTTGTTATTAATCGAAATTTAACGATTTTTTTGCAAAAAAATGACATTTTTCACTTTCAGTTGTAAAATTTTGCAAAAAAAACGAGATCCATATAGAAATTTTGCTCTAAATTTATTGTTCTACATGTCTTTGATAAAAAAAAAATGTTTGGGTAAAAAAAAAATGGTTTGGGTAAAAGTTATTGCGTTTACAAACTATGGTACAAAAATGTGAATTTCCGCTTTTTGAAGCAGCTCTGACTTTCTGAGCACCTGTCATGTTTCCTGAGGTTCTACAATGGCCAGACAGTACAAACACCCCACAAATGACCCCATTTCGGAAAGTACACACCCTAAGATATTCGCTGATGGGCATAGTGAGTTCATAGAACTTTTTATTTTTTGTCACAAGTTAGCGGAAAATGATGATTTTTTCTTTTTTTTTCTTTTCTTACAAAGTCTCATATTCCACTAACTTGTGACAAAAAATAAAAACTTCTATGAACTCACTATGCCCATCACGAAATACCTTGGGGTCTCTTCTTTCCAAAATGGGGTCACTTGTGGGGTAGTTATACTGCCCTGGCATTCTAGGGGCCCAAATGTGTGGTAAGGAGTTTGAAATCAAATTCTGTAAAAAATGACCTGTGAAATCCGAAAGGTGCTCTTTGGAATATGGGCCCCTTTGCCCACCTAGGCTGCAAAAAAGTGTCACACATCTGGTATCTCTGTATTCAGGAGAAGTTGAGGAATGTGTTTTGGGGTGTCTTTTTACATATACCCATGCTGGGTGAGATAAATATCTTGGTCAAATGCCAACTTTGTATAAAAAAATGGGAAAAGTTGTCTTTTGCCAAGATATTTCTCTCACCCAGCATGGGTATATGTAAAATGACACCCCAAAACACATTCCCCAACTTCTCCTGAGTACGGAGATACCAGATGTGTGACACTTTTTTGCAGCCTAGGTGGGCAAAGGGGCCCATATTCCAAAGAGCACCTTTCGGATTTCACAGGTCATTTTTTACAGAATTTGATTTCAAACTCCTTACCACACATTTGGGCCCCTAGAATGCCAGGGCAGTATAACTACCCCACAAGTGACCCCATTTTGGAAAGAAGACACCCCAAGGTATTCAGTGAGGGGCATGGCAAGTTCCTAGAATTTTTTATTTTTTGTCACAAGTTAGTGGAAAATGATGATTTTTTTTTTTTTTTTTTTCATACAAAGTCTCATATTCCACTAACTTGTGACAAAAAATAAAAACTTCCATGAACTCACTATGCCCATCAGCGAATACCTTGGGGTCTCTTCTTTCCAAAATGGGGTCACTTGTGGGGTAGTTATACTGCCCTGGCATTCTAGGGGCCCAAATGTGTGGTAAGGAGTTTGAAATCAAATTCTGTACAAAATGACCTGTGAAATCCGAAAGGTGCTCTTTGGAATATGGGCCCCTTTGCCCACCTAGGCTGCAAAAAAGTGTCACACATCTGGTATCTCTGTATTCAGGAGAAGTTGAGGAATGTGTTTTGGGGTGTCTTTTTACATATACCCATGCTGGGTGAGATAAATATCTTGGTCAAATGCCAACTTTGTATAAAAAAATGGGAAAAGTTGTCTTTTGCCAAGATATTTCTCTCACCCAGCATGGGTATATGTAAAATGACACCCCAAAACACATTCCCCAACTTCTCCTGAGTACGGAGATACCAGATGTGTGACACTTTTTTGCAGCCTAGGTGGGCAAAGGGGCCCATATTCCAAAGAGCACCTTTCGGATTTCACAGGTCATTTTTTACAGAATTTGATTTCAAACTCCTTACCACACATTTGGGCCCCTAGAATGCCAGGGCAGTATAACTACCCCACAAGTGACCCCATTTTGGAAAGAAGACACCCCAAGGTATTCAGTGAGGGGCATGGCAAGTTCCTAGAATTTTTTATTTTTTGTCACAAGTTAGTGGAAAATGATGATTTTTTTTTTTTTTTTTTTCATACAAAGTCTCATATTCCACTAACTTGTGACAAAAAATAAAAACTTCCATGAACTCACTATGCCCATCAGCGAATACCTTGGGGGCTCTTCTTTCCAAAATGGGGTCACTTGTGGGGTAGTTATACTGCCCTGGCATTCTAGGGGCCCAAATGTGTGGTAAGGAGTTTGAAATCAAATTCTGTACAAAATGACCTGTGAAATCCGAAAGGTGCTCTTTGGAATATGGGCCCCTTTGCCCACCTAGGCTGCAAAAAAGTGTCACACATCTGGTATCTCTGTATTCAGGAGAAGTTGAGGAATGTGTTTTGGGGTGTCTTTTTACATATACCCATGCTGGGTGAGATAAATATCTTGGTCAAATGCCAACTTTGTATAAAAAAATGGGAAAAGTTGTCTTTTGCCAAGATATTTCTCTCACCCAGCATGGGTATATGTAAAATGACACCCCAAAACACATTCCCCAACTTCTCCTGAGTACGGAGATACCAGATGTGTGACACTTTTTTGCAGCCTAGGTGGGCAAAGGGGCCCATATTCCAAAGAGCACCTTTCGGATTTCACAGGTCATTTTTTACAGAATTTGATTTCAAACTCCTTACCACACATTTGGGCCCCTAGAATGCCAGGGCAGTATAACTACCCCACAAGTGACCCCATTTTGGAAAGAAGAGACCCCAAGGTATTCGCTGATGGGCATAGTGAGTTCATGGAAGTTTTTATTTTTTGTCACAAGTTAGTGGAATATGAGACTTTGTATGAAAAAAATAAAATAAAAAAAAAATCAGCATTTTCCACTAACTTGTGACAAAAAATAAAAAATTCTAGGAACTCGCCATGCCCCTCACGGAATACCTTGGGGTGTCTTCTTTCCAAAATGGGGTCACTTGTGGGGTAGTTATACTGCCCTGGCATTTTCCAGGGGCCCTAATGTGTGGTAAGTAGGTAAATGACCCGTTAAATCCTAAAGGTGCTCTTTGGAATATGGGCCCCTTTGCCCACCTAGGCTGCAAAAAAGTGTCACACATGTGGTATCTCCGTATTCAAGAGAAGGTGGGGAATGTGTTTTGGGGTGTCATTTTACATATACCCTTGCTGGGTGAGAGAAATATCTTGGCAAAAGACAACTTTTCCCATTTTTTTATACAAAGTTGGCATTTGACCAAGATATTTCTCTCACCCAGCATGGGTATATGTAAAATGACACCCCAAAACACATTCCCCAACTTCTCCTGAGTACGGAGATACCAGATGTGTGACACTTTTTTGCAGCCTAGATGCGCAAAGGTGCCCAAATTCCTTTTAGGAGGGCATTTTTAGACATTTGGATACCAGACTTCTTCTCACGCTTTGGGGCCCCTAGAATGCCAGGGCAGTATAAATACCCCACATGTGACCCCATTTTGGAAAGAAGACACCCCAAGGTATTCAATGAGGGGCATGGCGAGTTCATAGAAATTTTTTTTTTTTGGCACAAGTTAGCGGAAATTGATATTTTTAATTTTTTTCTCACAAAGTCTCCCTTTCCGCTAACTTTGGACAAAAATTTCAATCTTTCATGGACTCAATATGCCCCTCACGGAATACCTGGGGGTGTCTTTCCGAAATGGGGTCACATGTGGGGTATTTATACTGCCCTGGCATTCTAGGGGCCCTAAAGCGTGAGAAGAAGTCTGGAATATAAATGTCTAAAAAATTTTACGCATTTGGATTCCGTGAGGGGTATGGTGAGTTCATGTGAGATTTTATTTTTTGACACAAGTTAGTGGAATATGAGACTTTGTAAGAAAAAAAAATAATAATTCCGCTAACTTGGGCCAAAAAAATGTCTGAATGGAGCCTTACAGAGGGTGATCAATGACAGGGGGGTGATCAATGACAGGGGGGGGTGATCAATGACAGGGGTGGTGATCAATGACAGGGGGGTGATCAATGACAGGGGGGTGATCAGGGAGTCTATATGGGGTGATAACCACAGTCATTGATCATGCCCCTGTAAGGCTTCATTCAGACGTCCGTATGCGTTTTGCGGATCCGATCCATCTATCAGTGCATCCGTAAAAATCATGCGGACATCTGAATGGAGCTTTACAGGGGGGTTGATCAATGACAGGGGTGTAATCAATGACAGGGGGGTGATCAGGGAGTCTATATGGGGTGATAACCACAGTCATTGATCATGCCCCTGTAAGGCTTCATTCAGACGTCCGGATGCGTTTTGCGGATCCGATCCATCTATCAGTGCATCCGTAAAAATCATGCGGACATCTGAATGGAGCTTTACAGGGGGGTAATCAATGACAGGGGGGTAATCAATGACAGGGGGGTGATCAGGGAGTCTATATGGGGTGATCACCACAGTCATTGATCACGCCCCTGTAAGGCTTCATTCAGACGTCCGGATGCGTTTTGCGGATCCGATCCATCTATCAGTGCATCCGTAAAAATCATGCGGACATCTGAATGGAGCTTTACAGGGGGGTGATCAATGACAGGGGGGTAATCAATGACAGGGGGGTGATCAGGGAGTCTATATGGGGTGATCACCACAGTCATTGATCATGCCCCTGTAAGGCTTCATTCAGACGTCCGGATGCGTTTTGCGGATCCGATCCATCTATCAGTGCATCCGTAAAAATCATGCGGACATCTGAATGGAGCTTTACAGGGGGGTGATCAGGGAGTCTATATGGGGTGATCACCACAGTCATTGATCACGCCCCTGTAAGGCTTCATTCAGACGTCCGGATGCGTTTTGCGGATCCGATCCATCTATCAGTGGATCCGTAAAAATCATGCGGACGTCTGAATGGAGCTTTACAGGGGGGTAATCAATGACAGGGGGGTAATCAATGACAGGGGGGTGATCAGGGAGTCTATATGGGGTGATCACCACAGTCATTGATCACACCCCTGTAAGGCTTCATTCAGACGTCCGGATGCGTTTTGCGGATCCGATCCATCTATCAGTGGATCCGTAAAAATCATGCGGACATCTGAATGGAGCTTTACAGGGGGTTGATCAATGACAGGGGGTAATCAATGACAGGGGGGTGATCAGGGAGTCTATATGGGGTGATCAGGGGCTAATAAGGGGTTAATAAGTGACGGGGGGGGGTGTAGTGTAGTGTAGTGGTGCTTGGTGGTACTTTACTGAGCTACCTGTGTCCTCTGGTGGTCGATCCAAACAAAGGGGACCACCAGAGGACCAGGTAGCAGGTATATTAGACGCTGTTATCAAAACAGCGTCTAATATACCTGTTAGGGGTTAAAAAAAACACATCTCCAGCCTGCCAGCGAACGATCGCCGCTGGCAGGCTGGAGATCAACTCTCTTACCTTCCGTTCCTGTGAGCGCGCGCGCCTGTGTGCGCGCGTTCACAGGAAGTCTCGCGTCTCGCGAGATGACGCATATATGCGTGACTGTGCGCAGCGCTGCCACCTCCGGAACGCGATCCTGCGTTAGGCGGTCCGGAGGTGGTTAAAGAGTCACTGTACTTCCATACAATTTTATTTTGTTTAATAGAAATTTTCTAAATTACTTCATTTAAAAATCTGCCTGCATCTACCTAAAAAAAAAAGCCACTAGGGGTCTCACTTCCACCTTAGTTGCGGTCCACTGCCTTTTGTAAGAGAAGAACCACCCCTAGTAACACAGATGGTTGAGAGGAAGTGGGGGCTTGTCAGAGCTAGCTGAGATCCTGATAAAAGAACTGCTTCTACACTGCTTCTGAGGGTCACAGGAGTGTCCTGCCTTTCTGTGTGATCTTCCCCTCTTTATCTGTTTTGTGAGCTCCAGAGCAGAAAACAATCAAAGTGGGCAGTAAAGGAAAGTACGCCAAAGCTGTATAGTGCTGGCAGATTCCACAGAAGGGAGATACCTCCTGCTTGTGACAGAAATGCAAATAGCTGTGCAGCCGAAGAAGGTAATAATTAGACTGAAAAAGACATTAAGGAAGCCCAAAAAAGACCTACTCTTTCCCAGGTTTGATTGTACAATTAAGCACAGGAATTATGCAGACTTTTTTTTTGAAAACTCATGTACGCTTTAAGAAAATCAAGTCCTGTAATCCTTAGAAATGCATCTTTTTATTTTCATGCAAACAAGCTTTTCGGTGGGACCATTCTCTTCGGTGTCTGCATCATTGCTAGAGGCTCTGAAATCTTAGGGACTGTCAATCTAATACCATAAGAGCGACATTACTGGCTGAGAAATGGTGCACCAATAACCTTATTGGCATTAAAATAAAAAGAAGCATTTCTCAGGATTAGAGGACCGAATTTTCACGAGAAAGGTATGGTAATGTTTTGGGTTACCTACCCTACAAGGAGGTATACTTATGTTCAAACAGATTTTGGAGGTGACAGACTCAATTTAAGTCATGCCTACGATAAAGTCTACAAAAGATGGGCCACCAGTTATACAGTCAATTTGACTATGATTTCAGAGCAATCAGCACAATCAGTGACTGATGCCTGTAGTTAAATGTTGGAGCCGTTTAAATGAACTGAATAGAGGGCAATGGTAGTGATGTCACATTTTACACATTTTAGGAAATTATCGGTAACAAAATATTAATAAATAATTCCTAAAGATGTAGAATTAAATTTTACACTTTGGTTGCAGCGTATCTTTGTCTTGAAGGATTGAAGAAAGATGGACTAGAAGAAGAGAGAACTGGACTGAGGATAAGAAAACGCACAGGAAAAGACCTCATCAAACTCATCTTTCTTATGACATTTTACCATCCAGTAATCACAGAAACACACAAGCAGCGAACGAATATACATTATTGTTTCATCCGGTTTAGTGCATGGGAGTTCGCTGGTAGTGACCAGCTTTGGGCTGGGCTAGTTACCACACTTTGTGATGGTATTGAAAACTGTTTTGGTCTGGCACCTATTAGCATTTATAGAGCAGTAAGTACAAAAACTAAAATCATAGATGCTCCACTCAAACAGGAATGGGTTAGTAAGAAATTCCTATGTCTCCCACTTTGGGTTGCTATTCTGTTGGCGATCTTTATTGCAGTTGCAGTGGGTGCTTCAATCCTGATTTTTGGCTTTCCATTGGGTGATCTCTCAGGAAATATGTTAGCTGCCGTTCAAGGTGTTGGGTCATCTGTGGTTGGCATATCTTTGATAATAGCACTGAAAGTAGGTATTAAGGTGGTCAAAAATGTCATTGTCACTCAGAAGGGTATAGTGCAACAAAAAATGAATAGAACAGATATGAGCTCCCAGTTGGGTTTCATGAGTGATGTGAGGAAGGAGGTTAAAACCATCACCAGTTACCTCCAACTCATGGAAGTCTTCCAAAGGCAAAAAATTAGAGTTGTACTTGAGATCACCAACTTAGACAAATGCATGCCGGACAAAGTGGTTGGGGTTCTAAATGCCATGAATATCCTCCTATCTGATGCAAATGCCCCATTTATTTCCATTTTGTCTGTGGATCCAAGTATCATTGTAGAATGTGTCGAAAGCTCGGACCTCTTGAAAGGTATGGCCAACAATGGCTATGAGTTCTTGAACCGCATAATAACATTACCTTTTTGTATCCCGAAAATGGACTGTGACACAAAATTATCCTTGCTAAGAAGTATTATTGAAGGGACAGATGAAGTAATTAGAGATAAAGAACAAGGACAAAAAAAAACTAACACAGGTGTTAATACCGTTGATATGCCAACAGCAGTAAAAGGTTCATATGAGCTGGAGCCCAACAGCTCCTTCCTAGATAAAGGACCAAGCGCAAAAAATTTAATAGATGAAGCCCTTGGGTATTTTTTTCAGGAGCATATGCGTGAGTATATTACTGACAACGCTGTTCATATCAAAAGGATGGTAAATACTATCACCATAACCATCAGACTGATGATCCGGGAAGTACCAAGAAGCCAAATACAACCCCGCAAAGTTACAGAATGGGTGCTCCTGGCAACCCACTGGCCATGTCGGCTCAGCTGGATATTGCAGTGCATTGAGGACGAGCAACAGAATATGTCCCTGGAAGGACAACAAACTGACTCTTCATACTCCAGAACGTTCCTTTGGGATGTTTTTGAGAAGACTTTGGAGGAACTGAACGCCATAAAGACAAGTCTGAAACAACTACTGGAGTTGGATGGTGATCCACAGATCTTCCACCATTTATTACGTGATAACTTTACTGTAGAAGATGCCAACTTCTTTCTGCCATTTACTGTTAATTTAGATACCTCCATTAAAAGACAAATGGAACTGCTAAGAGGCAGTAATAACATGTGGGAATCCAAAAAGAGCAACCGACTTACCGTAAAGTCTCTGCTGAACATGAGTGTGGATGAGGTGTGCGAAGAGGTAAGTGTGAAATCTTTTGTCTGTTATTTACTATTATATTAGGCTGGGTTCCCAACTAACTGAACTGAATGGAGCAGAACAGACCCCATTGACTATAATAAGGTCTGGTTGGTTTCTGTTTAGGGTGGCATTTTTTTTTTACCAGACAAAGTGTCCTGCATATAGCGGAACACCGCCGCCTCTTCATAAAAAAAACAACAACTATTAAGCAGCACACGGAAGGGGAGTTGCCAGAGAAAAATGGAGGGAGGGGACTCAAGTTGGGTAGAAAGCCTCGAGTCTATGATGCACTTAATCCACCCTTGAGCGTAGGGTGAAGGTTGGTCAGAGTATTGCCTCATACAGGTCCGTTACTGTATACTGGAGCTTGTGTTTACTCTTCTACTCCAAGTCCTGAAATAATGGATTATCCACATTTTTTTATCCTTGATGAGCATCACTCATCCAGTGCAATGCTTCTCTATGATAAAACCTTTATTTTCTATTTTTCAGATGAATAAACTTGGTTTTCGAGAAGAGAACGTCCAAATGTACAAGCAGAAGATTAAGGACCACAACTTGAGTGGCAAAGCACTTGTCTACAGTGATATTAATGAGATAAAAAATGTGATGGAAATGGGTCTCGGAGACTGGACATTGTTCAGTGTGTACTTCTTTGGGGCTCTTCCGTCAGCTCCTACTGCCCCTGCAACTGCCCCAGTTATTGGAAAGCAAGAGGCGCCATAACTTGGTGCAGAATCTATAGAGAATGTCTTAAAAGGGAGCAGGATATCTCTATTTATCAGATGAGAACTTTTAACATTTCACATGTTCGTTGAATTCTTACTCTCATTATCTAAGTTCTGGTTAATAGAAATGGAGGAAGTCATATTACACCCTCTCCACTCCAGGACCAGGTGTAATGATGTTTTCACAGCCTGGTCCTGTCAATCAAAGTGCAGAGGGCGCGGCAGTTGCAGAGAGAGTGGAGCCTCTAAGAGTAAAGGCAACGTCCCTGTTGCTCCTAGAGGCTCATTTGCATATAATAAAACATCATATTTCTCAGCAATGTGGGCACATATGAACATGGGACCAACACAGATGCCTTCAGCTGCCAAGTGCACATGTAACAGGTCAGCCAGTGTCATAGGTACAAATCGTCTGACAGAAGCCCTTTAAATATCATGATTTTATATATATAGTCATCTAATGGCTGGGGGTAAATAGTGAAGCACATCACATACTCCATAGTTTGTTACATTTTTCCAGGCATCACCTTCCTTTATAAATTGTTCTATTAAAAGGGATAATCGAAATAAAGATTCCCATAAAAATATCCTCTTCGAATATCCCAAAGAGACCCACTTCACGCAGAAAAGATATTGAAATTCCAATAATCTTAGAAAGGTCTCTGATCTCATACAAACACCTAGGATACAATCCGACCCATCTTACTTAATCTGAGTGGTGTTAGCATTGATTAACAATATAGAGGTGAATACGTTGATTGTTGGTTGGCGGGGAAACAAATAAAGATCTTTCCAAAACTTCATGAAATGTTTCATTTTCATCTATTCAAAAAAAGGGGAATGAGAAATGTTTGCCATAAGTAAATGGGAAAATAAGGTTGAACTTAAACCATGGGGGCCCTCAGATTTGAGGATGTCAATCAGAATGTATTCAGACACACAAGGTCTGAGTAAGCAAAGCATGATGAAAAAATTGTGAGCTAGGGACATTATAACTTATTTGGACTTGTTCAAAGAACATGAATACATCGTTAGTAAATGGATCCCCTACCACAAAGATGCCATATTGTTCCCACTGATGGGCGTCCGGTAACATATTCAGCTCCGATAAGGAGGGCTTGAGCCATAAAGGCATGTCAGCCATATCAGAGAACTTCTGTACCTCGCCTCCAAAACGGTTGAGACAACCTATGCACTGGTAAGGGTGGTATTACACTACTCAATTGTCGGGCACTGGAAGCGCCGATGGATGATAATCATCCATCGCCACTTGTTTGCATTAGCCTGATTACACTGGAGGATACAAACTTTAAATGAGGGAGGAGCGATTGCTACCTCAGGCGTTCTTCCCTCCTTATTCTCTTCTATAGATGATCGGCAGCACATCCCTGATTACATAGAGACGTGATGCCAATAATCAGCTATTTTTCATCCTGATCAAATATGCGCATCAGCTGATGAACGAGTGTTTGCCCCTTCAGCTGCTCGATTATTCAGGCAATTATCGGGAACAAGCATTCGTATTCCTGATAGTTGTCCTGAAATCGTGCAGTCTAATAGGGTCGTAAGAAAAGCCTGGAGGCTATCAACTGACTTTAAAATACATGCAATAGTGATGAGATGTCAAGAATAGTTGTGAATGGGCCTCGGGGCCCACCAGAGGATCCCATGTCACCCTAAATCTAAGATATCTTAATAGGCTAATGAGTCATGTGTGAGGAAACCCAAGTTTGTGCAGGTAACACCATCAAAACACATGGAGAACATTAAAATGATATGCAGATGCTGACACTGGCCAGATTCCAACCGAGGACCCCAGTGCTGAGCACTGAACACAGATATGAACTAATAGGAAATGATGACTATATGGAGTGTTGAAGAAAAAAAACACAAGGCAACAGCCCTCTGCAAACCAAATTAAGTACAATAATGCCATAATTATAGAAAATATTCTGTTGCTAATACTACGCTTATTTTGTAAAAATGAAAATGTATTTGCCAAGAATCTCAAATTTACTAAATTCACGTAGCAGTAGCAACAGAATATTTTCTATAATTATGAAAATATTGTACTTTATTTGGTTTGCAGAGTGCTGATGCATTGTGTTTTTTTTCTTCGTGTTTCTAGCCATGGCAGCGCGCACCTGTGCAGTTATGTGGAGTGTTGGTCAGCCATCATGACATCGTTGAATAGCACTCACCACTTCGTATTAGGGCTCATGCATACGGCCGTTGTCTGGCCGTGCCCGCAAACAGCGGGTCAGCAATATATGGGCACCGGCCGAGTGCACACCGTATCACGGATGCGGACCCATTCACTTGAATGGGTCCGCAATCCAGAAGGAACGGTGTGCTTCCGTGGGGTTTCTCTCCGTGCATGCACTACTTTTTTGCAGTGCGGTCCATCGGATGCAGATTCAAGTGAATGGGTCCTGCGTCTGCATATGGCGGCCCTACGGTCGGTGCCTGTGCATTGCGGACCGCAGCACGGGCCAGGCCAGCACACGTTCGTGTGCGTGAGCCCTTATATTATAAACTGTACTGGCACTTTGCCCCTTGAGTTCAGTAGTCATTGTGTGCCATAGAATAGTGACACAATCCAAGGCAAGGTTAGCTTGGGTACATGACATATCGATAGGATGTGCCATAAATGTCCGATAGGTACAGGTTCCCTGTGCTGCTCGAGGAAGTGTCTAATTTATGACAAGTCCCTACTGGAGTAGTTTTCACTCCTCTTTTATGCCTGCTTTCAGGCGTAAATGTAAATTTGCCGGGACCAATATCCCAGTTCCCGGAACCCATTGTTAAAACGTCCTGGGGCAAAATATTGTTGCATGGATGTTTAAAAAGTCACAAAAAAGTGGACTTTTTACGTGATGCTGACACTTCCTGATCCCCCTTGCCGCTAGCATGTCCGCAATATACCTGTCCCATAGCTCTGTGTGGTTTTATTTAGGGGAAAAAATGATTTTATATATATGTAAATCAGCCTGGTATGGAGCCCAAGGGGCTGCACTAACCGTTCTGGAGCCCAGCCATGCCCCCCTATTTTTATTCTTATTTCTGTACTGTTTTTTAGTAGGGCCATGTGCTTATATGTCTATTTATTTTTTCTAGATATCACAATTTTCTGTACATGTTTTTGTATCCATTTGTATTAATGTCTTACACTGAGTTTGGCTTTTTAAGTGTTAACAGTTATTGTGCCGGGTGTGTTCTCTCTGGGCCATGTGACCTGCTGATTGCATGGTCAGGTGCTTGGGGAGCACATAAGGCACAATCCTTTGCAAGTTTCACATGTCATGAGGAAGGACCAAAATTGTTATATGGTCTGAAACGCGTTGACGAAACTGTCCTGTATGAAGATTTTAACCGCATCAATAAAAAGTTTTTCCTGCTTAGACGTGGAGCTGGATTTGTTCAACTGCAACCAGGTGCGGTATCCTTGCTCGTCTAGCAGAGGAACAGGTGAGAGCTGCCTTTACCATTATTGTTCTCAGGGAGACGCTGGTTCGTTCATCTGGGAAGGAACCAGTAGTCTCAGAACCTGTCACTAATCCTAGGGCTTTTCAGGGTTACTAGGGCCTAGGTTTCCGGTGTATGAATATTCTCCCCTTAAGGGTCTATTCATACTGACAGGAGTCAGGGCTAGTTTAGGGTTTCCATAGGTGGTCACCATTTCCCTTTACCTAGCCTTGAGGCCTAGCTCCTGGTCATTTTCCTTCTGTTGTCATTCTGGTGTTCCTCCCCTCCCCCTACACTGTGACACTTATATGTTTTAATGTTAATCTGTATAATGCATACATCTCCTTATGTATACATACATCCATCTGAAATAATAATGAATGCATAAATTATGCTATATTCTGTTTGCACAAGGCAGAATCCTACAATGGAGGAGCACAAAGGGGGTATATGTGCGGTTGGTCTTGATCTTACCGGGAGATCTTGTTAATAGTATTTTCTCTGTTTTCCACAGGTATAAGGTCCTCTGGAGAAGCTGCACATTACAAAGTGATGACATGGTGTGTCCTGGTAAGGAGATCCTTTTTTTGTGTTGTATACTGCCTTTATTCTGTTTTCCTCTCCCCCCATGCATACATACTTCTCCCACTGTACTCATTTCTACATAGTCCTGGTCGGTGTTAATATTGTCTCTCTATTAGAGAAATGTTATCTCATTTGCTGTGTATTACCCCTTAGATATCATTACTGGCCTGGCAAATGTTCACACACCGAGTTTTCCATATTAATCCATAGATGATCCCATTTTTTTTTAAAGCTTGCCATACTGTTTCGATGTATGTCAGCCGAACCTGCCGACGATCTAACATGTATGTGGCCTCCCGATTCTCCCCTGATGTCAGATGTTAGGGGGAGATAAGGATCGGCCATGTTGGATTTCAACTGCTTGATCACTTTGCTCCCAACTTTTTAGAAGGTCAAGAAGAGACACTTATGGTTCACTGTGTGCAAGCTCCATTTTTTTCCTGCACACTTATTACACAATATTAGCACAAAAATTATCTGAATAAAGATTTTTTTTTAAGAGCCAACTTGCACCAAATGATGGAATAATACACATGCCGGAGTCTAATATTCAGCTAGGAACCAGTTTTTTAACTAAATGTTGAGTTTATTATTGCAAATCTATTTTCCATGTAAAAAAGAGGAGTATTTAAGGAGCAAAGAGGGACAGAGGGACTTCGGTCAAAAGGAGGGACTGTCCCTCTATAATAGGGACACTTGGGTGACATTTTATTCTCAGGGAGACAGGGAGCTGCCAGAGGAGCCTTGCAGTGCTTCCTCTCCTCTTCCTACTAGAACATGTTCGGTTAGGGAGGCATCTGTGTGGGAAGAAGGAGCTAAGTGGGTGCTATCATCTATATGAGGTGCCCCTGCTTTACACATTGGATAACCCCTCTAACTAGCATTTGGCAGACTGCTATCTTAAAGGTGTGCAAAACAGTGCAAAAAAAAAAAAAAAAAAGAAAGCTTCCTCCGGGGCTTAACATGCTGTAAAAAAAGAACAGAACGTATACTCACCTCACCCATCCTTGTCTCCGCTGTTCCAGTGGTCCATATATTCCATGGTCGGAGCCCAGCTGAGGAGGAAAATTTTGGGCAGTGCCATCTCTCTATTCCCCCCATTATAACAGCAGATCACTGATGTTTTCCAGGGTCAGACCTGCTGTGATCAGCTGATCTCTAGGACGGAGTCGTCTCTGGAATATACTGTAGAATTTACTGTAGGATATTAGAGTCATCAGGACCCTTGAACCTGTACACCAACCAAGTGCCAATTTTTCAGCCCCATGCACCCTGCTCTATTGTATGGTAATACACGCTACAGGGAGATTTCACAGTGGACCGATGTCCAGGGGGGCACCCAAGCCCTCCTCACGACCATTGGTGGGGTACATAATGATCTGATGCTCTTAGCATTCATTAATGCTGGAAGCATCAGGCATTCATGCACCTGGCTTGGACCACAGGTCTCCTCCTGCATTCAACTGTATCATTGTCCTCAGGACAGCGATACAGTTGAATATTGTGGCAAGGGTAGCAGTATTTTGTGCTGCACTGTGGTATTGCTGGCCCTGCCTACTGCTGTTGTCCGTGCCTACTTGTAATGGTCCTGCCTTCTGTCAATTTGAACCTGCCTACAACATAAAAACATTCTAGTTTTTTATTTTTCCAGTGCCACTTTAATGGGGTTATCCAACCCCTATAATGACCCCCCTATTGTCTGGGCCCCTCATTATACTTACCCCACTCCCCGGCACCCGTTGTCACTCCTGCTCCCTGCACGGCTGCGACGGGGATGAGCCTCGCTAGTGTCGCCCGCGATGCTAGGGAGGCTCATCCCTGTTGCGGTCTGCTGTTGGCTGCAACCCCCCCTTCCTGGATGTTTTGATCCGTGCATGTGGGGAGCAGGAGCGACGCAGGTGTCAGGGAGCAGAGTAAGTATAATCTATATGAGGTGTCTGGGCATTAGGGGGGTCATTACAGGTGTTGGATAACCCCTTTAACCACTTCCCGTCACACTAACGCCGAAAGGCGTCATCTCTGCGGCACTCCCAGGTCACACTAACGCCGATTGGCGTCATCTCGCGTGAGCCGAGATTTCCTGTGAACGCGCGCACACAGGCGCGCACGTTCACAGGATCGGAAGGTAAGCGAGTGGATCTCCAGCCTGCAAGCGGCGATCGTTCGCTGGCAGGCTGGAGATGCGATTTTTTTAACCCCTAACAGGTATATTAGGCGCTGTTTTGATAACAGCATCTAATATACCTGCTACCTGGTCCTCTGGTGGTCCCTTTTGTTTGGATCGACCACCAGAGGACACAGGTAGCTCAGTAATATGTAGCACCAAGCACCACACTACACTACACCCCCCTGTCACTTATTAACCCCTTATTCACCCCTGATCACCCCATATAGACTCCCTGATCACCCCCCTGTCATTGATCACCCCCCTGTAAGGCTCCATTCAGATGTCTGTATGTGTTTTGCGGATCCGATCCATGTATCCGTGGATCCGTAAAAAACATACAGACGTCTGAATGGAGCCTTACGGGGGGGTGATCAATGACAGGGGGGTGATCACCCCATATAGACTCTCTGATCACCCCCCTGCCATTGATCACCCCCCTGTCATTGATCACCCCCTTGTAAGGCTCCATTCAGACGTCCGTATGATTTTTACGGATCCACTGATACATGGATCGGATCCGCAAAACACATACGGACGTCTGAATGGAGCCTTACAGAGGGGTGATCAATGACGGGGGTGATCACACCATATAGACTCCCTGATCACCCCCCCCCCCCCGTCATTGATCACCCCCCTGTAAGGCTCAATTCAGACGTCCGTATGATTTTTACGGATCCACTGTTACATGGATCGGATCCGCAAAACACATACGGACGTCTGAATGGAGCCTTACAGGGGGGTGATCACCCCATATAGACTCCCTGATCACCCCCCTGTCATTGATCACCCCCCTGTAAGGCTCAATTCAGACGTCCGTATGATTTTTACGGATCCACTGATACATGGATCAGATCCGCAAAACACATTCGGACGTCTGAATGGAGCCTTACAGAGGGGTGATCAATGACGGGGGTGATCACACCATATAGACTCCCTGATCACCCCCCCGTCATTGATCACCCCCCTGTAAGGCTCCATTCAGACGTCCGTATGATTTTTACGGATCCACTGTTACATGGATCGGATCCGCAAAACACATACGGACGTCTGAATGGAGCCTTACAGGGGGGTGATCAATGACAGGGGGGTGATCACCCCATATAGACTCCCTGATCACCCCCCTGTCATTGATCACCCCCCCTGTAAGGCTCCATTCAGACGTCCGTATGATTTTTACGGATCCACTGATACATGGATCGGATCCGCAAAACACATACGGACGTCTGAATGGAGCCTTACAGGGGGGTGATCACCCCATATAGACTCCCTGATCACCCCCCCTGTCATTGATCACCCCCCTGTCATTGATCACCCCCCTGTCATTGATCACCCCCCTGTAAGGCTCCATTCAGACGTCCGTATGATTTTTACGGATCCACTGATACATGGATTGAATCCGCAAAACACATACGGACATCTGAATGGAGCCTTACAGGGGGGTGATCAATGACAGGGGGGTGATCACCCCATATAGACCTCCTGATCACCCCCCTGTCATTGATCACCCCCCTGTAAGGCTCCATTCAGATGTCCGTATGTGTTTTGCGGATCCGATCCATGTATCCGTGGATCCGTAAAAAACATACGGACGTCTGAATGGAGCCTTACAGGGAGGGGGATTTAATGACAGGGGGGTGATCACCCCATATAGACTCCCTGATCACCCCCCTGTCATTGATCACCCCCCTGTCATTGATCACCCCCCTGTAAGGCTCCATTCAGATGTCCATATGTGTTTTGCGGATCCGATCCATGTATCCGTGGATCCGTAAAAAACATACGGACGTCTGAATGGAGCCTTACAGGGGGGTGATCAATGACAGGGGGTTGATCACCCCATATAGACTCCCTGATCACCCCCCTGTCATTGATCACCCCCCTGTAAGGCTCCATTCAGACATTTTTTTGGCCCAAGTTAGCGGAAATTTTTTATTTTATTTTTTTCTTACAAAGTCTCATATTCCACTAACTTGTGTCAAAAAATAAAATCTCACATGAACTCACCATACCCCTCACGGAATCCAAATGCGTAAAATTTTTTAGACATTTATATTCCAGACTTCTTCTCACGCTTTAGGGCCCCTAAAATGCCAGGGCAGTATAAATACCCCACATGTGACCCCATTTCAGAAAGAAGACACCCCAAGGTATTCGCTGAGGGGCATATTGAGTCCATGAAAGATTGAAATTTTTGTCCCAAGTTAGCGGAAAGGGAGACTTTGTGAGAAAAAAAATAAAATAAATTTTTTTTCGCTAACTTGTGGCAAAAAAAAATAAATTGAACTCGCCATGCCCCTCATTGAATACCTTGGGGTGTCTTCTTTCCAAAATGGGGTCACATGTGGGGTATTTATACTGCCCTGGCATTTTAGGGGCCCTAAAGCGTGAGAAGAAGTCTGGGATCCAAATGTCAAAAAATGCCCTCCTAAAAGGAATGTGGGCCCCTTTGCGCATCTAGGCTGCAAAAAAGTGTCACACATCTGGTATCGCCGTACTCAGGAGAAGTTGGGCAATGTGTTTTGGCGTGTCATTTTACATATACCCATGCTGGGTGAGAGAAATATCTCGGTCAAATGCCAACTTTGTATAAAAAAATTTGAAAAGTTGTCTTTTGCCGAGATATTTATCTCACCCAGCATGGGTATTTGTAAAATGACACCCCAAAACACATTGCCCAACTTCTCCTGAGTACGGCAATACCACATGTGTGACACTTTATTGCAGCCTAGGTGGGCAAAGGGGCCCACATTCCAAAGAGCACCTTTCGGATTTCACCGGCCATTTTTTACAGATTTTGATTTCAAACTACTTCTCACGCATTCGGGCCCCTAAAATGCCAGGGCAGTATAACTACCCCATAAGTGACCCCATTTTCGAAAGAAGACACCCCCAGGTATTTCGTGATGGGCATAGTGAGTTCATGGAAGTTTTTATTTTTTGTCACAAGTTAGTGGAATATGAGACTTTGTAAGAAAAAAAAAAAAAATCATCATTTTCCGCTAACTTGTGACAAAAATAAATAAATTCTAGGAACTCGCCATGCCCCTCACGGAATACCTTGGGGTGTCTTTTTTCCAAAATGGGGTCACTTGTGGGGTAGTTATACTGCCCTGGCATTTTAGGGGCCCAAATGTGTGCGAAGTAGTTTGAAATGTGTAAAAAATGGCCGGTGAAATCCTAAAGGTGCTCTTTGGAATGTGGGCCCCTTTGCCCACCTAGGCTGCAAAAAAGTGTCACACATGTGGTATTGCCGTACTCAGGAGAAGTTGGGGAATGTGTTTTGGGGTGTCATTTTACATATACCCATGCTGGGTGAGATAAATATCTTGGTCAAATGCCAACTTTGTATAAAAAAATGGAAAAGTTGTCTTTTGCCGAGATATTTCTCTCACCCAGCATGGGTATATGTAAAAAGACACCCCAAAAAACATTGCCCAACTTCTCCTGAGTACGGCGATACCAGATGTGTGACACTTTTTTTCAGCCTAGGTGGGCAAAGGGGCCCACATTCCAAAGAGCACCTTTAGGATTTCACCGGCCATTTTTTACAGATATTGATTTCAAACTACTTACCACACATAAGGGCCCCTAGAATGCCAGGGCAGTATAACTACCCCACAAGTGACCCCATTTTGGAAAGAAGACACCCCAAGGTATTTCGTGATGGGCATAGTGAGTTCATGGAAGTTTTTATTTTTTGTCACAAGTTAGTGGAATATGAGACTTTGTAAGGAAAAAAAAAAATCATCATTTTCCGCTAACTTGTGACAAAAAATAAAAAGTTCTATGAACTCACTATGCCCATCAGGGAATACTTTAGGGTGTCTACTTTCCGAAATGGGGTCATTTGTGGGGTGTTTGTACTGTCTGGCCATTGTAGAACCTCAGGAAACATGACAGGTGCTCAGAAAGTCAGAGCTGCTTCAAAAAGCGGAAATTCACATTTTTGTACCATAGTTTGTAAACGCTATAGCTTTTACCCAAACCATTTTTTTTTTACCCAAACATTTTTTTTTTATCAAAGACATGTAGAACAATAAATTTAGAGAAAAATTTATATATGGATGTCGTTTTTTTTGCAAAATTTTACAACTGAAAGTGAAAAATTTCATTTTTTTGCAAAAAAATCTGTAAATTTCGATTAATAACAAAAAAAGTAAAAAATGTCAGCAGCAATGAAATACCACCAAATGAAAGCTCTATTAGTGAGAAGAAAAGGAGGTAAAATTCATTTGGGTGGTAAGTTGCATGACCGAGCAATAAACCGCTAAAGTTGTGGAGTGCCAATTTGTAAAAAAGGGCCTGGTCATTAGGGGGGTATAAACCTGTGGTCCTTAAGTGGTTAAGTTCCTAGTCAACCCATGTTTGCTGGTTCAGTTTACGCGGCTATGCTGTGTGCATGCTCCCTTTAGTCATACTCTCTTTCTTACTCTCTACCTTAAGGTTTTGAGACAAAAGATGACATCTACTGCTACTCTCTGGCAAAGGCTTTGTATTACGCTGTATCTCCTCTGACAGTCGGGTTTTACGCACCATGGGGTAGGCGCGAAGATTTCCTTCTCAAAATGGTTGAGTGTGAGTATATGGCTTTTTTTGTCAACTGTATGTTGTTGGTGAACTACCTAGGAAAAATCAGTTATAGAAATGGCACACAGAGCCATACACTTCATACCACCTTATACCTGACACTCTTTATTTTTTTAGCTTTATTATGTATATGACTGTTCTGCATACACCTGTTCCCCTAAATATACCTAGAGGTTGCCATGTGTTTTACAATCCATTTAAATGTACAACCAAGCTGGGCTGTTTGAACACACTGGTGGGTCCCACCCAATCTCCTCACCTATTCCCCACCCTCTAGACAAACTTCATGGTTTGTGGTCATGTGCAATATAGGGAGACGTCACTGCTACAGTCAAATAATCAAAGATTGGCGAGTATAACTACGTGTTGGTTTGTTACCTAGCAGGGACTACACCTGGGGCTTCCTCTCTCCAACTTCCTCTTGCTCCTTCTTTCCAAAGACTCTTTGGTTCTCTCCAACTGCTCCTGGAGGACCACATTCCTTCTCATTGCGTTTGAATGGCTCCCTGCTCCACCACAGCTTTCAGTTGTGTCTGCTTCCAGAGGATCTGTATTTGTTGCTACAGTAGCGCACTGTTATTTGCAGGACCTATGTGGCTGCGGTACCGCAGCAGGACCGCACAAACTGCTGCATACAATAAAGGCACTTAAAATATACTATTGGTACCGCGCTCAGACGAGAAAGGGGATAACTGTATGTAATGTGTGTACACAAGCGGGTAATCCTATGTGGTTACAATCACTCAATACCTCTACAGTATCTTGTGAAGATTACCTTGTCACCGATGCCATCTTGTTGAGGTGCACTTTATACTTGGTAGGTACAGGGTCCTTAACAGCCTCCACCATACAATACATGCCCCGGCCAGTGGCGTGATGCTGGTGTTCGAGCTCACAGAGCAGCTAGTGACGTCACTTCTTTAGCTACGGGTCGCTACAGCTGCCAGAAAGGTCTCCAACGCGTTTCAGACAGACGCTGTCCTTCCTCAGGGAGTGTTACAAGGCCCTTCTAGTGCTCCTATTTATGCGCCACACTTATTGCTGTTAGTACTTAACCCCTTGTGCATCGCTCTGTTGTTCCCTGCAGTGTACCTGGACCGAATGATTTTTACTCAAATGCAAACAGTTCTATTTCAGTGTTTAAACCATTTAGTAGTAGGGTATTCAGATTAAATATCCATTTTGTTTCTGTTTTCAACATTTCTTTACGGACCCCCCCCCCCCCCCACCTTTTGTTTCTTCTTACTATTTTCACCCCACAAAAGCTTGAACCTATGCATTTCCCTCCATGTCTTTCTTTGTAGTGCCGTGACAATGGATGTCCTTTGAATTTTTACTGTATATTGTATATGTGCTCCCCTATTCTTATCTTCAATTGTCTTTTCGTACGGCTGACATAGATTTTATTGCAGGGGCAGGTTATTGTATATATTATTCCGCTAGTGTTGCAAGTTATGAATTGTTTAATACTTTGAATGAGCCCTCTGTGCTTTCTATATGCGATCTAATCTTATTATCCATTAATTTTTACACCCTATGCATTTCTTGCATGGGTAAAAGCCTAGTGGTTGCTCATCTTTTTTAGCCAGTTTACCTCTGTTGTGATTTGCTGTTATACATCTATGTGTAGGCGCTATGAGGTTGCCGATATTCCTAGGTTTACGATATACAAATTTTGGTATCGAGAGAATAAATTCACCAATTATTTTGTCCTCTTTTAGGTTATCCCAATGTTTATTTATTATTTTTCTGAATTGTGCTGCTTGACGGTTATAAGGAATGATTATCGGGGGCGTTATGAATTCCTCCTCCCCCAATTCAATTTTATTTATCTCCCCCTCCTCCAGTAGGGTTGATTTATTTAATTGGCCTATTTCTATTCTTCGTTGTTCTAGCTTCCCTTTGTCATAGCCTTTATATTAAAATTTATTTCGCAAGCATTTTGCCTCTCTTTCATAGTCAGCTTCTTCAGTGCAGTTTCTTTTAATGCGTAGAAACTGGCTTCTTGGGACCTTTTTTAGCCAGCGTGGTAGGTGGCAACTTTCCATGGCAATAAAACTATTTGCGTCGGTTGGTTTGTTGAACGTTTTAGTGCAAATCCTGTCCCCTTTTATATAAATAGTTAAATCTAAAAAAATGTATTTCTTTCTTACTGTAGGTTGATGTAAATTCCAAATAAAATTCGTTTTTATTAATGTTATTTAAAAACTCTTGTAGACTATCTTCCCCTCCTACCCATATAAAACCAATATCATCTATAAAACGTCGCCAGAGGGCGAGGCCCGCCCGAAGCTCGCCATTGGGGTGAATGTACTGCTGCTCCCACCACCCCAAGTATAAATTTGCGAACCCAGGTACGAACGTCGTCCCCATCGCGGTCCCCCACGTCTGCAGGTAAAATTTATGATTATATGTAAAATAATTTTTGGTTAAAATAAACATTATACATTCCCCAAAAAAATTAATTTGCGCCTCTGGCATCTCCCCTTTCATACTCAAAAAATGTTTTAGGGTACTTTCACACTAGCGTTTTTCTTTTCCGGCGCTGGGTTCCGTCCTAGAGGTTCAAATCCGGAAAAGAACTGATCAGTTTTATCCTAATGCATTCTGAATGGAGAGTAATCCGTTCAGGATGCATCAGGATGTCTTCAGTTCAGTCTTTTTGACTGATCAGGCTATTCAGAAAACCGTAGCATGTTGTATTTTTACCTCCGGCCAAAAATCCTGAACACTTTGACTGAACGCCGGATCTGGCCTTTTTCCCATTGACTTGCATTAACGCCGGATCCGGCGCCGTGTGTTCCGTCAAACCGGATCCGGCTTTTGCATGTTAAACCCGAAATTTAAAAAAAAAAGTTAAAGTCCATAAATGGTGGATCCGTTTTTTCCAATGCATTTTTTCATTGTGATCAAAATCCTGATCAGGATTCAAATGTAATCCGTTTTCACATGTTTTTCCGGATCCGGTGGGCATTTCCGGTGTCGGAATTGAACGCCGGATTCAAACAACGCTAGTGTGAAAGTACCCTTACAGCTTCACTGCCTTGTTATTGTTTTCAATAACTGTGTAGAGGGACTTAATATCTAGTGTACCAATAATATAAGCCCCCTTCCATCTAACTTGACTTAATATTTGTAATGTATATTTCGTGTCCTTTAGATATGTGGGGAGCGCCTGTGCATAGGGCTGTAGCTGTTGGTCTACATATCTCGACAAGTAACTAGTTAGGCAGTCTATGCCTGACACAATGGGTCTCCCTGGTGGGTTTTGTACCTCCTTGTGGATTTTAGGGTTGTGATAAAATACCGCAATTTTCGGGTGTTCTACATTTATAAATGCTGCGTTGGTAAAGAAGGACAGTAATCGAATTTACACTCCACGAATGCGGCTCGGATACAGGAGCCATTAACAATTATTCGAATTTGAAACAATCGATTTTTCCGATATAGCGGAGCGGAGGAGTTTCAGGATCGAGAAAACACGCCCTGCTTCCTGCTGCCGTCACGAGAGGACGGCTGGATCACGTGGGACGCCGCGTAGGTCCTAGCAGGCCGAAAAGGAAGAAGCATATCGGAGAAGCCACATACGGCGTGGAGTGGTAAAGTACACATATAAATTGTGCAATATAACTCTGGATGAAAATATGAAATAGAGAATGGTATTTATTTATTCATCATATGATCAGATAAGAATGGTTGTAACACAGATGGACATTACCCCCTAGCCACTGCTGGACAGTCATTTTTTTACTACGATTTTTTTACTACGATTTTTTAGATTATGACTTTGATGCTGCTGGTTTTCCTATCTTGATACACATAAGACTGCTGCTGACCTATAGTTATCTATGCTGCTATTCTATTGCTGCTGATATATTGCTGCTAACGCATATAGCACTTTTCTATTGCTGCTTGAAGTTTGCTGCTGACTCGGATTCATTGGTTTTATTGTGTTTTATATACATAGTGGTCCTACTCATACTATAGCTGCTTATTTTTTGTATTTACGTTTATATCATATTAAATTTTTTATTAATGTTTACCAATTTTATCTGTTATGATTGATGGTCCATGGGGCCCTGATAACTGAGTGCCCCCCCCCCCACACATTATTTTAATTTTTGATATCTAAACGGGCTGTGGGTGAGCCAGAGGGGTGTGCACCTATTACATCTTTACCTTGGTGGGTGAGCCGCTTGCAGAGTTTCCTGTTAAAGAATAGGACATGTTCTAGCTTTTTAGAAATTAATGGCTCCGCATCCGTTCCGCAAAACTGTGGAACAGATGTATGCGGACACAAACATAGGGTCGTCTGAATGAGCCCTTAAACAGGTTTTCTGATTACCTACTATTGGATAGATCATTAATCTCAAATCACCAAAGTCCGACTCCTGACATAGACAGTGATCACCATTTAAGTGAATGGGAGCAGCGCTGTAGTACCATTCATGGTGACTACCCAGCAGTGGTGTTTCAGCAGACCGTCCAGCAGACAGATGATCTATAGGGGTGCTAGTAGTTGGACCCTCACCGATCTGATAATGATGACCTATCCTATGGCTAGGTTGTCAATATTACAGTCCTGGAAAACCCCTTTTAAAGGAAATACTTGAGGAAGGAGATAAAACCAGTTGTAATTATCTAGGTGCCCTCTGGTGCTTACAACTACCTTTAAATTGTTGGCAAAAGTGTTCACCTGTACTAATTCCATAGCATCATTCAAAGGGATTCTACAATTTAAAGCAAAATTCTACCATAACAGAAAATTTCATAAAGCAAAGAAAAAAAAATGTTTTTTTTTGCAAATACTTTGCTTCACTATTTTTGTATTGATTAAAAACATTCTCGCACTTTGAGTTGCAGTTTTACAGCTGACTATACAATATCTAATGTATTGTTTGAACTGTTTATGTTAATGTCAGACCCCTGCCGTGCCTGCTTCAGTTTACACAAGTTATGTGGTTCCTTGTCATATCCGTGTTCCCTAACTGAGCGCAGTGTAGGTCACATGCAAGTAAAACATAATTATCAAACTGAACAACAGAGCAGGCCATGCATAATGTTACTTACGTTTTTGTGAAAACCTAAAATAAAGGCAACCCTTTTTTAACCACCTCAGCCCCTAGGGCTTAAACACCCTGAAAGACCAGGCCACTTTTTACACTTCTGACCTACACTACTTTCACGGTTTATTGCTCGGTCATGCAACTTACCACCCAAATGAATTTTACCTCCTTTTCTTCTCACTAATAGAGCTTTCATTTGGTGGTATTTCATTGCTGCTGACATTTTTACTTTTTTTGTTATTAATCGAAATTTAACGATTTTTTTGCAAAAAAATGACATTTTTTCACTTTCAGTTGTAAAATTTTGCAAAAAAAAACGAGATCCATATATAAATTTTGCTCTAAATTTATTGTTCTACATGTCTTTGATAAAAAAAAAATGTTTGGGTAAAAAAAAAAATGGTTTGGGTAAAAGTTATAGCGTTTACAAACTATGGTACAAAAATGTGAATTTCCGCTTTTTGAAGCAGCTCTGACTTTCTGAGCACCTGTCATGTTTCCTGAGGTTCTACAATGGCCAGACAGTACAAACACCCCACAAATGACCCCATTTCGGAAAGTAGACACCCTAAGGTATTCGCTGATGGGCATAGTGAGTTCATAGAACTTTTTATTTTTTGTCACAAGTTAGCGGAAAATGATGATTTTTTTTTTTTTCTTACAAAGTCTCATATTCCACTAACTTGTGACAAAAAATAAAACTTACATGAACTCACTATGCCCATCAGCGAATACCTTGGGGTGTCTTCTTTCCAAAATGGGGTCACTTGTGGGGTAGTTATACTGCCCTGGCATTCTAGGGGCCCAAATGTGTGGTAAGGAGTTTGAAATCAAATTCTGTAAAAAATGGCCAGTGAAATCCGAAAGGTGCTCTTTGGAATATGGGCCCCTTTGCCCACCTAGGCTGCAAAAAAGTGTCACACATCTGGTATCTCCGTATTCAGGAGAAGTTGGGGAATGTGTTTTGGGGTGTCATTTTACATATACCCATGCTGGGTGAGATAAATATCTTGGTCAAATGCCAACTTTGTATAAAAAAATGATAAAAGTTGTCATTTTCCACTAACTTGTGACAAAAAATAAAAAATTCTAGGAACTCGCCATGCCCCTCACAGAATACCTTGGGGTGTCTTCTTTCCAAAATGGGGTCACTTGTGGGGTAGTTATACTGCCCTGGCATTTTCCAGGGGCCCTAATGTGTGGTAAGTAGGTAAATGACCTGTGAAATCCTAAAGGTGCTCTTTGGAATATGGGCCCCTTTGCCCACCTAGGCTGCAAAAAAGTGTCACACATGTGGTATCTCCGTACTCAGGAGAAGTTGGGCAATGTGTTTTGGGGTGTCATTTTACATATACCCATGCTGGGTGAGAGAAATATCTTGGCAAAAGACAACTTTTCCCATTTTTTTATACAAAGTTGGCATTTGACCAAGATATTTCTCTCACCCAGCATGGGTATATGTAAAATGACACCCCAAAACACATTCCCCAACTTCTCCTGAGTACGGCGATACCAGATGTGTGACACTTTTTTGCAGCCTAGATGCGCAAAGGTGCCCAAATTCCTTTTAGGAGGGCATTTTTAGACATTTGGATACCAGACTTCTTCTCGCGCTTTGGGGCCCCTAGAATGCCAGGGCAGTATAAATGCCCCACATGTGACCCCATTTTGGAAAGAAGACACCCCAAGGTATTCAATGAGGGGCATGGCGAGTTCATAGAATTTTTTTTTTTTTGGCACAAGTTAGCGGAAATTGATATTTTTTATTTTTTTCTCACAAAGTCTCCCTTTCCGCTAACTTGGGACAAAAATTTCAATCTTTCATGGACTCAATATGCCCCTCACGGAATACCTGGGGGTGTCTTCTTTCCGAAATGGGGTCACATGTGGGGTATTTATACTGCCCTGGCAGTCTAGGGGCCCTAAAGCGTGAGAAGAAGTCTGGAATATAAATGTCTAAAAAAATTTACGCATTTGGATTCCGTGAGGGGTATGGTGAGTTCATGTGAGATTTTATTTTTTGACACAAGTTAGTGGAATATGAGACTTTGTAAGAAAAAAAAAAAAAAAATTCCGCTAACTTGGGCCAAAAAAATGTCTGAATGGAGCCTTACAGAGGGGTGATCAATGACAGGGGGGGTGATCAATGACAGGGGGGGGTGATCAATGACAGGGGGGTGATCAGAGAGTCTATATGGGGTGATCATCCCCCTGTCATTGATCACGCCCCTGTAAGGATCCATTCAGACGTCCGTATGCGTTTTGCGGATCCGATCCATCTATCAGTGGATCCGTAAAAATCATGCGGACATCTGAATGGAGCTTTACAGGGGGTTGATCAATGACAGGGGTGTAATCAATGACAGGGGGGTGATCAGGGAGTCTATATGGGGTGATCACCACAGTCATTGATCACGCCCCTGTAAGGATCCATTCAGACGTCCGTATGCGTTTTGCGGATCCGATCCATCTATCAGTGGATCCGTAAAAATCATGCGGACATCTGAATGGAGCTTTACAGGGGGTTGATCAATGACAGGGGGGTAATCAATGACAGGGGGGTGATCAGGGAGTCTATAGGGGGTGATCAGGGGTGATCAAGGGTGAATAAGGGGTTAATAAGTGACAGGGGGGGGGGGGTGTAGTGTAGTGGTGCAACATATTACTGAGCTGCCTGTGTCCACTGGTGGTCGATCCAAACAAAGGGGACCACCAGAGGACCAGGTATATTAGACGCTGTTATCAAAACAGCGTCTAATATACCTGTTAGGGGTTAAAAAAAACACATCTCCAGCCTGCCAGCGAACGATCGCCGCTGGCAGGCTGGAGATCAACTCTCTTACCTTCCGTTCCTGTGAGCGCGCGCGCCTGTGTGCGCGCGTTCACAGGAAATATCGCGTCTCGCGAGATGACGCGTATATGCGTGATTGTGTGCAGCGCTGCCACCTCCGGAACGCGAATCTGCGTTAGGCGGTCTGGAGGTGGTTAAAGGAGTTGTCTGATCTGGCTGTAAACTGCGCGTTGCACTCTCCATTAATATCTGTTGGTCTTCTGAAAATAGGCGAGTGAATGGAGAGCACGCCGCATGCGCTTTGTGCTCCCGTTCGTTTTGGGGATTTCATTCTAGAGATAGTCAGGTCCATAAATATTGGGACATTGACACAATTCTAACATTTTTGGCTCTATACACCACCACAATGGATTTGAAATGAAACTAACAAGATGTGCTTTACCTGCAGACTGTCAGCTTTAATTTGAGGGTATTTACATTCAAATCAGGTGAACGGTGTAGGAATTACACCAGTTTGCATATGTGCCTCCCAGTTGTTAAGGGACCAAAAGTAATGGGACAGAATAATAATCATAAATCAAACTTTAACTTTTTAATACTTGGTTGCAAATCCTTTGCAGTCAATTACAGCCTGAAAGTCTGGAACGCATAGACATCACCAGACGCTGGGTTCATCCCTGGTGATGCTCTGGCCAGGCCTCTACTGCAACTGTCTTCAGTTCTTGCTTGTTCTTGGGGCATTTCCCTTCAGTTTTGTCTTCAGCAAGTGAAATGCATGCTCAATCAGATTCAGGTCAGGTGATTGACTGGCCATTGCATAACATTCCACTTCTTTCCCTTAAAAAACTCTTTGGTTGCTTTTGCAGTATGCTTTGGGTCATTGTCCATCTGCACTGTGAAGCGCCGTCCAATGAGTTCTGAAGCATTTGGCTGAATATGAGCAGATAATATTGCCCGAAACACTTCAGAATTCATCCTGCTGCTTTTGTCAGTAGTCCCATCATCAATAAATACAAGAGAACCAGTTCCACTGGCAGCCATACATACCTACGCCATGACACTACCACCACCATGCTTCACTGATGAGGTGGTATGCTTAGGATCATGAGAAGTTCCTTTCCTTCTCCATACTCTTCTCTTCCCATCACTCTGGTACAAGTTGATCTTGGTCTCATCTGTCCATAGGATGTTGTTCTAGAACTGTGAAGGCTTTTTTAGATGTCATTTGGCAAACTCTAATCTGGCCTTCCTGTTTTTGAGGCTCACCAATGGTTTCCATCTTGTGGTGAACCCTCTGCATTCACTCTGGTGAAGTCTTCTCTTGATTGTTGTCTTTTACACACATACACCTACCTCCTGGAGAGTGTTCTTGATCTGGCCAACTGTTGTGAAGGGTGTTTTCTTCACCAGGGAAAGAAGTCTTCGGTCATCCACCACAGTTGTTTTCCGTGGTCTTCCGGTGTTGCTGAACTCACCGGTGCGTTCCTTCTTTTTAAGAATGTTTCAAACAGTTGTTTTGGCCAGGCCTAATGTTTTTGCTATCTCTGTGATGGGTTTGTTGTGTTTTTTCATCCTAATGATGGCTTGCTTCACTGATGGTGACAGCTCTTTGGATCTCATCTTGAGAGTTGACAGAAACAGATTCCAAATGCAAATAGCACACTTGAAATGAACTCTGGACCTTTTATCTGCTCATTGTAATTGGGATAATGAGGGAATAACACACACCTGGCCATGCAACAGCTGAGAAGTCAATTGTCCCAATACTTTTGGTCCCTTAACAAGTGGGAGGCACATATGCAAACTGTTGTAATTCCTGCACCGTTCACCTGATTTGGATGTAAATACCCTCAAATTAAAGCTGACAGTCTGCAGTTAAAGCACATCTAGTTAGTTTAATTTAAAATCCATTGTGGTGGTGTATAGAGCCAAAAATATTGGAATTGTGTTGATGTCCCAATATTTATGGACCTGACTGTAGGTGCGGGTCCCAGAGGTGAGACCTGTACCTATCTGACATTGGAGGCATATCCTAGCGATATGCCACCAATCTGTGAGATGACTCCCTTTAAAGGGAGTCTGTCACCAAAATATGACGTTATACACCACTTAGATGGCTCTCTAGCACACCTATCCATGATTCAAATTAATGGTACCTGTCACAATCAGTGTAGGGGAAAAATACCACACTGAACACAGGAGGGAAGGGGAACAGTAACTGGGCTTGGAAATTAGGGAAGAAACTGGTCACCTCCTAAACAACCCTAATCTGGGCCCTAACTACCTATCAATATGAATAGACCTTGAAGGTAGGAATATTCATATGCTGTATACCTTGGCCCTTATATCCCTATAAGGCCCGGGAATGAGGTTAGGACCAGAGACAACCCATTCCTCCCCAGATGGACAAATGGAAGTCTCTGTCTCAGGCCCAGATACAAACAACAGGGAATATAACAAACAGAAAACAATAAGAAAAGACAAGATTTATCTGAAAGTAGAAAAGTGGCAACTCCAGAAGCACCACAGAGTACAACAAGTTAGAAGGCAGGAAGGAAATCTATAAACCGCACCTCCAAGAGTGAGAAGCAGCTACTTATGGGAAAAGTAAATTACCAACAAGCAACACCTGAAGAAAGGGCTGTGGCATTCACCAAAATACAGACACAATAAGATCCACAGTGAACTTGTCAATTTAACACCCACGAGTTGCCAGTCTCTGCGATCTCCTGGTACCTGCCACGGGAATGTCCGCGACAGTACCTTTGTAATTTTCTCCTGACTTTCACCAGAAGGAAAAACGCAGTTTAATCCATATACAAATGAGGGCTCACAAGTGCACAGGGGTGGCGCTCGGTGTGTAGGTGTCCAGGCTGTTCTGCCTTCTTTATACATTACTCCTCCACAGCCTCTTCCTTGGCCCGCCCTGCAAATTCCTTGAGTCATCTATAGGAAAGGCCGATATCCCGCGCGTGCACAGTGCACCGCCGGCCCGGGCATGTGCACTGGTATGCCTATTGCAGGTACGGCATCGCTACATTAGTGCGCATGCGCCAGCAAACAGCGTGAAACCAGTGACTAGGGGGCGGACCAGAAGCAAACAGTAGGACTGGAGGCCGGACCACTACATGTAGGGACGCCGTGCCCACAATGGGTATCACAGTGCGCATGCCCGGGCCAGCGGTGCACGCGCGGGATATCGGACGGTCCTGTGGATGCCGCAAGGGACTTGCAGGGCGGGCCAAGGAAAAGGCTGGGAAAGGAGTAATGTAAAAAGAAGGCAGAGCAGCCTGGGCACCTACACACCGAATGCCGCCCCTGGACAATTGCGAGCCCTCATTTGCATATGGACTAAACAGCGTTTCTCCTGCGGGTGAAAGTTAGAAGAAAATTACAAAGGTACCATTTGAATCATGGATAGGTATGCTAGAGAGCCATGTAAGTAGTGTATAACATCATATTTTGGTGACAGACTCCCTTTATGTCCAACAGAATAAGGACCGCTCTTTTTAAAGTGACTCTCCATTCCTGTTCATTAAAGAGGTTACCGAGTGTGGGACTCTATTATGCCCATTTTAATACAACTCAACCTTTGAATCCCAAATGGCAGGGCATTTCAATTGCCACCTTTATGTTTCCGGGAAATACCCCCAAAACGGTCAGAGATTCTTTTTTTGTGCAATTCAGTATAAGTTCCAAATCTGCTAAAGTGAGTCTGTCACCTGCAAAATCAGTAAGCATGCCCCATGTGAGGTGCCCCTAAACATAACCATACATTTCTTAAAGAGTCACTGTACTTGCATATAATTTTATTTCATTTAATAGAAAATTTCTAAATTACTTCATTTAAAAAACTGCCTGCATCTAACTAAAAAAAAAAAGCCACTAGGGGTCTCACTTCCACCTTAGTTGCGGTCCACTGCCTTTTGTAAGAGAAGAACCACCCCTAGTAACACAGATGGTTGAGAGGAAGTGGAGGCGTGTCAGAGCTAGCTGAGATCCTGATAAAAGAACTGCTTCTACACTGCTTCTGAGGGTCACAGGAGTGTCCTGCCTTTCTGTGTGATCTTACCCTCTTTATCTGTTTTGTGAGCTCCAGAGCAGAAAACAAACAAAGTGGGCAGTAAAGGAAAGGACGCTACAGCTGTATAGTGCTTGCAGATTCCACAGAAGGGAGATACCTCCTGCTTGTGAGAGAAATGCAACTAGCTGTGCAGCTGAAAAAGGTAATAATTAGACTTAAAAAGACATTAAGGAAGACCATTCTCTTCGGTGTCTGCATCATTGCTAGAGGCTCTGAAATCTTAGGGACTGTCAATCTAATACCGTAAGAGCGACATTACTGGCTGAGAAATGGTGCACCAATAACCTTATTGGCATTAAAATAAAAAGAAGCATTTCTCAGGATTAGAGGACCGAATGTTCACCAGAAAGGTATGGTAATGTTTTGGGGTACCTACCCTACAAGGAGGTATGCTTATTTTCAAACAGATTTTGGAGGTGACAGACTCAATTTAAGTCATGCCTACAATAAAGTCTACAAAAGATGGGCCACCAGTTATACAGTCAATTTAACTATGATTTCAGAGCAATCAGCACAATCAGTGACTGATGCCTGTAGTTAAATGTTGGAGCCGTTGTAATGAACTGAATAGAGGGCAATGGTAGTGATGTCACGTTTTACACATTTTAGGAAATAATCTATGTCACAAAATATTAATAAATAATTTCTTAAGCTGTAGAATTTAATTTTACACTTTGGTTGCAGCGTATCTTTGTCTTGAAGGATGGAAGAAGGATCGACTAGAAGAAGAGAGAACTGGACTGAGGATAAGAAAATGCACAGGAAAAGACCTCATCAAACTCATCTTTCTTATGACATTTTACCATCCAGTAATCACAGAAACACACAAGCAGCGAACGAATATACATTATTGCTTCATCCGCTTTAGTGCATGGGAGTTCGCTGGTAGTGACCAGCTTTGGGCTGGGCTAGTTACCACACTTTGTGATGGTATTGAAAACAGTTTTGGTCTGGCACCTATTAGCATTTATAGAGCAGTAAGTACAAAAACTAAAATCATAGATGCTCCACTCAAACAGGAATGGGTTAGTAAGAAATTCCTATGTCTCCCACTTTGGGTTGCTATTGTGTTGGCGATCTTTATTGCAGTTGCAGTGGGTGCTTCAATCCGTATATTTGGCTTTCCATTGGGTGATCTCTCAGGAAATATGTTAGCTGCTGCTCAAGGTGTTGGGTCATCTGTGGTTGGCATATCTTTGATAATAGCACTGAAAGTAGGTATTACGGTGGTCAAAAATGTCATTGTCACTCAGAAGGGTACAGTGCAACAAAAAATGAATAGAACAGATATGAGCTCCCAGTTGGGTTTTATGAGTGATGTGAAGAAGGAGGTTAAAACCATCACCAGTTACCTCCAACTCATGGAAGTCTTCCAAAGGCAAAAAATTAGAGTCGTCCTTGAGATCACCAACTTAGACAAATGCATGCCGGACAAAGTGGTTGGGGTTCTAAATGCCATGAATATCCTCCTCTCTGATGCAAATGCCCCATTTATTTCCATTTTGTCTGTGGATCCAAGTATCATTGTAGAATGTGTCGAAAGCTCGGACCTCTTGAAAGGTATGGCCAACAATGGCTATGAGTTCTTGAACCGCATAATAACATTACCTTTTTGTATCCCGAAAATGGACTGTGACACAAAATTATCCTTGCTAAGAAGTATTATTGAAGGGACAGATGAAGTAATTAGAGATAAAGAACAAGAACAAAAAACCCCTAAAACAGGTGTTAATACCGTTGATATGCCAACAACGGTAAAAGCTTCATATGAGCTGGAGCCCAACAGCTCCTTCCTAGATAAAGGACCAAGCGCAAAAAATTTAATAGATGAAGCCCTTGGGTATTTTTTTCAGGAGCATACGCTTGAGTATATTACTGACAACGCTGTTCATATCAAAAGGATGGTAAATACTATCACCATAACCATCAGACTGATGATCCGGGAAGTACCAAGAACCCAAATACAACCTCGCAAAGTTACAGATTGGGTGCTCCTGGCAACCCACTGGCCATGTCGGCTCAGCTGGATATTGCAGTGCATTGAGGACGAGCAACAGAATATTTCCCTGGAAGGACAACAAACTGACTCTTCATACTCCAGAACGTTCCTTTGGGATGTTTTTGAGAAGACTTTGGAGGAACTCAACGCCATAAAGACAAGTCTGAAACAACTACTGGAGTTGGATGGTGATCCACAGATCTTCAACCATTTATTACGTGATAACTTTACTGTAGAAGATGCCAACTTCTTTCTGCCATTTACTGTTAATTTAGATACCTCCATTAAAAGACAAATGGAACTGCTAAGAGGCAGTAATAACATGTGGGGATCCAAAAAGAGCAACCGACTTGCCGTAAAGTCTCTGCTGAACATGAGTGTGGATGAGGTGTGCGAAGAGGTAAGTGTGAAATCTTTTGTCTGTTATTTACTATTATATTAGGCTGGGTTCCCAACTAACTGAACTGAATGGAGCAGAACAGACCCCATTGACTATAATAAGGTCTGGTTGGTTTCTGTTTAGGGTGGCATTTTTTTTTTTACCAGACAAAGAGTCCTGCATATAGTGGAACGCCGCCACCTCTTCATAAAAAAAAACAAAAACTATTAAGCAGCACACGGAAGGGGAGTTGTCAGAGAAAAATGGAGGGAGGGGACTCAAGTTGGTTAGAAAGCCCCGAGTCTATGATGCACTTAATCCACCCTTGAGCGTAGGGTGAAGGTTGGCCAGAGTAATGCCTCATACAGGTCTGTTACTGTATACTGGAGCTTGTGTTTACTCTTCTACTCCAAGTCCTGAAATAATGGATTATCCACATATTTCTATCCTTGATGAGCATCACTCGTCCAGTGCAATGCTTCTCTATGATAAAACCTTTATTTTTTTATTTTTCAGATGAACAAACTTGGTTTTCGAGAAGAGAACGTCCAAATGTACAAGCAGAAGATTAAGGACTACAACTTGAATGGCAAAGCACTGGTCTACAGTGATATTAACGAGATAAAAAATGTGATGGAAATGGGTCTCGGAGACTGGACATTGTTCAGTGTGTACTTCTTTGGGGCTCTTCCGTCAGCTCCTACCGCCCCTGCAACTGCCCCAGTTATTGGAAAGCAAGAGGCGCCATAACTTAGTGCAGGATCTATAGAGAATGTCTTAAAAGGGAGCAGGATATCTCTATTTATCAGATGAGAACTTTTAATATTTCACATGTTCGTTGAATTCTTACTCTCATTATCTACCGTATTTTTCGCCCTATAAGACGCACCGGCCTATAAGACGCACCTAGGTTTTTGAGGACAAAATAAGAAAAAAAATATTTTTAACCAAAAGGTGTGCTATGGTGGGTTTTGAATTAATGGTGGTCTGTGCATGACACTATTATGGGGGATCTGTGGATGACGTACTGTCATGTGGGGGATCTGTGGATGGCACTGTTATGGGGGACCTGTGGATGGCACTGTTATGGGAATCTGTGGATGGCGCTGTTATGGGGGATCTGTGGATGGCGCTGTTATGGGGGATCTGTGGATGGCGCTGTTATGGGGGATCTGTGGATGGCGCTGTTATGGGGGATCTGTGGATGGCGCTGTTATGGGGGATCTGTGGATAGCGCTGTTATGGGGGATCTGTGGATGGCGCTGTTATGGGGGATCTGTGGATGGCGCTGTTATGGGGGATCTGTGGATGGTACTGCTATGGGGTGGGAGATCTGTGGATGGCATTGTTATGGGGCGGGGGATCTGTGGATGGCATTGTTATGGAGTGGGGGATCTGTGGATGGCATTGTTATGGAGTGGGGGATCTGTGGATGGCATTGTTATGGGGTGGGGGGATCTGTGGATGGCATTGTTATGGGGTGGGGGGGATCTGTGGATGGCATTGTTATGGGGTGGGGGATCTGTGGATGGAACTGTTATGGGGGGATCTGTGGATGACACTGCTATATGTCATCCTCAGATCCCCCTCCTAACAGTGTACTCCAAAATACACCGTCCCTCCGCTCACCGCAGTATTTATAAACATGAATCCTCATCCTGTAACTAACGCTGCACTCTTCCATGTTCCCATGTCCCCTGTATCCCCACAGCACTTACGAACAAGCTCCCATAGCAGGCAGAGCGTCTGGCAGCATTACGTCACTCACTGACGTTGCGCGCCTGCTCCGCCTGCTTCATTCATAAAGTGGGCGGAGCAGACGCTTAATGTCAGTGAGTGGCGTTACTGCTGCCGTCCGCTCTGCCTGCTATGGGAGCTTGTTCGTAAGTGCTGTGGGGATACAGGGGACATGGGAACATGGGAGAGCGCAGCGTTAGTTACAGGATGAGGATTCATGTTTATAAATACTGCGGTGAGCGGCGGGGCCGGTGTAAGAGTACAGTGACTGCACCGGGCCCCGCCCCTAGTTCCCGACTCCAGCCCCTCCTCTCTCCCGGCTCATACATCACAGTCCGCGATGCTGCAGCGTCGCAGACTGCGATGTAAAATGGAAGCATTTGCCCCATAAGACGCAGGGGCATTTTCCCCCCACTTTTGGGGGGGGAAAGTGCGTCTTATGGGGCGAAAAATACGGTAAGTTCTGGTTAATAGAAATGGAGGAAGTCATATTACACCCTGAAATAGCCAAACCATGGCATTTATCTGCCCATTTAAAGGGCATCTATCAGCAGATTTGTACCTATGACACTGGCTGACCTGTTGCATGTGCGCTTGGCAGCTGAAGGCATCTGTGTTAGCCCCATTTTTATATGTGCCTGCATTACTGGAAAAAAACAAGTCTCATATGCAAATGAGTCCCAAGGAGCAACAGGGGTGTTGCCGTTACTCTTAGAGGCTCTGATGTCTAAAACTGCCGCACACTCTCCACTCCAGGGCCAGGTGTTAATGATTTCACAGCCTGGTCCTGTCAAAGTGCAGAGGGCGCGGCAGTTGCAGAGAGAGTGGAGCCTCTAAGAGTAAAGGCAACGTCGCTGTTGCTCCTAGAGGCTCATTTGCATATAATAAAACATCATTTTTCTCAGCAATGCAATAGGTACAAATCTGCTGACAGATGTCCTTTAAATATCATTACAATTTCATATATATACAGTACAGACCAAAAGTTTGGACACACCTTCTCATTCAAAGAGTTTTCTTTATTTTCATGACTATGAAAATTGTAGATTCACACTGAAGGCATCAAAACTATGAATTAACACATGTGGAATTATATACATAACAAACAAGTGTGAAACAACTGAAAATATGTCATATTCTAGGTTCTTCAAAGTAGCCACCTTTTGCTTTGATTACTGCTTTGCACACTCTTGGCATTCTCTTGATGAGCTTCAAGAGGTAGTCCCCTGAAACGGTTTTCACTTCACAGGTGTGCCCTGTCAGGTTTAATAAGTGGGATTTCTTGCCTTATAAATGGGGTTGGGACCATCAGTGACATTGAGGAGAAGTCAGGTGGATACACAGCTGATAGTCCTACTGAATAGACTGTTAGAATTTGTATTATGGCAAGAAAAAAGCAGCTAAGTAAAGAGAAACGAGTGGCCATCATTACTTTAAGAAATGAAGGTCAGTCAGTCAGCCGAAAAATTGGGAAAACTTTGAAAGTAAGGGCTATTTGACCATGAAGGAGAGTGATGGGGTGCTGCGCCAGATGACCTGGCCTCCACAGTCACCGGACCTGAACCCAATCGAGATGGTTTGGGGTGAGCTGGACCGCAGAGTGAAGGCAAAAGGGCCAACAAGTGCTAAGCATCTCTGGGAACTCCTTCAAGACTGTAGGAAGACCATTTCAGGGGACTACCTCTTGAAGCTCATCAAGAGAATGCCAAGAGTGTGCAAAGCAGTAATCAAAGCAAAAGGTGGCTACTTTGAAGAACCTAGAATATGACATATTTTCAGTTGTTTCACACTTGTTTGTTATGTATATAATTCCACATGTGTTAATTCATAGTTTTGATGCCTTCATAGTCATGAAAATAAAGAAAACTCTTTAAATGAGAAGGTGTGTCCAAACTTTTGGTCTGTACTGTATATATATAATTTATTTATATAGTATGTGAATTCCGGCAGCACTCACTTTAGAGATTATCCGGTGCAAGCGTCTCGCCTTTGACAACAGGCTTGTATATTCATAGAAAATCAACACAGCACTCTTCTTGTAAAAAACGCAGTGTCTTTATTCACAGATGTGACACAAAATAGGCAACGTTTCAATCCCCTTCCGGGATCCTTCTCAAGCCAAGACTTTGCTTGAGAAGGATCCTAAAAGGGGATTGAAACGTTGCCTATTTTGTGTCACATGTGTGAATAAAGACACTGCGTTTTTTACAAGAAGAGTGCTGTGTTGATTTTCTATGAATATACAAGCCTGTTGTCAAAGGCGAGACGCTTGCACCGGATAATCTCTAAAGTGAGTGCTGCCGGAATTCACATACTATATACACTGCTCAAAAAAATAAAGGGAACACAAAAATAACACATCCTAGATCTGAGTTAATTAAATATTCTTCTGAAATACTTTGTTCTTTACATAGTTGAATGTGCTGACAACAAAATCACACAAAAATTAAAAATGTAAATCAAATTTTTAAACCCATGGAGGTCTGGATTTGGAGTCACACTCAAAATTAAAGTGGAAAAACACACTACAGGCTGATCCAACTTTGATGTAATGTCCTTAAAACAAGTCAAAATGAGGCTCAGTAATGGTGTGTGGCCTCCACGTGCCTATATGACCTCCCTACAACGCCTGTGCATGCTCCTGATGAGGTGGCGGACGGTCTCCTGAGGGATCTCCTCCCAGACCTGGACTAAAGCATCTGCCAACTCCTGGACAGTCTGTGGTGCAACGTGACGTTGGTGGATAGAGCGAGACATGATGTCCCAGATGTGCTCAATTGGATTCAGGTCTGGGGAACGGGCGGACCAGTCCATAGCATCAATGCCTTCGTCTTGCAGGAACTGCTGACACACTCCAGCCACATGAGGTCTAGCATTGTCTTGCATTAGGAGGAACCCAGGGCCAACCGCACCAGCATATGGTCTCACAAGGGGTCTGAGGATCTCATCTCGGTACCTAATGGCAGTCAGGCTACCTCTGGCGAGCACATGGAGGGCTGTGCGGCCCTCCAGAGAAATGCCACCCCACATCATTACTGACCCAATGCCAAACCGGTCATGCTGGAGGATGTTGCAGGCAGCAGAACGTTCTCCACGGCGTCTCCAGACTCTCACGTCTGTCACATGTGCTCAGTGTGAACCTGCTTTCATCTGTGAAGAGCACAGGGCGCCAGTGGCGAATTTGCCAATCTTGGTGTTCTCTTGCAAATGCCAAACGTCCTGCACGGTGTTGGGCTGTAAGCACAACCCCCACCTGTGGACGTCGGGCCCTCATATCACCCTCATGGAGTCTGTTTCTGACCGTTTGAGCAGACACATGCACATTTGTGGCCTGCTGGAGGTCATTTTGCAGGGCTCTGGCAGTGCTCCTCCTGTTCCTCCTTGCACAAAGGCGGAGGTAGCGGTCCTGCTGCTGGGTTGTTGCCCTCCTACGGCCTCCTCCACGTCTCCTGATGTACTGGCCTGTCTCCTGGTAGCGCCTCCATGCTCTGGACACTACGCTGACAGACACAGCAAACCTTCTTGCCACAGCTCGCATTGATGTGCCATCCTGGATAAGCTGCACTACCTGAGCCACTTGTGTGGGTTGTAGACTCCGTCTCATGCTACCACTAGAGTGAAAGCACCGCCAGCATTCAAAAGTGACCAAAACATCAGCCAGGAAGCATAGGAACTGAGAAGTGGTCTGTGGTTACCACCTGCAGAACCACTCCTTTATTGGGGGTGTCTTGCTAATTGCCTATAATTTCCACCTGTTGTCTATCCCATTTGCACAACAGCATGTGAAATTGATTGTCACTCAGTGTTGCTTCCTAAGTGGACAGTTTGATTTCACAGAAGTGTGATTGACTTGGAGTTACATTGTGTTGTTTAAGTGTTCCCTTTATTTTTTTGAGCAGTGTATATATAGATAGTCATCTAATGGCAGGGGGTAAATAGTGAAGCACATCACATACTCCATACTTTGTTAAATTTCTCCAGGCATCACCTTCCTTTATAAATTGTTCTATTAAAAGGGATAATCGAAATAAAGATTCCCATAAAAATATCCTCTTCGAATATCCCAAAGAGACCCACTTCAGGCAGAAAATGTATTGAAATTCCAATAATCTTAGAAAGAAGGTCTCTGATCTCATACAAACACCTAGGATACAAGCAGCAGGTGAGATCCGACCCATCTTACTTAATCTGAGTTTTGTTAGCATTGATTAACAATATAGAGGTGAATACATTGATTGTTGGTTGGCGGGGAAAAAAATAAAGATCTTTCCAAAACTTCATGAAATGTTTCATTTTATCTATTCAAAATAAGGGGAATGAGAAATGTTTGCCATAAGTAAATGGGAAAATAAGGTTGAACTTAAACCATGGGGGCCCTCAGATTTGAGGATGCCAATCAGAATGTATTGAGACACACAAGGTCTGGGGTTGGAGACAGGGCCGGTGCTATAATAAGGCAGACCAAGCGTGGTTTAAATTTCTTTTTAAATACCCCGTATTTTTCGCCCCTGGGTCTTATGGGGCGAATACTAATGAAGCGCTTCCATTTTGGAAGCGCTTCATTAGTACCGGAGGGCCGGGAAGCGATGAAGGATCTGTAGTTATCGCTTCCTGGTCCTCCGCTCGGCTGTCTGCTGTGCATGGCTGCGCACCATGTGACCTCACTGTGAGCAGCCTTTACAGCTGACAGCCGAGAACCAGGAAGAAGAGAGAGCGAGCGCTGGTGGTGAGGAGCGGCGGCGGCGTCCAGGAGCAGGAGAAGTAAGTTATTTTTTTATATTTTGTGCTGATTGCTGACATGGGGGGGCATGATGGTCGACATGGCGGGGCATGGCGGCTGACATGGGGGCATGGCGGCTGATATGGGGGCATGGTGGCCGACATGGGGGCATGGTGGCCGACATGGGGGCATGGTGGCCGACATGGGGGCATGGTGGCCGACATGGGGGCATGATGGCTGACATGGGGGCTGATCTGAGGCATTGGTGGACTGATCTGAGGTCTGATTAACATTGGGGGTCTGATTGCTGGTCTGAGCTGAGGTGCAATGGAAAATATTTTTTTCTTATTATCCTCCTCTAAATCCTAGGTGCGTCTTATGGGCCGGTGCGTCTTAGAGGGCGAAAAATACGGTCCTTAAACCAGCGATTGTCTGAACATAGAAACATAGAATGTGTCGGCAGATAAGAACCATTTGGCCCATCTAGTCTGCCCAATATACTAAATACTATGGATAGCCCCTGGCCCTATCTTATATAAAGGATGGCCTTATGCCTATCCCATGCATGCTTAAACTCCTTCACTGTATTTGCAGCTACCACTTCTGCAGGAAGGCTATTCCATGCATCCACTACTCTCTCAGTAAAGTAATACTTCCTGATATTACTTTTAAACCTTTGCCCCTCTAATTTAAAACTATGTCCTCTTGTAGCAGTTTTTCTTCTTTTAAATATTCTCTTCTCTTTTACCTTGTTGATTCCCTTTATGTATTTAGCAGTTTCTATCATATCCCCTCTGTCTCGTCTTTCTTCCAAGCTATACATGTTAAGGTCCTTTAATCTTTCCTGGTAAGTTTTATCCTGCAATCCATGTACCAGTTTAGTAGCTCTTCTCTGAACTCTCTCCAAAGTATCAATATCCTTCTGGAGATATGGTCTCCAGTACTGCGCACAATACTCCAAATGAGGTCTCACTAGTGCTCTGTAGAGCGGCATGAGCACCTCCCTCTTTCTACTGGTAATGCCTCTACCTATACACCCAAGCATTCTGCTAGCATTTCCTGCTGCTCTATGACATTGTCTGCCTACCTTTAAGTCTTCTGAAATAATGAATAATGAAGCAGAGAGAAGATACCAGGACCACACAGAGGAGAAGCCAGACAGTACCAGGGCCAGGTGAGCTGTGAGGGGGAAGGGGGGTCGCCAAAATTTAGCTTCGCTTGTGTTGGCAAAAATCCTTGCACCGGCCCTGGTTGGAGAACTGAGTAAGCAAAGCATGATGAAAGAAATTGTGATCTAGGGACATTATAACTCATTTGGACTTCAAAGGACATGAATACATTGTTAGTAAATGGATCCCCTACCACAAAGATGCCATATTGTTCCCACTGATGGGCGTCCGGTAACATATTCAACTCCGATAAGGAGTAATTGAGCCATAAAGGCATGTCATCAAAACAAAACCTGATCCCTCTTGCCCCAGGAAATTTGACTGCTCGGATTACACTACTTGTATCGAGAGGATGAGGAAAAATGGGAAGGATAAGAATGGGAGTGACGCAGGGGGGGGTATTACTTTTTTATTTTATTAGGCAACTCTGCCCCCCCCCCTTCCCCCCAATCCCTGACTGGACAATCCCTTTAAGGAGGCTGTCATTTAGGAATTAATATTTTAAAGTACGACATACATCATAAAAACAGCAGGGAAGCACTTAATGCAAAGCTATAAGGGGCCTAAGTGGAAGAACTGCACAGAAAAGGTATGCAGCCTCTCCATCATGGGGGCCACACCCTCACCTGCGAACTACTGTCCAGAAACATTTAATCTTTATGGGGACAAGCGATGGCAGTAGTGGTCGCTCGTCCCGATATAGTGGAGGCGATTGCAGTATGTACATGCAGCTCTCACCCCCTCTGGCAAGCAGGCGGATTATCAAGAAGGAACGGTTCCTCCTAGACAATTACCTGCTCAGATGGCATGTGCAAATACACCTCTAGGTCTCATGCACATGACCGAATGCCCTTTGCAGTCTAAAATCGTGGATCTGCAAAAATACGCAGCTTGGCCCTGTGCATGCCATTCCTGCAGAAATATCCTATTCCTTGTCTGCAAAATGGACAAGAATAGGGGCCGCGGAGTGGACATACGGATGCGGACAGTACACAGTTTGCTGTACGCATTTTTTTAAAGAAAAAATGCAGACCAGACCGAAAATATGGTCGTGTGCATGAGGCCTTAAGCAGAATAGTGTAACTTTTGTAATTGGTATTTGGGTAGATACAGTCAGCAAGCATAGTCCAATCTCCTGAAACTAGTGTTGTCCTGCCGACAAAAGCAACAAGAAGTAAGCAGTAAATCACTGGCTGATTGTTCACGGCTCCATATTCTGTGTATACCCAAGATAGATCATCTTGAGCCCTGCAAAGTATCATCACTACTGAGGAGATGAAAAGATGACAAGAAAAACTATAACCAAATCAGCGTTAAAGTTTTACTGACAAGACAATCAGTATTGGATCATAACAGGAGAGGAAGCATTAAGGACAGACAAGACTTCTCGACTTTTTTTAATACACTCCTGGTTTTGGCTTCAAAAACTGCATTAAAAAGCCAGAACGTGTGGCTGCCCCTTGCAGACGAGCGTGAGCAGTTTAGGTCCGGATGCGTTGCGGATGCATTCAGTGAAAAATGCGCGATTTCGCAAGTAAGTTCATTCAGTTTTGTCTGCGATCGCGTTCAGTTGTTCAGTTTTTATCGCGCGAGTTCAATGCAATTTAATGCGTTTTGCATGCGCGTGATCAAAAAACGGAATATTTACAAACAACATCTCTTAGCAACCATCAGTGAAAAACGCATCGCATCCGCACTTGCTTGCAGATGCGATGCGATTTTCACACAGCCCCATTCACTTCTATGGGTCCAGAGTTGCGTGAAAAATCGCAGAATATAGAATATGCTGCGATTTTCATGCAACGCTCAAGTGAAGAGTGAAAACCAACGTTCATGTACACAGACCCATTGAAATGAATGGGTCCGGATGCCGTGCGTTCGCATCACACATTGCACCCGCGTGGAATATTGGCTCGTGTATTAGGGTACGACCACATAACAAATTTGTGATCCGTTCAGGTCACGGCCAGCTGCGGTCAGGAAGTGCGTGGCCAATTAGGCTGCAGCAGCCTGATATTTAACTAATGAACACCGCACTGTATCGGCGGTCTGAAATCTCCATGGCCGGGCGGCACCTTTAGTTAAATATCAGGCAGCTGCAGCCTAATTTTCCGCACGTTCCCTGACAGCAGCTGGCCACGACCCAAACGGATCACGATTGCGCCGTGAGGTTGTGTGCAACCCATGGAGAACACAGAGAGCATACATCCATGATTCAGTAACGTGTCAAAGAGGCCTAGAGCCCCTATCACACGGTTAGTATTTTCACCAGTATTTGTAAGCCAAAACCAGGACTGGGTGCAAAACACAGAAGGGGCACAAATCTTTCCATTATCCTTTTTCTCTGTAGGTTCCACTTCTGGTTTTGCAGAAAAATTACCAAATACTGACCATGTGAAAGTGGCCTTAGGCATCCCGCACGCGGTCATCACCATTAGTGTTTTACGGTCCGCAAATCGTGGATCCACAGAACACAGATCCTGGCCGAGTGCACGCCACTATTTATTTTTTAACTTCTGTAGGAATGTCCTATCCTTTTCCTCAAAACAGACAAGAATAGGACATGTTCTATTTTTTTGCGGGGCTGCGGAATGGACATGCGGACAGCCGTGCCAAAATTTTGCCGAAAACCTGCCGGGCAGTTGCGTTCTTTCTGCCTCCCATACTTCACAACGGGAGGCAGTGCTGACGAGGGCGGCGCTCCGAGAATGGACATGTCCCTTCTTGCCGTGGCTGCGGCTTTAGGCCTACTTACCTGCTCCCTGACGCTCTAGTCCTCCGCGCTGCCTGTGCTGTTTATATCTGGCGGTGCATGGTCATATGCTCCACTGCAGCCAATGACTGGCTTCAGCTGTGATGTGCTGCTTCTCGCTACATCACCGCTGAAGCCAGTTATTGGCTGCAGTGGAGCATGTGACCATGACCGTGCACCGCCAGCGCGGAGGACCAGATCCTCAAGGAGCAGGTAAGTAGGAATCTTCTGTTTCAGGAGGCAGGCTGCGGGCTTTAGATAAGTAATTAGTACAGGAAAACCTTTTTAAATGTTTTAGACACCTTTTGGAGGAGATTTATCATTTGTGGTGTAAAGGCAAAGCAACCAATCAGATTATACCTTTCATTTTTCAGAGATACTTTGTAAAATGAAAGGTGAGATCTGATTGGTTGCTAAGCCAGTTTTTCTTCACACAAGATTTGATAAATTGCCCATCCCCCCCCAGAGTTCACACTGTCTTACTATTAGACATCATTAGGGCTCATTCACATGACAGTATGGTCTCCGTGCCCGTATTGCGGACTGCAAACAGCGGTCCGCAATACAGGGGCACCGGTCGTGTGAATCCAGTATTGCAGTGCGGACCCAATGACTTAAATGAGTCCGCGATCCGCAAAATACGGCAAAAGATAGGATATGTACAACCTTTTGCAGTGCAGAGGAAGGGACCCGAAAGCCCACAGAAGTGCTTCCTAGTGTTTCCGCGGGCTTGCTGTCCGTGCCTCCACTCCGCAAAAGACAGGACATGTCCTATCTTTTGCCATATTTTGCATATTGCAGACCCATTCAAGTCAATGGTTCCGTATCCGTAATACAGACTGGACAATCGCTTTAAGGAGATTTTCATTTGGGAAACTAATAGTTTAAAGAACAGTTTGAGAAAGACGCCGGAAATGTAAAATTTTCCTCTGCCAAGGTGTTGAATATTGATTACCTACCCTTAAAGGGGTTGCCCCATGAAAAATATTCTACAGTTTTCAAACCAGCACCTGGATCTGAATACTTTTGTAATCGCATGTAATAAAAAAAATTGTATAGCCACTGAGTTATTCACTGAAATCTGTGTAGCGCCACCTGCCGTTTGCTCTTTTTGCAAATTCTCTGTCCTGCTCACTGAGGGTGACATGCATGCTCAGTTCCATCCTTCAACTTTCACCAGCTGCAGCAGAAAGGACACATCCCCTGAGCTGCCAGCCTGTAATAAATCTAGCAGAGCAATTAATGGGAGGGAGATCTCTGGATCCTTTTAAAGGTACAGGGACTACCATGTACTATATGATATCTAGGGATAACCCCTTTAAGGTAGGTCATCAATAGTAAACACCCAGAAAGTGTAAGCACAAGAGCAGGTTAGTTTAAGTCCTTAGATCCTTATATCGGGAAGTAAGTTACAGCTGGTTATTATGTCGATCTTCTCAGACACCCCTTTCAAGTCCTCCAGGGCGAGTCGAATGTTGTGGGACGCATTAATGATCCCATTCTGGGAGTTGCTCAGTTGACCGGTCAGCGTCCGGATCTCGTTAGTGGTCGTATGGTAGACTTGCCGGATGGTGTTGTTGACGTCATGGTAAAGACGAGCATTGCTTTCCAAGAGTTTCTGCTGCAGTAATGTGCTGTAGCGTCCAGGCTGCTGTATATTGACTATAGGCTTTTCTTCAAAACCAACTGGAGAACCTTCTCCATCATTTCTGATGACTACTAGAGGAGGAAGGTCCTTCTCTAAACTCTTGGAAGGAGCCTTATTTTTCTCAACACCTTCATCATCGTCTTCGTCAGTCTCTGAAGCTTCTCCTTGGATTTTTACACCGCATGTACCAGAGAACGACCTAGAGGGGACAGAAGTCACATACATCTCTTCTTCATCATCGGTCTCAGAGGCTTCCCCCTTTATGACTGTTTGAAATCCTCGAGAAGACATCTCTAGATCATCCAACCAGCTGAGAACTAAAAGAACAAGGATGTTTTAAACATACATAAAAAACTTGATGAGAACAGATACCTTAGAGATGCCATAGATGACAGACATTTTAAAGGGGTTTTCCAGTTGTGAGAAGTTATCCATCCACAGGATAAGTCCTAACTATTAGATCAGTGTGGGTCCTACTGCTGGAACCCTCACCGATCATGAGAAAAGGGACCCTGTACCCCTCTGGCTCTCCGAAATGAACGATGGGCCAGGTTGGGTATGCACACTGCTGCCCCATTTATCTCTGTGGTTCTGGAAATAGTCTGTACTCTGCTGTCTCCAGAACTCCCGTAGGGATGCTCGGCTAACCGTTCCATTCATTGTGGGTTAGCGCAGAGGGTTATAGGCACCCGGTCTCATGATCGGTGGAGGTCCCAGTAGTAGAAACCATGACAATATAATAGTTATCCCCTATTCTGTGGTTCAGACAAGGATGACTGCATGAGGCCTTAGTGACATTCCCTAAAAACATTCAAGGGTTGAAGACCCAAGCCAACTAAATGTGTTGAAGCTTCAGGGGAGCTCAGCCAGTGCTAAGTCTATAGCTGAAGAGACTATCTGAATATACTGACAGCCGCCAGCAATAGGAACCAACGAATAGTAATACATGTGCCTGTAGCTCATACAACACGTGTACAAAACCTACAAAAGCAGTCCTCACAGAGAACAGAGGCAACACCCTTTATGTATATAAAAAAATATATAAAATCAAATTTTGTTTCAAGAAAAAAAGTTATATAATATCACAATAAATAATCATAAGGATCACATGAAGACACAGAAACAATACTCATAGAAATGCTGTGCCAAGTACGACATCCTAAAAACCCACACAACCCCCAATAGAACAGAATAACCATATGGAATAGAAGGTGTAGGCATTTTTTGCATTATAAGGGTATGATATGGGTAGAATGATTTCTACTCACTACGTTTATGGGCCTATAGATTAGGCTTTTTGTATAATGCGCTCTCCACTTGTCATTTGACCTCCTGACGAAGCTCATTGCAGCAAAACAAGCGTCGAAGTGTTGTGTCTTTCTGGATCCACATTCCCTTTCCCTAGGGAAAGCTGTGAGAAGGCCGCAGAGCTACTGCAAGTTCCGGTGCCTTCTCGAACAGCTGATCGGCGGGGGTCCCAGCTGTCAGACCCCCACCGATCAGATACTGATGACCTATCCTAAGGACCCCTTTAAGTGTGTTGCCTCTGTTCTTTGTGGGGACAGTTTTTTTTTAGGTTTTGTACACGTATATTGAGGTACCCTGGGTACTACTGCTTTGGAGGCACTTTATGGTGTTACATACAGTGCCTTGCCAAAGTATTAACCCCCTTGACTTTTTTTGTATTTTGGTACAGTACAGCCTTAAGTTCAATGTTTTGTTAATCTGAATTGTATGTGATGGATCAGAACACAATAGTCTAAGTTGGTGAAGTGAAATGAGAAAAATATATAAAATAAAACTATTGTTTAGAAATAGAAAACAGAAAATTGGCATGTGCGTATGTATTCACCCCCTTTGTTAGGAAGCCCATAAAAAGCTCTGGTGCAACCAATTATCTTCGGAAGTCACATAATTAGTGAACTGATGTCCACCTGTGTGCAATCTAAGTGTCACATGATCTGTAATTACATATACACACCTTTTTTTTTAAAGGCCCCAGAGGTTGCAACACCTAAGCAAGAGGTATCACTAACCAAACACTGCCATGAAGACCAAGGAACTCTCCAAACAAGTAAGGGACAATGTTGTTGAGAAGCACAAGTCAGGGTTAGGTTTTAAAAAAAATATCCAAATCTTTGATGATCCCCAGGAGCACCATCAAATCTATCATAACCAAATGGAAAGAACATGGCACAACAGCAAACCTGCCAAGAGACGGCCGTCCACCAAAACTTCAGGACCAGGCAAGGAGGGCATTAATCAGAGAGGCAGCACAGAGACCTAAGGTAACCCTGGAGGAGCTGCAGAGTTCCACAGCAGAGACTGGAGTATCTGTACATAGGACGACAATAAGCCGTACGCTCCATAGAGTTGGGCTTTATGGCAGAGTGGCCAGAAGAAAGCCATTACTTTCAGCCAAAAACAAAAAGGCACGTTGTGAGTTCGTGAAAATGCACGTGGGAGACTCCCATAATGTATGGAGGAAGGTGCTCCGGTCTGATGAGACTAAATGTAACTTTCCGGACAAAGAAAATGCTATGTCTGGCGCAAACCCAACACATCACATCACCCAAAGAACATCATCTCCACAGTGAGACATGGTGGTGGAAGCATCATGCTGGAGGGACTGGGAAACTGGTCAGAGTTGAGGGAAAGATGGACGGTGCTAAATACAGGGATATTCTTGAGCAAAACCTGTACCACTCTGTGCGTGATCTGAGGCTAGGACGGAGGTTCACCTTCCAGCAGGACAATGACCCCAAACACACTGCTAAAGCTACACTTGAATGGTTTGAGGGGAAACATGTAAATGTGTTGGAATGGCCTAGTCACAGCCCAGATCTCAATCCAATAGAAAATCTGTGGTCGGACTTAAAGATTGCTGTTCACAAGCGCAAACCTTCCAACCTGAAGGAGCTGGAGAAGTTCCGTAAGGAGGAATGGGCAAAAATACCAGTGGTAAGATGTGGCAACTGCTCATAGAGACTTATCCAAAGCGATTTGGAGCTGTAATTGCCGCAAAAGGTGGCTCTACAAAGTACTGACTTTAGGGGGGTGAATAGTTATGCACATTTCTTTTTCAGTTATTTTGTCCTATTTGTTGTTTGCTTCACAATAAAAAAAAACATCTTTAATGTTGTGGGCATGTTCTGTAAATTACATGATGCAAATCCTCAAACAATCCATGTTAATTCCAGGTTGTGAGACACCAAAATACGAAAAAAGTCAAGAGGGGTGAATACTTTTACAAGGCACTGTACATGTATAACACAAAGAAAAGAGCTGCCATCTAAGGCTACTTTCACACTCGCGTTTTGTGCGGGTCCGTCTGTATCCGTTCAGAACGGATCTGTTTATATTATCTTTAACATAGCCAAGACAGATCCGTCTTGAACACCATTGAAAGTCAATGGAGGACGGATACGTTTTCTATTGTGCCAGATTGTGTCAGTGAATACGGATCCATTTGGCTCAGTTTCGTCACGCTGCAGGCAGCGTTTTGGTGTCCGCCTCCAGAGCGGAATGGTGACTGAACGGAGGCAAACTGATGCATTCTGAGCGGATCCTTTTCCATTTAAAGTGCATTAGGGCAAAACTGATCCGTTTTGGACCACTTGTGAGAGCCCTGAACGGATCTCACAAACGGAAAGCCAAAACGCCAGTGTGAAAGTAGACTAAAACAGAAGTCAACCCCCTCCCCGTTCCCACAACAAATTTCACTGTATACTAGGGCAGGGCAATTAATCTGATAAAAAACTAAATCAAAATGCAGCCCGATTAATCGACATGCCAATTATTTTGATTATCCTGGTTGCAGCCAGCACTGCTCCACTCTGATTCTCCCCTCCCCTGCTATTTAGATGTTTGTATTAGACTTCTCCACATACTTCAGCTGTAGCCGCCTCCTTCCACCGCCCCGACTGAGGCCGCCTCCTCCCATCGCCCCGACTGAGGCCGCCTCCTCCCACTGCTCATACTGAGGCCGCCTCCTCCCACCGCCCCGACTGAGGCCGCCTCCTCTCACCGCTCCGACTGAGGCCGCCTCCTCCCACCGCTCCGACTGAGGCCCCCTCCTCCCACCGCTCCGACTGAGGCCCCCTCCTCCCACCGCTCCGACTGAGGCCCCCTCCTCCCACCGCTCCGACTGAGGCCCCCTCCTCCCACCGCTCCGACTGAGGCCCCCTCCTCCCACCGCTCCGACTGAGGCCCCCTCCTCCCACCGCCCCGACTGAGGCCCCCTCCTCCCACCGCCCCGACTGAGGCCCCCTCCTCCCACCGCCCCGACTGAGGCCGCCTCCTCCTACCGCTCCGACTGAGGCCGCCTCCTCCCGCCTCCTCCCACCGCCCCGACTGAGGCCGCCTCCTCCCATCGCCCCGACTGAGGCCGCCTGTCACGGATGGTGTTGCAGAAAACTGGAAGTTATAAATAAACATCCGACTGACTTGATCCGAAACTAAGGAACATATGGGTGAGCCCTAGGGGTGGGCGATATAGACGATATAGGCGATATGCGATATAAATTTGTGCCACGATATGGATTTTGAGCATATCGCCTATATCGCCAGACCGCGATATGATCGCGCTCTCTGCGCGCACCATCTTCTCCTGAGCCGGCACACTGGGCACAGTGGAGAAGGAGAGAGTCCCTCCCTCCCCACTGTGCGCGGCTGCCGCTGACCACCAATGACAAAAGAGGAGAAGGGGAGGGACTGACAGTAAATCATTGAGTTTTCACGATCTCAGTGAGCGCGTGAAAACTCAAATCCGATGGTATATTCTAACCCCCAGGCGTTCCCATGGTGACAGGGATGCTTGCCTGGGGGTTAGTTAGAATATACAGGGCCACGCCGCTGACAGTAGAACATTTAAAAACTAATCAGTAACTTTAACTTTATTCATTGGTGATCTCTTTACTGTATACCTTACTAGGTCTTAGCTCCGGTAACAGCAGGCAGTGCGGGCGGGCAGCGCTCACTCACTGACGTCACGCGCCTGCTCCTCCCACTAGGCGGCGCAGGCGCGTGACGTCAGTGAGTGAGCGCCGCCCCCCGCACTGCCTGCTGTTATCGGAGCTAAGACCTAGTAAGGTATACAGTAAAGAGATCACCAATGAATAAAGTTACTGATTAGTTTTTAAATGTATTCCTGTGAGCGTCGGGGGGGGGGGGGGGGGGGAGGGGGATATCTGTGGATGGCACCGTTTAGGGGGGGGGGGGATCTGTGGATGGCACCGTTTAGGGGGGGGGGGGATCTGTGGATGGCACCGTTTAGGGGGGGGGGATCTGTGGATGGCACCGTTTAGGGGGGGGGATCTGTGGATGGCACCGTTTAGGGGGGGGGGGAATCTGTGGATGGCACCGTTTAGGGGGGGGGGGATCTGTGGATGGCACCGTTTAAGGGGGGGATCTGTGGATGGCACCGTTTAGGGGGGGGGGGGATCTGTGGATGGCACCGTTTAGGGGGGGGGGATCTGTGGATGGCACCGTTTAGGGGGGGGGGATCTGTGGATGGCACCGTTTAGGGGGGGGGGGATCTGTGGATGGCACCGTTTAGGGGGGGGGGGGGATCTGTGGATGGCACCGTTCAGGGAGGGGGGGGGGGGATCTGTGGATGGCACCGTTTAGGGGGGGGGGGATCTGTGGATGGCACCGTTTAGGGGGGGGGAATCTGTGGATGGCACCGTTTAGGGGGGGGGGATCTGTGGATGGCACCGTTTAGGGGGGGGGGGATCTGTGGATGGCACCGTTTGGGGGGGGGGATCTGTGGATGGCACCGTTTGGGGGGGGGATCTGTGGATGGCACCGTTTGGGGGGGGGATCTGTGGGTGGCACCGTTTAGGGGGGGGGGATCTGTGGATGGCACCGTTTAGGGGGGGGGATCTGTGGATGGCACCGTTTAGGGGGGGGGGATCTGTGGATGGCACCGTTTAGGGGGGGATCTGTGGATGGCACCGTTTAGGGGGGGGGGGGGGATCTGTGGATGGCACCGTTTAGGGGAGGGGGGATCTGTGGATGACACCGTTTAGGGGGGGGGGGATCTGTGGATGGCACCGTTTAGGGGGGGATCTGTGGATGGCACAGTTTAGGGGGGGGGGATCTGTGGATGGCCCGTTTAGGGGGGGATCTGTGGATGGCACCGTTTAGGGGAGGGGGGGGGGGATCTGTGGATGGCACCGTTTAGGGGAGGGGGGGGGATCTGTGGATGGCACCGTTTAGGGGAGGGGGGGGATCTGTGGATGGCACCGTTTAGGGGAGGGGGGGGGATTTGTGGATGGCACCGTTTAGGGGAGGGGGGGGGATCTGTGGATGGCACCGTTTAGGGGAGGGGGGGGGATCTGTGGATGGCACCGTTTAGGGGAGGGGGGGGGGGATCTGTGGATGGCACCGTTTAGGGGGGGGGGATCTGTGGATGGCACCGTTTAGGGGAGGGGGGGGGATCTGTGGATGGCACCGTTTGGGGGGGGGATCTGTGGATGGCACCGTTTAGGGGGGGGGGATCTGTGGATGGCACCGTTTAGGGGGGGGGGATCTGTGGATGGCACCGTTTAGGGGGGGGGATCTGTGGATGGCACCGTTTAGGGGAGGGGGATCAGCTCCCTGCTGTTGTGTGCACAAAGCACAGGGCAGCAGGGAGAGTGTAATGTCCTATTCACCCTAATAGAGCTCTATTATGGTGAATATGACAAGGGTTCTACGTTAATAGTTATTAAATAAAAAGTAAAAAAAGTTTAAACACGCCCCCCAAATATAGAAAACAATATATCGCAATATATATTGCATATCGCACATGCTTAAAATTATATCGCAATATAGATTTTAGGCCATATCGCCCACCCCTAGTGAGCCCTATAAAACCCCTAGAGCTCTCCCTGACTGCTATGCCCATGCAAAGGTCTTTATGGTAGACGATTGCATGCCCTCGTACCTAGACTGTGTGACACCTGAAAATCTTATAAGAGTGAGGGGACACGACCACCGGCTCCCTGCACTTAATACGGACGGAGTCAGGGTCACCTAGAATCAAGCCAGCAAGGAAACACAAATAAAGGGAAAAAGACTTATCTGAGGAATCAGCAGTTGCAGCCTCCAGCAGTGAACACAATCCAGGAAGTAGTATAAACCGCAAAGTGAGGCAGTATGGGAGGGAATATAAAGGGAGGCAATCAGTGTAAATAGATGACAGCTGGGAGAATGAAAGGAGATGACAAAGTGAAACAAAAACAAAGATCATCATGCAAGAGGTACAGAAGAACGTCTGCCAGATCTTCTCAGAGAGCTGGCGGTGACAGTACCCCTCCCTCTACAAATGGACTCTGGACACTCAGAGCCCACCTTCTCAGGATGGGACCTATGGAAAGCCCTGATGAGACAAGTGGCCTTAATGTCTGCCACTGGGACCCACATCCTCTCCTCAGGACCATAACCCTCCCAATGAACGAGGTACTGGAGAGAACCGCGGATAATGCGAGAATCCACAATCCTAGAGACCTGAAATTCAAGATTACCATCAACAACAATCGGAGGAGGAGGCAAAGAGGAGGATACAGTGGGTTGGACATACGGTTTTAATAATAGGGACCTGTGAAAAACATTATGGATCTTCCAAGTCTGAGGAAGATCAAGACGGAAGGCAATGGGATTGATGACGGACAAGATCTTGTAAGGCCCAATAAACTTAGGACCCAACTTCCAGGAGGGAACCTTCAGTTTGATATTCTTTGTAGACAACCACATCAGATCACCCACATTCAGGTCCGGACCAGGCACACGTCTCTTATCCGCCACACGCTTATATCTCTCACTCATCCTCTTCAGATTACCTTGAATCTTTTGCTAAATAAATGACAAAGACGAGGAAAATCTCTCCTCATCAGGTAAACCAGAAGACCCCTCTCCAGAGAATGTCCCAAAATGCGGATGAAAACCATATGCACCAAAAAAATGGTGACTTATCAGAGGACTCCTGGCGACGGTTATTTAAAGCAAACTCAGCAAGGGACAAAAAAGAACACCAATCCTCCTGATTCTCTGCCACAAAACAGCGCAGAGATGTCTCCAGATTCTGATTGACGCGTTCGGTCTGGCCATTCGACTGCGGGTGAAAAGCAGAAGAGAACGACAACCGAACCCCAAAGCAAGAACAGAAGGCCTTCCAGAATCTGGAAACAAATTGCGTGCCCCTATCAGAAACGATGTCTGAAGGAATGCCATGCTATTTGACAATGTGATCAACAAATGCTTGCGCCAGCGATTTAGCATTGGGTAACCCAGGAAAGGGAATGAAATGCGCCATTTTGCTAAAACGGTCCACTACTACCAGAATCACAGTCTTCCCCGAGGAACGAGGCAGGTCCGTAATGAAGTCCATGGACAGATGCGTCCAAGGACGGGAAGGAATGGGTAACGGGAGGAGAGAACCCGATGGCCGTGAATGAGGGACATTGGCACGAGCGCAAGTCTCGCAGGCTGCCACAAAACCCTCAACCGTCTTACGAAGAGCCGGCCACCAGAATCTCCGAGCAATGAGATCCACTGTGGCCCCGGGTGCCCAGCAAGGACAGTATCGTGGTGCTCCTTAAAAACCTTGTGTCGTAAAGCGAGAGGCACAAACAACCTCCCAGGGGGACAAAGATCAGGAGCCTCTGCCTGGGCTGCCTGAACCTCTGCCTCCAAATCAGGATAAAGAGCAGAGACGACCACCCCTTGAGCCAAAATGGGACCCGGGTCTTCAAAGTTCCCCCCTCCCGGAAAACAACGTGACAGGGCATCAGCCTTCACATTTTTAACCCTAGGGCGGAACGTGACAACAAAATTAAAACCTAGAAAAGAATAAAGACCATCTGGCCTGTCTCGGGTTCAGACGCTTGGCTGATTCCAAGTAGGCCAGATTTTTATGGTCGGTAAACACGGTAATAGGGTGTCTGGCTCCCTCTAGCCAATGGCGCCATTCCTCAAAAGCTAATTTGATGGCCAACAACTCCCTATCTCCCACATCGTAATTTCTCTCTGCGGAGGAGAGTTTCCTTGATAAAAAGGCACACGTTCGCCATTTGGCAGGAGAGGGACCCTGAGACAAGACCGCACCCACACCCACCTCTGAAGCGTACACCTCAACAATGAAAGGTAGAGAGACATCAGGTTGTACCAAGATGGGAGCGGAAGCAAAACTCTCTGATACTAGAAAAGGCCTTAAGCGCATCTACCGACCAGGAAGAAAAATCTACCCCCTTTTTAGTCATATCAGTGAGTGGCTTAACAACAGAGGAATAATTCAAAATGAACTTTCTGTAATAATTGGAAAAACCCAAAAACCGCATCAGCGCCTTCTGATTCTCAGGAAGCTCCCAATCAAGCACAGCGCAGACCTTCTCAGGGTCCATGCGAAAACCAGAAGCGGAGAGAAGAAAACCAAGAAATTGAATCTCCAGAACCGCAAACATACATTTTTCCAGTTTAGTGTACAATTTATTCTCCCGCAGAATGAGCAAGACCTGACATAGGTGGTCCCTATGAGTTTTGAAATCAGGAGAAAAAAATCTAAATGTCTTCTAGATACACCAGTACAAATTTCCCCATTAAATGATAAAAAATGCTGTTCACAAAATGTTGGAAGAATGCCGGAGCATTCATCAAACCAAAGGACATAACCAAATTCTCGAAATGACCCTCAGGGGTATTGAAGGCCGTCTTCCATTCGTCCCCTTCCCTGACCCTGACAAGGTTGTATGCCCCTGTTAAATCCAACTTAGAAAAAACTTTAGCCCCAACAATCTGGTTAAACAGGTCCGGGATCAGAGGAAGCGGATAAGGGTCACGAATTGTGATACAGTTCAGCTCCCTGAAATCCAGACATGGTCTTAAAGAACCATCTTTTTTCTTAACAAAAAAAAAAACCAGCGCAACAGCTGACTTCGAGGGTCGGATGTGTCCCTTTCTCAGGCTCTCAGAGATATAAGTACGCATAGCGACTATTTCAGGTTGGGAGAGATTGTATAAACGTGATTTTGGCAGCTTGGCGCCTGGGATGAGATTAATAGGGCAATCGTACTCCCGGTGAGGGGGCAACTCCTGGACACCACTCTCAGAAAACACATCTGAAAATTCAGAGAGAAAAGATGGCACAGTCTTGGTAGAAACCTCAGAAACAGACGCCGTGAGGCAATTCTCTCTGCAAAAGTCACTCCAACCATTTATTTGCCTTGCTTGCCAATCAATGGTGGGGTTATGTTTAGTGAGCCAGGGTAGCCCCAACACTAGAGGAGTAGGTAATCCGCTTAAGACGAAACATGACATATCCTCAACACGAGCATCACCCACAGTCAAACGGATATTGTGAACTATGCCCTTTAACGATCTTTGAGAAAGTGGAGCGGAATCGATAGCAAAAACAGGTATATCCTTTTCCAAAGTGCATACCTGGAAACCATGAGTTATAGCAAATTGATTATCTACAAAAATCTCACAAACAATGTTCTTGCTGTCTAGCGCCACCCTGGCAGGTAGGAGAAAACGGGGACTACAAGCAAACGGCAAACCTTCAATTTCCGCATCAACCTTGCCAATAGTACAAATGGAAAGTTTTTAGAGGGTTTTTTTCTTTTTGTTTCTTTATTATTACCCTCAGAAAACTCCCTGAATCTCCTAGAGGGACAAACATTAGCCAAATGATTTATACCCCCACAACAGAAACAAACCCTCCTCTGAGAGCTGAATCCTCTACTATCAGAGGCAAGCAAACCCAGCTGCATGGCCTCCTGCTCAAAGGGGATTGAGAGAGACTGAGGCCCCTGTGCACTGAATGACACAGCCCCACTGTCCTTAAGCTGAATATGACAGGAAGGAGTGGTCTCTCCTCTCTCTCTAAGACGCCTGTCAATACGAACAGCTCGAGACATGGCAGACTCCAACGAGGCAGGTCTCTCATGAAAAGCAAATGCATCTTTCAATCCCTCCGAAAGACCATGGCAAAATTGACTTCAGAGTGCAGCATCATTCCAACCAGAATCAGCTGCCCATCTTCGAAATTCAGAACAATATATCTCTGCGGACTGTTTACCCTGGCATAAAAGACGCAGTTTAGAATTAGCCAGAGGCCCAGAGCAATACGATCCGGGTCATCATATATCTGCCCCAGGGATACAAAAAAATTCATCCACCGATCGGAGGGGCCGAGCCCCCACCGGCAGCGAAAAGGCCCAAGACTGAGCGTTATCCCTGAGCAGCGAGATGATGATCCCCACCCTCTGCTCCTCATCACCACAGGAATGGGGAAGTAGGCGAAAATGGAGTTTGCAAGCCTCTCTAAAGCGAACAAAATTCTCACTACCCCCGGAGAACGTATCCGGAAGCGAGATCTTAGGCTTGGAACAAACTCCATGAACGCCAGCAGAATCGGTCACCTGAAACTGAGACACAGTTTTACGGAGATCTGCTACCTCCAGTGAAAGACCCTGCATGCGGTCAATCAAGGCTGAAACCGGATCCATGCTTAAGACGGTTTCGGCGGTTTATAATGTCACGGATGGTGTTGCAGAAAACTGGAAGTTATAAATAAACATCCGACTGACTTGATCCCAAACTAAGGAACATATGGGTGAGCCCTATAAAACCCCTAGAGCTCTCCCTGACTGCTATGCCCATGCAAAGATCTTTATGGTAGACGATTGCATGCCCTCGTACCTAGACTGTGTGACATCTGAAAACCCTATAATAATGAGGGGACACGACCACCGGCTCCCTGCACTTAATACGGACGGAGTCAGGGTCACCTAGAATCAAGCCAGCAAGGAAACACAAATAAAGGGAAAAATACTTATCTGAGGAATCAGCAGTTGCAGCCTCCAGCAGTGAACACAATCCAGGAAGTAGTAGAAACCGCAAAGTGAGGCAGTATGGGAGGGGTTATAAAGGGAGGCAATCAGTGTAAATAGATGACAGCTGGGAGAATGAAAGGAGATGACAAAGTGAAACCAAAACAAAGAACATCATGCAAGAGGTACAGAACGTCTAACAGACCTTCTCACAGAACTGGCGGTGACACCGCCTCCTCCAACTGAGGCCGCCTCCTCCCACCGCTTCGATTGAGGCCCCCTCCTCCCACCGCCCCAACGGAGGCCGCCTTCTTTCACCGCTCCGACTGAGGCCGCCTCCTCCCACCGCCCCGACTGAGGCCGCCTCCTTCCACCACTCTGACTGAAGCCGCCTCCTCCCACCGCCCCGACTGCGGCCGCCTCCTCCCACCGCCGCCTTCTCCCACCGCTCCGACTGAGGCCCCCTCCTCCCACCGCTGTCCGCTCCGACTGAGGCCCCCTCCTCCCACCGCCCCGACTTAGGCCGCCTCCTCCCACCGCTCCGACTGAGGCCGTCACTTCCCACCGTCCCAATGCAGCATGCTAGGAGTTGTAGTTTTACCATAGCTGGAGAGCCATAGTTTTCACGGTGTTGCTATATAAGAAATAGGAAAGCCATTCCGTTCATTTAAAGAGTAACTGTTGTTTCAAAAACTTTTGCCATGTCAAAAGTATTGATGGTGGTGGGAGTGGGGGTGACACCCCAGAGATCGCTAAATTGAGGAGGAACATTCCTTGCTAGCTGCAGGTGGGTTTCTAGACTTTATAATGAACCGTCTTCAGCTAGCTCAGTGGTCCCCAACTGTTTCAAAACTAGTCCTGTGATATGTGTGGGTCCCAGCACTAGGGCCATAACTGATCTAATAGTAATGACCTTTCACAAACAGAATACCCCTTTCATAGGTCATAGAAACAACAGAGGAAGCGCTCAATGCAAAGCTATAAGGGGGTAAGAGAAAGGACGGGCAGCCATCATGGGGACCACACCCCCCTCACCTGGCAGATCCTGGTTAACGCCACACAAGAGCAGATCAGACGCTACACAGCCACGTGATTGTACAATATCACGTGATACTGTCACAGGCCGTGGAGAATACGATTTAGTCACTACCCTTCAGTCAGGTGAGAGGTCACGTTACCGGAAGTGGGGAATGAAGGCTTTCCCACCGCGCCGGAAGTGGGGCATTACCTAACCATGACGTTACACACAGAACCGGAAGATCAGTTTGTGTAACCCGGAAGAAGGGAATTGGAGAGAATTTGTTGCTCCTCTGTCATCTTTAACCGTCACAGACTCCTATGGGGATACGGTCTGTTCTAAAGCCCCGGGTGTGGTCATTTATATGGGAAAGTTTTATTGAAATTTTTTTTATATAATTAAGCACCTTTCTGCCATATGTTACATTGATGATAATGTGGTCATATAGCCCAGGACAGAGAGTGCTGACATAAGGAGGTGACGGCTAATGAGACAGTGACCGGGAGGCTTACAATGGCGGACGAGACCTTATTCGCACTGTTACATATGGAGATGATCTCTCATGCTCATAAGAGCGCTGGACAGGATGATGAGGTAAGGCAGCGACGCCGTCCGCAGCGCGACATAAGCTTTAAAGGGGTTTTCTCTCCTCAGCAAATAGGATTTATCATGTAGAGAAAGTTAATACGAGACACTTACTAATGTATCGTGATTGTCCATATTGCCTCCTTTGCCGGCTGGATTCATTTCTCCATCACATTATACTTCTCGTTTCCATGGTTACGACCACCCTGCAATTCGGCAGCGGTGGTCTTGCTTGCACACTATTGGAAAAAAGCACTAGACTGTCTGCACTCCCACAGTCCCGGTTACCAGAGAGGCCAGCGCTTTTTCTTATAGTGTGCAAGCGCGACCACCACTGCTGGATTGTAGGTGGTCGTAATCCCTGGATACGAGCAGTGTATAATGTGATGGGAAAAAAAGCAAAGGAGACATCATGGCCAATCGCGATACATTAGTAAGTTCCTTGTTTTCACTTTGTCTACATGATAAATGCCGTTTGCTGAAGTAAGACGACCCCTTTTAAGGCTAGGGCTACGCGGCGACACGGACTGGTGAGTAGCGGTGATCCCACGGCAGTCGTATGGCTTTTTTTTTTTTTTAACCTGCTGCAGCGATCCCATGCCTTTCTATGGGATCACCGATACCCAGTGATCCTGGCCGCGACAGGTTTCGGCTTTCGCCGTGTAGCCCTGGCACACAGCCCTTTCTTTAAAGCCACGCCCCCTTTGAGACTAGTTAAATTCTCAATTTACTCAAAAATCTAGGTGCTTTCACATTAGTAAATATAGGGCAAAAATGGGCAAAAAATTATTACAATTTTTTAATTTTTTTTTTTCTTAAAAAAAAAAAAAAAAAAAAGCATAATCCAAAAACTGTAATGTGAACCTTTAAACTGGATGTAGACAAGCGATCAGTCTTGGTTGAGAAATGTTTTCAGTAGTGTTGAGCGAACTTGTGTTTTAAGTTCGGCGTCTAAAGTTCGGGTTATCGAAGTATCCCGTTATGGATTCTAAATTCCGTTATGGTCCGTGGTAGCGGAATCCATAACGCGGTTCTTCGATAACCCGAACTTTAGACGCCAAACTTTAAAACACAAGTTCGCTCAACACTAGTTTTCAGACGTCATACCAATTCCCATATAAACGTGCCTAGTTGGCGCAGCTCACAGTGTGTATTTTTCAATAGGACTAGGTCAGTAAGCGGCCCACAGGAAATATGGCGCCCCCTTATCTATGGAATGTTATAGTATTAGAAGGATTAAATTCCATTGTATTGGATCCCTGTTTGTGATGGGGTCAGCCAGCCTTTATATACATCAGAATTTGTGCGGAACTTGTCAGGACTGTCTTGGATGTCCATTGCCAGGTTTGGACAGAATGACACTAATGTCTTCTGTCTTTTCATCGTGACGTATTCTTTTTATAGGATCAAGGGAAACACATACGGATCTTGGAAGCGATGGGATTCCGTGTGGGTCAAGGACTGATTGAAAGGCAAGTGTTTTACTCCTTTACCTTTCACGCGTATGTTCATATGTTTACTCTGCAAAACCTGCACCTAAGGAACAAGAATATTCCGATCCCCTGGATGGTCTGCGTACTCTGGGTGTCTATTAGGGTGTGCTGGGTAGTACATTGAACACGCTAAAAACACGTATTTCCACTGCTGCTTAGGAAATAGATTGGAGCAGGAAGCTTATTTCGGTATATACCGACGTCCAGTGTGGTAATTCTCTCTTCTGGTCTCCAGGCTGACAAAGGACAGTCCATCTTTCAAGGATGACCTGGATACTATTAAATTTATTTGTAAAGACTTTTGGACCATCGTTTTCAAGAAGCAGATTGATAATCTGAGAACAAACCATCAGGTATAATTGGGCCGTGTACTATTTGTATTGTCCAACTGGAAAAGCCCCGATATTGATATTCTCTAATTGGCATCTGTCAGCAGTTTTGTACCTATGACACTGTCTGACCTGTTACATGTGCACTTGGCAGCTGAAGGCATCTGTGTTGGTCCCATGGTCATATGTGTCCGCATTGCTGAGAAAAATGATGTTTTAATATATGCAAATGAGCCCCTAGGAGCAACGGGGGCGTTGCCATTACACCTAGAGGCTCTGCTATCTCTGCAACTGCTGCACCCTTTCGACTTTGCTTGACAGGACCAGGCAGACGTGATGACGTTTTTACTGCCTGGTCCTTCCAGCAAAGTGCAGAGGATGCGGCAGTTGCAGAGAGATCAGAGCCACTTGGAGTAACGGCAACGCCTCCATTGCTCCTAGAGGCTCATTTGCATATATTAAAACATCATTTTCCTCAGCAATGCTGGCACAAATGACCATGGGACCAACACAGATGCCTTCAGCTGCCAAGCGCACATGTAACAGGTCAGCCAGTGTCATAGGGACAAAGCTGCTGACAGATGCCCTTTTAACATTTTAATGCTTATGACTTGTAATACGTGTGGTGGTGATTGTCGAAAGCATTGACATGCAGTGCAAATGTATTCAGATGCTGTTACTTTCTGATCGATAGAAGTCTGAATACTGGGTCCCCCACTAATTGTTGGAATGAAGGGGCTGTGTCCGGTATTTTACAGAATACCCCTTTAAAATGTGAGCGATGCCTCATACCACCTTTATTTAATGTGTCAGTAATGTAACTTTTTCGGCACCTTTTGCACATCCGCTGGCTCAAGCATGTTGTCCTGTATTATTATATTCCTTTACTTTCTAGTTCTCAGCTCTTGGATCGACCTGCGAGCAGGAACTCCTGCTGTTGAATCCACAAACGGACATATGGAGAACTGACTGACTGCCATTAGCTGATGGCTAAAGTTCTCCATAGGGCTTGTATCCTGTAGCGCTTATTGCCTCTTCTGAGCTACAATTGAAGGGGTTATCCAAAAATGCCTCCCCATACGCCTGGGCCTCTCGCAGAGATTGTACTTACCTGGATTCCGGTCACCCACGTCGCTTCTGACTCCTGCATGTCCCTAGCGTTACCCGCGATGCTACGGAGGCTCATTCCTGTCGCGGCCTGCTATTGGCTGCCCTCCCCCGAACACCTGATGTTTTCATCCGTTCAATAGGGAGATGCAGGTGCCGGGTAAGTACAATCTCTGTGAGGGGCCCAGGTGTATGGGGAGGCATTTTAAGGGTTCAATAACCCCTTTAGGGGTTCGGCTACACAGCGACATTTCATGTCATGTTTGTCAGTGGTGTAGCAATGTAACACATGACATGCTGCGACAGTCGCAAAAAATCTAGACATGTTGGGTTTTTGTATCGCAAGTTGCACGCGACTTTTCCTCCATTGACTTTAAAGGAAGTCACACAACACATGACTCTCCTGCGCCTTGGCTGTGTTAGAAAATATTCGCGCGACAGCAAGTTGCAGACAAGTCGCACATAGTTTTGTGTTGTATAGCCAGTCCCTAATACAGGGCTAATACTGTGATTGTGTGATTGGCCACATATTGCTCATACCTTGTAATGACTGGCATTGTACTGGAAGCTGAGGTCTGATTTGAATCCTGATTAAAGGGTTATTCCTAGTTACATCTGGATTAGGGATAACTGTAAGATCGGCGGGGGACTGGCTGCTGGGACCCCTTTTGTATGAAGCACTACAAACCCGTGCAGATCTACCAAGGTAACAGTCTGATCCAGTATTCAGTTACCAGCACATGCATTACATTCAGTCCCTGTTTTTGTAATTGCCATTTTTGTGTCGGTCCCTGTTTTTGTCTTAGGCCTCATGCACACAGCCGTTGGGCGGCCGTTCCGTGCATTGGGGACCGCAATTGCGGTCCCCAATGCACGGGCAACATCGGTACAGCCGGCTGGACCCATTCAACTTGAATGGGTTCGTGGTCTGTCCGCACCGCAAAAAAATATGACTTGTCATATTTATTTGCGGTGCGGAATAACGGAAAGAAACACCATGGAAGCACTCCGTAGTGCTTCCGGTGTTCTGTTCCGTATCTCCGGAATTGCGGACCCATTCAAGTGAATGGATCCCCATCCGTGATGCTTGGTGCACACGGCCGGCAGCCGTGGATTGCAGACCCGCCGTTTGCAGGCCGCAATACAGCCACGGCCGCCCAACAGCTGTATGCATGAGGCCTTATGCTGAACCCTCTGAAAAGGTTAACAACTGCTGTTCCCAATCATTTCAAAAGTGCAGCAGTTTTGCCTCTGCTTGTACCAGACCGTCAGGCAATCATTCCACATTCTCATCCCATTCCGTCTTTAAAAAAAACAAAACACTGTGATACTAGCGGTTTTATTTGGCCTTGTACCTCCTAGTGATCTGATGTCACCAATATCTGTGTAATAATAACAACTTTATGTAAAATGTCCTGTTTGTCCTAAGAAATGTATCCTGTCCAATAGTGCATCATACATAAGTTTGGGAAGGTATTCAGTATAGTAACAGGTAAACAATTTGAGTATTACTAAATCCTTCAAATGCAATGTACCTGATTCTTCCACGTGTCCTTGTTTCTTTATGTAGGGTACATATGTCTTACAAGACACCAGATTCCAGCTTCTGACTCAGATCTCCTGCAGTAAACAATATTTAGAGGAAGCACCAAAGGTATAGTATAGCCATCGATTACGTATGCTGTATAACAGCTCATGCACACGGCCGTAGTTTCAGTCCACGTTCGAGCTGTGGTTTTGGTGGATCGGGTGCGGACCCATTTAGATAAATAAAGACAAAAGATAGACAGAACACCCATGTGTTGTCCGCATCCGTAAGTCTGTTCCACGGCCCCACAAAAAAAAATAGAAAATTGTCCGTTTTGCAGACAAGGATAGGGCATTTCTGAAGAGGGGGAAATAATGGCAGCAGGCTCTCGGCCGGTTTCCGTGTTTTGCAGATATGCGATCTGCGGACCGCAGAAACGGATACGGCTGTGTGCATGAGCCCTAACACGGGACTTGTCACATTCTCACGGTATCACCCACTATCTTACAGTTTCTGGCTTACACTTGTGGACTCATCAAAGGTGGACTCTCAAATCTCGGAATCAGCTGCACTGTCTCTGCTGAGGTTCCTGTGATGCCGACATGTAAGTTCTTATTTCTATACACCTCACAGCTCTGTTGAAGGAACCCTTTAAAATGTACCCATGAAGTTCCATTTAGTTTATAAATATATCGATCTGATATTCTGTGCTGATAAGTTAATGATACATCCTTGCAGGGCTCGTAGCCGAATTTCCCTTAGGCCTCATTCACGTGGCAGATTTTGTGTACGGGTTTCAGCACCAGAAACCATAGCCATCGATGCAGCTGCCAGTAGCACTTTACTACTTTACTGAGTCCATTATCAGCAGTGAGCTCCCACTAATGGCGGCTGCAGACAGACATCATTTTGAGGTTGACATTTTAGTAATTAAGATTTGTGATAGATAAATGGGTAGTAAATATACATCCATGCAGAGAACATGGTGACATTAAGGCTTTTAGCCATGTTCTCTTAAAGGGAACCTGTCACCAGAATTACATGTTCCTGCTGTTCATCCTCCCATCATTCAAAACCGGCATTGTTTATGCTGAAAAGTATTGTCTTCATGTCAAGAATCGACTCGGAAAATGTACCTGACGTCATCACTGGGTAGCTCATGAAGTCATTGGGGCGTTGCACTCGATAAGGCGAATCGTGAGTCATGCTCTCACAGTCCGCCCCTTGTCTTTCTGACGTCAGAGCCCAGCCAAGCAAGACCTTGCGCAGAAGACCTCCTTGTGGTCCTGCAGTCCAGACATGCGCACTGAGAGAAGGTGCATATACCTCGGCTTCAAGCGTTTGCAGTGATCAGCAGACATCTGTCTAGGTGCATGCACAGTCAGGCCCTGGTGCCCAAGGCCCCTTTCAGACGAACGGGTGTCACGCTCCGGACTCGCAGCTCAACACCCGTCCTGAACTTCCAGCACTGACTGGGTCGCATAGTATTACATTGATTTATGATGGTATGTAACCCTTACAGTTCTGGAATGTATTGTATAACACTGACAGCATTATATCAGTGTCATCTAATACATTCCAGAACTGTAAGGGTTACATAGCATCATAAATCAATATAATGCTATGCGACCCTGTCAGTGCTGGAAGTTCAGGACGGGTGCTGCGCTGCGAGTACGCAGTGTGACACTCGCTCGTCTGAAAGGGGCCTAAGGGGGCTCAGATGCCCTTCAGCTGTGCACCGCTATTACAATTGGCACATGGTAGTGAGATATATCCCCATGTATTCCCTTTTGAGGAGCTTCATGTATTTTTTTTTGGTCTGTTTCCATCCATTATAAATTATGGGGGTCATTTATCAAACTGGTGTAAAGTAGAACTGGCTTAGTTGCCTATAGCAACCAATCAGATTCCACCTTTCATTTTGGACAGCTCCTTTGGAAAATGAAAGGAGGAATTCGGTTGCTATGGGCATCTAAACCAGTTCTACTTTACACCAGTTTGATAAATGACCCCCTAGACCAGTGATGGCTAACCTCCGGCACGCCAGCTATGTTGAAATGACATCTCCCAGCATGCTCCATTCATTTCTATGGGGTCCTGAGAACAGCCAAGCAAGGGTTCATCTTGGAAGCTGGACTGCCGAAGGTTAGCCATCACAGCCCTATACCTTTTGCCTTCCTTATGGTAAAACACAGGCAAAAACAATGACCTTCTATTTCTCATTTTTAGGTAAATTCCAAGTTGTCATCTCCAAGAACTAAAGAAAAAACATCCAGAATTCTTATGAAATCAGGAACCGTGTTTAGTGCTAAACACACAAGGTCGACGAAACCAGCAATATTAGCTATGCAACGCGTTTCACGAACTCCAGATAAGCTGTTACCACATGTAGCCTTCCTCATACATTACCACTCGGTAGATCTTCTATTGCACTTTTTTGCCCATTTAGTTTCATTCCGCCACAGTTATCTGTTCTGCTGAAGAATGTTACTTTATCCTGTATACACAGGCAAGTCTACACTTTGCCTCTTCTTCACTGCCAAGTTACATAATCGGAGCAGCTGCAGGAAACACTGGCATTCTGATTCTTCAATATCGAGCACGCACAAGACTGTAGTGTTTGCTTACGACTACAGCTGTGCATTGTATAGATCAGGGGTCTGCAGCCTGCGACTCTCTAGCTGTTGTGAAACGACTACTCCTAGTATGCTTTGACAGCAGCAGGTACTCTACTTTCGTGGTGCAAGTGGGTGGCAATCAAGCATGGAAGACTCTGTAGAGACCGGACATTGTGAGTGGCAACGCCCTCCTGACCCTTCAGTAGCCATCAACATAGAGCGCAGAATGAATTTAGTAATTTCACAACGGTTGAAAAGCCACAGGCCTGAAGGCGACTGCTTTAGATGTTAGGTAAAGTTTTTATCAGTGCCCTGGCATAGCTCACCACTAGGGATGAAGCAGCTGAAGTCGATTCGCATAAAACTTTGTTCTAATACTGTACGGAGCAGGAGGCTCCGTACAGTATTAGAATGTATTGGCTCTGATGAGCCGAAGTTATTGCTTCGCGAAGTCTTGCGAGACTTCGGAAGTCGATTCGCTCATCCCTACTCGCCACGTACTACTGTTTCTACCTACCTTGAACTGTGATTATGTTTGTTAGTTTTATGAGCCTGCACTGTTTTGTAAATCGTCGTTCCAAATTCTTGGTTTGCTAATAAAGTTTAATTTAATACAAACTTATTGCTTACTGATCTGGTCTTGTCTTTGGAGTAGTGTCCTTCCTAAAGGTAGAACAGAAAGCTAATGGGAACCGACCTTATGAGCTGCTCGCACATTTCTTTATATGCTAAAGAGGATTTATATATATATATATATATATATATATATATATATATATATATATATATATATATATATATATATAAAAATAAATGTGTTAGACAGGATTAGCGGACGAAGTACAGAGGCAACAACAAGTTCTTTGCATCAGACAGTTCAGTGTTTTATTCACACTTCAGGAAAGTGACGAAACAAGCAGTCATATTCAAACAAAAAGTCACCTTGCGGTGTTGGTGGTAATTCACACCATGCGGCAATTCTGCCTCAAAGAGTCCTTGCTGATAGCAGCACCAACCTGTTTTCACACCAAACAGGTAGCGAGCCTTCATCCAGATCCCAACACAAAGACCTGGCTTCTGAGCCTAGCTGCCTATTTTAGGGTACTTTCACACTTGCGGCAGAGGATTCCGTTGCCGGAACTGCCTGCCGGATCTGGACGCAAACAGATGCATGTGTGAGACGGATCTGGATGCATTGCAATACTGGATCCGTCTTTCCGAAAAAAGGGATCCGGTATTTATTTTTTTTCTCATTTTTAAAGGTCTGCGCAGACTGCAAAACCGGGTCCGTTTTGCCGGAACACTTGGGGTCGAATCCGGCATTAATGCATTTCAATGGAAATCAAGGCCAGATCCGGCATTCCGGCAAGTGTTCAGGATTTTTGGCCGGAGAGAAAACTGCAGCATGCTGCGGTATTTTCTCCGGCCAAAAAAACGTAAGAGGGACTGCACGGATTGCTCTCCATTCAGAATGCATTAGGATAAAACTGATCCTTTTTTTTCCGGTATTGAGCCCCTAGGGTGGAACTCAATACCGGAAAAGAATAACACTAGTGTGAAAGTTCCCTAAGAACGGCCAGGTGCTGCCAAAACCCAGACTGGCATTTAAAATCCGGTCCGGTATTTGACCTCACCTGGCTGTAAATCAGCCCAGCAGCACATGTCGGGAGGAAAATACCTGTTTTCCAGACCAAACCTCTCACTGTGTCACAATATACACACAAACACACACAGTGCCTTGAAAAAGTATTCATACCCCTCGAACTTTCCCACATGTTTTCATGTTACACCCACAAACCTTTCACCGATTCTGACATTACCAGATAAATACCTGCCTGTGTAGAGCATATTGATAACATGATATCGCTAATTTATATTTTTTCTGTGGGCTACTCCGTTCCACTGCTGTGCCCCCCGTTCTGTTTTCCCGACCTGTATGTAAATCCATACTATCGGTACAGGGAGGAGGAGACAGCCATGTTTCTGAAGGGGCGTCTCCTTCTCCGTGGCTGTGAGCCACCCGATTGCAACGGAGAGCGTCACAGCCATGCAGAGAAGGTAAGCTTTTTTTCTCAGAAAATAAAAGCTCACCTTCTCCCTGGCTGTGACGTGCTCCCCTGCTCATTGTTACAATGCCTGTCCTCGTCCGCAAAACGGACAAGAATCAGACGTGTTCTACTTTTTTTGGTGGAACGGAAATACGGATAAGGAATGCACAGAGTAATTTCCGTTTTTTTTTTTTTTCAAGCCTCATTGAAGTGAATGGTTTTGCATACGGACCTATAAAAAATATATAACGGAAATTTTTTTTGTTCGTGTGCATGAGCCTTAACACTGCACATCACCCTGAGCATGCTATCCCCAACATGAAACATGGATACTTTTCTTCAGCAGGGACAGGGAGTGTGGTCAGAATTGATGGGAATATGGATGGAGCTAAATACAGGGAAATCCTAAAAGGGAAACCCAGTAGAGGCTGCAAAAGGATGTTCAACTTCCAGCAGGACATTTAAACATACAGACAGAGCTACAATGGAATGGTTTAGATCAAAGCATATTAATGTGTTAGAATGGCCCAAAGTCCAGATCTAAATCCCATTGAGAATCTGTGGGAAGACTTGAAAATTGCTGTTTACAGATGCTCTCCATCCAATCTAAACGGATTTGGTTCAGATGGTGTCATGCGTGTGTGGTGGCAACCAGGTGAGGAGTACATCAAGCATGGTGGTAGGAGTGTCATGGTTTAGTGCTGCCGGCTGTGGAGAGCTACAGTTCATTGAGGGAACCATGAATGTCAACATGTAGTGTGACATCCTGAAGCAGAGCATGATCCCCTCCCTTCAGAAACTGGGCGGCAGGGCAGTATTCCAACATGATAACGACCCCAAACACACCTCCAAGACCACCACTGCCTTGCTAAAGAAACTGAGGGAAGAGGTGCTGGACTGGCCAAGCATGTCTCCAGACCAAAACCCTATTGAGCATCTGTGGGGCATCCTCAAACGGAAGGTGGAGGAGTGCAAGGTCTCTAACATCCACCAGCTCTGTGATGTCGTCATGGAGGAGTGGAAGAGGATTCCAGTGGCAACCTGGGAAGCTCCAGTGAACTCCATGCCCAAGAGAGTTAAGGCAGTGCTGGAAAATAATGGTGGCCACACAAAATATTGACCGTTTGGCCATTTTCACTTAGGGGTATACTCAGTTTTGTTGCCAGTGGTTTAGACATTAATGGCTGTGTGTTGAGGTATTTTGAGGGCACGCCAAATTTACACTGTTATAAAAGCTGCACGCTGACTACTTTACATTGTACACTGCTCAAAAAAATAAAGGGAACACAAAAATAACACATCCTAGATCTGAGTTAATTAAATATTCTTCTGAAATACTTTGTTCTTTACATAGTTGAATGTGCTGACAACAAAATCACACAAAAATTAAAAAACGGAAATCAAATTTTTCAACCCATGGAAGTCTGGATTTGGAGTCACACTCAAAATTAAAGTGGAAAAACACACTACAGGCTGATCCAACTTTGATGTAATGTCCTTAAAAAAAAGTCAAAATGAGGCTCAGTAGTGTGTGTGGCCTCCACGTGCCTGTATGACCTCCCTACAACGCCTGTGCATGCTCCTGATGAGGTGGCGGACGGTCTCCTGAGGGATCTCCTCCCAGACCTGGACTAAAGCATCTGCCAACTCCTGGACAGTCTGTGGTGCAACGTGACGTTGTTGGATAGAGCGAGACATGATGTCCCAGATGTGCTCAATTGGATTCAGGTCTGGGGAACGGGCGGGCCAGTCCATAGCATCAATGCCTTCGTCTTGCAGGAACTGCTGACACACTCCAGCCACATGAGGTCTAGCATTGTCTTGCATTAGGAGGAACCCAGGGCCAACCGCACCAGCATATGGTCTCACAAGGGGTCTGAGGATCTCATCTCGGTACCTAATGGCAGTCAGGCTACCTCTGGCGAGCACATGGAGGGCTGTGCGGCCCTCCAAAGAAATGCCACCCCAAACCATTACTGACCCAATGCCAAAACGGTCATGCTGGAGGATGTTGCAGGCAGCAGAACGTTCTCCACGGCGTCTCCAGACTCTGTCACGTCTGTCACATGTGCTCAGTGTGAACCTGCTTTCATCTGTGAAGAGCACAGGGCGCCAGTGGCGAATTTGCCAATCTTGGTGTTCTCTGGCAAATGCCAAAACGTCCTGCACGGTGTTGGGCTGTAAGCCCAACCCCCACCTGTGGACGTCGGGCCCTCATATCACCCTCATGGAGTCTGTTTCTGACCGTTTGAGCAGACACATGCACATTTGTGGCCTGCTGGAGGTCATTTTGCAGGGCTCTGGCAGTGCTCCTCCTGTTCCTCCTTGCACAAAGGCGGAGGTAGCTGTCCTGCTGCTGGGTTGTTGCCCTTCTACGTCCTCCTCCACGTCTCCTGATGTACTGGCCTGTCTCCTGGTAGCGCCTCCATGCTCTGGACACTACGCTGACAGACACAGCAAACCTTCTTGCCACAGCTCGCATTGATGTGCCATCCTGGATAAGCTGCACTACCTGAGCCACTTGTGTGGGTTGTAGACTCCGTCTCATGCTACCACTAGAGTGAAAGCACCGCCAGCATTCAAAAGTGACCAAAACATCAGCCAGGAAGCATAGGAACTGAGAAGTGGTCTGTGGTCACCACCTGCAGAACCACTCCTTTATTGGGGGTGTCTTGCTAATTGCCTATAATTTCCACCTGTTGTCTATCCCATTTGCACAACAGCATGTGAAATTGATTGTCACTCAGTGTTGCTTCCTAAGTGGACAGTTTGATTTCACAGAAGTGTGATTGACTTGGAGTTACATTGTGTTGTTTAAGTGTTCCCTTTATTTTTTTGAGCAGTGTATTAAAGTGTCAGATCTTCAGTGTTGTCCCATAAAAAGATATAATAAAATATTTACAACAATGTGAGGAGTATACTCACTTTTGTGAGATACTGTATATAACATAGTAACAGTAAATGGTAGGGATTTATAGTGGCTCACCCTTCTGATTACCAGGGCAGGTGCTCTCACTAAGGTGTGGTTCACCCTGACCACAATAGGGAATTTAGAAATGTATAGGTTATAGTGGGCACTCAATATCTGTCGCTATACATCAGGTCTGGTTTATTATAACTCATTTATTAGATAGTCATTACAATAATTCATAACAATATGCCATACCTACAATGAAATAAAAATAAACAGTATATAAAATATCAAATATCACGGTCTGTTGTGGAATATCACGGTCTGTTAAAAATAATGATTTCAGATATATATCAAAAAAACCTCTAAAACATATCTATAAAATTCTCATGTGTTCATTTAAGCGCTAAAGCCTTGTTCCTAGCGCTTCAGAGAGTCTCAATCTTATATTATACTATTGGGGAGGACAGTTCTCAGTCTTGAACACATGAGAATTTTATAGATATGTTTTAGAGTTTTTTTTTATATATATATCTGAAATCATTATTTTTAATAGACCGTGATATTCCACAACAGACCGTGATATTTGATATTTTATATACTGTTTATTTTTATTTCATTGTAGGTATGGCATATTGTTATGAATTATTGTAATGACTAATAAATGAGTTATAATAAACCAGACCTGATGTATAGCGACAGATATTGAGTGCCCACTATAACCTATACATAACAGTAAATGGTGTCACCTAGGCCATGAACAAAGGAGTGAGCTCCCCAGCGTGACTCCATGTCAGGAATAAAGTGGATAATGGGGTCCACTGATTTTGATACCTCCTGGCGCAAATACATGACCTCGGTAACTCTGAGAATATTCTTTTTTATTTAAATAAAGGGTGACAACGCGTTTCAGAGCTGCGAGGCTCCTTTTTCAAGTCTGTGTAGCGGTATCCGTGCCTCCTGGTTCAGATGACGAGGTTTCAGTACAGATGAGGGCGAAACCTAACATGAACTTCTGTGCATGTAATCAGTCCCCCCATCAGCCAGAACATACTTACTCTCTGATTGCCACAAATGGGGGTCCTTTTACTCTGGATCAGTAGTTAGAAGATGATCGCTCGCCCATATAATCACTACTGCTCTGAATTAGGCTACATGCACACGACTGTATGTATTTTGTGGTCCAAAAATCGCGGATCCGCAAAAAACGGATGACGTCCGTATGTCATCCGTTTATTTTGTGGATCCATGGTAACAATGCCTATCCTTGTCCGACAAAACGGACAAGAATAGGACATGTTCTATTTTTTTTGCGGGGCTACGGAACGGACATACTGATGCATTTTTTATAAAACTATATATTTTTTTAAATTATTGTTTTCCAATAAAGCAACATCAGACAAACATCGGTTTCAAATAATTGCATCTACAGCGTATTCCAGAGTGCATGAATGGTACATTGCTGAGTGGGGTGACATTGATGTCTTTATTCCAATATCAGTTAGAAATATACCAAATCAAACTGGGACAGTAGAGAAAACTGACCCATGATGTGGGCTCTGTTAGACTACTTTCACTTTGGTTTCACGTTTTGGTTTCCGTTTGTGAGATCCGTTCAGGGCTCTCACAAGCGGTCCAAAACGAATCAGTTTTGCCCTAATGCATTCTGAATGGAAAAGGATCTGCTCAGAATGCATCAGTTTGCCTCTGTTACGCCTCCATTCCGCTTTGGAGAAGGACACCAGAACACTGCTTGCAGCGTTTTGGTGTCCGCCTGACGATGCGGAGGCAAACGGATCCGTCCTGACACACAATGTAAGTCAATGGGGATGGATCCGTTTTTACTGGTACAATAGAAAACGGATCCGTCTTGAACACCACTGAAAGTCAATGGAGGACGGATCCATTTTCTATTGTGCCATATTGTGTCAGTGAAAACGGATCCATCCCCATTGACTTGCATTGTGTCACGACAGATCCGTTTGCCTCTGCATCGTCAGGCGGACACCAAAACGCTGCAAGCAGCGTTTTGGTGTCCGCCTCCAAAGCGGAATGGAGGCAAACTGGTGTATTCTGAGCGGATCCTTTTCCATTCAGAATGCATTAGGGCAAAACTGATCCGTTTTTGACCACTTTCAGTGGTGTTCAAGACGGATCGGTTTGGCAATGTACAGATGATACAAATGGATCCGTTCTGAACGGCTGCAGACGGTTGTATTATCTGAACGGATCCGTCTGTGCAGATCCATGATGGATCCGCACCAAACGTGAGTGTGAAAGTAGCCTTAGGCCCCTTTCACACAAGCGAGTTTTCCACGCGGGTGCAATGCGTGACGTGAACGCACAGCACTCGCACTGAATCCTGACCCATTAATTTCAATGGGTCTGTGTACATGAGCGTTGTTTTTCACGCATCAGGTCTGCTTTGCATGAAAATCGCAGCATGTTTTATATTCTGCGTTTTTCACGCAGCCCTGGCCCTATAGATGTGAATGGGGCTGCGTGAAAAACGCATTGTATTCGCAAGCAAGTGCGGGTGCGATGCGTTTTTCACTGATGGTTGCTAAGAGATGTTGTTTGTAAACCTTCCGTTTTTTATCACGTGCGTGAAAAACACATCAAAACGCATTGCACCCGCGCAGAAAAAGCTGAACGCAATCGCAGACAAAACTGACTGAACTTGCTTGCAAAATAGTGCGAGTTTCACTGAACGCACCCTGAACGCATCCGGACCAAATCCATCACGCTCAAGTGAAAGGGGCCTTAGGCCCTTTGCAGACGAGCGTGTCCGGATTAGGTCCGGATGCGTCCCGGTGCATTGCGGCAAACCCGCGCGAGTAGGTACACAATTGCAGTCAGTTTTCACTGCGATTGCGTTCCGTTGTTCAGTTTTTATCGTGCGGGTTTGGGTTCGAGGTTGTGTAGATTGTATTATTTTCCCTTATAACATGGTTATAAGGGAAAATAATAGCATTCTGAATACATAATGCATAGTACAATGGGGCTGGAGGGGTTAAAAAATAATAATAATATTTAACTCACCGCAATCACCTAATCTCTTCTGTCTTCTTTTGTGAGGAATAGGACCTTTGATGACGTCACTACGCTCATCACATGGTCCGTCACATGATCCATCACCATTACCGTTTTTAATAAAATTAATAAAGTAATACAATTAATAAAATAAAAGAAAAAAATAAAAAAACGCCCCTTTCCCCTTATTTTATAATAAAAAACAGCCCCCCCCCCACACACATATTAGTTATCGCCGCGTCCGTAATGACCGGCTCTATAAATATATCACATGATCCACCCTGTCTGATAAACAGCATAAAAACATAAAAATAAAAACGGTGTAAAAGAAATCCGTTTTTGTCAACTTACATCACAAAAAATGCAACACCAGCGATTAAAAAGGCGTATGTCACACAAAACGGTATCAATAAAACCGTCACATCATCCCGCAAAAAATGAGCCTCTACCTAAGATAATCGCCCAAAAAATAAAAAAAACTATAGCTCTCAGAACATGGAGACACTAAAACATCATTTTTTTGTTTCAAAACTGCTATTATTGTGCTAATGTAAAATACATTAAAAAAAATATACATATTAGGTATCGCCACATCCGTAACAACCAGCTCTATAAAAATATCACATGACCTAACCCCTCAGGTGAACACCGTAAAAAAATAAAAAATAAAAACTGTTTAAAAAAAAAAGGCATTTTTGTCACATTACATCACAAAAATTGCAACAGCAAGTGATCAAAAAGGCATATGCCCCCCACAATAGTACCGATCAGACCGTCACCTCATCCCGCAAAAAATTAAAGAGAATCGGTCAAAAAATAAAAAAGCTATCACTCTCAGACAATGGAGACACTAAAATATCATTATTTCGGTTTCAAAAATGCTATTATTGTGTAAAACTTAAATAAATAAGAAAAAGTATACATATTAGCTATTGTCACATCCGTAACGATCTGCTCTATAAAAAAGTCACATGACCTAATCCCTCAGGTAAACGCTGTAAAAATAAATAAATAAAAACTGCGCCAAAACAACCATTTTTTTGGTCCTCTTGCCTCATATAGTGTAAAAATGAATAATCAAAAAATCATATGTACCCAAAAATGTTACCGATAAAAACGTCAACTCTTCCTGCAAAAAACGAGCCCCTGCACAAGACGATCGGCAGAAAAATAAATAAATAGGTGTTCAGAAAATGGAGATACAAAAACCTACGGTAATTTTTGTTTTCAAAAATGCTTTATTATGTAAAACTGAAACAAACATCATAGAAAGTAAACATATTTGATATCATTGCGTCCGTAACAACCTGCTCTATAAAAATAGCGCATGATCTAACCTGTCAGATGAATGTTGTTCAAAATAAAAAATAAAAACCTGTGCCAAAACATCCATTTTTTGGTTACCTTGCCTCACAACAAACGTAATATAGAGCATATGTACCCCAAAATAGTACCAATAAAACTGGCACCCTATCCCGTAGTTTCCAAAATGCGGTCACTTTTTTGAGTTTCTACTGTAGGAGTGCATCACGGGGGCTTCAAATGGGACATGGCATCTAAAAACCAGTTCAGCTAAATCTGCCTTCCAAAAACCATATGGCGTTCCTTTCCTACTGCGCCCTGCCGTGTGCCCGTACAGCAGTTTACAATCACATGTGGGGTGTTTCTGTAAACTGCAGAATCAGGGTAATAAATATTGAGTTTTATTTGGCTGTTAACCCTTGCTTTGCTACTGGAAAAAATTGATTCAAATTTAAAATCTGCCAAAAAAGTGAAATTCTGAAATTTCATCTCCATTTTCCATTAATTCTTGTGGAACACCTAAAGGGTTAACAAAGTTTGTAAAAATCTGTTTTGTATACCTTGAGAGCTGTAGTTTCTAAAATGGGGTCATTTTTGGGTGGTTTCTATTATGCAAACCTCACAAAGTGACTTCAGACCTGAACTGGTCATTAAAAAGTGGGTTTTGGAAATTTTCCGAAAAATTTCAAGATTTGCTTCCAAACTTCTAACGTCCCCGAAAAATAAAATGTAATTTTCAAAATGATCCAAAAATGAAGTAGACATATGGGAAATGTAAAGTAATAACTATTATATCAGGTATCACTATCTATTATAACAGTAGAGAAATAGAAAATTGAAATTTGGGAATTTTTCTAAATTTTTGGTAAATTTGGGATTTTTTCACAAATAAAGGTGAAATATATTGACTCAAGTTTATGACTATCATAAAGTTCAATGTGTCACGAGAAAACAATCTCAGAATGGCTTGGATAAGTAAAAGTGTCCCAAAGAAATTACCACATAAAGTGACACATGTCAGATTTGCAAAAAATGGCCTGGGTAGGAAGGTGAAAACAGGCCTGGGGTTGAAGGGGTTAAAGTCTCTGCATATCACAACATTTCCCTTTTACACCCTCTGTAATTTTCCCATCAGACGCCTGAGAAAGCGCTCTGTATGTGAGTTAGGCGCGTAAACGTTTAGAGAAGACAATGCACTATAATATATCTGCTATGTGGGTCAGTCCAAGTTTGTTGTATCTGGACTGCTTTAAATGCTATGAGTACCCTCTTTTCTTTTTGGGGAAGGAAGTGTGAATAATATGTGGGAAGTCTTTGTGGTGAATTCTGGGTGGTTTGGAAGATTATATATGTGTCTCCTGCAAACAAGCAATCACATTTTTGGGATTTAAGTTCTCGCCCCATTACTGACCTCTTAAAGGGGCTGCTCAACCCCCTCACGTTCAAAGATAAAAACTTAAAGGGAACCTGTCACCGGGATTTTGTGTATAGAGCTGAGGACATGGGTTGCTAGATGGCTGCTAGCACAACCGCAATATCCAGTCCCCATAGCTCTGTGTGCTTTTATTGTGTAAAAAAAAATGATTTGATACATATGCAAATTAACATGAGAGGAGTCCTGTCCCTGACTTATCTCACGTACAGGACTCATCTCAGGTTAATTTGCATATGTATCAAATCGGGTTTTTTTTACACAATAAAAGCACACAGAGCTATGGGGACTGGGTATTGCTGGTGGACTAGCGGCCATCTAGCAACAGGGGCGGATTAAGTGCTTGATAGGCCCGGGGCTGTCTACCCAACTTGGGCCCCTCCCTCCCTCCATTTTAGTTTAGGTTTTTTTTGTATGAAGAGGCTGCGGTGCTTCATGGGCGCCACAGTATCTTCCTAGGCCATATGACATCTTCAGACTAAAAAAAATACCCCAAATTGGGTCCTAAACTGAAAAATTTGGTCGCCAAATTTAAAATACATATAATTATAATAAAAAAGACATGGAGGGGAATACAGCACCACATACCTCTTACATCCAGTGACATCTCCTGTCATGTAGACCTTCTCTTTCCTCTTCTCCTCCGTTAGACCACCATGGCAAATTCTTTCAGCCGCATCTCGTCTCTACAGTTTGTAACACAGACACGTTAGATTTCTCAATTTTTCCATCAACCTCCCCATCCTGGTGTCCCCACAGTGTCATCCTGCCACCCCCAATACTGTGCCCGTTGTGTCCCCCAATGCCCCAGGTACTATGCTGCTGACAAAATAGTGACCCTAATAGACATAATTGTAATCATTTATCAAACTGGTGTAAAGTAGAACTGGATTTCCAAAAGAGCTGTCAAATATGAAATGAGGAATCTGATTGGCTGCTATGGGCAACTAAGCCAGTTCTACTTTACACCAGTTTGATAAATTACCCCAAATGTTCCTATAGTGTCTACAGCAGCTATAATGTCCCCTAGGGAAATTACTATGTGGGGACAGTGTGGGGGAATTGCTATGTGGGGACAGTGTGGGGGAATTGCTATGTGGGGACGAGACAGGGAGCTATGCGCAGTATGTGGGAGTTCGGGTCGGCGTTGGACCCGGGGCTGCCGACCCGAACGTCCCTATTGTAATCCGCCACTGTCTAGCAACCCATGTCCTCAGCTCTATACACAAAACCCCGGTGACAGGTTCCCTTTAAGCACCATTTTGAGTTGCATAGAAGAGATGGGTGCCTAGGCTGGTACTCATTCCCAGAAGCCGACGGGGTTGTCCAATCTCCTCCACAGGTGCAGCATAAAAAAAGGTATTCACCTGGACAATGAACAAGAAAAACTGCTGTTAAGGCCTCATGCACACGACCGTTGTGTGCATCCGTGGCCGTTGTGCCGTTTTTTTTCGCGGACACATTGACTTTCAATGGGTCCGTGGAAAAATCTGAAAATGCACCGTTTTGCACCCACATCCGTGATCCGTGTTTCCTGTCCGTCAAAAAAATATGACCTGTCCTATTTTTTTGACGGACAACGGTTCACGAACCCCTTCAAGTCAATGGGTCCGTGAAAGAACACGGATGCACACAAGATTGGCATCTGCGTCCTTGATCCGTGGCCGTAGGTTACTTTCATAAAAGTTTTTTCAGAGCTGAGTTTTCACTTTGTGAAAACTCAAATCCGACAGTATATTCTAACACAGAGGCATTCCCATAGTGATGGGGACGCTTCTAGTTAGAATATACTGAGAACTGTGTACATGACTGCCCCCTGCTGCCTGGCAGCACCCGATCTCTTACAGGGGGCTGTGATCCGCACAATTAACCCCTCAGGTGCTGCACCTGAAGGGGTTAATTGTGCATATCATAGCCCCCTATAAGAGATCAGGGGCTGCCAGGCAGACCCCCCTCCCTCCCCAGTTTTCATTTCATTGGTGGCCACCCCCTCCCTCTATTGTATTATTTTCATTGGTGGCACAGTGTGCGGCCCCCCCCCCCTCCCTCTATTGTATTATCATTGGTGGCCAGTGTGCGCCCCCCCCCGACCCCCCTCTATTGTATTAATATCATTGGTGGCCAGTGTGCGGCCTCCCCCCCCCCCCGATCATTGGTGGCAGCGGAGAGTTAGAAGCATCATACTTACCTGCTGCGATGTCTGTGACCGGCCGGGAGCTCCTCCTACTGGTAAGTGACAGATCTGTGCGGCGCATTGCTTAATGATCTGTCACTTACCAGTAGGAGGAGCTCCCGGCCGGTCACAGACATCGCAGCAGGTAAGTATGATGCTTCTAACTCTCCGCTGCCACCAATGATCGGGGGGAGGGGGGGGGGGGAGGCCGCACACTGGCCACCAATGATATTAATACAATAGAGGGGGGGCCGGGGGGGGGCGCACCACACTGGCCACCAATGATAATACAATAGAGGGGGGGGGGGGGGGGCGCACACTGTGCCACCAATGGAAATAATACAATAGAGGGGGGGGCTGCACACACTGTGCCACCAATGAAAATAATACAATAGGGGGGGGGGGGGGGGGGCCGCACTGGCCACCAATGAAATTAAAACTGGGGAGGGAGGGAGGTCTGTCCCCTGCTGCCTGGCAGCCCCTGATCTCTTATAGGGGGCTATGATATGCACAATTAACCCCTTCAGGTGCAGCACCTGAGGGGTTAATTGTGCGGATCACAGCCCCCTGTAAGAGATCGGGTGCTGCCAGGCAGCAGTCATGTACACAGTTCTCAGTATATTCTAACTTGAAGCGTCCCCATCTCCATGGGAACGCCTCTGTGTTAGAATATATTGTCGGATCTGAGTTTCACGATCTAACTCAAATCCGATGGTATATTCTAACATAGAGGCGTTCCCATGGTGATGGGGACGCTTCAAGTTAAAATATACCATCGGATTGGAGAAAACTCTGATCCTATGGTATATTAACTCCTGACTTTACATTGAAAGTCAATGGGGGACGGATCCGTTTGAAATTGCACCATATTGTGTCAACGTCAAACGGATCCGTCCACATTGACTTGCATTGTAATTCAGGAAGGATCCGTTTGGCTCCGCACGGCCAGGCGGACACCAAAACGACTTTTTTTTTCATGTCCGTGGATCCTCCAAAAATCAAGGAAGACCCACGGACGAAAAAACGGTCACGGATCACGGAAAAACGGAACCCCGTTTTGCGGACCGTGAAAAAATACTGTCGTGTGCATGAGGCCTAAAGTGAAGTAACACAGATTAAGGCCTCATGCACACGACCGTTGTTGTGTTCCGTTCCGCAAAATGGGGTTCCGTTGTTCCGTTTTTGTTTCCGTGTGTCTCCCTTTATTTTTGGAGGATCACCAGACATGAAGGAAAGTAAAAAAAAGTCTAAGTCAAGTTTGCCATGCAAATGATAGAAAAAAAACGGACGCGGGCGCGCGGACAATCTTGTGTGCCTCCGCGTTTTTTTTACGTTCCCATTGACTTGAATGGTTCCCCGAACCGTTTTCCGTGAAAAAAATAGGACAGGTTATATTTATTTGACGGACTGGAACCACGGATGCGGATGACAAACGGCGCATTAGCCGAGTTTTCAACGGACCCATTAAAAAGTTAATGGGTCCGCAGAAAATCATGAAAAACGGAACAACGGACACGGAATAAAGCAACTGTCGTGTGCATGAGGCCTCGTATACAACATTTTTCCTGGTTTTGTGGTTATTTGCTCTTCTATCAGAGCTCGTTGATTACACCCGTTCACACAAGGCCAGGGCGGTATTTTTAGCTGAATTTTAATATAATAATATAAACAACAGGAAAAAATGTGTTTTGTTAACAAAAAAGATGGCAAAACTCAAAATATGATCAAATCATTGGTGTCAAATAACACCCCATGTTACGCTATGTGTCTATACCGCTCCCCCCTTTTTTACCCGGTATTTTTTGTTGGGAAATGTGGCAACCCTCAAATTTGGAAAGACCTTTGCTTCCTGCTGGATGCACATTTGACTTTGGCTGAAAAACCTCCTACAAAAAACTAGGGGAAAAAATTATCCAAAGTGGTACTATGGAAAACTGGTCGTTGCCCCTAGCAACCAATCAAATTCATCCTTTCATTTTCCAAAGGAGCGCTGAAAAATGAAAGGTGGATTCTGACCGGTTGCTATGGGCAACTAAGCCCGTTTTCCTTTGCATCAGTTTTGATAAACCAACACCTGTGTGTGAATCTGCCCTTATATAGCTCCAACATAGACTACAGGTCTCCCTACAGAACAGCAGCTAGAGAGTCCATGGTCTCCAAAAAAATGGCCGCCTTACGTATACGGGAAAGCAACAAATAAGACCAGGAGACGGGCACAGTCACGTGACTCTTTTTGACCAATCGACGTACGCTTCCCGTGCCCAAGGCGGGGCTAGCTGTTGAAGAGCTGAAAAAGCAGGCACTGCTGCAGTGACACCGGGAAGGTTTAGTGGCGTCTAAAACACGCAACCCCCGGCGGTGACATTACGGCCTGCGCCACACACTGGTGGGTGTTATTAGCGCTGCGCGCGCCAGGGACAGTAATGTATATGTCAATGGATTGGAGCTAGACAGAGGACGTCAGTCACGCTATGGGCATAAGCCCCGCCCATCGCCACTCTCACTGTATCCGGGAGTAGCTTTACCGCAATGACGTCAGTTCCTGTCTGTGGGAGAAGGAAGCTGGTGAGAGGGGCTCTGCAGGGAGCGGGGTCCTGTGGGGTGGAGGAGGCGCAGACATGTTCTCGGGTGTCCTGCTGCTGTGTGGGGCGCTGTACAGGACAGGGGAGGCTTGTAGCGGTAGTCCCAGTAACATATGGCAAGGACGCCATGCCGCATGACATGTGCAGCTACATGGCTTCATCACAGCTGCTGTACTCAGCATTGGTGCAGTGGGGCCCCTGCAGTATTTTTTAAAAAAACCCACCCCATATACATCTGTTAGGGTACTTTCACACTGCCTGCCGGATCCGTCAAAACGTATGCAAACTGATGGCATTTGTCAGACGGATCAGGATCCGGATCTGTCTGACAAATGCATTGAAATGCCGGATCCGTGTCTCCGGTGTCATCCGGGAAAACAGATCCGGCATTTATTTATTTTTTAATTTTTTGCGGTCTGAGCATGCGCGGACCGCAATGCCGTATCTGTTTTGCCGGAACACTCGGCATTAATGCATGTCAATGGGGAAAAAAATGCCGAATTCGGCATTCCGTCAAACGTTCAGGAGTTTTGGGTGGAGATAAAACCGTGGCATGCTGCGGTATTAGGGTACTTTCACACTTGCGGCAGAGTGATCCGGCAAGCATTTCCGTCGCTGGAACTGCATGCCAACGGACAGCATTTGTAGACGGATGCAGATGAGGACCCGTCTCAGAAATGCATTGCAAGAACGGATCTGTCTCTCCGGATGTCATACGGACAAACGGATCCGTTTCTATTTTTTGTCACATTTTTAAAGGTCTGCGCAGACCGGAAGGACGGATCCGGCATTGCAGTGTTTTTAATGCCGTATTCTAATACATTTCAATGTAAATTGATGCCGGATCCAACGTTCCGGCAAGTGTTCCGGAATGTTGGACGAAGATAAAACCGTAGCATGCTGCGGTATTATCTACGTCCTGAAAAGTCAAAAAGACTTAACTGAAGACACATCCTGATGCATACTGAACAGATTTCTCTCCATTCAGAATGCATTAGGATAAAACTGATCAGTTCTTTTCCGGTATTGAGCCCCTAGGACGGAACTCTATGCCGGAAAAGAAAAACGCTAGTATGAAAGTACCCTTAAAGGGGTTGTCTCCCTTCATCAGGTACATTTATCATGTAGAGAAAATTAATGCAAGGCACTTCCTAATGTATTGTGATTCTTCATGCTGCTTCCTTTGCTGGCTAGACTAATTTTTCCATAACGCTATACATGTCTCGTTTGCATGGTTATGACCATCCTTCAATCCAGGATTGGTGGCTGTGCTTGCACACTGTAGGAAAAAGCACCGGCCTAGGTGCGTTCCTATGGTCCCAGAGAGGCCAGTTCTTGGATGAATGGAGTGGCCGGCTGGAAATGCACGCCATTAATTTCTATGAGTGCTGGAGATAGCCGAGCACAGTACTTAGATATATCCATCACTCGCATAGAAATGAATGGAGCATTGGCACATGTTTCCTACCAGCCACTCCATCCATTTCAGGATGTACAGAGTTTTCGTGATTGATGGGGGTGCCAGCAGTAGGACCCCCACCGATCTGATTATCACCTATCCTTTGGATAGGACATCACTTTATTGAACTGTGAAATATCCCTTTAGCTCTTTATATCTTGGGATAGTAGCAGCTAAAGATATAGGCCTGGTCTAGTTTGAAAGATCAGAATCACAGCATTGCCTCCACTACATCGGGAGATAAAGCTTTTAGAAACTGGATCGGGAGTAAAAGCAGCTGAAACTTGCTTTCACTTTCATCTTGCTCTCGACACAAATTCTAAGTTATCTCTTCTGAAGTAAAGGATATAACGCTGTGATTCTGGACTTGTTTTAAAGGCCATGTACACCCTCGGAGACAAGTTTTGTTTATGATTGAATTTTACTCCTTTTTTGGCTAAAAATCATATTTTCAATTGGCCTTTATTAAAAATATTGAGCCATTCTGTCACACATGGTTAAGTGTTTTTCTAGCTGTGTGGCTGGTACTTTCATTTTCACTTCCTGCCTGTCATCTAATAAACCTTATCTCTAAACTACTAAGAGGTTATATAAACTTATTTAAGGGTACTTTCACACTAGAGTTAAAAGAATCCGGCAGGCAGTTCCGTTGCCGAACTGCCTGCCGGATCCAGAAATCCGTATGCAAAGGGATATCACTTGATTCCAGATGCGGATCTGTCTGACAGATGCATTGAAATACCGGATCAGTCTCTCCAGTGTCATCTGTAAAAAACGGATCCGGTATTTATTTCTTTCACATTTTTAAAGGTCTGCGCATGTGCAGACCAGAAAACTGGATCCGTCAATGTGGCAATTTCCTGAACACTTGGTACCGGATACGGCATTAATATATTTCAATGGAAATTAATGCCGAATCCGGCAAGTGTTCCGAAATTTTGGCTGGAGAAAAAACCGCAGCATGCTGCGATAATTTCTCTGGCCAAATACCTAAAAGGAACGGAAGACATCCTGATGCCTACTGAACCGATTGCTTTACATTCAGAATGTATCGGGACAAAACGGATGCGTTTTTTCCGGTATTGAGCCCCTAGGACGGAACTCCATACCGGAAAACTTTAACGCTAGTGTGACAGAAGCCTAAGCCACAGTCTAATCAGGAAGATAAGAATTGGGCTATAATGAGTGTTTATAAGGTCAAAGAGGAGAGATAAGGACCCGTCAGCTCCCCAAATGACAGAAGAGGCAGAAAATCCACAGGCTGCTACTAGAGCCGGGCTCCATTTTTTAAATAAAGACCAACTGAAATAATGATTTTTAGCTCAAAATAAGTACAATGCAGATTGCAATAGTAAAAAATATTTGGTCACATAGCCTTTAAAGCTTAGATTGCTCCCTCACCCTGCTGCTCCAGCTCTGCTCAGACTGAACTGTTGTCCTTTTCTCAAAGCCCTAGCAGAGTTAAATGGATTCTGTCACCTCGTTTTAGCTTGATCGCCGCTAGCATGTCTGCAAAATACCTGTCCCATAGCGCTGTCCTTTTATTGTGTGATTTTATAGATATGTAAATGACCCTGGTAAGGAGCCCAAGGGGCTGCACTTACCTTCGTGGAGCCCAGCCACGCCTGCGTCCAGGAATCTCCTCCTTGGTCACAGTTAGATTGCTGTAATATATGTAAATATATGTAAAAAATCATTTTGTAAACACAATAAAAGGACACAGAGCTATGGGACAGGTATATATCTCTATAAGCTAAAATGAGGTGACTGAATCCCTTTAAGAGGTTAAAAGGTTTCCTTGACAATAAGCTCAGGATAGGTCATCAATGTCAGATTGGTGAGGGTCCTACTCTCTGCTCCCCCTCTAATAGGTCATTAATATCTTTGCACTACACAACCCCTGTAACTCAGAAATTCCCTGATGGGATAAATGGAAATGTGTGTGTGTGTATGTATATATGTATGTGTGTATATATATATATATATATATATATATATATATATATATATATATATATGGACAATCCCTATAAGCGTATGTTCACACATGGTGGATTGAATATGAATATTCTACAGTGGAAAAATCCACAGGGTATCAAAATACCAGGAAAGTGAATAAGCTTTTAGCAAAGCTCGTCCACATGCTGCAGAAAAAAAAATGTTTGCAGCCGGTCAATGTATCCTGTGGATTTTCATGTCTGATTTCATCCTTTGCAATGTACGGAGGGTACGGGCTCTTCTTACGGAGGCTTAGTGCCACTACTCCATGGGGGAATGAGATACAAAAGAGGTTTCTCGCTCGTATCATTGGGGGACACAGAAGCCCATGGGTATAGCTGCTGCCACTAGGAGGCGACACTAAGCAAAAAAGTGTTAGCTCCTCCCCTCAGCTATACCCCTCCTGCAGACACTGAGCTAATCAGTTTAAGGCTACTTTCACACTTGCGGCAGAGGATGCAGGCAGTTCCGTCGCCGGAACTGCTTGCCGGATCCGTCAAAACGCATGCAAACTGACGGCATTTGTCAGATGGATCAGGATCCTGATCCGTGTGACAAATGCATTGAAATGCCGGATAAATTTTTTGTTGTCTGAGCATGCGCAGACTGCAATGCTGGATCTGTTTTGCCGGAACACTCGGGGCCAGATCCGGCATTAATACATGTCAATGGAACAAAGGGTTCCAGAATTTTGGACGGAGATAATGCCGCAGCATGCTGCAGTATTATCTCCATCCTGAAGAGGCAAAAGGACTGAACTGAAGACATCCTGTCTCCATTCAGAATGCATGGGGATAAAACTGATCAGTTCTTTTCTGGTATTGAGCTCCTGTGACGGAACTCTATGCTGGAAAAGAAAAACGCTAGTGTGACAGTACCCTTAGCTTAATGTCAGGTTACTCCCCAATTTTTTTGGTCAATTTTGGATCGGTTCCACTGCCTTGTTCCCTTTGGGTTTCTTCATTCCAATAATTTTTTTTCCTAGTTTTTGCAGGCACTTTGGTGCACTCCTATGGACTGCAGCTGTCATTTGAGGTCTGGCCTAAGGATGCCATAGGCTGCAGCCCCAGTCTTCGTGTGCTTTACGTAGACGACTAGTACTGCCGCCGTGTTCCACTGCTGTCCTCCTGCAGTTTGGCCCTGGAATACAGGGGTCTCTGCTCAGGTCTCTGCTCTCACTGTTTTCCGGCAGCAGTTTGTGGGAGGACAGCGGTGAGTGCGCAGGTATAAAGTAACGAGCGGGAGTCACCGGCAGAAGTACTACTCATGTAGTGCTGCATTTAATACTGCTTTGGCAAGGTGACAGATGTCCTCTAAGAAATGTAATAAATAGATAAAAATAAAAGGGGGAGAGGGCTTCTAATCACTTTTTACGGACTTTTAAATTGTTTATTTTATTTATTTATTTGTCCGTTGGCTCAGTTTTCTCTAACAATACAGAATATGGAACCAATGTTATTTATACGGACAATCTGCACGTTCTGCGTGTCCTTCAGTACATGGCATGTTACATCCGTGATGTACCGCACACCGTATTCCAGGACCTCTAACATCCCTGCCAGTCATACCAGGGCTACATGCTGTGCAATAAGTGATTTTTATTTTATTTTATTTTTTCTGTAGCAAAAATCCACTCCAATATTCGAATTATACGGAGTTGTCTGGGATTTTAATATTGATGACCTATCTACCTATTTATCTATCTATAAGAAATATATATATATTTTTTTTCCCCTCAGTAAGTTGTCGGATGAAGACTGGTTCTAGGATGTGGCATGAAGCTCGTAAACACGAGCGAAAGCTTCGGGGGATGATGGTGGATTATAAAAAGCGGGCTGAGCGACGGCGAGAATACTATGAGAAGATTGTAAGTAAAGCGGAATTTCTTTTTCTTATTGGGAAGCTGTTAAAAGGAATCTGTCGCCAGTGACCTCGCTATTTGACACATGGCTGTGGTTCCCTTGGTTAAAACGCAGTTTTTGTTTTGTTGATCTGAGGCTCTGTTCCCAAGTTATGATACATTTTCATAATAGGCAAAATAGGCCTTTGGTGCAACGAGGGCATCACTATTGCCCTTGTTGCACACAAGATCCATTCATTTCTTTGGCCACCCCCTCCCTCGCTGTCGCTGCTTTGATTCACACGTCCAGTCAGTGGTAAAGCCCAAGGGAAGGGCTGGCCAAAGAAACGAGTGGAGCTTGTGCGCAACAAGGGCAATAGTGATGCCCTCGTTGCACCAAAGGCCTAATTTGCATATTATGAAAATATATCATAGCTCGGGAATAGAGCCTCAGATCAACAAAAGAAAAACTGTGTTTTAATCAGGTGAACCACAGCTAGGTGTCTATGCAAACAGCTGGATAGGGGGGTCGCTGGTGACAGATTCCCTTCAAAGGGTGTTATCCTGGAAAATAAAATGGTGACTTATCTTCAGGATAGGCGGGGGGTACCGGGTGTCACACCCCCTCAGATCTGATACTGATGACCTGTCCTGAGGAAAAGTTGTAAATATTTAGTTGCTGACCTAGGACAAGAATGTTCGTCCTAACTGGGCGGTACTTAACGCACTAGGACGAGCATTTTTGTCCTAGGGTTAACTGGCTGCCGCGATCAGCAGCCGGGCCTCTGCTGTATCTGCCAGCATCGGTGAAAACACTGATGCCGGCGGATTAACCTCTTGTATGCCGCGGTCACGCTGCCCATGTTTATACAGGGGTTTCGCGGCAGCTTGTACATCCCCATCGGGTCCCCGTGCTGCGGTGACGGGGACCCGATGGCTAGCTACGGAAGCCCAGGAGGCCCAGCCCCGGGGCTTGGTCTCCTAGGCAACTGTTAGCGTCTTACACTGTAAGACACTGACAGCTCATACTGAAAAAAATGAGCCCCTACATAAGACAGTCGCCAAAAAAATAATGGCTTTTAGAATATGGAGACACTAAAAAAAATCTTTTTTTTTCAAAAATGCTTTATGTAAAACTGAAACAACCAAAAAAAAGTAGTCCTATTTGGTATTGTCACGTCAGTAACAACCTGCTCTATGAAAATACCACGTGATCTAACCTGTCAGATGAACCTTGTAAATAACAAAAAATAGTGCCAAAACTGCTATTTTTTTTGTTACCTTGCCTCACAAAGTGTAATATAGAGCAACCAAAAATCATATGTACCCTAATATAATACCAACAAAACTGCCACTCTATCCTGTATTTTCCCCAATGGGGTCATTTTTTGGGGAGTTTCTACTCTAGGGGTGCATCAGGGGGTCTTCAAATGTGACATGGCACCTTTAAAATTATCCCCGTGAAATCTGCCTTCCAAAAACCATATGGCGTTACTTTCCTTCTGCGCCCTGCCGTGTGCCCGTACAGCAGTTTACAACCACATATGGGGGCGTTTCTGTAAACTACAGAATCAGGGCCATAAATATTGAGTTATGTTTGGCTGTGAACCCTTGCTTTGTTAGCGGGAAAGAAAATTGATTAAAATGGAAAATCTGCCAAAAAAGTGAAATTTCATCTCTATTTTCCATTAATTCTTGTGGTCATTTTTGGGTGGTTTCTATTATGTAAGCCTCAAAAAGTGACTTCAGACCTAAACTAGTCCTTAAAAAAAAAAAAGTTGGTTTTGGAAATTTTCTTAAAAATGTCAAGATTTGCTTCTAAACTTCTAAGCCTTCTAACGTCCCCAAAAAATAAAATGGCATTCACAAAATGATCCATACATGAAGTAGACATATGGGGGAATGTAAAGTAATAACTAATTTTGGAGTTATTACTATCTTTCATGAAAGTCAAGATTTTTTTTTTTTGTAAACTTGGTATTTTTTTTTATAAATAAAAAATGTTTTTTTTTACTCCATTTCACCACTGTCATGAAGTACAATATGTGACGAGAAAACAATCTCAGAATGGCCTGGATAAGTAAAAGCGTTTTAAAGGTTTCACCACATAAAGTGACACTGGTCAGATTTGCTAAAAATGGCTGGGTCCTTAAGGGGTTAAAGAGTTTCTCATTAGGACAGCTGCTGGCCATTTGACCTATTGGGCCATAACTTGGAAGTCCCTACCCTCATTATCTAGAGCAGGGAATGGCTGCATACAGTGGGTTCCAGAGGAAGTATATGGGAGCTGATCGCCAGGGGTTTGTGATGTTAGACCATCAGCAATCTCAAGCTATTCAGATATACCGTTTGTATACAGTCTTGAGTTAAGTTTAATCGAGATTTCCCAGAAACAGATTAAGGCCTCATACACATGACTGTATGTTGACTACATCCAATCTGCTTTTTATTTATTTTTTTGTGGATAGCACATGGACTCATTCACTTCTGTCTGCATCCGTATGTCCGTTCTGCAAATTATAGAACATGTGCTATTCTTGTCCATATATTCTAGTGATGGAAGTGGGAAAAAATGTGAAGTGCACATGGAAGGTATTATATATTTTGTGGATCTGTGGTTTGCAGACTGTAGTACGGACACTGAGTGTGTATCAGGCCTGTCTGTGAGACAGCAGGGTTTGCCAGAACGTGGCTGACATTTTCTGTACATTATGAATAGTTTGCATTCAATTATTTTGGCATATACAGTCTGGCCCATAAATATTGGGACATCGACACAATTCTACCATTTTTGGCTCTATACACTACCACAATGGATTTGAAATTAAACGAACAAGATGTGCTTTACCTGCAGACTGTCCGCTTTAATTTGAGGATATTTACATCCAAATCAGATTCCTTAACAGGTAAGAGGCACATATGCAAACTGTTGTAATTCCTGCACCGTTCACCTGATTTGGATGTAAATACCCTCAAATTAAAGCTGACGTTCTGCAGGTAAAGCACATCTTGTTCGTTTAATTTCAAATCCATTGTGGTGGTGTATAGAGCCAAAAATGTTAGAATTGTGACGCTGTCCCAATATTTATGGACCTGGCTCTATACATGGTCATGGTGATTTTCAATTTTTTTGTTGCTGTTCTTTATTTAATGTATAAAATATATTTGTCTCTATAGAAAAAAGATCCAGCTCAGTTCCTTCAGGTACATGGGCGATCATGTAAGATTCACCTGGATTCTGCTGTAGCACTGGCTGCTGAAAGCCCTGTTAACATGTGAGTATTCTAGCCATGCGAAATATGTGCAGTCAGTCATTTGTATCATCTGAATGAGAATATATATATATATATATATATATATATATATATATATATATATATATATATTTTTTTTATATTATACACACATTTATCTTGTTTAGGATGCCGTGGCAGGGGGACCCGAACAACATGATTGACCGCTTTGATGTCCGAGCTCATCTTGACTACATTTCAGAATATAGACCTCCTCTTCTTACCACAATGTAAGCAATAGTTATTTATTCTTTTCCAGAGGTTTTCAAAATTTTAACATTTGATACGTTCACAGATTTTAAAGAGAGCCCAGTCTTTAGGCACCAAAATGCAGAGCAAAACGAACTTGAGATTGATCTGAATTTTTATAGAACAGATTTAGTATAAACCTCTGCTCATTCTGGGCTTTCAATCCAGTGGGCGGTCGTAATGAGTGATTGACAAATCTCTATATGTACATTCATAGAGGGAAGGTTGTCAGACCGCCCACTGGACTCTTTAGCTTAAAGATAAGTTTTCTCGCTTTGGGCTTATTCAGACCTGCATTGGAGGCTCATTTCAGTCGTAGATTCCACCAAAAAGAGCAAACAAGGTTCTGCATGCAGGACTTTTTTTCTGCTAAAAAAGTGGATACTTGAACTGATCCCATTGTAGTCATTGGGGACGGTCTGCCGAATCCGACAGTTCAGTTATTTTCTTTGTTCTTGCTCCTCTAACACAGCAGAAAATATGTAAATTACCTCTCTACCAGCAAGTAGGGCGGCTACTTGCTGGTAGCAGCCGCATCCTCCTATCATAATGACACCCCCTCCGCATGTTGATTGACAGGCCCAGCGAACGTGATCTTTCTCTGCTGGCCCTGTTTGCATTCAAAATCTGGCGCCTGCACCGTACCTGTCTTCAGTCGGTGCAGGCGCACTGAGAGGAGGACGCTCTCCGCCTGCGCCGGGTGTAGATGTGACGTCATCGGCACAGGCGCATTGAGGATGGAGCGGCCGACCGAGCGTCCGCCTCTCAGTGCGCCGATTACATACAGTTACGGTGCAGGCGCGAGATCTTGATAGCAGACAGGGCCAGCAGAGAAAGATCCCGTCCGCTGGCCCTGTCAATCAACATGCGGAGGGGGTGTCATTATGATAGGAGGATGTGGCTGCTACCAGCAAGTAGCCGCCCTACTTGCTGGTAGACAGGTAATTTACATATTATAAAAGTACGTTTTTAGCAGAATCTACTGAACCAAAATGATTAATCACATTATGTATGGATAAATCGCAGTATAGGGATTATAAGTACACAAAAAAAAAAAAACAGTTTAGTGGGTTGACAGAAGCCCTTTAAGGCAGTTGCTTTTTACTAAGTTTCCTTTCTTTAATGATTATTGATCCCCTCTTTGCCCAGCTGTCCCTGGCAGTAAATTTGTTGGGGGATTCATTGTCTTTACATACCTGCATTCTCACACAAAATGATTTTGACGTTTTTCTACCCCTACCAGATCACCGGAACAAGAAGCTGATGACCGGAAGTGTAATTATGAACGCTACCGTGGGTTGGTTCAGAATGACTTTGCTGGAAGTATGTTATTATTATTTTATTTTTTTCATATGTGTAGTAAATCTAGATTGTAAGTGAATGTGATCCTATGATACTAAACCATTTTAGAAACCCTCAAAGCCTATCATTTACATGGAAAGGTGACTGCAGGAAGATAAAGGCTATGGAAACTTTGACACGAAAAATGTATTTTTACATGTTAGTGCAGCTTTTATTAAGGGATGACCTGTCCTCAGGATAGGCCATCACTAGCTGATCGCGCCGGTCCAACACCTTGCACCTCTGCCATCAACTGCATACCGGAGGGAGCACATTAGTACAGCGTTGCTCCTATTGAGGTCAGTGGGAACCGTATAGATCCAGCAAAGACTTCCGGCGACATATCTAAACCCAAACAATGGGTGGGGTGTTGTATCCCAGCTTAACAACTGATGGCCTGTTCAGAGACTAGGCAATCACTTAGTAAAAACTGGACTACCCCTTTGACCTTGAATTAAAAAGTTGAGCTAATTTTTGGTCTTCAGGCTTCATTCCTTCTTTAATTCTCAGACCCACTAATATTTAGTTTGCACCAGTAATACTTGCCCAGTCTGATGTATGTGTGTTAAGGATGCTACTGCTGTCGCTAGCTCTCATGTATTGTTTAGTTTTGTCCTGTACTGCTTTCCACTACTACAGCCCATGAGGGGTCTTCTTTTCATTGTGCTTATAGATACTGAGAATTGTGATTTCACTCCCCCCTTCCTCCTCTGCAGAGTCTGCCCTGGGTCATCTGTTGTTTTTTTTTCTACACTTGTACTCAGCCTCCACCTCCTGCAAAATACCTTGTTTGCTTTTCTCCCGTTCTGCAGCCTTCATGATGACTTGGATGCTCCCTTTCCCCTCCACACTCTGCTTTCCCATGTACAACCTTTCCCCCCCTCCCTGCTTCCATCTGTAATACTGAGAGAAGGGAGGGGGAGCAGAGAGCCACCATAGCCAGTAGCAGTTTGTAGACAAATTTGTCAGATTCTGCAGCCCCACCAGCGATGTGAAAAGCTTGGCAATATGATAGACACCTTTTCAGTGAAAAGGCAATTTCTAAATGGTCTTCATTAAAGATTGTCTATCTCCTTTACTTTTTCTCAGTCTAGCGCTCAAATGTGATCTGTGACAAATCAGATAGTCGTGATCTAGAGAGCGAGAAGGTCACTTCTCTTGTCTTTAGTGAAGTTGTGGCCTCATATGAGCAGATGTTGGTTGCCGAATACACAGAAAACATACAGAAATGTTTCCTTATAAGAAGTATTTAAAAAATAAATAAAATTTGAAGAGATCAAGGCTTGAGATTTCTTTTTTTTTTTCTATGTACTTATTCCTGATTGAACGTTTTGTGTATTTTATGCTGTTTCACTTTGCTTCTGTTTATATAGTTTCTGAAGAGCAGTGTCTGTATCAGATTTACATTGATGAACTTTACGGTGGTCTGCAAAGACCAGGGGATGATGAAAAGAAGAAGTAAGTTTCATAGTGACATAAATTATCACCTTACGTTTTAAAGGGCATCTGTCAGCAAATTTGTATCTATGACACTGGCTGACCTGTTGCATATGTGCTCGGCAGCTGAAGGCATCTGTGTTGGTCCCGTGTTCATATGTGCCCGCATTATTGAGAAAATTGTTGTTTTATTATATGCAAATGAGCCTCTAGGAGCAATGGGGGCGTTGTCATTACACCTAGAGGCTCAGCTCTCTCTGCAACTGCCTCACCCTCTCCACTTTTATTGAGGGCCAGGCAGTGTAAACCTGATCATGCCTGGCCCTGTCAATCAACATGCAGAGTTTGGTTTAATAAAACAAAGAAATAAAACCTTTTACAGTCCTGCTGCTGCTCCAGCACTGCATCCCTTATTCCTGCTGGACCAGAAGTGATGACGTTCCATGTACTCACCTGACCACCGCCTAACAGTCAATGGCTTCACCTACATAAATACAACTCATTCTCCAAAAAAACAAAGCCTAGTTGAACAAAACCTGTTATGAAATAAGTTGTTCTGGTTGTCAGCAATGTAAATCCTGCACATAACTATGCAGTACAAGAGCTTATACTGGACAATCAAATCACATCCTAATAGCCATGCATTGTTTTTTTTTTTTTTTTTTTTTTATCTAAATGTGTTTATGCTTCCTATTAATGTAGGTTGGCAGAAAAGAAAGCCTCAATTGGGTACACATATGATGACAGCACGGTGGCTGATTTAGGAAGCTCCGACAAAGAGGACGAAGATTCTGATGATGAGAGCAAATCTGATGAAGATGAAGTCATTCCAGACATAGGTATTTTTACTTATGCAATAATTGGCTAACATAATCTCCTTTGATTTCTGTATTATTTGAAGAGCCTTGCCGCATGGAGATTTGGGATCTGACTAGGGTTGCAATATCTGAATGGAGGATCTATGTTCTTCCTGTGTCTGCCAAGGTTTACTCCATTATTTAAAGATAAAATAAAATGCAAAAACGTTAGAGGTTGTCCGTGTTCAGAGCGGAACCCGACCAATCCCTTTCTTCACCCAGGCAGCCCCTCTGAGATGAGCATTGGAGCATTTCATGCTCCAGTGCTCTCCCCTGACCTGCGCAGGGCAAGGGCCTTGTTGTTCCATCCCGTGATGTACCGGGTCTCTGCTAGGTGAAAGCCTCCACCTAGCAGTGTAAGTTTGTAAACAATAAAGCTCTTGCCCTGCGCAATACAGCACTCAGCATTCATGCTCTGATGCTCATCTCGGATGAGCTGCTTGGTGAAGAAGGGGATAGGTCCAGGGTGAGCTCTGACCCTGGACATCCCCTTTAACTAGTTTCCTGTAAAGATGTGAGTCCAGTTGTAGGCAGAGGTCAGTGTTTGGGGTTCAGAATGGGACAATGGGTTGGTTTTTGCGTATGCTATAAGGAATAAATCAGTTGGCATTAGGATGAACATGGATTTTACCTAAACTGATCATGATCTCTTCACTTGTTCTTTTCAGACGTGGAAGTAGATGTTGATGACGTAACTGAAGAGCAGGTTGCTGATCTGAACAAGCAGGCAACCAGTTATGGAATGGCTGAGGGAGACTTTGTCAGGTACTTAAAGCAGTTGTGTCACTAATATAAATGTATTCTACCCAACAGCTATCGCTGTTTTCTCGCCCAGTTTCCTTGGGGGACACAGAAGACCTTGGGTATAGCTCATCTCCCTAGGAGGCGTGACACTAAGTGAAGACTGTTAAGCCCCTCCTCCACAGCTATACCCTCAGCCTGGAGAGAGAGACTGCCAGTTTTTGCTTAGTGTCCAAGGAGGCAAGACACTCCCTGCTCTGCAGGGCTGCTTTCTCCTTGTTTCAATTTTAGTTTTTTACTTTTTTATTTTATTTTTGTTCCAGATCATAGGGATAACAGAGACGCACTAGACCTCTCTGTTCTCCCGGGGTTGAGCTGCGCCAGTGCCGGTCACCCGCACTGCTGCCTCCCCCACAGAAGGCAAGGTGGATCAGGGCAGCCTCGCTCCCCTACATCCCGCCAGCGCAAGGGTCGCCCGCACGCCAAGTCCCTCTCCCAGCGTCCTGCCACTACGGTGCCAGTAGCTGAAGGGGCGACCCTGCTGGAACGGACCGAGGGTGAAGACGACTATGGTGAGAGAGAGGCTTTTCCAGCCCTACGTCCCCCGTCCCCCCCCGGTCTCCTGCGTGCCTGACCCTATACTGGGCCTATGGACCCTTCTGCCCATGCTAGACCTAGGCTGGCTCCTGGGCTGTCGCAGGGCGACATTCTGCTCCCTCTCTCCTGGCCTCCAGGACATTGGCACCCTTCTCCCTACAAGAAGAATGCCTAGGGAGCTGCGGAGGTCCGCAGCTAGCTGCCCCTGATGGAGGGGTTATGCAGGCGTCCCACCCTCACAGACCCGGTCTCAGGGTCCCCCTCCCTCTTACCGGCCACTACTTCAGGGCCAGAGGGCCCGAGCCTTGCTGCCACTGACCCTCCCTACTCTCACGGACACCGTTCCAGGGGAAAGGAGGTTGTAGCTGCCGGCCATATGGAGCGCTGTTCTAGGCACCGTGACCTGCAAAATGAGCGCTTCAACAGCCCCGGCCGACCGTCGGAACAAAACTTGTGTTCCACTTCAAGGCCGCGATCCCGCTCTATCCGGGTCCCCGGCTCGCGGGGTGGGCACCCGCGGCCGGTATGTGCCGCTCCGTAGGCCCGGCTGGTACTTTAAGTACTGTGCGGCCCCGGTCATCCGGGCGCCGCTAAAAATTTAGGCCCCGGTTCTTACGGCCCGCGGGGTGGGCACCCGCGGCCGGTATGTGCCGCTCCGTAGGCCGGCCGGTACTTTAAATACTGTGCGGCCCCGGTCAGCCGGGCGCCGCTAAAAATTTAGGCCCCAGCTTCACGCAACTAGGCCGCAAATTCAGGCCTCTGTTGGAGGGGGCTGGAACTTCTCCAGGCGCGAATTCTTCCCGCCTGGAGGTTCCCCCGCCCCCAGAGGATCGCAGTGCCGCCCCCCAGGCCGGATCCCTGTTAACCCTTTGGGTACAGGCCGGCTTCCGATGAGCCTGTATGGGTGGATCTGTGCCCTGTAGGTGGCCCCCCCTTTTATTTATTTTTTTCTGCCTCAGTGAGGCTGTGTGTTAAAAAAAAAAAAAAAAAAAAAAAAAAAAAAGTTTTTATTATATATATGACTTGTGGGCTGCGCAGGACGCTGCAGCCTCATCTCAGAGTGCTGCCTGTATACATGCCCCCCTTCCATAGGCGGCATGGTGTCGCGCTCCCCGGCTGCGGCGCTGCCAGGGTCTTTTTTCCCCTTCTAGGTGGTTTTCTTGCCCTTTCCGCGCTACGGCGCTGGCCAAGTGCATGCCTTTTCTGTAGGCAACAGTCGTCACCCTCTCCAGTTATGGTGCCTGCCATGTGCAGGACCCCCCTCCTGGGCGGGATACTGCACTCTCCCTAACTGCGGGTTGGCCTTGTGCATGATCCCCCTTTCATTGGCGGCCTACTGCAGTTTCTCCGGATACAATGCTGGCCATGTGCACGACCCCCTTCCATAGGTGGAACACGGCACTCTCACTGGGTTCGCTGCTGGCCATGTGCGTGCCCCCCTTCCATAGGTGGAACACGGCACTCTCACTGGATTCGCTGCCTGCCATAGGCATGACTCCCTTCTGTGGACGGCATTCGGCACTCTCACTGGATTCACTGTCAGCCATGTGCATGACCACCTTACATAGGCGGTATGATGTACTCTCATTGGATTCACTGCCGGCCTTGGGTATGCCTCCTTCCCGGGTGGCGGCATACATACACTCCCTCGGTCGGTGGTTGTTCTCTCGCCGGTACATTGTTGGCCATGTGCATGACCCCTATACATAGCGGGGTGCTTGCACTCTCTCTGGATCCGCGGCCGGCCATATGCATGACCCCTCTTCTGTGGGCGGTGTACGCACTCTCACTGGATTCGCTGCCGGCCATGGGCATGCCTCCTTAGGTGGCATACACACTTTCTCACCGACTGCTCGCATTCTCCCTGGATGCGATGCTGGACATGTGCATGACCCCCCCCCCCCCCCCCCCCCCCTTCCTTTTCTGGGCGGCATACTACACTCTCACCAGATACGTTGCTGGCCTTGAGCATGGCCTCTAACATGGGTGGAACGCTTGCGCTTCCATTGGATACGGTGCTGGCCTTGTGCGTGACCACCCCTCATTCCATGGGTGGAATTTTGCACGCTCACAAGATTCAAGGCTGTCCTTGTATGTGCTGTACTGGACTTGCGCATGTTCCCCTTCATTGGCGGAGTAGTTACACTCTCACGAAATTTCGGGTTGGGTGAATTGTTGCACACTCACTTAATGCTAAGATAGCCCTGTGCATGCCCCCCTTTTTCACTAGGTGGACCTCCTGCGTTCCTGCTGGATACTGTGTGGCCATGTGCATGGCGCCTTTCTGGGCGAAGTATGGTATGCCCTACTTCTTTGACGTAGGTACGGCCTTGGGCATCACCCCCTTTTTGGGGCAGGCCTTTGCATTCTTGCCCACTGCAGTTTGCCAGGTACATTTCCCCCCTTTTTCGGGGCGGTCAGTTTGCGTTCCATCGCATACCATACTAGTCTTGTGCATAACTCCTTTCAGTTTGCACTCCCGTAGATACTGTGGCACTCTGTGGCTGGCCCTCTTCGCTGAGTGATATATTTTTGCAGTGAGCGGACGTTCTTGTGCGTTGTTTCCTTCTCGTCCCGTAGGTGGGTTGGCCTTCTCACTGCTTACGGGGCTACTCGTACGTATGCCTCCTTTCCTCCTGCGACATACTTTTTCTCTTGGGATACGATGATTGCCGCAAGCCTTGCACTATTCTCTAAGGAGATCATTCTGTCCATCTGTGTAAGCCTAAGGTGTTGTCCAATAAACAACAAATGAATACCTTATATTTAAGTAGACGGGCTCTACTGTTCGCTACTGCACAGAGCTGGGTGGTACTCATTCATTTCGTTGGCCCATTTGTCCTTCCGCGGCATTGTTTCCCTGTGCTAGTGGTCACATGGTCGAGAGCGCTGTCTGCAGCGCCCTTCGCATTTTATGTTGGCTCTGGCGGGACTACGGTCCCCTCGCCTAATACCATTTCCTCCTCTTCGGGTGCAGTGTGGTATGATTCTTTCCGGATTGGCGCCCTCGGTGCTTCAGTCTGATCTGCTACCAGGTTCGGGCCGCTATTCTTGGGAAGGTCACCCAACTTCTCTTGGGTGCTCGCTTATACAGGTCTGGGGGACCTCCACCTTGGGTTCTTCAGGGTATTCGCCTTCTGCGAGGCGGTGAACCGGGCGTCTCTGTGTAGCGGTGTTCTGCTTTTGAGCTGTCCTATGGCCTCTCTGTTGCCCACTCCCCCTTTCGGTTGGAGGGTGTTATACCGGCCTCTGTCTCGCCTGCCTTTTCTCGCCGGCTCTGTTTGGCTCCCACTCGGTACAGATCATTCCGATGTGGCGTCTGTTCCGGCCACGCTTCAGAGACTGTTCCTTCACTGCCCTTCCCTCTGGGGAAAGCATGGTTGTTCATGTGGATGGTTCTGGTGTTCCTTTTGAGTCTCCCTTGTCCACACTGGCTGTACTAGCTGTGTGCCTAGTTACCGGGTCTACCGTTTTCTGTCCTCCCGCTGGGTGCAGATTGCGTTTTTTCCATTTTAGGCAATGTTTCTGCTTTGGATTCACCTTCTCGGTAACTTGGGAGGACTACCATTTGGTCAGGATTGTCTTTTAAATCTCCCACACCGGAACTGTAGTCCGTCTTCCTGTGGTGGCTACATTGGCTTCGGCTTTAGCCTGTCTTGTCCTGGCGGTTGCTGGGCGGACCCTTCGGTTCCTGTCCGTTTGTCCTTCTGCTTCCCCACTCTGGGGGGATACGGGACAACCTTGCTCGGGGGCCGACGGGACCAGTTCTACCGACTGTTCTACCCGTGTTACGGGTCTGCGCCTGATCATTGGGTTTTCACCCGCTTGCCCAGGCAACTCTAGTGGGCTCGCTAGTGTTCGCTTCTAGCCGAGTTTTTCGTCCAGGATCTGTGGTAGGACTTAGGGTTTTACCTGGGGTTCTGTGGGAAGCTGGGCGTTCCCCCACTCTGCCTTTCTCCATGGTTCTGTCTTTCTCCAGTCCGGCCTGGACCTGGGGCTGGGACTCTGTTGCTTGAAGTATCAAGTGTCATTCCTGTCCTTCCTCTTTCAGCGTTCCCAGGCCCTCTGGGCCTGTCAGGAACTTCTTCCATGGAGCGGCTCTTGGGTTCCTTTGTACTGTCCTCCGGTACCGTCCTGGGAACTACATACTAGGCTCTTGGCGCTCCAATTTTTCCTTGGAGCCGTTACAGAAGTTCCCTCTACTAACAGTTGGGTTTCTGTAGCCATCGTGTCTCTGATGGGTGCCTGAGTGGCGGCCCTTCTTGTTCCGAGCCTTCTGTCTTCCCCCAGGACAGGGCTGTTCTCCATTCCGTCTCTTCCTTCCTTCTGAAGATGGTGTTTGTCTTTCATTTCATTGAGGCAGTCGTCCTCCCCTTCCCACCCCAGGGAACGTTGGAGATCTCCGACTCTTGTCGACATTCGGTCTCTTGTGTTCCCAGGAGGTCCGTGCAAAGGGTTGACGGCCTCCAGGGTGGCTTTCCTCCGCTTTCTCAGAGTGGCTCTTGTTGTGGTTGCCGCACCAAGGGCAGGGTTCTGCTTTTGGTGTCACCATTCATTTGGCCAGAGTTGTCGGTTTTTTCCTGGGCCGGAGGCATTAGGCTTCGGCCATGCATTTGTGCAAGGCGGTCACTGGTCTTCCTTGCACACCTTACCGAGTTCTACAGGGTGCATACTCGGGCTTCGGCGTATGCTGTTTCGGGCCGCCTGGTCTACAGGCGGCGGGTTTTTTGATGCCTTCGGGTGCTTCGCCTTGGTGCTGTGGTCCCTCCCCCTTTGGACTGCTTTTGAACGTCCCAAGGTCTTCTGTGTCCCCCAAGGAAACTGGGCGAGAAAACGAGATTTTTGTATAACTTACCAGTAAAATCTCTTTCTCGCTCTTTCCTTGGGGGACACAGCACCCACCCATTCTTTGTTCTTCTCTGACTGTTTCCGAGTTTGTTTACCCTTTGGGTAGTTGGCTTGTTGGTTCCAATTTTTGGACTTTGCCTTTTCTCACTACTTGGACACGCAACTGGCAGTCTCTCTCTCCAGGCTGAGGGTATAGCTGTGGAGGAGGGGCTTAACAGTCTTCACTTAGTGTCACGCCTCCTAGGGAGATGAGCTATACCCAAGGTCTTCTGTGTCCCCCAAGGAAAGAGCGAGAAAGAGATTTTACTGGTAAGTTATACAAAAATCTCGTTATATCACTGCACCCTGTGCCAAATCAGTGTTGAGTTTCAGTTGCTGTTGGTTATGTCCTTATAATGTAGGACGCCTCATCGTTAGGAACAAGGGGCGTGGTTAGTGTCACATGATCTGATGTCGGGACACATCTCGCTGCTCTAAGGCATGATGGGATCACATGACAAACCAGGAAATGGGATTCAAACGTTGATGAAAATACACTTTAGAGGGAAAAATAGTTTATGGCACAAGCCCTTTAAAGGCTATGTACACCTTCTGAGCATTTTTAAAAAAAAAATTTTTATGATTTTTCTTTTTACTCATTTCGGGCTTAAAAAAAAAAAAAATTTAACTGCTTTTTATAAATATTCAGCGGCTTTGTTGTAAAGGGTTAACTTCTGCCTAGCTGTGAGAATCGTATTTTCACTTAAATTTGTGCCAGTCATGTAATAAACCTTCTCTCTAAATTACACACAGCTCAAAAACACTTACTTAAGCCACATTCTTAGGGTACTTTCACACTAGCGTTTTTCTTTTCCGGCGCTGAGTTCCGTCCTAGGGGCTCAATACCAGAAAATAACTGATCAGTTTTATCCCCATGCATTCTGAATGGAGAGCAATCCGTTCAGGAGGCATCAGGATGTCTTCAGTTCAGGCTTTTTGACCAGGCTTTTCAGAAAACCGTAGCATGTTGTATTTTTACCTCTGGCCAAAAATCCGGAACACTTTGACTGAACGCCGGATTCGGCATTTTTCCCATTGACTTGCATTAATTTCGGATCCGGCGCCGTGTGTTCCGTCAAACCGGGTCGGCTTTTGCATGTTAAACCTGAAAAATGTGCAAAACAAGTTAAAGTCCATAAATGGTGGATCAGTTTTTTTCCAGTGTATTTTTTTTATTGTGATCAGAATCCTGATCAGGATTCAAATTTAATCCGTTTTCACGCGTTTTTCCGGATCCGGCGGGCAGTTCCGGCGACGGAATTGCCTGCCGTATTCAAACAACGCTAGTGTGAAACTACCCTTACCAGTTAGATGAGAATTGACCTATGAGTGTTTATAAGATCAGAGGTAAGGTGCCGTCATCTGAGCTGCCTGATAGATCACAGTAAAAACAGAGCGTGCTACTAGAGAATCTGAAGAATGTACATAGAAAGGGGCTCAATATTTTTAATTTTGCTAAAATGATTTTTAGCTCAAAATAAGTACAATATCAATAATTAATATGCCCCCAAAGGTGTCCATAGACTTTAAGCAAGATGTGATGGGGTTCAAATCCAAGGCATACACCCTTTAGGCCTTTTCATAGTTTATGGCTTCCTGTTTTACTGCTGATGCTCGACTTGGTGCCATAAACACTGGACACCAATATGGACCCTGATTACTTTTAGTATGTGTCTGTGAAAATAATTGTGGCACAAAATAAGTTTTATAGCCAGGGTTATACTAATCCGACGCTACTAATGACAACCAGTATGCTTAGACATACACAGCAGAACAGCGGTAATTACTGCAATAGAAAGCCCCAACATTAAGGGTCCATTCACACATCTGTATGTGTTTTGCGGATCTGGCAATTGCGGACAAGAATAGAACATGTTCTATTTTTTTTTGGGAGCCGTGGACCGGAAGATTGGTGGCGCGCTTCGGAAATGCGGATGCGGGAAGAGCACATAGTGTCCATTTCGTCCCCATAGAGAATGAATGGGTCCGCACCCGTTCCGCAATTTGCGGAACGGATACAGACCCATTATTATGGATGTGTAAATGGAGCCTTATAGGAAACTTTTAACTTGATTCATGGTTTTCTTTGCGTCTTGTAGGATGCTACGTAAAGATAAAGAAGAGTCTGAAGCAATAAAACACGCTAAAGCTTTGGAAGAGGAGAAGGCCATGTATTCTGTAAGGATCTGCACCAAAGACAGCTGGACGTGACATGGTTCATTGCAACAGGCCTGACATCTTCAGACAGTAACTTGCCCCAAATCACCCTCTATAAATTAAGGCTTGTCCTTAGAACATTGGCCAGTTTATTCCCTCAAATTCCTTACTTTTAATAAAGGTTCCCCCCCCGCAGGACCGTTTTATTGTAAACTTGTCTCCATGTAATTCTAGGGACGCCGTTCCCGAAGGCAGAGAAGAGAGTTTAGAGAAAAACGACTTAAAGGAAGAAAGATCAGTCCACCCAGGTAAAAAGAAAGGGCTTCTTCAAGTCAGAATTTTTTTTCATTTGGAGCGTTAATCAGTGGGAAATGGATAACTACAGAGACGAGGACTGATTATCGCTTCTATAACTTTCAGTATAAACTAAATGTCCCTATTTATTTTCTTACCTTGCACAGCTATGCCCGACGAGACAGTCCAACCTATGATCCTTACAGAAGGTATGTAACATTAGTTATGTAATGAAGCAGTTATAAAATGGAGTGTGTCTGCAGAAGAGAGAATTTTTTTAAATATTTTTACACATTTTCTTGGGGGGGGGGGCAGGAATTTTGGAGGCAACACACAGCTGGCTGCATTTGCTTTATGGCAGCTGCCATCAATCCTATAGTATCTAGTCTGTCAGTGGTAGAATAGAGCAGTTATTAAATTCCCCACCTGATAAGAGTTCTACTTAGGGCTCATGCACACGGCCATTGGGGACCGCGATTTGCGGTCCCCAATGAACGGTAAACAACCTTGCGGATTCCACAGACAGATCCAGTCCCGTTCAACTGGAATGGGTACGTGATCTGCCTGCACCCCAAAAAAATAGAACGTTCTTTTTTTTTTTGCGGTGCGCAGGCACGGAGTGGAGCACTACGGAAGCACTCCGTAGTGCTTCCGTGGGGTTCTGTGCCTCCGTTCTGCACCAGACTTTCCAGATTGTCATTTGCGGGCAGCAGTACAGGCACGGCTGGACAACGGCCGTGTGCATGAGCCCTTTACCCTGTTCCATTCTACACAGTGTAGAGCTGCAGGAACAAGAACTGCCAGCCTATTGTGTGTTGTCAAGTGGCTGATGTTAAAATTGGAATAAACCCCTCATTTCAATGTCATTGTCTAATAATCACATTACAGTATTGCTGAGAATTTATTTAGTTGTGACATTTGTAGAAATGTTTCTTCTGTTCTTTTCTGCAGGTCCCAATCGGAGTCTTCATCTGCTTCTCGTTCCCACACTCCAAGTCCAGGGCGTGAGGAAGCTATTACTTTTATAACCAGCTTTGGGGGCAGTGAGGATGAATCAGCTTCAGGCCCTGCAGCTCAAACTTCTGCAAGCAGTGGCAACAAAAGGGCCCCACATTCACAGGCCCCTGGGACTTCTTCAGGTCGTAAAGAGGCCTCCCGGTCGGTAACTTTCGATTCTCCCCAGCCGTATGTCGTATGGGTCGGACTTTACGGGGGAGGGCGGGAGGCCCAGAGTCTTCTGCATTAGAAGGGCCGGAACTCCCCAACCGGTAATTGGAATGGGGCAGTAATACTTTTTGTATATGGCCCTGTTGTTTCCCAATTTAAATGCTCTAACATAAATTTGTATGAAAGAGGCATTTTAAACGTACTGGCATAGGAATTATAAAAAGGTGCAAAGCAGATGTTCAGATCTTATAACCCAATGGTATTAAAAGGGTTGTCCATTTTTCTGATATTGATCATCTATCTTCAGGATATGGTCATCAATATCGGATCGGTGGGGGTCAAACTCCCACCGATCGCCTATTTCAAGGGTCTGCAGTGCTCATGTGAGCACTGCCTACTCTTCAATGATTAGCTGTATGCCGTTGGCATTGTAGCCGTGGTGCAGTCTACTTACAGCTACTTCTTTCATTCACTTGAAGGGGAGGAAGCCGTAATTAAACGGTGCCACTGCTACAATGTTGATGGCGTTTAGTTAAATACTGTAGATGATACGACACTCGCATGCGCTCTACGGCCCCTTCAAACAGCTGTTTGGCCGGATTGCTGTGAGTTGGACCCCCAGTGATCTGATATTGACGACCTTTCCTGAAGATAGGTCATTAATATCAGAAAACCAGAATACCCCTTTAAGACTGATTGCATTTACTTAAATAGTACAATGAGCAATCAGTGTTTGTGGCATCAATAATGGAGTACAGTGGTAGTTAAATGAAACATAAAACGATAAAAATGCAGATTCTCAGGAAAAAGTGTGCAAGTCAATTTCATTCTTTTTTTTGGAGCCAAGATTTGTCTTGCCAACATGTGGTAAGTGGGGGTTGTTACTAGTTGCTAACTCTGGCAGTTGTTTACTTTGTCTTCTGGCTGCAGGAGAAAATAGCTAAGACGCGTTACTGTGAAATTTATTTCCCACAATATACTTGTCGTATTAAGAGTAGTCTAGTGTGCTGGGACTGCCTTCTAACTGCTTTGCATGTTTTTTTAATTTCCATCTTTAGACGGAGGTCTTCCTCTACATCATCTTCCTCGTCTTCCTCTACATCATCAAGCTCCAGAACGTCTTCCAGATCAAGATCCAGCTCTAGATCAAGGAGAGATACCCATAGGCGTAGATCAGTATCCCGTTCTCGCTCTCGTAGATATTCTCGCAGCCCTGCAAGAAGATATTCTGGTGGAGGATGGACAAGAGACAACAGAAAATATTCCAGATCAAGGTCACCAGACCGTGATCGATATTATGGAGGAAGACGTAGGTCTCGGTAAGTTACTACAAAAGTTTTGTCAGTTTCTTTATTTATATAAAGCCTATTTTGAGATGTTTTTGATCAAACAGAATTAGGGATTGTCCTATAGTCAAACCATGTTTAATTGAGAAGTTAGCTGATGGGGTCAAACGGTGAAATCGCCACTGATCTCAAGATGGCTACTAGGCTTGAGTGAATTAAGCTTCATTCATTCAAACACTTCGGTTTTAATGCTGTCTGAGACCTGTCTCTGTACAGCCTTAAAATGTATGGCCTCACCGAGGTTTTGCGCAACTTCGGGTGAAATGAAGTTTGGCTCCATGGAACCAATACATTTTAATTCTGTACGGAGACAGCTTTAAAATCTAATTGCTTGACCGAATCGACTTTGGATCGATGATCCGAAGCGTGATTTTCTCAACTCTAGTCGCTACACATACACAGCTGCTATTCAAGTTATGGAACTGCCTAGGATCCTGTATCCTCATTCATTTAGGTGGAGACTGCCTATTTGCAAAGGGCCTGACAGCATATTTTTTGTTTTTTCCTCTGAACAGAAGTCGTTCACGGTCACTAGACCGATTTGGACGTGGTGGAAAGACCAGCGGGCGTCCTCGAGGGAGTAGCCAAAGTAGTTTTTCTAGGAGTCCTTCTCCAAATCGAGAAAGAGGAGCAGGAAGGACAGTATCTCCAGCAGTGGGAGAGCGATTGAAAAGGTTAGAAATCATCTGCCACTTCTACCACTTACATTAAAGGGTTTATCCCACTCTTTGAAACTGACCTATCCAGATCAGTGCTGGTCCAATACCCGGGACACCCGCCCATCATTTTGAGAAGGCCCTGGTGCTCCTGTAAGCACCATGGCCGTCTTTCTGCTTACCCTCAGCTAGTGATGTCATGATTGTTCATTTAAATAGGCCTGAGCTGCGCCTAGGCTAGGTGGCCAGTTGTGACGTCACTGCCATATGGTAAGCAGCCAGAAGGCCGCAGTGCTTACAGGACTGTTGGGGCATTCTCAAACAGCTGATTGGCGAGGGTCCCGGGTGTCAGACCCCCATCGATCAGATACTGATGACAAATTAAGAGGATGGGTCATGCGTTTCATAGTCTGGTAACCCCTTCTGCACCACATTACATAAATATACAGCAGAGGGCCAGTCTGCAGACCTGCTGTGTGTGTGTGTGTGTGTGTGTGTGTGTATATAATTGGATTTTTTGTACTCACAGTAAAATCCTTTTCTCGTAGTAGGCATTGGGGGACACAGCACCATGGGTATATGCCCAGCTGCCACTAGGAGGCTGACACTAGAAACAAAAAGTGTTGGCTCCTCCCAGGTGGGCTATACCCCTCTGCCAGAGCCGAGAGAAAACAGTCGGTACAAAAGCAGTAGGAGCTTCACACCTGAACTAAAAAAAAAAACTGAAAGCCAACAAGTCTTCAACTGGGAAAACCCGACAACCACTTAGGCAAACGCCGGGACCTCAAACAAGAAGAAACCCAAGAAGGGTGGGATCTGTGTCCCCCAATGCCTACTACGAGAAAAGGATTTTACGGTGAGTACAAAAAATCAAATTTTCTCGTGCATGGCATTGGGGGACACAGCACCATGGGACTTCCAAAAGCAGTCCCCAAGGGGGGGAAGAAAAAAGCGCCATGCCGCCAATTTAAAGCACAGCTGCTTGCAGAACCTTGCGCCCCAGGCTGCCGTCAGCAGAAGCCAGCGAATGAATATGGTAAAACTTAGAGAAAGTGTGAACTGACGCCCAGGTGGCGTCCCTGCAGACCTGGGAAGCTGATGCCTGATGACGCACCGCCCAGGAAGCCCCAACTGCCCTAGTAGAATGTGCGGTCAACCTGGAAGGAAGAGCATGGCCCTTCGCGACATAGGCCACCTTGATGGCCGACCAAACCCAGCGAGAAATGGTGGCCTTGGAGGCAGGCAAACCTTTACGAGGGCCCGCCGGGACCACAAAAAGAGAGTCCGAACGATGGAAGGGTTCCGGGAGGCGAAGATACAGACGAAGAGCCCAAACAACATCTAGGCAATGGAGGGATTTCTCCCTAGAGTGAGAAGGATTAGGGCAGAAGGAAGGAAGGATGATTTCCTCGTTAATATGAAACGAGGAGACCACCTTCGGGAGAAAGGAGGGAACGGGGTGCAAAACCACCTTGTCCTGATGGAACACCAGGAAAGGCGAACGGCAAGAAAGCGCCGCAAGTTCGGAAACCCGGCGGATGGAGGTGACGGCCACTAGAAAGGCCACCTTAAACGAGACAAACGACAAAAAGATCTGCCAAGGGCTCGAAGGGTGATGACTGAAGAGCGTCGAGGATGAGATTCAAGTCCCACGTCTCCACAGGAAAGCGAAAAAGGAGGGACTCGGCGAGCAACACCCTGGAGAAAAGACCTAACCTGAGCCCGCGAGGCCACAGAACGCTGGAAGAGGACCGAGAGGGCCGAAATCTGCCCCCTGAGAGAAGCCAGACGAAGACCCTTCTCAAAACCGGCCTGAAAGAAGGCCAGAATGTTGGGGACAGAGAAACGGAGAGGGCGAAAACGCCCGGATTCGCACCACCAAAATAAGCTCTCCAGGTCCGGTAGTAAATGCGGGCCGACTGGGGTTTGCGAGCATGAAGCTTCATCTGGATGACCGAGTCCGAGAGGCCACGGGACTTCAGGACCGCGGTTTCAACAGCCACGCCGTCAAACGAAGCTGAGGTAAATTCGGAACAGAGGGTCCTGGGAAAGGAGATCGTGGCGCAGAGGGAGTCGCCACGGAACGTCGGCGAGCAGAAACACCAGATCTGCGGGGCCAATCCGGATCCACCAGGATCGCCGGAACACGGGCCGACTTGAGACGCTTGAGTACTCGGGGCAGGAGAGGAATGGGGGGAAACAGATACAGAAGGTCGAACTGAGACCAAGGCAGAACTAGGGCATCGACCGCGATAGCCTGTGGGTCCCTGGACCGCGCGGCTTAGCACAGGAGCCTGCGGTTGAGACGCGATGAGATGCACGCCCGGAATTCCCCAACGGTGACAAAGTTGGAGGAACACTTCCGGGTGGAGAGACCATTCGCCTGGGTCAACGAGCTGACGACTGAGAGTCTGCCGCCCAATTGTCGACCCCGGGAATGTCTACGGCGAAGAGGACAGGAACGCGCTTCTCCGCCCACCACAGGATGCGGGAGGCTTCCTGTAGGGCCATCAAACTTCTGGTGCCCCCTTGGTGGTTCAGATAGGCCACGGCGGTGGAATTGTCCGTCTGAACCCGTATCGGGAGACCGCGGAGACGTGTGGTCCAGTGAGCAGTGCCAGGAAAATTGCTCTGAGTTCGAGAACGTTGATCTGCAGGGAGGACTCCTGAACAGACCAAAGACCCTGGACAGTGAGGGACTCTAAGACCGCCCCCCAACCCGAGAGGCTGGCATCCGTGGTGATCACCCGCCAACTGGGGGGAAGGAAGGACCAACCCAGGGACACTGTCCGAGGATTCAGCCACCAGGAGAGGTCCTGGCAAAGCTCTGGGGGGAGACTGGTCCGGCGATCGAGGCCTGCCGGGGACTTGTCCCACCTGGATAGGATGAACAACTGAAGGTCCCGGGAGTGGAATTGGGAATAGGGAATGGCCTCGAATGAGGCCACCATCCTCCCCAGGACACGCATGCACATCCTGATGGTCAGAGAGGACGGGTCACGGAGACGACTCCCCCCCCCGCATGAAGAGAAGCAATTTTCTCTGGGGGAAGGAACACCCGCCCGAGGCGAGTGTCGAAGATCATGCCCAGAAAAGGCATCCTCCGGCGTCGGATAAGAGTGGACTTCACCTTTGTGAAAACCCTCGGGGCGGAGGCCATGCCGAAGGGCAGGGCGACGAATTGAAAATGAAGAGCCTACCGCGAAGCGAAGGAATCTTTTGATGGGAGAGGGCAATAGGGACGTGTAGATAAGCGTCCTGAATGTCGATGGACGTCAGGAACTCGTCCGCCTCCAAGGAAACTATCACCGACCGGAGGGATTCCATGCGGAAATTACGTACGTGGACAAAGTGATTGAGCGCTTTCAGGTCCAGAATCGGACGGAGCGAACTGTCCTTCTTGGGAACCGTAAACAGGTTCAAGTAGAAACCCTGAAAGCGTTCTGATTCCGGAACCGGAACGATGACCCCTAGAGAGCGGAGGGAACGAATGGCCTGAAAAAACTCGTCTGCCCTGGCGGGGGACCAGGGGGGGCGACGTCAGGAAGAACCGTCCCGACGGAAGACCGGAAAATTTGATCTTTTTATCCGGAGGAGACTACCTCCAGAACCCAAGCGTCCTCCACGCTTGCTTGCCAGATATTCTGAAAGGCGAGCAGGTGCCCCCCCCCACCTTGACCGGCGCAGAGTCATGCGGAAGGTGACTTAGGGGACTGGGGGCGAGCAGGTTTGGGCTTGGCATGCCGGGAGGGCTTGGCCTTAAAGGAAGGTCTGGTGAAATTCTTGTCTGAACGGGCAGGAGGGGCCCGAAAGGACTGCTCCCGAGAGGACGACCCAGGGAAGCGAGGCTGGTTCTGGGGAAGAAGAGAACTCTTACCGCCAGTCGCCTCAGAGATGAGCTCCTCTAAGCGCTTCCCACCGAGAAAGGGAAGGGAAATTAGAGCCTTCTTGGAGGCAGAATCCGCCACCCAAGAACGAAGCCAGATGGTGCGGCGAATGGCCACAGAGTTAGCGGGCGCGCGGCGGGCCGATTCCATAGAGGCATTGCAAAGAGACTTGGATGCCTGGTAGATTTGAGAGGCAAGCGCTGCCAGTTCCCCCTGGACTGAGTCTGGGGGTAAGGCTCGGATAAGCTGTTTTGCCCAGATAGCGCAGGCCTTGGCCAGCCAGGAGGCGGCAAACGCAGGACGGATGGCAGCACCCGCTGCCACGAACACAGACTTGGCCAAGGAGTCGACCCGTTTGTCAGCGGGATCCGACAAGGAAGCCGCGTCAGCCAGGCGAGCAACCTGAGGGTCTACCTGAGGAGGAACCGTCCAGAGGTTGACGGATTCCTCAGAAAAAGGATAAGGGACATCCGAGGCCTTGGTAAGATGAAGGCACCGATCAGGGTGACGCCACTCCTTAGCCAGAAGTGCGTCAAGATCCTTGTGATTCGGGAAAACCACAGTGGAACGTCTAGAACGGCGGAAGGATACCGACTCCTGGGAGGAGGAAGAAGGATCGTCCTGCACATGGAGCACGTCCCGGACGGCTTTAATAAGATCCTGTATGGCCGCAGACATCGCCGAGAACCGCTCTGAATCAGAAGCAGAGGAGTCCCCAGGAGCGCCGGAAGCGGCTGAAGAAGAAATCTCGCCCCCGTCTCGGACCTATCCGAGGGGGTGGAGGAAGAGTGGGACCAGGCCGAGACCGTACGAGGTCGCTTGCGGGATCGCGTGCCAGAGCGAGAACAGACGTCCCCAGCGGGAGGGTCCCTGCTAGAGGCGGCCGCAATCTGGGCAGGCAGACGGTCCAGAGACTGCGCCAGGGATTGGGAGAGGCTGGCAAGGTTCCCTATGGCTTGGGACAGGGTAGCAGCCCATTCCGGAAGGACCGACACGGAGGGGACCGCAGGGGTGGCTTAAGCGGGCCTGGGGTTGAGGCACTGCGCGCAGAGGGAGTTAGACTGACCATATGGAAACTTCCTACTACACAGGGAGCAGGCATAATGGGTGGAAATCGCAGCAGGGGGAGTGGGGTCCAGACCAGAAGACATGAGGGCTTAGAATGGAGCTGCAAGAGAAAAAAAAAAAATCAGCCACAAAAGGCTTCCTACCAGACCCAGTGGTGCTGTGTCCCAAAAGAAACAGATCGCAGGAGCAGCAAGATGGTGACCGGGAGCAGGGCACTGCAGGAGAGGAAGGAGTCGGCAGAAAGGAACGCCCCCCACAGAAGCCCGCGCTGATACAGGGTTGGAGGAAGCTGAACGCCTCCCAGGGCTCCACCCACGGAGAGGAGGGTGAAAGAGAAAAGCCCGGGAAGCCAGGAGTGGGCGGAGAGAAAGCTCCGCCCCACGTGACCTGCGGCCTAGTCGGCCGAAAAGCCGGGGCCTAAAGTAGTAACGTTCTGCTGGAAACGGACACCCGCGATCGCGTCCGGAAGCAGGGTCCGTACTTTGAAAAAGACATGGGCCTCTTGCAGGAGCACAGGGCCCAAAATGACCCCCTGGAGATGAGCAAAAGTGCCATAGGCACTAAAAGGCCAAGGAGGAGAGGGGGAGGGAGGTGGAAGGGGGAAAAGGGCTACAGGGTCCCTGGATCCAGATCCCTACTTACCTTCCGACGTCTTCGGGCGCAGCAATGACCACCCCCTCGGCGGACTCAACACGGGGGCCGTGGGTCTACCGGAATTCCACTGCGGAAGCAGTTTCAAGTGGGGACTGGGTGGCTGCCAGGTACCTGAGTACGCGCCCACAGGGGGGCAACTAAAGTGGAACACGATGGAGCCACCCCTGCAGCAGGCCGAAACCTGCAGAGAAAAAAAGAGAAAAATAATAATAATAATATAAAAAAAATTAAATTAGCAGGATGACCTGCGAAAAAAATAGCAGGTCATGTCTGCCTCCTACGGACCCTAGAACTAGACTGTTTTCTCTCTGCTCTGGCAGAGGGGTATAGCCCACCTGGGAGGAGCCAACACTTTTTTTGTTTCTAGTGTCAGCCTCCTAGAGGCAGCTGGGCATATACCCATGGTGCTGTGTCCCCCAATGCCATGCACGAGAAATATATATAATGTGTGTGTGTGTTACTCTATCCCTGAATATTGTGGGGGATATGTTGCGGTAAGGGAGACAGTTCTGGCTGACACTATGAACCCAGTGGCTCCTTTTAGTCCCTTTCAGACCCCAAAATGTAAAAAAACATTAATGGTCTCCGTGCCTGCATCTGTTGATTTAGGTGCCTCTTTGGTGGCTCTGCGTACTTCTGTATGCAGTGCTATCGGCCCGATAGGGCTGTCACACTAACCGCCTGAACCTTGTACTGGGACAGGGAACTGAAATAGTCAACTCCCTGTTACAGTGCTTGACTGTAGTGGTCAAATGCCATATACAAGCACACAATTACTGTAGTTTGTGAGCATCTGGAGAACTAGTAGCACAGAGAATGGCACTGGAGAAATAGATAAGTATACCCTAGTTTTTAGTTTTTTGTTACTGCATTCAGAGGTTTGTCCAAGATTTAATTCTCAGATAACCCCTTTAAGAAAGTCCATGTAAGGGCTTGTTCACACAAACGTATTTTGCGTTCTGTATACGAGCCGTTTTATGCATTCATTTCAATGGGTCCGCAAAAGATGCGGATAGCACTCTGTGTGCTGTTCGCATCTGTTGCTCCGTTCCGTGGCCCCGCAAAATTATGAGTCCTGTCCTATTTTTGTCCGTTTTGCGGAAAATAGGCATTTCTATAATGGGCCTCCTGGTCCTTTCCACAAATTGCGGAAGGCACACGGGCGGCATCCGTTTTTTGCGGATCCGCAATTTGCAGACCTCAAAGAACGGCACGGTCGTGTGAACAAGCCCTAAGTGAGTGTTTATGTGCATGTGTAGAAGTATAAGGTATAGGTATCTCTGATTTGTGGGAATAAAAATTGTTTTATTTCTTTTTATAGACCTGAACTTGCTGTTTCCAGAGAGAGCGGAGCAGCCAAAGTCAGTAAGAATTCTACCGCTTAGTTGCTTGACACAGGATGCAGTGTTGTGGTTAGCAAGCATGTGTATTGCACAGAGCATGGCGTGTGTATCCATCCTTATATTGCACAGCGTATCGTAATAAGCCATCTGATAATGAGACTTTCACTGTGGGCCGATGACGTAAATTAGTACAAAGTTACAATGTAGATCTTTTTAGTAAAACGTGATACACATCAGTCCTGAATAAAGCAGTACCGTTATATAATGGATTATGATTATGTGAATAAGACTGTACATAAGATTCTATGTGAGTGTTCTGTTTATTGTATCTTAATACATCCAATTATTTTTTTAATTTTTTTTTTTTTATTCTCGTTAACTTTTTTTTTCTCTTTCTGAAAGCAGACATTTTCCTGTGTATCTGACATCTACAATCTCCCTAGAATATTTGCCTTGCTTCCTCCACTAATGCTTTAAATTACTTCCCAATATTTTTAGGCCAAGTTAACTCCACAGGAGAAGCTAAAACTTCGTATGCAGAAAGCCTTAAACAAGCAGTGTAAGTATTGGGACTGAAGTCTTCATCTACTGGTATTACAGCAGCAGATTCTTTATGCTGTCACAAAACTGATGACTTCTAATGTTATACTGTAATGGAGGCATTTCCTATAAAAAAAAAAAGTGCTATATACAGTCACCCACCAAGGGTTATTAACATCTTAGAAAGTAATGACCTATGGGATGCCCTCAGATCCTTAGAATGAAGCTCTGCATCCCCTTTTATATTCGGTGCTGCAGTAAAAGGAAACAGTTTTGGGGATGCAACAGGCCTGTTTCACCTCTGCATTAATGCAGATCTGGAAGATCCCGCGCTGCCAGAATTCCTTCCAGCCCTATTTACTATAATGGGGACTGGCGGAGTTCCGGGCGCAAAACGGAAAATATGCCAAGAAACGGCCGGACGAAGAATGCTCGCTGTTTTAGTTAGACAATCTGTCACCATAAACACAGTGCAATTTGCAGGCAGCATGCTATCGAGCAGAAGCCAAGCAGATTGTTAGAATTTTGGGGAAAAGATTCATTATAACTTATAATTTCTCGCCCAGTTTCCTTGGGGGACACAGAAGACCTTGGGTATAGCTCATCTCCCTAGGAGGCGTGACACTAAGTGAAGACTGTTAAGCCCCTCCTCCACAGCTATACCCTCAGCCTGGAGAGAGAGACTGCCAGTTTTTGCTTAGTGTCCAAGGAGGCAAGACACTCCCTGCTCTGCAGGGCTGGTTTCTCCTTGTTTAAATTTTAGATTTTTACTTTTTTCTTTTCTTTTTGTTCCAGATCATCAGGGACAACAGAGACGCACTAGACCTCTCTGCTTCTCCCGGGGTTGAGCTGCGCCAGTGCCGGTCACCCGCACTGCTGCCTCCCCCACAGAAGGCAAGGTGGATCAGGGCAGCCTCGCTCCCCTACATCCCGCCAGCGCAAGGGTCGCCCGCACGCCAAGTCCCTCTTCCAGCGTCCTGCCACTACGGTGCCAGTAGCTGAAGGGGCGACCCTGCTGGAACGGACCGAGGGTGAAGACGGCTGTGGTAAGAGAGAGGCTTCTCCAGCCCTACGTCCCCCACCCCCCCGGTCTCCTGCGTGCCTGACCCTATACTGGGCCTATGGACCCTTCTGTCCCTGCTAGACCTAGGCTGGCCCCTGGGCTGCCGCAGGGCGACATTCTGCTCCCTCTCTCCTGGCCTCCATAGGTCATTGGCACCCTTCTTCCTACAAGAAGAATGCCTGGGGAGCTGCAGAGGTCCGCAACTAGCTGCCCCTGACGGAGGGGTTATGCAGGCGTCCCACCCTCACAGGCACCCGGTCTCAGGGTCCCCCTCCCTCTTACCGGCTACTGCTTCAGGGCCAGAGCCTTGCTGCCCCTGACCCTCCTCTGCCCTCACGGGCACCGGCCCAAGGGCAAGGTGGTTGTGGCTGTCGGCCACATGGGGCGCTGTTATAAGCCAGGGCCCGCTCCATGGGTAAAATGGCTGCCGAGCGCAGGGTCCTCGCTTCTGGGCAGCGTGGTGGGCACCCGCGGCCTGCAATATGAGCGCTATGCTCCAACAGCCCCAGGCCGACCGTCGGAACATTCCGGTCGGCCGGGCACCGCAGACTTTGCGGCCGCGATCCCGGCGCTCTATCCAGGTCCCCGGTTCTTCCGGCCCGCGGGGTGGGCACCCGCGGCCGGCATGTGCATGCGCCGCTTCGTTCCCCGGCCGGTACTTGAATACTGTGCGGCCCCGGTCAGCCGGGCGCCGCTAAAGATTTAGGCCCCGGCTTCACGGCCTACAGTTACTAGGCCGCAAAATTCCGGCCTCTGTTGGAGGGGGCTGGAACTTCTCCAGGCGGGAATTCTTCCCGCCGGGAGGTTCCCCCGCCCCCAGGGGATCGCAGCGCCGCCCTCCAGGCCGGATCCCTGTTAACCCTTTGGGTACAGGCCGGCTTCAGATGGGCCTGTATGGGTGCCCCCAGGGGATCGCAGCGCCGCGGTACAGGCCGGCTTCAGATGGGCCTGTATGGCTGCCCCCAGAGGATCGCAGCGCCGCCCTCCAGGCCGGATGCCTGTTTAACCCTTTGGGTACAGGCCGGTTTCAGATGGGCCTGTATGGCTGCCACCCCCCCCCCCCCCCCCCCTTTCCCCCGCCGTGCCCCTGCAGTTGGCTCCCCTTTCTGCCTCAGTGAGGCTGTTATATATATATATATATATATATATATATATATATATATATATATATATATATATATATATATATATATAAAACATATTTTTTTTAATATATATATATATATATATATATATATATATATATATAATATAATATAACTTTATAACTTGTGGGCTGCGCAGGACGCTGCAGCCTCATGTCAGTACATGCCCCCCTTCCTTAGGCGGCATGTCGCGCTCCCCGGCTGCGGCGCGGCCATGGTCATTTTACCCTCCTAGCTCTCTCTCACGATACGGCGCTGGTCAAGTGCATGCGGCCTTTTCTGTAGGCAGCATTCGTCACCCTCTCCAGTTATGGCATAGGCGGAACGCTACACTCTCACTAGATTCGTTGCGATCTGTGCATTACCCCCTTTCTTAGGCGGAATACTGCACTCTCACCAGATACGGTGCTGGCCATGTGCACGATCCCCTTCCATTGGTGGAACGCTGCACTCTCACTGGATTTGTTGCCGATCATGTGCGTGACCCCCTTCCATAGGCGGAACGCTGCACTCTCTGGATCACTGACGCCCATAGGCATGACTCCCTTCCGTGGACGGCATTCGGCACTCTCACTGGATTCACTGCCAGCCATGTGCATGACCACTTTCCATAGGTGGTATGATGCACTCTCATTGGATTCGCTGCCGGCCTTGGGCATGCCTCCTTCCCTGTGGCGGCATACATACACTCCCTCGGTCGGTGATGTTCTCTCGCCGGTACGTTGTTGGCCATGTGCATGAACCCCATACATGGCGGGGTGCTTGCACTCTCACTGGATCCGCTGCCGGCCATATGCATGACCCCTCTTCCGTGGGCGGTGTACGCACTCTCACTGGATTCGCTGCCGGCCATGGGCATGCCTCCTTCAGGTGACATACACACATTCTCACCGACTGATCGCACTCTCCCTGGATGCGATGCTGGCCATGTGCATGACCCCCCCCCTCTTTTCTGGGCGGCATACTACACTCTCACCGGATACGTTGCTGGCCTTGAGCATGGCCCTCTAACGTGGGTGGAACGCTTGCGCTCCTATTGGATACCGTGCTGGCCTTGTGCGTGACCACCCCTCATTCCATAGGTGGAATTTTGCACGCTCACGAGATTCAAGGCTGTCCTTGTATGTGCCGTATTGGACTTGCACATGTTCCCCTTCATTGGGAGTAGTTACACTCTCACGAAGTTTCGGTGTTGGGTGAATTGTTGCACACTCACTTAATGCTAGGATAGCCCTGTGCATGTCCCCCTTTCACTAGGTGGACCTCCTGCATTCCTGCTGGATACTGTGTGGCTATGTGCATGGCGCCCTTCGGGGCGAAGTATGGTATGCCCTACTTCTCTGACGTAGGTACGGCCTTGGGCATTCCCCCCTTTTTTGGGGCGGGCTTTTGCACCCTTGCCGACTGCAATTTGCCAGGTACATTTCCCCCCTTTCGGGGCGGTCAGTTTTGCGTTCCATTGCATACCATACTAGTCTTGTGCATAACTCCTTTTCAGTTTGCACTTTGCACTTCCGTTGATACTGTGGCACTCTGGCTGGCCTTCGCTGAGTGATATTTTGGCAGTGAGTGGACGTTCTTGTGCGTTGTTTGGGCCGTGTATACCTTCTCATCCTGTAGGTGGGTTGGCCTTCTCACTGCTTACGGGGCTACTCGTACGTATGCCTCCTTTCCTCCTGCGACATATTTTTTTTTCCTCTTGGGAGACGGTGTTTGCAGCAAGCCTTGCACTATTCTCTAAAGAGATCATTCTGTCCACCTGTGTAAGCCTAAGGTGTTGTCCAACAAACAATAAATGAATGCCTTATATATAAGTAGACGGCCTCTACCTGCTCGCTACTGCTCCGAGCTGGGCGGTGCTCATTCATTTCGTTGGCCCTTCCGCCGGGGAGTGTTCGTGGTTCCTAGACACGTACCCATTCGTCTTCCCGCAGCATTGTTTCCCTGCGCTAGTGGTCACATGGTCGAGAGTGCTGTCTGCAGCGCCTTTCGCATTCTATGTTGGCTCTGGCGGGACTACGGTCCCCTCGCCTGCTACTATTTCCTCCTACCAGGTTCGGGCCGCTCTTCTTGGGAAGGTCACCCAACTTCTCTTGGGTGCTCGCTTACCCAGGTCCGGAGGACCTCCACCTTGAGTTCTTCAGGGTATTCGCCTTCTGCGAGGCGGTGAACCGGGCGTCTCAGTGTAGCGGGGTTCTGCTTTTGAGCTGTCCTATGGCTTCTCTGTTGCCCACTCCTCCTTTCTTTGGAGGGTGTTATCCCGGCCTCTGTCTCGACTGCCTTTTCTCGCCGGTTCTGTTTGGCTCCCATTCGGTACGGATCTCTCCGATGTGGCTTCTGTTCCGGCCACGCTTCAGAGAATGTTCCTTCTCTGCCCTCCCCTCTGGAAAGAGCATGGTTGTTCATGTGGATGGTTCTGGTGTTCCTTTTGGCCTCGTACTGTCCCTCTTGTCCACACTGACTGTACTAGCTGTGTGCCTATCTAACTGGTCTACCGCGTTCTGTCCTCCCGCTGGGTGCAGATTGCGTTTTTTCCATTCTAGGCAATGTTTCTGCTATGGATTTACCTTCTCGGTAACTTGGGAGGACTACCATTTAGTCCGTCTTCCTGTGGTGGCTACATCTGCTTGGGCTTTAGCTTGTCTTGTCCTGGCATCGGGCGGTTGCTGGGCGGACCCTTCGGTTCCTGTCCGTCTGCTCCCCCACTCCGGGTGGATACGGGACAACTTTGCTCGGGGCCGACGGGACCAGTTCTACCGACCGTTCTGCCCGTGTTACTGATCATTGGGTTTTTCGCCCGCTTGCCCAGGCGACTCTAGTGGGCTCGCTAGTGTTCGCTTCTAGCCGAGTTTTCGTCCAGGATCTGTAGGACTTAGGGCTTTACCTGGGGTTCTGTGGGAAGCTGGGCGTTCCCCCACTCTGCCTTTCTCTCTCCATGGTTCTGTCTTTCTCCAGTCCGGCCTGGACCTGGGGCTGGGACTCTGTTGCTTGAGGTATCAAGTGTCGTTCCTGTCCTTCCTCTTTCAGCGTTCCCCGACCCTCTGGGCCTGTCAGGAATTTCTTCCATGGAGCGGCTCTTGGGTTCCTTTGTACTGCCCTCCGTTACCATCCTGGGAACTACATACTGGGCTCTTGGCGCTCCAATTTTTCCTTGGAGCCGTTACAGAAGTCCTCTCTACTCCTTCTGTCCTGTACGGTTGGGTTTCTGTAGCCATCGTGTCTCTGACGGGTGCCTGTGTGGCGGCCCTTCTTGTTCCGAGCCTTCTGTCTTCCCCCAGGACAGGGCTGTTCTCCATTCCGTCTCTACCTTCCTTCTGAAGGTGGTGTTTGTCCTTCATTTCATTGAGGCAGTCGTCCTCCCCTTCCCACCCCCGGGAACGGACACTTCACCGATTTGGACGTTGTTTGGGCCTTGCAGTTTTTACTTGGAGATCTCCGACTCTTGTCGACGTTCGGTCTCTTGTGTTTCCAGGAGGTCCGTGCAAAGGGTTGACGGCCTCCAGGGTGGCTTTCCTCCGCTTTCTCAAAATGGCTCTTGCTGTGGTTGCCGCACCAAGGGCAGAGTTCTGCTTTTGGTGTCACCATTCATTTTGCCAGAGCTGTCGGTTTTTCCTGGGCCGGAGGCATTAGGCTTCGGCCATGCATTTGTGCAAGGCGGTCACTGGTCTTCCTTGCACACCTTACCGAGTTCTACAGGGTGCATACTCTGTCTTCGGCGTATGCTGCCTTGGGCCGCCTGGTCTGCAGGCGGCGGGTTTTTTGATGCCTTCGGGTGCTTCGCCTTGGTGCTGTGGTCCCTCCCCCTTTGGACTGCTTTTGAACGTCCCAAGGTCTTCTGTGTCCCCCAAGGAAACTGGGCGAGAAAACGAGATTTTTGTATAACTTACCAGTAAAATCTCTTTCTCGCTCTTTCCTTGGGGGACACAGCACCCACCCATTCTTTGTTCTTCTCTGACTGTTTCCGAGTTTGTTTTACCCTTTGGGTAGTGGGCTTGTTGGTTCCACTTTTTGGACTTTGCCTTTTCTCACTACTTGGACACGCAACTGGCAGTCTCTCTCTCCAGGCTGAGGGTATAGCTGTGGAGGAGGGGCTTAACAGTCTTCACTTAGTGTCACGCCTCCTAGGGAGATGAGCTATACCCAAGGTCTTCTGTGTCCCCCAAGGAAAGAGCGAGAAAGAGATTTTACTGGTAAGTTATACAAAAATCTCGTTTTTGCACGTTTAAACTTCCTTTCTGAGCTCCATCTGAGTGGACAGTCTTATCAGTGATTGACAGCTACCTCTGTATACACACTGGTACAGGGAGGGCTGTCCATCACTGATAGGATCACCCACATGGGGACTGAGCTCAGAAGGAGCAGATTTTTTGATGAATAAATTAGTCTTTTCTCAGAAAACTGTATATAGATCTGCTCAGCTCCTCCTGCTCTTTAACATGCTGTCTGCGGATTGCACTGCACAAGTTCTCTGTAAACGGTATCAGAAAATAGCTAGTTAAAGGGAACCTGTCAGGAGCTTTGCGTTGCCCAAACCAAAGCTTCACTTTACGAATTGCCCTTTTGTATCAAGTTACATATAATTTTTACGACCTCAGTTGCACATTCACTTTAGATAAATTTTATATGTATTCACCAAGGCAGAAGTCTGTAGATACGGATCATTATATACCGTTCCTAACACTTAGTTACCTGCGGTAGACAAATCTCATGTACACGTTGCATTTTTTATTTATTTTTTGGGCGCAAAAATCAACCTTCTTTGCCGACTTTGAAATCAGCAGCTTGGCAACTATTGTTGCATTTTTCTTGTGCAGATCTCACCCTTTGCAAGGGTGAGATCGGCAGAAAATCCGCACCAAAACCGTGATTGTTTGGATTTATGTGAGGGTTTTTGTGCAGATTTTTTGAAAATTTTCCTCACACATCTGTATTGTGTGCAGAAACCCTTACTGTGTGGCAATACTGTGCTTTGGGTGTGAAGAAATCCAGCTTTTTGAAAGCTTTGGATATATTGTTTACTACCACATTCGATTGACTGTTTTCTCCTTTATGTTTTAGACAAGGCGGATAAAAAAGCAGCTCAGGAGAAGATTATACAGCAGGAGCATGAACGGCAGGTAATAGCGGCACACTATGCAAGACATTTACTGTCTGTAACAGTAACCCCTTTGAGACCAGGACCGTTCTCATATTATTATTAAAGGGGTCCTCTCACTTCAGCAAATGGCCTTTATTATATAGAGAAAGTTAATGTAAGCCACTTACTAATGTATTGCTGATGGTTTACAGTGTGGTCATAACCATGGAAATGCGCAGTGTATAATGTTATGGAAAAATAAATCCAGCCAGCAAAGGAGTCAATATGGACAATCACTATACATTAGTAAGTGGCTTGTATTAACTTTCTCTATATAATAAATGCCATTTGCTAAAGTGAGACAACCCCTTTAATGGTTTGTAAAAAAAAAAAATATATATATATATATATATAACATTTTTACAATTTTTTTTTTTTCTTTTAGTCCCTCCAAGGGACTTGAACATACCACAGACTGCAATGGTATATTATTGCAGTCAATCGAGATTCTCCATACTTCCTATTAACACACAGTTTACTCTGAGAGCCTTCACTACGTTGCAGGCTGCCATACTAACCAGTTGGCACCGCACAGTTTTACTGCAGGGTGCTGATTAGAGGGGTTATTACATAGTTGGAACCCACCACGTATGGAGCAGGCTCAGCTTAAATTTTATTTTCAATTTAATCTTTTTCTTAGGAGCGGGAGGATGAGCTCAGAGCTATGGCACGGAAGATCCGCATGAAGTGGGTGAAACGATCTAACTTTTTTAAGAATCTATGACCCACAGTTTCTCTCGTCTAGGTTGTCACGGACAATGTCCCTTAGCTCGTTAGTGCAGGCTCATAGTTTGTGCTCTTTTTTACATGTAGAAACACTTTGCACTGCAGTAAATAATCATTGGTGAGAAGTAGAGCGTTTTTGAGACTCTGCAACTACCAACCCATTGGCTTGTGAGGGAAAGTGACACTAACTACAAATCAATAGGATGGATTGCAGAGGGGTTTGGTCTTTGTAATTCTGGATTTGCTTTTCTTCAGCAGTATTAAGCCTTAGGGTCCATTAACACCTCCGTAGTTCTGGGTCCTGCAAAATTGTGAAACTGATTCGAACAGGTGCGGACCCATTCATTTCACTGGGGCTGCAAAAGATGCGGACAGCATACCGTGTGCTATCTGCATCCGTAGTTCAGTTCGGCGGCCCAGCAAAAAAGATTTTTCCCATTCTTGCCCGCAGTTGTGGACAAGAACAGGCATTTCTATCGTAGGGCCGCCACTTATGGACGTCTGAATGGACCCTTATTCATACGTCAGTATTTTTGTGGGTGATTTCCATCAGCGATTGTGAGCGAAAACCAGGAGTGGAGCCTCCACAGATATAAAGGGAAAAGAAAAGATCTGCACCTGTTCTGTGGAGGCTCCATTCTTGGTTTAGGCTCACAATCACTGATGGAAATCACTGACCCAACACGAACTGTGAATAATGCCTTAGACCTTATGCACACAAGTATATTTGCGATCCAGGAGACAACCTCACTCAGAAATAAGTAGCAGCCGTGGGCACAGAGGAATACCTTAATTATGTGCTCCTGGCATGCCCCAATTAGTTACAAGATCTTGCCAGTAGTGGCCTACACGATGAAATGAGCACCACTACGTTAGGCCTCGTTTACACCACATTTTTGCATCCAGTGGAAAGTTACTGGTCTTTAGAAAAATAATAATAATAAAAAGGCCCCTTTTGAAAGTAAGATGCCTTTCTTTTTGCCATTGACTTCAGTTTAAAAAAAATTAAAATTTGTAGCTGTCGGACGCTCATCTGCCACACAACAGAGTAATGGACGGCACAATTTTGGCCGCAAGTATCGCTCAGGTAGTAAAAGCAATGGGACAGATTTACTAATAAAATGGGCCATAATTATGGCTCAGATTGTGCCTCATCCAAGGTGGGAAGTGTGGTTTAAATGGAAAGGGGCCTGGTTTAGCAGAAACGGTGCCTGGTTGAAGTTGCAGCACCGTATTCCAAAATTTGCTGAAAAGTAAGCTAATAAAAAGATGCTGTAAAGTTAGACGAAAGAAGTTTATTATCCAGCATGAACCACAGTGATAAATTTGGTGCGTTTACATATCGGGCAGAATTAGTAAATCTTCCCTGAATAGGACATATTATATAATTTGTGGAATGACTACATGGATGAGATCATGTGCTGATAGATAGATAGATAGGTCTATCTATCTCTTTAATTTGAGAAAGACTTCATGTTGGAGCCCAAACGTTGCGTCACCAATGGGTGAATAAACCACTATTTTCCACATTATCCTGGAGTGCTGCTCTATTTTTTTGGACTGGATTTTTGGGTAAGCTTGTCCTTTTGAGCCTGCACCCCAAAATGCGGATAGACAAATGAAAAATACAGTGCATGGGCCCTAAAACTGGAAAATCTATGAATAATTTTTGTATCCCAGGAGGTCTTCCTTGTCCTCCTCCTTTTACTGCATTTTTCTCACTGCAAGACAACTGGCTGAAGCAGGAGCCTTCCTCCTCTGCCCTGTCTGCGGTAGGACTATGACATTGTTAACCCTGCCCTAAGACGGCCATCAGGGATTTATACAAGACAGTTTGCCGGGTTCATGCAGACTAACGATCAGTATATTTATTGTTAATTTCTATTATTCATTTTTACGTTCAGCGCTCTTTTAAAATATCATGTGTTATTGCTTCTTTTCAGAGAACGAGAGCGGCGTGAGAGAGAGCGTGATGAGTGGGAAAGGCATTACACGAGAAGCCGGTCGCCTTCACCGAGACATAGTAAGCGCTCTGTAAATTACCCATGGTTTCTGATTGTGTCCTTGAGCTGGGGTCCTAAAAATGAGCAGCAGGGGCTACAGTTTAATCCCTGATCAAAAATATTCGACATGTCAATAATAGCAAAATTTGGTAAGGCTAGTTTCACACTAGTGCTCTCTGCATTCCGGCATTGCCTGAAGCTTGAATGTCTCCATCCGACCCCATTAAGGCTCCATTCACACGTCCGCAATTTCGTTCCGCATTTTGCGGAACGGAATTGCGGACCCATTCATTCCTATGGGATAGCACGATGTCCGCTCTTCCGGGTCCGCACTTCTGTTCCGCAAAAAAATAGAACATCTCCTATTCTTGTCCGCAATTGCAGACAAGAACAGGCATATTCTATTAGTGCCAGCAATGTGCAGTCCGCAAAATGCGGAACGCACATTGCCGCTGTCCGTGTTTTGTGGATCCGCAAAACACGTTGCGGACGTTTGAATGGAGCCTAACTGTAATGGGGTCTGGCAGAGATCCTGCTGCAACCTGGCAAATATGCATTGAATCGGCTTGAAGAAAACCGCTGAAGCTGTAATGAGAAGAAACGATCTTTCCTTACTTGCCACAGACTGTTTCACACTCGCCTGTGTTTTCTCCTTTCAGGCCGCGATCACAGCTCTTCAAAAAGGTAATAAATGATGATTGCTTTGTTTTATGAATTAAGATAATTAGCATATTTCTTATACAGACGGTTATAGTTGCCAAAATGATAGTTCTTCCCTTTTACGTTACTAAAGGGAAGGAATCGTAGAGAGCCTCACTCACTCATTTTCCATATTTAACAAGTTGCAGTTCTTATTAGGTGGTTTCCAATGTCAACCACAGAGCAGTTCTTTTTCCAGAGTATTTTAGGGAATGGAGGCTGTGCTGTGTGCAACAGGGAGACTTAACAACTATGATCAGTACGACCCATGATTACATTATCACCTTACAGATCCCTATTGAGACTTGGTAGAATCGCAGTATGAAATTATGTATCGCTGTGTGATAAAAGGGGTTGTGCCATGAAGACAGCCCAAAACCCTACAGCCATGCCCATGTTAAAGCAAAGTGCCCTGTTTAGTACCCCAAGCCCCTTCGTCCCTAGTATGTTAGAACTCCCTCTCTGGCACAAGCTGTCCATGTATTACACGGAACGCCATTCATTCATCCATCCACCAGACTGAATGAGCCCTGTGGCCCTTTCAAAGTCTTTCCCCTGCAATGCCATGGTCCCTGCAGGGCCTCCTAAATCAGTGCTGCTTGCCCCCTTCATTCTTAAAGGGGTTGTCTGGGTTCAGAGCTGAACCCGGACATCCCTCCATTTTCACCCCGGCAGCCCCCCTGACATGAGCATCGGAGCAGTTCATGCTCCGATGCTCTCCTTTGCCCTGCGCTAAATTGCGCAGGGCAAAGGCATTTTTAGGAGTTCCGGGGCTCTCCATGGGGCTGACAGGCACTGATGGGCGGGATTTAGCTCTGCCCTAGCCAGTAAAACGGCTAGGGCAGGGCTGAAGCCCGCCCCTCAGAGCCGGTGACATCACTGAACACACTGCCGGGCGGAAGTTACCGCCCAGCAGTGTGTTAATTGAAAACAAGAGCCCGTGCCCTGCGCGATTTAGCGCAGGGCACGGGAGCGCATCGGTGCATGAGATGCTTAGATGCTAGCCTCATGGGGGCTGCCTGGGTGAAAATAAGGGTATGTCCGGGTTCAGCTCTGAAACCGGACAACCCCTTTAACATTGCTTGGTGTCTGAGAAGCCTTCACATAGCCTAGCAATATGCCATCACCTTTGAAATGGGAATACCCCTTTAAACATAGCCACATTTTCATGGCTTTTGTTAGGTTTGTAACATCATTGTGAAAGCATTAACTTGTCTGCTGATTTGTGTGAACTGTATTATTATTGTTTTTTGTTTTTTTTAATAGGAGGTCACGCTCAAGATCCAGGAGCCCACATCATCGCCACTAACCAATCAAGGTTCTTGGAGACTTTCTCCTTGTATTATGTCGTACATTTTAAATATGACTTGCGTCACTGTGTACATTCCCTATATTGGACTATGTGTAAAGTCTGGGAGGATGTTGTATAAAGGACACCTGTCAGCCTCTTATCCTCAAGACATCAATCTTTTATTAGGCTGAACATTACCACGTAGTTTGGCAGGTCCTCTGTAAACTATACATCTTGTAGATGTCTTTTATTTAGCTGCTGATGGGGGCATTAATTGCGTCCTCCAAATCGCCCTCAAACTTCATTATGTGGGATATTTTGGGCTCTAATGAATTGTAATGTGGCTTCTAGGTAAACCATTAGTGCCATGGCACGTTCTGATGACTTGGCAAGGCTTCTTGGTCACCTTGATGCTACTGATCTAGACTGGAATCCAGCATGCAGGTTTTGATGTCCTTTCTTGAGATAAAACCAGGGGTGGATTCGAAGGGCATGAGAAGTACATAGGAAAGGACTTCTACAACTCCTTTCTGTCGGATCCACTCTGGCTGGCTTTGGCTAAAGAAAGAAACGTCAACTGCAACTCAAACTAGATAAAAACCTGAGTGTGTTTCCAGCCTTACTGAGACCTCACAGCGTGCCACATCTGCTGCTGCAGGAAGTGCGATTTTCAGTCCTAGGAGAAGTAGTAGTCACAAGAACACCTACAAGTTACTGTTTATAGCAGAACTTTTAGTGACCGGTTTCCTTTAACATTTTGCTAGGATCCAGGAGAATGAATATTGAGTATAATGGTGCATACAGTTTTTTTATTTTTTCCTTTTTTTTTTTTTTTTTTTTTCTGTATACAGTATCAGTTTAGTGCTGTTCACATACATCTGGATCTCCGTCTCCCCCCCTCCCCTGGTTTTTTTTTGTATTGCGGATGACGAAGTTGATCCTGTAGTTTTCAGTGGTGTCAGTCTTGGATCCAGTGGCATCATTTGTGATGCCAGAGCCAGCCAAGGAAACATTACATGCACTGATTGTCTGTCTGCCTATTAGAAATCGACAAAGTGTACAATTTTTCAATCTGTTGTGTCTTGCTGAGGCAATAAAAAGAACTAGCCAGACATAACCGATATGCAATCCCATTGGACAGGTAAATTCATGAAAGGTGAATGAATTCTGTATTAGACATCCCAGATCATAAATAGATTCTGAAACTGGTTACCCTCACTGTATGCAGATCAGATGGTAAGTGTTTCTTGTGTTTTTTGTTTTTGTTTTTTTATGACTTGACAAACTCACTCATTACTAGTATTGGGCCAGTACAGTCTTCCTGTGAATTTAACATTTTGGTCTTAATTTTTTTTTCTGATAGCTGCTCGATTTGCAGGTGGCACTTTTTAGTAACTTGTCTTAAAAGACCTGATATAAAGTTAATGTAAAATGCCAGCCACTAGTATAATTTTATAATTTTTTATTTTCTTTTGCTTTATTGGTTCTTTATTGATCAGACCATGAGTTCTTTGTAACTCAAACAATAGCAATGTAGTGATGTATTCTTTACCGTTTGCCAACTCATTTTTCCACAGGAAGCTTCATATTGTAAAATATTTGTTGGGTTCCTTGACATCCTTTATTTTATTGTTCATGTAAATAAATTTATTTTTGCTTTCTAATGCACTAGACCCTGTGTGTTTCCTTGACTTTTTATGAACTGTAAGGCTACATTCACACAAACGTGTTTTGTTTCCCTTTAGTTTTTTGCGCATTGGATGAGGACTTTCAATGGGTCCGCAAAAAATGCAGATAGCACACTGTGTGCAGTTCGCATCCGTATGTCCGTTTCATAGCCCCGCAAAAAGTATAGAGCATCTCCTACTCTCGTCCGTTTTGCGGCATTGGACAATGTTACAATGGATCTGCAAATAAAACGGATGCAACACAGATGTCACGCTGACGTCATCCATATTTTTTGAGAACCGCAAAATTCATACGGTAGTGTGAATGTATTCTAAAGCAGTGGTTTTCAAGCTGTTGCAAATCTACAATTTCCAGCATGCCCCAACACCCTACTTTCTCGCCCATATTCATTGGGGGACACAGAAAACCGTGGGTATAGTAGCCGCCATCTTCACCCTTCCTCTCGTTCCAGCAGGGTCACCCCTTCAGCTACCGGAACCGTAGTGGCGGGGCGCTGGAATTGAGGGACTTGGATGGGTGACCCCTTAGCTGGCGGTATGCAGGGGAGCGAGGCTGCCCTGGTCCAACTTGTCTTCTGTGGGGGAGGCAGCAGTGCGGGTGACCGGCACTGGCGCAACTCGACCCCGGTAGAACAGGGAGGCGAGGCGTCCACTGTTTCCCATCTGAAAAAGAAGGAAAAAAATAAAAACTTCAGGAGATCCCTGCAGAGCAGGGAGGTCTTGCCTCCTATTGACACTAGAAAAAACTGAAGCTCTCTCTCCAGGCTGGAGGGGGTATAGCTGCCAGGAGAGGAGCTAACAGCTTTTACTAGTGTCAATGCCTCCTAGAGGACATAGCTATACCCACGGTCTCTGTGTCCTCCAATGAGTAGCGAGAAAGAGATTTTACTGGTAAGTTATACAAAAATCTCGTTTTCCTTTCACAGCATATTCCCCCTCAGTCAATGAACAGTGTGCAAAGTTAAATAACATAATTTATGGAGTCTGTGGTATTTATGTGCACCAATATAATCTCGTCAAGGAAGGTGAGAGCTACATCTACATGCAGCAATCATTTCCCCTGTATGGGCACGAGCGATTGCTGATGTGATCACTTGTCCCCATAGAGACTAGTATCTGGGCTACAGATCCCTTTTTACACAGTACAATCTGCTGCCTAGAAACTATGATTTTGCCGTCAGTATACATAATTGGATTGGAGTCGCTCTCACGCTCTGTAATCCACTGAGGTGGGAGAGAGGCTCCACTTTTTTAATCTGCAGGTTTCCTGTCCCTGGGGGTGAATCCTTTCTCTCTGTGGTGCTGTCGCGGGTCTGGAAAATCTGATTACCGGTGAGTGTAATCATAATTTTCGGCCTCACAACAGCCCTGAGTGTTTTCATCAGTAATGGCTCTCCTTAATACTCCGATTTAGGCTAGGTCTACACGACGACACTTGTCGCGCGACATTTTGTTGCACCAATGTTGCGCAACAATTTTTTTAATGCCAGTTTATGGTGTCGCACTGCAACATACTGCGACGCAACAGTCGCAAAAAAATCCATCGCAAAAAAACAGTCGCAGCATGTTGCAGTGCTACACCGCAGACTGCCATTAAAAAAAATTGTCGCGTGACATTAGTGCAACAAAATGTCGCACGACCAATGTCGTTGTGTAGACCTAGCCTTATTGTGGCAATTTCCTACCTAGAAAACGTCCTTGTCAAGTCTTTCTCGCTCTTCCAATCTGGACACCTCAGAATAGTCCTAGACACTTTGCGTCGCTTTGGTTGGCTCATCAACTTCCCAAATCTTTCTAGTTCCCTCACATCTCATTTTTCTGGGGATATGTTTTGACACCTATCGGGTCAGGATTGGTTTCCCTCCAGAGCAGCTGTCCTTTCAGCATAGCAGTTTGATCCTGTTTCTTCGTTCACTCCCGTGTCCGGTTTGTCTCTACAGTCGTGGCCAAAAGTTTTGAGAATTACATAAATATTGGAAATTGGAAAAGTTGCTGCTTAAATAGGACCTTTCACCTGGAAAAACATTGTGAACTAAGCATGCTGCCATGGAGAGCGGCGCCCGGGGATCTCACTGCACTTACTATTATCCCTGGGCTCCGCTCTGTTCTCCCGTTATGTCCTCCCCTCTAGTATCTTCGCTCACTAAGTTATAGTAGGCGGTGTCTGCCCTTGTCCTGTGGGCGTCTCCTTCTCCTAGGCTGTAGCGCTGGCCAATCGCAGCGCACAGCTCACAGCCTGGGAGAAAAAAAAACTCCCAGGCTGTGCGCTGCGATTGGCCAGCGCTACAGCCTAAGAGAAGGAGACGCCCACAGAACAAGGGCAGACACCGCCTACTATAACTTAGTGAGGGAAGATACCGGAGGGCATAACGGGAGAACAGAGCGGCGCCCAGGGGTAATAAGTGCAGTGAGATCCCTGGGCGCCGCTCTCCATGGCAGCATACTTGGTTCACAATGTTTTTCAAGGTGAAAGGTCCTCTAAGTTTTTATAATAGCAATTTGCATATACTCCAGAATGTTATAAAGAGTGATCAGATGAATTGCATAGTCCTTCTTTGCCATGAAAATTAACTTAATCCCAAAAAAAACTTTCCACTGCATTTCATTGCTGTCATTAAAGGACCTGCTGAGATCATTTCAGTAATCGTCTTGTTAACTCAGTTGAGAATGTTGACGAGCACAAGGCTGGCGATCATTGTCAGGCTGATTGGGTTAAAATGGCAGACTTGACATGTTAAAAGGAGGGTGATGCTTGAAATCATTGTTCTTCCATTGTTAACCTTGGTGACCTGCAAAGAAACGCGTGCAGCCATCATTGCGTTGCATAAAAATGGCTTCACAGGCAAGGATATTGTGGCTACTAAGATTGCACCTCAATCAACAATTTATAGGATGATCAAGAACTTCAAGGAAAGAGGTTAAATTCTTGCTAAGAAGGCTTCAGGGCGTCAAAGAAAGTCCAGCAAGCGCCAGGATCGTCTCCTAAAGGAGGATTCAACTGTGGGATCGGAGTGCCACCAGTGCAGAGCTTGCTCAGGAATGGCAGCAGGCAGGTGTGAGCGCATCTGCACGCACAGTGAGGCGAAGACTTTTGGAAGATGGCCTGGTGTCAAGAAGGGCAGCAAAGAAGCCACTTCTCTCCAAAAAAACATCAGGGACAGATTGATCTTCTGCAGAAAGTATGGTGAATGGACTGCTGAGGACTGGGGCAAAGTCATATTCTCCGATGAAGCCTCTTTCCGATTGTTTGGGGCATCTGGAAAAAGGCTTGTCCGGAGAAGAAAAGGTGAGCGCTACCATCAGTCCTGTGTCATGCCAACAGTAAAGCATCCTGAGACCATTCATGTGGGGTTGCTTCTCATCCAAAGGAGTGGGCTCACTCACAATTTTACCCAAAAACACAGCCATGAATAAAGAATGGTACCAAAACACCCTCTAACAGCAACTTCTTCCAACAACAGTTTGGTGAAGAACAATGCATTTTCCAGCACGATGGAGCACCGTGCCATAAGGCAAAAGTGATAACTAAGTGGCTCGGGGACCAAAACGTTGACATTTTGGGTCCATGGCCTGGAAACTCCCCAGACCTTAATCCCATTGAGACTTGTGGTCAATCCTCAAAAGGCGGGTGGACAAAAAAAAAAAACCCACTAGTTCTGACAAACTCCAAGAAGTGATTATAAAAGAATGGGTTGCTATCAGTCAGGAATTGGCCCAGAAGTTGATTGAGAGCATGCCCAGTCGAATTGCAGGGGTCCTGAAAAAGAAGGGCTAACACTGCAAATACTGACTCTTTGCATAAATGTCATGTAATTGTCGATAAAAGCCTTTGAAACGTATGAAGTGCGTGCAATTATATTTCACTACATCACAGAAACAACTGAAACAAAGATCTAAGAGCAGTTTAGCAGCAAACTTTGTGAAAGTAATATTTGTGTCATTCTCAAAACTTTTGGCCTCTTGATGTCAGCCATCAAAGCTGTTCCCTATGCTCAGTTTCATGCTAGTCTTCTTCCAATTGTCATTCTGGCCAAATGGAACAAATCTTCAACCTCCCCTGGATCACCTAATTCCTCCCTGGATCACCTAATTTTCCAGATTCTGTGTGCAATTCCCTTCACTGGTGGGTGTTGTCTCCCTTGCGTACAACAGCCAGCTTCTTAATTTCATGCGGAAGAGTGGTCACCATTCCAGTCTTCATGGATGGAGAAGGGGTACTATGGTCTGTCATATTCGGGTGGATTCCAGGAGCCATTGTTTCCTGTGCCCCTCTGCATTATTAAACTGTATAGCCATTCTGAAGATGGGATGATAATGTTTCTGTGGGGCCACCACTTTCGGGGACCTGGGCAAAAATCCAGCAGGAGGCCCACTTCGACAGTGACCCATCGGGCATTTGTGTTATGGTGTTTTGCTGATAAGAGCAAGACTTTTTAGGTTTGGTAGGTATACAGATCTAGATGTATTATATCCTTCTTTTGGCAAGTTAAGTAAATACAAAGAATTTTAAACTTGGTGATGTATTATGACAGCGACGCTTCACCTGGGAAGTCCGTTTCAACGAAAAACGGTCTCTATCAGAAAAACATCATAGGTGAACTTTAATGGCTTGCTGAAAAGTTCCAGCTTTTATATTGTTTAACCAAAGAGCTTCACCCCTTTGTGGAATCTGTAAAGGGTCACTGTGTATATCTTTTATCTGTAATTTTTTTTCCCTGACCTTTTGAGTGGCCAATTCTCAGATCTGCAATAAATCAGAATCCCAAGGTAACCTTGTCAGACAATGCTAACTCTCCTTCTCTTAGAATTTACCATGGGACTTAAAACTTTTTTTTTTTTTTTGCAGGAAGGGCTTCAGCTGTCATCTATGCAATTCTTTCCACTATTTTGTCTTTTCTCTAGTCCAGCTTGGCGTTAGGTCTTGGCTCCCTGTAGAGGAAGGTCACCTCTTAAACTCTTAAAAGGGTATTCCCATTTGTGACATTGATGGCATGTCACTAGGTTATGCCATCAATGTCTGGTACGTGCATGTCCCACTGCTGGCATCCACTCCTATATCCAGAACAGTGCCATAGTAGATTAGAGCTCACAAGGCATTTGTGGCTTACTCTTCGTTCACTGCTGTGGGGGTTCTGAAAATAGCTGAGTGAACATGGCTGCTCTCTCTTCACTTTGGTGTCACCCTTCTGCTCAGCAGGCGGACACCCGAACGCAGCTTGCAGCGTTTTCGTGTCCGCCTGGCCGTGCGGAGCCAAACGGATCCGTCCAGACTTACAATGCAAGTCAATGGGGACGGATCCGTTTGACGTTGACACAATATGGTGCAATTGCAAACGGATCCGTCCCCCATTGACTTTCAATGTAAAGTCAGGAGTCCCTATTAATATACCATCAGATCAGAGTTTTCTCCAATCCGATGGTATATTTTAACTTGAAGCGTCCCCATCACCATGGGAACGCCTCTGTGTTAGAATATACCATCGGATTTGAGTTACATCGTGAAACTCAGATCCGACAGTATATTCTAACACAGAGGCGTTCCCATGGTGATGGACGCTTCAAGTTAGAATATACTGAGAATTGTGTACATGACTGCTGCCTGGCAGGTGCTGCCAGGCAGCAGGGGGCAGACCCCCCCCCCCCTCCTGTATTTAACTCATTGGTGGCCAGTGCGGTCCCCCCCCCTCCCTCCCCAGTATTAAATGTGACCAGTGCGGCGGCCCCCCTCCCTCTATATTCATTGGTGGCCAGTGCGGCCCCCCTCCCTCCCCAGTATTAAATGTGACCAGTGCGGCCTCCCCCCCCCCCCCCCATCATTGGTGGCAGCGGAGAGTACCGATCGGAGTCCCAGTTTAAATTGCTGGGGCTCCGATCGGTTACCATGGCAGCCAAGTCGCTATTGCAGTCTTGGCTGCCATGGTTACTTAGCAATAAATAGAAGCATTATACTTACCTGCGAGCTGCGATGTCTGTGACCAGCCGGGAGCTCCTCCTACTGGTAAGTGACAGGTCTGTGCTATAGGCAATGTGCCGCACAGACCTTTCACTTACCAGTAGGAGGAGCTCCCGGCCGGTCACAGACATCGCAGCTCGCAGGTAAGTATAATGCTACTATTTATTGCTAAGTAACCATGGCAGCCAAGACTGCAGTAGCGTCTTGGCTACCATGGTAACTGATCGGAGCCCCAGCTATTAAACTGGGACTCCGATCGGAACTCTCCGCTGCCACCAATGATGGGGGGGGGGGGGGATTTTAATTAGGGGGGGGGGGGAGAGGGGAGGCCGCACTGGTCACAATACTGGGAATCCGCACTGGCCACCAATGAATATAGAGGGAGGGGGGCCGCACTGGTTACAATTAATACTGGGGAGGGGGGGCCGCACTGGCCACCAATGAATATAGAGGGAGGGGGGCCGCACTGGTCACATTTAATACAGGGGAGGGAGGGGGTCTGCCGCCTCCTGCCTGGCAGCACCTGATCTCTTACAGGGGGCTATGATTCGCACAATAATTGTGCGGATCACAGCCCCCTGTAAGAGATCGGGTGCTGCCAGGCAGCAGGGGGCAGTCATGTACACAGTTCTTTTAGTATATTCTAACTTGAAGCGTCCCCATCACCATGGGAACGCTTCTGTGTTTAGAATATACTGTCGGATCTGAGTTTTCCCGAAGTGAAAAATCATATCTGAAATAAACAGTTATGCAGACGGATCCGTTCTGAACGGATGCAAGCGTTTGCATTATAGGAGCGGATCCGTCTGTACAGACACCAGACGGATCCGCTCCTAACGCAAGTGTGAAAGTAGCCTTAGCTGAATGACAGCAGTTTTTCAAATGGTTTACAGCTTCAGTCTTGAACTGTTGACTATCCATTCCCTTCACTTATAAAAGTGTCTCTAGTCCTGCAAAAAACATATTTACTTAATCAGTTATCAGTGAGAGGCTAGGTTAACTATGGGCGTTGCGTTCCCTGTAACAGCGGAACACAACACAATGGAAAGTATAAGTATTGCCGCTCCTTAACTGTGCGTTGCGTGCCATATAGTGAAGCATGTGAAAAGCATGCTTCTTCATGGTCACTTAACGTGTTCGTTTTGCGGTAACATGACGCACTGCATGCATTGGCCTTTATTCTTACAGTAGAGAAGTACCGTATTTCTCGTACTTTTTTCCATTGGGGGACACAGACCATGGGTATAGCTTAGAGGTATTAGTAGGAGGGACACTATGCAAACGTAAAAGAGCTCCTCCTCCTTGGGCTATACCCCCAGACTCCACCAGGAGGAACTCAATCTTTGCTTAGTGTCTGGTGAAGGAGGATGACACTTATTTTTACTACTCCCTTTTGTTATTTTCTTCTAGATGGGGACTCAGGTCGGCATGGCGCTTTCCTGGTCCCCCGTGGAGTGCCCGCCGCCGTCTTTCGGACGCTGCCTGGCTGCCTCCATTTTCCCCCAAGAAGTCAAGTGGACCTGTTGGCTCCGGCATCCCACCAGCTCCTGGGTCACCTGCTGCTGCCCTCCATCCAGAGCACTGAACTCGGGTGAGTCAGATGTCTGAAGAAGTGAGCCCTGCTGGTATTCATCTGAGGGAGAAGACTTCAGGAGCAGATAAGTATAAGGCTGCATCCTCTCTGTTCCCCCCCCCCCCCCCTCCCTCCCCTCCTCTGCACTGAGACCTATGGGCCGTCTGGGTGAATGGGGAATTCGGTGTACTCCTGGGTCTGGGGCGCTGGGGCTCTGGAGGCACTTTATTAAGGACCAGCGCCACCAAGATACTGGCTCCCCTTTTTTGCGGCATGTCTGATTTCAGCGGCGCCGGTGCGGCGCCACTTTCTTTAATATGGCAGCACACACCAGCGGCGGATCTCTGCTTTATCGCGGGTCCCAGACACCCCTGCAAGGGGTGCCATACCTTTCATTAACCCCCGCTACGCCGCGTTCAGCGCCGGGGGCCATTTCTTCATAGCCCTGGGAGTGGAGCGTGCGCTCTTTTCGCGCTTCTATGATGCGTCCTGGGGGCGGAGTCTAGCGCTTCGCTCCGGCTCCTTCCTCCGTCTACTGAGAAGCTCCTCTCGCCGGATGGCTGCTCCCCTGCTCCTCTCTGGTGTTATTGCTGTGCGGTTGCCTGGGTGGTAGGATTGTTTCAGCTTCTAGCTGCAGCTCTAGATCTGTTTGGTTGCCATCATGCCTAAACTTAAGTCTGTTAAGACCTCTTCTCAGACCCCAATGGGGTCCTGTATAGAGTGTTTTCTTCCACTTTCTGTCGCTGGTACCTGTGCCTCCTGCCCTGCCCCCTGTCGCACCTGCTGTGCTCCCCATGCCTCTCCATTCGGGAGTGCATGCGGGTCCTGGGTCTTATGGTAGCCTCTTTCGAGGCCGTTCCATATGCCCACTTTCACACTCGTTTGTTACAACAGGAAATCCTTTCCCTCTGGGACAAGACCTCTCGTGGACTGAACGATCGCATCCGCCTGTCTCAGCGTGTTCGGGCAGCTCTCCCCTGGTGGCTGTCCCCGATGAACCTGAGGTCGGGAAGATCCTTCCTCCCGTTCTACTGGATGATCGTCACCACCGATGCCAGCCTCCTGGGTTTGGTCGGCGTTCTCCAGTCTCGCACTGTTCAGGGGGTTTGGTCGGCGGTGGAATCTCGCCTTCCGATCAACATTCTGGAACTGAGGGCGATTTTCCACTCCCTCTCCCATTGGACTCTTCTCCTTGCGGCCCTCCCGGTGAGGATTCAGTCGGACAATGCCATGGCTGTGGCTTACATCAACCATCAAGGCGGGACCCGCAGCCGGATAGTGATGCAGGAGGTGACGAGAATTCTGCGGTGGGCGGAGTCGCACGTTCCGGTGTTGTCAGCGGTATACATTCCAGGAGTAGACAACTGAACAGCGGACTTTCTAAGCCGCAACAAGGTGGATCCCAGCGAGTAGTCTCTGCATCCGGATGTATTCGAAGAAGTCTGCCGCAGATGGGGCCGTCCGGATGTGGACTTGATGGCGTCCAGGCCCAACAACAAGCTCCCAGTGTTCCTGGCTCGCGCCCGAGATCCGAAGGCATACGGGGTGGACGCGCTGGTGTCTCCGTGGCAGGATTTCAGCCTCCTCTATGTCTTCCCTCCGCTTCCTCTGCTACCGAAGGTTCTGCGCAAGATCGAGGCAGAAGGAATTCCGACCGTTCTCATCGCCCCAGATTGGCCTCGCCGCTCATGGTTCTCGGACATGGCTCGGATGCTGGCGGATGCCCCATGGCCTCCTCCCGTCAGAGGGGATCTACTGTCTCAGGGTCCGCTCTTCCACCGGAATTTACGGTCTCTTCATTTAACGGCGTGGCTGTTGAAACCGCCATCCTGAAGAAGGGGTTCTCGGATTCAGTGATTAGAACCATGATCAGTGCGAGGAAGCCGGCTTCCTCCCGGTTTTACTATCGTACCTGGAAGGCCTTCCTGACTTTTTGTGAGAACTCGGGGTTCCCTCCCCTTCATTTTTCAATTCCTATGGTACTGTCGTTTCTTCAGTCCGGGCTTGAGATGGGACTGTCACTGAGCTCCCTGAAAGGTCAGGTTTCTGCTCTGGCCGTCTTTTTTTCAGAAGTCCCTTGCTCTTATAGGTCCTGTGAGGACTTTTCTTCAGGGGGTGGCTCATTCAGTTTCTGACGTATGTTCCCCCTTTGCCTCCTTGGGATCTCAATTTGGTCCTGCGCGCTTTGGTCCTGCGCGCTCTTTCTCGTGGCCATAACTTCCATCAGGCGGGTGTCTGAACTGGCCGCACTTTCCTGCCCGGAGCCTTTTCTGTTTTTTCACCAGGATAAAGTGGTGCTCCATCCGGTTCCCTCCTTTTTGCCCAAAGTAGTCTCTCCCTTCCACCTTAACGAGGATCTTGTCCTGCCTTCCTTTTGTCCTTCTCCGGCAAACGCCAAGGAACGGGCTCTCCATTCCATGGATGTCGTCCGGGCCCTGAGGGTGTATCTGACGGCTACCGCCTCCGTCCGCCGTTCAGACTCCCTCTTTGTGATTCCCGAGGGACCTTGTAAGGGTCTGGCGGCCTCCAAGGTCACTGTGGCACGATGGATCTGCTCGGCTATCGCCGCGGCTTATCCCGCTCGTGGGAAGGTTCCCCGGCTCGGATTACCACTCACTCCACTAGGGCGGTGGGAGCTTCCTGGGCAAGGCGCAATCGTGCCTCAGCGTCTCAGCTGTGTAAAGCGGCCACCTGGTCGTCCTTACATACCTTTTTACGAGGTTTTATCAGTTGCATTCGCTGGCTTCGGCTGATGCTGTCTTTGGCCGCAGGGTTTTGCAGGCTGTGGTTCCTGTTTGACGTTCCTCCTGGCGGTGCTGATATTTTTTTCCCACCCCATGGACTGCTTTAGGACGTCCCATGGTCTGTGTCCCCCAATGGAAAAAAGTACGAGAAAAGGAGATTTTTTGTGAAACTCACCTGTAAAATCTTTTTCTCGTCTTTTCCATTGGGGGACACAGCTCCCACCCATTCTGCCTGTTGCAGGAGGGGTTTTCAGTTCTGTTGTGGTTGGACCGCATGGGCTTGGTCTGATGGCTTCCATTATTTTTTCTGGTCTCCTTCTCCTACTGCTTTTGCAACGCCTGAGTTCCTCCTGGTGGAGTCTGGGGGTATAGCCCGAGGAGGAGGAGCTCTTTTATGTTTGCATAGTGTCCCTCCTACTAATACCTCTAAGCTATACCCATGGTCTGTGTCCCCCAATGGAAAAGACGAGAAAAAGATTTTACAGGTGAGTTTCACAAAAAATCTCCTTTTTTCGCGAAAGTGGGGAAAAAATAGCAGTGCCTCTTATGGTGCTAATGCTGCGACCGTCCGGTGAATAGGCTGAGAGGGAGGAGGGGCTGGGGGCCGGCATCTGTTTCTGTAATGGCAGCGGGGCCCGGTGCAGTCACTGTATTCTACTACACCGGGCCCCGCTCACTGTAGTATACAGTAATCATATCTAACTTGTGGGTATTGTTAAAGTATTCCAATCATCTTAAATCTAGTGCTGTACTACTTACTACTAACTTCTTGGCAGTCAGGAGGCCGGATGGGCGCTCGTAGCGTAGCTCACTACGTCTCGCGCCTGCTCAGCCCACTTTATGAATGAAGCAGGCACCGGGCCCTGGTGCCATTGCAGAAACAGATGCCGGCCCCCATTCACTACAGAGGGACACTGTTATTGGGGGGGATCTGTGGATGACACACAAGATAAGATGCTATATATGTGTCATCCACAGATGCCACCCCATAACAGTGCAATCCACAGATGCCCCCACAATGATCCCCCATAACAGTGGCACCCACAGGTGCCCCCATAACAGTGCCACCCACAGACCACCATTAGTTCAAAAGCACACCTTTTGGTTCAAAATTTTATTTTTTTCTTATTTTCCTCCTCGGAAACCTAGGTGCGTCTTATGGGCAGTTGTGTCTTATAGGGCGAAAAATATGGTAATTAATTATAACTTTTTGTGAATTGGGACATTTAAACTTGTTTTTTTTATTTTCTATTCCAATTTAAAGAGGACCTTTCACTAGAATAAAACATCTAAACTAACTATACAGACATGGAGAGCGGCGCCCAGGGATCTCCCTGCACTTACTATTATACCGTTCTCCCGGTATAGGCTCCGGTATCTTCATAGTTAGGCTCCACCCAGGGGAACCTCCAGGCGTCTCATTCTCCCATGCTGTAGCGCTGGCCAATCACAGCGCTCAGCTCATAGCCTGAGAGGCTTTTTTTTCTCTCAGGCTGTGAGCTGAGCGCTGCGATTGGCCAGCGCTACAGGCTGGGAGAATGAGACGCCGGCAGGTTCCCCTGGGTGGAGCCTAACTATGAAGATACCGGAGCCTATACCAGGCTAATGGAGCGCCCAGGGATAATGGAGCAACACTGGGAGATGTCGCGCTCATCCACAGGAAGCCAGGAGCCCGGACCTCGCCCTGAACCTTAGGCGCACAACGGATCCCAATAAAAAGAAAGACGGTCCAGCTTCACTGAAAAATACTTGAGGCTTTATTTAATCCCGTGCAGATAAAAACCAACATACAGCAATGCAGAAAATCGACCGGTTTCGGATCACTGTAGATGTGGATCCTTAGTCATGATGTGCATCAGTAGGAGGTGAAGTCGAGACTAAATAGTGAACCACTGAGAACAGGTGATCACAATCAGGTACAGGACACACCTCCTGATGACATCCTCCACAGAAAAAGTGCATAACAATTACAACATGCCAAAAAAGACATAGAAAGAAAGATAAAATTTACAAAATGCAATAAAAGAGAAATAAAAAATATTAGTAATGTAGAATAGTATCATGACGCCTGTTCAATCCTGACGGTATCCGTGAGCCTAATTTGAAAATCCAAAAGCACTCACGATTGAGCAACTTTTTCTTGTGATCACCGCCTCTGCTTGGTCTATTAACCCTCTCCACTCCTTGTACTGACATGCTATCTGTATTACCATTATGAACCGCAGCGAAATGCAAGCTTGCGGCGGAAACATTTTTTACCTTAGCATGGGGTACATCAGAGATGTGACGGCAAATTCGAACTTTTAAGCAGTTTGATGTGCACCCGACGTACTGTAGATTACACAGAGAACATGTGATGCAATATACCACATATGTGGTGTTGCAATTAATGTATTGCTGAATGGTGTGAGTGGTATGATTGCTTGTAGACAGAATATGTGGGCCCATTCTCATATGTGAGCAGCATGTGCATTTTTTATGTCCACATTTAAAATTACCTATGTGTCTCAGCCAGGTAGGCTGGGTCCCAGGTTTATCCTGGTAAAGAGAGGGGCTCACCATATTGGCTAAAGTAGCAGCACGTCGGGCAACACATTTAACACCGCTTTTTACAACATCACCCCAAACTTGGTCATATTTGAGAAGATGAAAATGTCTTTTGACAATGTTACATATTTGTGAGTATTCACAGCTATAACTCGTGGAAAAAATCACTTGCTTCTCTTTATGACCAAGTTTGGGCTTATTGTTTGGGAAAATTAGATTGTCCCGAGACATAGTGGAGACCATATTTTTGGATCGGTTTAAAAGTCTGCTGGGATAATTCCTCGCTAGGAGACGGGTGGTAACAGTATTCATTTCTTCAATACGGGTTTCACTAGAGGAGCAATTGCGCAAAGCGCGAATATATTCACCCCTGGGGATGTTGTGGACAGTATGTGCAGGGTGACAGGATCCCGCATGCAGGATGGTGTTTCCTGCGGTTACTTTTCTATACGTGCGACTCTGTACACGGCCAACCCCCACGTCCCCCACCAAACACAAGTCCAAAAAGGATTTCTGGGTCTTGTGCGATTGATCCAGAGCCGCAGGTGCATAGTGACTTTGCGAATAATTTTCGCACCTATAACAGAGATTTTTATCCCATTCAGTCACGCACCCCCGCTCTTGATCAATTCCAGGATAATGTAGAACGTGATTTGGTTGAACTTGATAGGGTGTTTCAGAGCAGGGATACAAATGACAGTAAAAATAATCTTATGGCCAGTGAACGCAGAGCGTTAAAAGAATTGAAAAGTATGTCTGACATAATTGTGAGAAAGGCTGATAAGGGGGGAGCGGTGGTTATCCTGGATAGACTCGTGTATGCTGCACAAAATGAGCTTATGCTCTCTGATTCCGCCACTTATACCGAGTTGAAACAGGATCCCACCGCTCCTTTCCAAACCCTTTTGAGGAGTATCTTGGAGGAGGGACTGGATAGTGGATACTTGGACCAAAAACAATTTGACTATATTTTTGTCTCTTATCCAGTGGTCCCCATCTTCCATTCCCTCCCCAAGATACATAAAGAGGGATTCCCCCCTCCTATGCGCCCTATAGTTTCGGGTATTGGGTCTTTTTCAGAGAATCTGTCATCTTGGGTGGACAGTATGCTGCAGCCACTGGTACAGTGTATTCCTGGTTTTCTGCGGGACACTGCTTCAGTCTTACAGGCCTTCCATTCCTTCCAGTGGTCCTCTGATCTTTCTTGGATCTCTGCTGATGTCGCTTCTTTGTACACGGCTATCCCCCAGGATCTCGCCATTATATCCTTGGGTTGGTTTTTGAGTCTTTATTCCAATTTCTCGTTACCCTTTAGAGATTTCCTCTGCAAAGTTGTATTATTTCTTATGCAGCACAATTATTTTATGTTTAATGGGAGGTTTTCTCTCCAATGCAGAGGAGTCTCTATGGGGGCCCGTTTCTCACCATCGCTTGCAAACATTTATATGGCATGGTGGGAACACCATTTTCTTTTCTCTGATTCCAACCCATGGAGTGGATCCGTCCGGTGGTACGGTCGCTACATCGATGACCTGCTCTTTGTTTGGTCGGGCGATGTGGCGGCCGTACCATCATTCGGATCCTTTCTCAATGCCAACAATTGCAACTTACGTTTTTCTCTAAATTCGCACAAGACCCTGATATCCTTTTTGGACTTGTGTTTGGTGGGGGACGTGGGGGTTGGCCGTGTACAGAGTCGCACGTATAGAAAAGTAACCGCAGGAAACACCATCCTGCATGCGGGATCCTGTCACTCTGCACATACTGTCCACAACATCCCCAGGGGTGAATATATTCGCGCTTTGCGCAATTGCTCCTCTAGTGAAACCCGTATTGAAGAAATGAATACTGTTACCACCCGTCTCCTAGCGAGGAATTATCCCAGCAGACTTTTAAACCGATCCAAAAATATGGTCTCCACTATGTCTCGGGACAATCTAATTTTCCCAAACAATAAGCCCAAACTTGGTCATAAAGAGAAGCAAGTGATTTTTTCCACGAGTTATAGCTGTGAATACTCACAAATATGTAACATTGTCAAAAGACATTTTCATCTTCTCAAATGTGACCAAGTTTGGGGTGATGTTGTAAAAAGCGGTGTTAAATGTGTTGCCCGACGTGCTGCTACTTTAGCCAATATGGTGAGCCCCTCTCTTTACCAGGATAAACCTGGGACCCAGCCTACCTGGCTGAGACACATAGGTAATTTTAAATGTGGACATAAAAAATGCACATGCTGCTCACATATGAGAATGGGCCCGCATATTCTGTCTACAAGCAATCATACCACTCACACCATTCAGCAATACATTAATTGCAACACCACATATGTGGTATATTGCATCACATGTTCTCTGTGTAATCTACAGTACGTCGGGTGCACATCAAACTGCTTAAAAGTTCGAATTTGCCGTCACATCTCTGATGTACCCCATGCTAAGGTAAAAAATGTTTCCGCCGCAAGCTTGCATTTCGCTGCGGTTCATAATGGTAATACAGATAGCATGTCAGTACAAGGAGTGGAGAGGGTTAATAGACCAAGCAGAGGCGGTGATCACAAGAAAAAGTTGCTCAATCGTGAGTGCTTTTGGATTTTCAAATTAGGCTCACGGATACCGTCAGGATTGAACAGGCGTCATGATACTATTCTACATTACTAATATATTTTTTATTTCTCTTTTATTGCATTTTGTAAATTTTATCTTTCTTTCTATGTCTTTTTTGGCATGTTGTAATTGTTATGCACTTTTTCTGTGGAGGATGTCATCAGGAGGTGTGTCCTGTACCTGATTGTGATCACCTGTTCTCAGTGGTTCACTATTTAGTCTCGACTTCACCTCCTACTGATGCACATCATGACTAAGGATCCACATCTACAATGATCCGAAACCGGTCGATTTTCTGCATTGCTGTATGTTGGTTTTTATCTGCACGGGATTAAATAAAGCCTCAAGTATTTTTCAGTGAAGCTGGACCGTCTTTCTTTTTATTGGGGCCCAGGGATAATAGTAAGTGCAGGGAGATCCCTGGGCGCCGCTCTCCATGTCTGTATACTTAGTTTAGATGTTTTATTCTAGTGAAAGGTCCTCATTTAATCTAGTTCATTTTTTGCCGACTCCGACTCCAGGTACCCAAAATTGCCTCCGACTCCTCGACTCAGACTCCACAGCCCTGTTCAGACCTGCGTTTTGCTGCGTTTCCGGTCCATTCGGGTCTCCGGTGACCCGATGAACCGGAAAAGGACGGTGATCGGTGGTGTGATTACACACCACCAATCACAGTCCGAGCATTTGGGGGCGGCGGTGCTGATTGGTGTGGGGAGAGAGGCGGGAGATTCAAACTCCCGGCGCTCCTCTTTCCCCTCCTCTTCGTGCTGCTGCTCCTGCAATGTGAGGACCGTTCTGCACCAGCTCCTGTGACACCCCCCCACCCCCCACCCCGTCGGCACCCATCACCCTCCTGCACCCATCACCCTCCAGGTAGGTTAGGCTTAGTGAGGGAGAGGCACTCTTAGCGTCCGGCCACTGTTAGCGCATCGCCCGCCCCACCGCTGATCAGCAAGTTTGAACTTTTTTTTTTCTAACACATTTTTTTTTTTTCTAACACATTTTTTTTTTTTTACTTTAGCTTTTTAGTACATGAACACCCGTGCCCCCACACACACGCACATATAATAAAGTTTTACACGCACGCACATACACACACGCGCACACATACCCATGGCCCGCCGGATGTTCTCGGTGGAGGATGCATATGCCCATATGCTCTCCGACTCCGAGAGCCCCAGTGAGGATGAGGATGACCCCACGTTCCTCTTGTCATCTGTATCCTCCTCCTCCTCATCATCATCTGATGACGATGAGCCCCCCAAGATGGCGGAGATGCCGCTAGGCGGAGCCAGGGGCCCCACATGCTAGGGACCCTGTGGCCTACACCAGTACGAGCAGCCCTGGGGCTCGTACTGGTTTCCCGGCCCACCGGAGCCCCCTACCGGTGTCCCCCAGTGGATTTTGAGCCCAAGATTCCGGATTTTGTTGGCAATCCGGGAATCCAGATTCCCACAGTGGGCTTCACTGAAATGGACTTTTTAGTTTTTTGGTTTTTTTTTCAGTGACCCATTTGTGAATCTGATGGTGGAGCAGACTAACCTGTACGCCCAACAGTTCGTTGCTCAGTACCCGGGCTCCTTTTTGGCTAGACCCCGGTCAGTGCAGCCGAGATGAGGATGTTTTGGGGCTTTGTGCTGCACATGGGTCTAGTGCAAAAACCGAGTGTCAGGCAATACTGGAGTGGGGACGTCCTCTACCAGACCCCCCTCTACAGTATGGCCATGACATGCCCCCGGTTTGAGGCCATCTGGAAATGCCTGCATTATGCAAATAATGCAGCATGTCCCCCCCCCCAAGGTGATCCTGCTATCACCGTCTTTATAAGATACAGCTGGTCATCGATCACTTTGGGGCCAAATTTGCGCAGGCCTACGTACCTGGAAGGGAGGTAGCAGTTGATGAGTCTCTTGTTGCTTTCAAGGGGAGACTCAGTTTCCGCCAATACATTCCCACTAAGCTGGCGAGGTATGGCGTGAAAATGTACAAAATTTGTGAGAGTACCTCAGGGTACACGTACAAATTTCGTGTGTACGAGTGGCGAGATTCCCGTATTGAACCCCCAGAATGTCCCCCCACTCTGGGTGTTAGCAGGAAACTCGTGTGGGACCTTATGCACCCACTGCTAGATAAGGGTTACCACTTCCAGATCCACGCCCGCTTGTGGGACCGTGCGGAAAAATCAGCGCGCCCTCCCTGTCCACCTCCTCCAGGTACCTATCCCCAGGGATGAGACCCGTGCCCTTTTCCAGTGGAAACCTGTTGCTGGTCAGGTATAAGGACAAGAGGGATGCCCTTATACTGTCCACAATCCACAGTAACAGCACCACCCAGTCTCTGTGCGAGGTACCGCGGCAACGGTCCTCGAGCCTGATTGTATCGTCGACTACAATGGGTATATGGGAGGAGTTGAGCTCTCCAAGTCCTCAAGCCATATAATGCCATGCGCAAAACCTGGGCATGGTACAAAAAAGTTGCGGTCTACTTGGTGCAGGTTGCCTTGTACAACTCTTTTGTACTATCCTGAAGCGCTGGCAGCACAGGGACATTCCTCCAATTCTATGAGTCAGTCCGCAAGGACCTGATTTTTTTCAGACCGGGAAAGAGCAGGCTGGAGTACCTCGGGAATTGGAGGCGCCCGGATCGTCAGTGGCCAACATTTTCCAGGTGTGGTCCCCCATACTGGAAAGATGGGACGAACCCAAAATAGATGCCCCGATCATCCGGGCCTCTGCGTTATCGATTGCTTCAGGGAGTACCACACTTCCATGGAGTACAACATTTTTATAATCCCCAACAGTCCTCTAGAGAACATAAAAAACTATGGCTCTCAGACTTTGGAGACACAGAAACAATTTTTTCCCCCCTAAAATATTAGTTTTGGTGCAGGCATCCTCAAACTGCGGCCCTCCAGATGTTGTAAAACTACAACTCCCAGCATGCCCAGACAACCTACAGCCATCAGCAGGGCATGGTGGGAATTGTAGTTTTACAACATCTGGAGGGCCGCAGTTTGAGGATGCCTGCTTAGTGTCTCCAAAGTCTGAGAGCCATACATATTGGGCATCGCGGCATCTGTAAAAATCTTCTCTATAAAAATACCCCATAAACTAGCCCCTCGATAAACGCAGTAAAAAAAAATCTAATAAAAACTGTCAAAAAAAGCCATTTTCATTGTCACCTTGGATCCCAAAAAGTGTAATAACAAGCCATTAAAAAGTCATATGCACCCCTAAATAGTGCCAATCAAACCGCCATCTCATCCTGCAAAAAATGAGCCGCTTCATTAGTCACCCAACAAAAACAAAAAAACTGTAGCTCCCAGGCTATGGAGATACTAATATCATTTTTTTTTTGTTCCTCAAATGATAATATAGTGTAAAATCTAAATAAATTGAAAAAAGTAGACATATTATGTATCTCCGCGTCTGTAAGAATCTGCCCTATAAAAATAACATTTGACCAAACCCCTCGGATGAACAGCGTTAAAAATATAAAATAAAAACTGTGCCAAAACACCCATTTTTTTGTCAAAATTTCCATTTGAATCCTTTTTGTCCGGTAATAAAGCAAGGGTTAACAGCCAAACAAAACTAAATATTTATTGCCCTGATTCTGTAGTTTGCAGAAACACCCCATATGTGGTCGTAAATGGCAATAGAGACACACGGCAGGGCATAGAACGAAGGGAACGCCATATGGTTTCTGGAAGGCAGATTTTGATGGACTGGTTTATTTACACCATGTCCCATTAGAAGCCCCCATGATGTAGCCTAGACTAGAAACTCCAAAAAAGTGACCCCATCTAAGAAACTACACCCCTCAAGGTATTCAAAAGTTACTTTACAAACTTTGTTAACCCTTTAGGTGTTCCACAAAACTTAATGGTTAATGTAGAAACAATTTTAGAATTTCCATTTTTTGTTACCTTGCCTCAAAAAAGTGTAATATAGAGCAACCAAAAATCATATTTACCCTAAAATAGTCCCAAAACAACAACCACCTTATCCCGTAGTTCCCGTAGATACTCTAGGGGTGCAGCAGGGGGCTTGAAAGGGTACATGGTGTAAATAAACCAGTCCAGCAAAATCTGCCTTCCAAAAACCATATGGCGTTCCCCTTCTTCTATGTCCTGCCGTTTAGCCAAATAGTAGTTTACGACCACATATGGGGTGTTTCTGCAAACTACAGAATCAGGGCAACTCATATTGAGTTTTGTTTGGCTGTTAACCCATTTTTTCCAGTAATAAAGTAAGGGTTAAAATGGAAAATTTTCCCAAAAATTGAAATTCCAAAATTGTTTCTCCATCTGCCATTAACTCTTGTGGAACACCTAAAGGGTTAACAAAGTTCGTAAACCCAGTTTTGAATACCTTTTAGGGGGTTTACTTTCTTAGATTGAGTCACTTTTTTGGAATTTCTATTCTAGGGGTGCAACGGGGGGCTTGAAATGGGACATGGTATAAACAAAACCAGTCCTGCAAAATCTGCCTTCCAAAACCCATATGGCGTTCCCCTCTTTCTATCTCCTCCCGTTTGGCCAAACAGTAGTTTAGGACTAAATATGGGGTGTTTTTGCAAACTACAGCATAAGGGCAACCCATATTGAGTTTTGTTTGGCTGTTAACCCTTACTTTATTACTGGAAAAAATGGATTATATTGGAAAATTTGGGTGGTTTCTATTACGTAAGCCTCACAAAATGACTTTAAACCTGGACTGGTCCATAAAAGGTGGGATTTGGAAAATTTCAGAAAAATTTCAAAATTTGCTTCTAAACTTTTAAGCTATGTAACATCCCCAAAAAATAAAATGGCATTCCCAAAATGATACAAACATGCAGTAGACATATGAGGAATGTAAAGTCATCACGATTTTTGGGGGTATTACAGAAGTAGAGAAACTGAAACCTAGAAATTTACCAAATTTGGAAAAATTTGCATTTTTTTTATGCAAAGAAATTTACTTTTTTTTACTCAATTTTAGCAGTGTCATGAAGTATAATATGTGCCGAAAAAACAATCTCAGAACGGGCTAAAGTAAAGGCGTTTTAAAGTTATTCACACATAAAGTGACACTAGTCAGATATTAAAAAAATGGCCAAGTCCTTAAGGTGAAATAGGGCTGAGTCCTTAAGGGGTTAAGAAGACATCTATGCTATTCTGTTATAGGCCAGGTCAGGGAAGTGCACAGTAAATCATTAGGGTTTTATATCTCTAGAGTCAATGCATATCACAGCAGTTGGTACTCCATGGGGTATCCAAAAAGAAAAGTACAGTAAGGTTCTCAGGATAAGTTTTAAGTGATGAAAGCAGACTGAATCCCAAAAGATTTAGAAGCAGTCTGTTACATCAAAGAAAACTAGGAGAATAAAAAAAAAATAAGGTTCTTGAGCTACTATTACTGTACTTCCGCATCGTATAAAGTTTTTCTCCTATCGTCAAGACTATGTACAATAGGCTTCAAATGAAATAAAAAGAGCACTATAAATGAGAAGACATGTCTCAAGAGCGAGAAAGTAGTTTGCTGTGAGCACATACCCTTCACTAAAAAGGCTTCTTAGTTTGATTTTGTGCAGGTCATTCTGGGCAGTAGTGTCTAAGAGCTAAAATGGGTTCTCACCAGATCCTGTCACGAAGTGGACATGGCTGCTGTTAAGCCACAGGTTACGACTGACAGGAAGTACACAGAAGGTCAAAGTGGTTCTCCAGGACTTGGCAATTGATGACCTATTCTCAGGACAGACCATCAAGCTGGAGTCCAACAACCCACACCCCTACCCATCAGATGTTCAGGAGTAGCTGCAGTGCCAAAACTACACAACTCCATCCATTGTGTAATAGATGGAGCAATTTCCTGCAGAACTGAACTCATTAAAGTGAATGGGAGCAGTGCCAAGTACATTACACAGTGGATGGAGCTCTGTGATTTCAGCACTGGAGCTACTCCCAAACTGCTGGGGTGCACACTGTACATCATCAACTGTCAAATCCTGGGGAACCCCTTTACGTAACATATGTAGTAATCAGGGACAGTAGAGTGGTCAGCTAGCAGATCGAAACTGGGGTAAAACAACAAGTAGCAACAAGAGGGCAGAATAGAGCAAATCCAATTAACAGTCCAGGAGTCAAGTTACCAGCAATCAGTCAGTTATTCATTAATCCAAAAGAAGTGGTCAGGAACAAAGCTGAAGTAAAAAAATCAACACAGGAACCAGGTTGAAAACTCATCTGGCATGGGGTTCTAGGACAGCTGTGTTATATAGACCTAGATCTAATTAGCAATTACTGTACCAAACAACTCAGACAAGAAAAATTAACTGTTACTGAGCAGAAACTGCTGAAGGTGGTAACACGTCAGAAGCAGGGTAGCAAGGGAGGAACAGCAGAGTTTAAAAAACCACAAGGATCAAATGGCAATAGGATTGTGTAATCGTTGCGTGCAAGAGCCAACCACTCTGCTGGCATTGCCAAGGAGACCAGAATGATGGCGACCAGCAGAAGAAGAATCTAGTGGTAGAACCTGTTGGAACACCAACTCAATCTACACTGCTCAAAAAAATAAAGGGAACACAAAAATAACACATCCTAGATCTGAATTAATTATATTCTTCTGAAATACTTTGTTCTTTACATAGTTGAATGTGCTGACAACAAAATCACACAAAGAAAAAAATATGGAAATCAAATTTTTTAACCCATGGAGGTCTGGATTTGGAGTCACCCTCAAAATTAAAGTGGAAAAACACACTACAGGCTGATCCAACTTTGATGTAATGTCCTTAAAACAAGTCAAAATGAGGCTCAGTAGTGTGTGTGGCCTCCACGTGCCTTTATGACCTCCCTACAACGCCTGTGCATGCTCCTGATGAGGTGGCAGACGGTCTCCTGAGGGATCTCCTCCCAGATCTGGACTAAAGCATCTGCCAACTCCTGGACAGTCTGTGGTGCAACGTGACGTTGGTGGATAGAGCGAGACGTGATGTCCCAGATGTGCTCAATTGGATTCAGGTCTGGGGAACGGGCGGGCCAGTCCATAGCATCAATGCCTTCGTCTTGCAGGAACTGCTGACACACTCCAGCCACATGAGGTCTAGCATTGTCTTGCATTAGGAGGAACCCAGGGCCAACCGCACCAGCATATGGTCTCACAAGGGGTCTGAGGATCTCATCTCGGCACCTAATGGCAGTCAGGCTACCTCTGGCGAGCACATGGAGGGCTGTGCGCCCCTCCAAAGAAATGCCTCCCCACACCATTACTGACCCAATGCCAAACCGGTCATGCTGGAGGATGTTGCAGGCAGCAGAACGTTCTCCACGGCGTCTCCAGACTCTCACATCTGTCACATGTGCTTAGTGTGAACCTGCTTTCATCTGTGAAGAGCACAGGGCGCCAGTGGCGAATTTGCCAATCTTGGTGTTTTCTTGCAAATGCCAAACGTCCTGCACGGTGTTGGGCTGTAAGCACAACCCCCACCTGTGGACGTCGGGCCCTCATATCACCCTATTGGAGTCTGTTTCTGACCGTTTGAGCAGACACATGCACATTTGTGGCCTGCTGGAGGTCATTTTGCAGGGCTCTGGCAGTGCTCCTCCTGTTCCTCCTTGCACAAAGGCGGAGGTAGCGGTCCTGCTGCTGGGTTGTTGCCCTCCTACGGCCTCCTCCACGTCTCCTGATGTACTGGCCTGTCTCCTGTTAGCGCCTCCATGCTCTGGACACTACGCTGACAGACACAGCAAACCTTCTTGCCACAGCTCGCATTGATGTGCCATCCTGGATAAGCTGCACTACCTGAGCCACTTGTGTGGGTTGTAGACTCCGTCTCATGCTACCACTAGAGTGAAAGCACCGCCAGCATTCAAAAGTTACCAAAACATCAGCCAGGAAGCATAGGAACTGAGAAGTGGTCTGTGGTTACCACCTGCAGAACCACTCCTTTATTGGGGGTGTCTTGCTAATTGCCTATAATTTCCACCTGTTGTCTATCCCATTTGCACAACAGCATGTGAAATTGATTGTCACTCAGTGTTGCTTCCTAAGTGGACAGTTTGATTTCACAGAAGTGTGATTGACTTGGAGTTACATTGTGTTGTTTAAGTGTTCCCTTTATTTTTTTGAGCAGTGTATATTGATGCAGCAGGAGATTGGTGACAAGATTATACAGATGCTGGCTAGGGGTTCAGACACGGTTAGGTTTCTGGATTGGGTCATAAAAGGAAAGCATGTATACAGGACAGATACAACCTCTCCTTTTTAAGTCACTCCTAGTTTTGGCTTCCAAAAGCATTAGGAAATCGTGCCTTAAGCCTCCCAGCCTAGTTTACCCTAACTTTAATTTTGCCACTTCTATTACATATACCATGAGACAGCAGTAACTAACTGGGTTATTAGACTGAGTTCACATTACATTGTAGCATTTTTCAAAAACACACAAAACCCTGTTTGAATGAATTTATTTACTGAACAGTGACATCCAATGCTGGTCACACAACTGACATGCACACTGAAAGAGCTACCATCTAAAGAGCTCACAGACGGAACCATTGGTGTATAGATATAAAATAGAGCAGAAATTGTTTAAAGTCATTTAAATAAATAACTATGAAGAACAACAACATTACTCTGGCGACTTACAAAGTTGAAATGCTAAATAAGGATAGAGAAAGCGTTCATGACCACATATAAATGTAAACAGGACGATGTTAGCTGATATCAAAGAAGATCCTTGATGCCCGAAATGTAAGCCTACTGGAACCAAGATGCGTTAGTGTCTTCCGCTGACTTGGGTTTGTACTTCATTTGGAGACAATGATGTGTCTGGTTTAGGCTCCTATTGGGACCAATTCTTGTATCTTGTGTAAGGTAAGTACTGGACAAAAGTCAAGGTGATATCTCCTCCAACTTCAATAATGTCAATTTGGTTGAAAGGAAGGCGGTGGACATAGTTGAATAGTTTTGTTCCAGTTGAATAGACCCCGAAAGAGCCTCCCTCGTTCCTGATTTCCAGCTAGTAATGAATAATATAAAGGATGAAGCACAAATTATTATTGTGTAGTAGATGGAGCAATTTCCTGCAGAACTGAACTCATTAAAGTGAATGGGAGCAGTGCCAAGTACATTACACAGTGGATGGAGCTCTGTGATTTCAGCACTGGAGCTACTCCCAAACTGCTGGGGTGCACACTGTACATCATCAATTGTCAAATCCTGGGGAACCCCTTTACGGAACATATGTAGTAATCAGGGACAGTAGAGTGGTCAGCTAGCAGATCGAAACTGGGGTAAAACAACAAGTAGCAACAAGAGGGCAGAATAGATAATATTTCTCTATCCTTATTTAGCATTTCAACTTTGTAAGTCGCCAGAGTAATGTTGTTGTTCTTCATAGTTATTTATTTAAATGACTTTAAACAATTTCTGCTCTATTTTGCTCTATTCTTGAAACATGATATTCTTGTATCTTGTGTAAGGTTAGTACTGGACAAAAGTCAAGGTGATATCTCCTCCAACTTCAATAATGTCAATTTGGTTGAAAGGAAGGCGGTGGACATAGTTGAATAGTTTTGTTCCAGTTGAATAGACCCCGAAAGAGCCTCCCTCGTTCCTGATTTCCAGCTAGTAATGAATAATATAAAGGATGAAGCACAAATTATTATTGAATGGTGGTCACAGATGCCATGGGTCGTCCAGGATTAAGAAAACATGGCTGCTTTCTGTCGGAAATGGTGCCAGACATATGCAGGATTGCAAGTGTTATTGCAGCTCAGCTCCATTAATGAGAATGGGGCAAATGCCACACAAACCGTGTGGACAGACTTGGTACTTTTATGGGGAAATAAAGCAGCTATGGTATTTGAATCATGGACAACCCTTTCACTTTGATATTTGTTGATTTTACCAGAAAGCTTTGCCCAGCCTGGAATGGCATGTAGGAGATCTTTCTTTCCTCAGGTCCCCATTTGCCTCTGTCTTGAGTGTTTCTTACTATTGCTCCTTCTCGGAAACGAGGATTGACTTGAAGGTGAATATTCCCTGTTCTCCTGTTTAAAAGATTCACATGGAACCTGGAAAGGTGACAAGTACATTGATTTTAAAGTTAAAACACATCGAGTGACTTAAAAAAATAAATTCCGCTGCTGTCACCAGTGTTCAAAAAAGTGTGCAGGGCTTAGCTGAAGGAGCAGATCAACCACGGTTTACTGTAATTCCAGAAACCAGCATTAATTGTAGTGAAAATGTATGTCAGATCCTAGCTGTTCTCTGCCAGAATATAGCCTGGGCAATACTTTATAGAGGCTTGTAGGGTTTAGATGCTGCGGATGCATCTTCTAGTCTTAATAATTTCTCCCCACAATCTTATACATGAAGTTAAAGGTGTGTATGAGAGATAGTACCCCCCCCCCCCCAAATCTTGACTTAGGCCTATCACCCAGTTGAGCCAGTACTCTCTGCTCTGCACTGATGAGAGGCAATCATCCCGAAACAGCTGTATGCAGATGAGGGGCTGGCTTATTTAATATCATGTTTCAAGGCCTATTTAAAGGGTCGAACATTGACTTATAGGATAGCTGCCTTACATCTAGTGGCATTAGAGGCAGAGCTTGTTAAGCGCTCATTTGCATCCCTTCCCAGAATTCTGGAGGAGCATGTATGGCCTATAAGTCTCCTCACGCCGATTAAGGCGCTCTCTCCCTAAGAAGAGATAGTAACCCCCAAATCCTATCCTCTCCTGACATGTCTGTTTTAATAACTACTTTCGTTTTGTTTGCAATAGAAATTCTGGAGCATCTTTTCATATGTCTCCATGTTGTTCTGTTATTGGTACTAGAAGGTTATTAATGAATATACAGCTGGGTGTGCAATATCCCTGATAGGGTATCTGCAATTGTTTATTATATATTGTCTTGTTATGTTATGCATCTACCGTATGCTTCAGGAATGATAAGTTATGGTTGGCATAAGGATTGAAACGTTCCATTCCATTCCTCCCCTATTGGAAGGAGTGGGCTGGCCCTACTTCCTGCCAGGAGAAGAGCTCTATAGTTCTAGAGAGAGGTAGCTGAGCAAACCTGGAGTGAGGGAGCACTTCCATCCAAGGGCCCCAGGACTGTGGCCCTTTTCACACGAGCGAGTTTTTCGCGTGGGTGCAATGCGTGACGTGAATGCATAGCACCCGCATTGAATCCTGGCCCATTAATTCCAATGCTGTGTATATGAGTGTTGTTTTTCACGCATCACTTGTGTGTTGTGTGAAAATCGCAGCATGTTCTATATTCTGCGTTTTTTCATGCAGCCCTGGCCCCATAGAAGTGAATGGGGCTGTGTGAAAAACGCATTGCATCCGCGAGCAAGTGCGATGCGTTTTTTACTGACGGTTGCTAAGAGATGAGGTTTGTAAATCTTCAGTTTTTTATTACGCGCGTGAAAAACGCATCAAAAAGCATTGCACCAGCGTGGAAAAAAACCGAACCACTGAACGGACTGAACTTGCTTGCAAAATGGTGCAAGTTTTCCTGAATAGCACTCTGAGCGCATCTAGACCTATTCCGTCACGCTCGTGTGAAAGGGGCCTAAAAAACAGCTTGTCTGTAAGGACCAATACTCCAGGGAGACTGCAGGGTGGCAGGCCTCGAGAACTGCAAGCTACATAGTACAAAGTTATCAGCGTGATCAGCACTACAGCTATATAGACTCTGCTGCAAGTTGAGGGATAAAAAGTTAAGACAACTATCACCACCAGGCACATGCAAAAGCCTGCATTACACAAGTGGACACCTATAACCACAAGTGCCAGCTTATTGCTGTTAGTGAAGAGAAATCAGGAGAGAGGACTACAGGAGAGCTATTGTCTGCCACTAGTATTGGGCGAAACAAAGTTGCTTCGTTCAAAACTTCAGAATAATACTGTACAGAGATTCGAGATACTAGTTGGAACTGAAGGCAAGTGTCACGGGTAATGGGGAGGGGATAACACAAAATGAAACACAGAAGGAATAGACCGGAGTCTAGGCCTCAAAGATAAGGGAGAGGGATGGTGACCTCCTAGGAATCACTAGACCTCTCCCTGACTTCTGCCAGTATGAGTAGACTCTGAAGGTGGAAATACTCATACACGGAACCTAGGCCCTGAACACCCTGGAAGGCCCTAGGAATGGTGACAGGGAATGAGACTACTTGTTCCTTCCCAGATAAAGGAACCAGCGTCTCCCTGAAGCCTAGACAACAACACACACAAGCAAACAACAAACTGCAAGACAAAATGCACTTAGCGTAAAGCAGAATAGAGGAGCAGGAGATCTAAAGGAACAACACACCAGCTCAACCAACTCCAGAAGGAAATATCAACCGCATGGTAAGCAGTGAGAGTCAGAACTAAATAGGCCTCAGTAATAACTACAAGCTGCACCTGACAAGAGGTGTGGTCATTACTAAACACAACACTGAAAGGAGAAAACAGAGAGACTGTCATATACCCTCACGTGCCGCCAGTCTCTCCGATCTTCTCATCTCTGTCATGGGAGGGACCGTGACAGCAAGTTCAGTTTCAAGTTTTAAAGTGGTTTTCCCATTTTTAAAATCAATTACTGAAGTTATTCAACGAAGTCACGAGTGACTTTGTGAATAACTACGTCTCCTCGGAGACGAATCTCCGTACAGTATTATTCTGAAGTTTTGAACTAAGCGACTTCGGATGAAGCAACACTACCTGCCACCATACCTTATTATCGGGGATAGAGACATTGCACCTTGCACAGATGGCAGCTGTATATATTGTAATTAATCCTTTACACTTAGCAAAGAAAAAACGTTTGCTGCTCAACATCTGCCTGATTCCTTCACATCACCTTATCACTTCACTAAACACCAGGGAGTGACAGCCTGGGGGAGTACACTGTGATACAACATCTCATTGGGCATCATGGCACTTATGTATTAGCCAGGAGGGAGAGTGCCCTATCCTGGAGGGAGGACGCTACGTGTCTCTGCATTACATGGATAGCAAATTGATTTCAATCAGGACTGAGTAATGCTTCACTTCCTCTGTGGTGGAGCTGCAGGAGACTGGAAAAGTTGATGCCAGGTTCCCCATTAAATTACAAATGATTGCTGAAGGTCTTAAGTGACACTTTTTAAATATTTTGTTGTCAGACCCTTCTAACAAAGCAAATTCATGCAAAGCAGAGAACCATTTTAATTTTGTGCAAACCATGGAAGCAATTTTGGTATTGATGTAATATAATGTTTTTGGCCTGTACTACCTTTTATATTATCTACTGTACCTCCATAATGCAGTGCACCATTGAACGGGGCTGCTTTTACCCGTCAGAGGAAATTATTCCTGGAGACCCATCCTCCATATGTACAGGACACGTCCCCCAGCACTCTTATTTGCATTGTGGACTTTGGTATCCTTGCACCAAAGTGATTTGCTCCCAAATCCTCTCCAGATGGCACTGTTTTCTGTTGAACTTTGGGTAGCCATGTGTTGGAGATTGGATCCACCAAAACATGTACTATGACCTGATAGACACATCCAATCTCTGAGCATACTACATCATATGGTCTGTACCTTATGCATCCTCCATACAAACCCTAAAGGCTTTTGTTAGTAATCCACAACGAAACAAACCTGTCGGCCCCATGAGCAGTATTTCCCATGATGATGATTTTTCCATTTATGTCAAAGTTTGTCGGAAGAGCAGCTTGAAATGGCATTACCTGCAGAGAAAATAGTCTTTAGTGTGACCATAGGAAAAAACAGGTCTGGTTTAACTCACAAATATAGTAGAATAAGTACCAATCATACCGGGTTGTACACAGTTATAGGGGCTTTCTGTGGCTGAAAACATATTAAAACACATATATAAGTAACATTATACAGATACAGTAGTATTATAAAGGCTAATATGCATATACAATGTATTCATGTGAACTTACCATGAGATCCCCAGAGCCACATGATACAGTTATATTTGGTACAACAAAGCAATGACTACATTTAAGCATACAGTACATATACTACTCACAAAAAGTTAGGGATATTTGCCTTTTGGGTGAAATTCATGGAAAATTTAAAAGGTTCACACTACAGTGATATTATACCATGAAAGTACAGCATTTAAGTAGAAGCAGCAATGGTGATTTCCTCAATTTATTGAAACAGAAGCCAACAACAATGTCAATGTCTCAGTAACTTGTCATGTGGCCTTGAGCATCAATTACAGCTTGACAACAACATCTCATGCTGTTTTCAAGTCGACTTATTGTCTGCTAAGGCATGGCATCCCACTCTTCTTAAAGGGCGGCCCTCAGGTCATTGAGGTTCTGGGGTAGAGTTACGAGCCTATACACAAAGACTCAGCTGATCCCATAGTTTTTCAATAGGATTCAGATCTGGAGAAGGTGCAGGCCACTCCATTTGAGGTACCCCAGTCTCCAGCAGCCGTTCACTAATGATGCGACCTCGATAAGCTGGCGCATTGTCATCTATGAAGATGAAATTAGGCCTGTGTTGTTCATGCAGAGGCACAATGACTGGATTAATGATGTTATTCAAGTAGTATGGGCTAGTACCTGTACCATTCACAAAGTGTAGGGCAGTTCTGTATTGACTAGACACACCTGCCCACCCTGTAACACCACCACCACCAAAGGCTCGTCTGGTGACAACAGTGGATGATGCATAGTGCTCTCCTTCACGTCTCCAACATCAGCAGCCATCATTTCTGCTCAGCGTGAATTGACTTTCATCAGTGAACAGCACTGATCCCTCGTCCAGCGTAGATGCTCCCTGGCCCATGTAAGGTACCCTTGCAGGTCGTCTAGCACTCAGACTACGCTGAAGTAAACAGTTTTGAATGGCCTGATGTGACACTTGGGTGCCTCTCACCTCCGTTAAATGTGTATGGAGTTGTGTGGCATTCATCATCTGGTTCCACAGGGCATTGTTCACGATGAAGTGGTCATCAGTGTGGGATGTGGCCAAAGGACATTCATTTTTATGCCTTTCGGTGACTCTTCCAGTCTCTCTGTATCTCTGTTGCAACCTGCTGATGACACTCTGTGACACACTAAGCTCAGTTCCCACTTCCATCTGAGAACAGCCTACTTGAAGCCTCGCAATGGCGAGGTACTATTGATCAATTGTTAGGTGTTGTCTTGGTCTCATGATGTGAACAGCATGATGACGAGGACTGTTTAAATAGCAATTTTATTTGAACAGGAAATTTATTTGGCAATTCATGCAGATCTTCTCAAGCTCTGTCAGGTTGGATGGTGACCGTCATTGGACAGCCATTTTCAGGTCTCTACAGAGATGTTCGATTGGGTTTAAGTCAGGGCTCTGGTCGAGCCACTCAAGGACATTCACAGAGTTGTCCCTAAGCCGCTCCTGTGTTGTATTGGCTGTTGCTTAGGGTTATCTTGTTGGAAAGTAAACCCTTGGCCCAGCCTGGGGTCCAGAGCACTCTTGATCAGGTTTTTATTAAGAATATCTCTGTACTTTGCTCTGTTCAGCTTTCCCTGAACCCTGACAAGTCTCCCTGTCCTAGCCACTAAAGAACACCCCCACAGCATGATGCTGCCACCACCATGCTTCACTGTAGGGATGGTACTGGGCAGGTGATGAGCAGTGTCTGGTTTTCTTGGGACATGATGCTTATAATTCAGGCCGAAAAGTTAAATCTTAGTTTTATCAGACCAGAGAATTTTGTTTCTAACAGCCTGGGAGTCCTGTAGGTGTTTTTTTGTTGCTGCAAACACCAGGTGGCTTTCATTTGTGTTTTACTAAGGAGAGACTGCGTTCTGGCCACTTTACCTTGAAGCCGAGATTTGTGGAGTGCTACAGTGATGGTTGACCTTCGAGTTTCTCCCTTCTGCACACAGAATGTTTGGAGGGCAGCAAGAGTGACCACTGTATTATTGGTTACCTCTCTTACCAGGGCCCATCTCCCCTGATTACTTAGTTTGGTCGGACAGCCAGCTTTAGGAAGAGTCCTGTTTGTTCCAAACATCTTTAGTTTAAGAATCATGGAGGCCACTGTGCTATTGGGAACTTTCAGTGCAGCAGAAATATGTTGTCCCACTTCTCCAGATGTGTGCCTCCACACAATCCTGTCTCTGAGCTCTACAGGCAGTTCTTTACTCCATAAGGCTTGGTTTTTGCTCTGATATGAATTGTCAGCTGTGAGACCTTATACAGACAGGGCTGTGTCTTTCCAAATCATGTCCAATCAACTGAATGTACCGAAGGTGGACACCAATCAAGGTGACCAAGAGAAATGGGAGGCCCCCAGAGCTAAATTTCAAATGTCATAGCAAAGGATCCATGCAAAATTTTAGTTTTTCCTTTTTAATAAATTTACAAATGTTTTAAAAATTCGGTTTTCACTTTGTGATTATGGGGTATTGAGTGCAGATTGATGGGGGAAACTTGAAAGTTTTTTATTTTAGCACAGGGCTACAACATAATAAATAAGGGTCTGAAGACTTTCCGAATGCACTGTACATATATCACATCACATAGATATTATACAGGTTGATATACAATATAGTCCTATACACTTACCACGACAGCTCCAGAGCCAGATGATACAGCCACACTTGGTCCCTAAAGCAGTAAGTACATTTATTGACCTATACAGTATAAGGAATATATACATAGATATATCTACTGTAAGGCCTTGTTCACACTGCCACTCGGTTCCACCCGGAGCCTCTATTTTGTAAGTTCTGATGGCAAGAGTAGTGCAATATGCAGATCTATTCTTGTAAACAAAATAACAGAACCCCAACAAGCCTCATTATAATTTAATGGGTCCTTGGGGCATATTTTAGATTTGCTGTGCGACAAATCATAGGAGCAGAGCAGCGAAAATAACAGCAATGCAGGATCCAAACCGAACAGTGCAGCATTTTTCCAGGCATTTTTGGTGGAATCCATGACCGTGACTCCTGACTAAGCCAGATGTGGCACAGTGTCAGGGCTTCCATTCTAAACAATGCAAATACAAACAGAGCCTAAGGCTGGGTTAACACCTGAGCGTTTTACAGCGCGTTCCTACGCGCTGTAAAACGCTCAACAGGCAAAAACCAATGATTCCCTATGGGCATGGTTCTCACCTGAACGTTTTACAGCGCGTATGAACGTGCTGTAAAACGCCCTACGCCCCAAGAAGTACAGGAGCCTCTTTGGGGCGTATTGTCGCGCGTTCGCACACATAGACTTAGTGGGAACGCGCGACAATGGGCGTTTGCTTGTTTGTTCGCGCGTATGTAAACGAAACGCCCGATAAAAGCGCCTGTAAAAAGCGCATACAGAGTACACTCAGGTGTGAACCCAGCGTAAAGGTGGCCAGGTCATACACATTAGATTAGTGTCAACCAACCCACTGATTATGGTGGGACCACACAACCACCTAATGTGTACAAGTGTATCCTAACTCTGCCCTGATGGCAGATGTTGGGGAAAGAAGGGTCGGTCATACTGGATGTCTATGGGGGCTGAAGAAATGATCGGCTGACAATTATCTAAAGTGTATGTCTACCTTAGGTAAGGGGTGGTATCTGGAATTATATAGCAAAGTCAGGAAAGGCCCAAACACAGTCTAGAACAATAGGTAATGTGCACTTACCATCTGTACTGAAACCAAATTTTGATTCTAAAATATGACAAAGAAGAACATAAGAACAGGTTGAATATTTTTATTGAGTTAGTTCTGTATATTATGGATTATTTATTATCAGAATAGGCTGTTCTGGCAAAGAATTGACAGAGTGCCAATGGACTGTCCGATGGAAATCAGGGGGTCTGCACACCTATTAGGTCCTGCCAGAGGCAGGGCGTCATAAGGAAGGCTGTCAGCATAAGGGTACTTTCACACTAACGTTATTTTCCGCTATTGAAATCTGGTAAAGGGTCTCAATACCAGAAAAAAACTAATCAGTTTTGTCCTAATCCATTCTGAATGGAAAGCAATCGGTTCAGTATGCATCAGGATGTCTTCCGTTCCGTCCCTTGTACGGTATTTGACCGGACAAAATACTGCAGCTTGCTGTAATTTTTCCGGCCAAAATCCCAGAACACTATCGCACTTGCCGGATCGGGCATTAATTTCCATAGAGATGTATTAATGCCGGATCCGTTACCAAGTGTTCCGGAAATTGCCGCGTTGCCGGATCCGGTTTTCCGGTCTGCTCCTTCAGCGGGATATAGGAGGAGCTAGTTTCGCCTTTGATCTTTGAAAATTTTTAAATACCCGATCCATTATTTCGGATGAGACGGATCCGGAAAAAAACGATACCCATTTACATACGGTTTGCCGGATCCAACAGGCAGTTCCGTTGCCGGAACTGCCATGGCGGATCCTCACAATGCTAGTGTGAAAGTACCCTAATCCTGACAGCCATAATACACTGTATTACAGAAGTTATTGCAGTGTTTTTTTTATTATGTACAAAAATAAAAATCATTCAAATTCTATGTATAATTGGGATAACCACATTACTAATGACCTGTACTAGAAAACTAACATATTATTTATTCCATATGGTGAACGCTGTAAAAAAATATAGGCAATGCTAGAAAAGTTGTTTTTTGGTCACCACATCTTCAAAGAAACTGAATAAAATGTATCAAAAAGTCATATGTAACCCAGAGTAATAGCAATGAAAACTACAGCTCACCCCACAAAAATAACCCCTCCTACGGCTTTGTCAATGGAAAAATAAAAAAGTAATGGCTTTCTGAATATGCTGACAAGTGATCTTTACCTGTTGCAACCCGCCGTACAATGTACAGCTCAGTGATGGAGCAGGCTCAGTTGCATGTCAGACATTACGTACAGCTGACACTCTCCTGTATAAAGCAGAATCAGAGATAACTCTGATCCCGGCTGTTGATAGTGGGTGTCAGCTGTATGTAACGTTTGACACATGCAGGCTCATCGAATGATCCAGTAGAGAAGCTTGAAATGGCACAAGTCACATCAGATACAGTAATGTGATTTGTTTTCAAAATGTTCTAGTTATTTAAAAGTTTTATATGTTAACATAATTTTGCATTAAAATGATGTAACATGGAAATGGCATGAAAAGCTGTGCAGAATAGCAGTCCTGTTAATATGTGAAAAAATATGTCCCATCATACAGATAGTCATGTACACTCACCACAACTACCCCAGAGCCAGATGATACAGACACACTTGGTCCCTAAAGCAAAAAAATATATATTTATTGAGCTATACAGTATAAGGAATATATGTAGCTATATCTACTGTAGGGCTATGTTCACACCGCTAATCAGAGTTTCATTTGACGCCTCTGTTGGCAGTTTTGTCACTTCTGATTGCAAGAGTAGTGCAGTATGAGGCGCTGTTCTTGTCAACAAAGTAACAGAGATACAACAGGCCTTATTCAGTTCAATGCCACCATGAATTTCTCACAGTGTGGGATACCTCCACTGACCCCAGAAATTAATTCACAGAGTGCCAATGGGTTTTCATGGAAATCAGGAGCCTGCTGAAGGCCCTTAGGTCTGCAATGTTCTTACAACTATTAGGTCCTGTCAGAGGCAGGGCGTAATAGGGTGTCTGTCAGCAATATCCTGACAGCAATAATACACTGCAATACAGAAGTACAGTCAGTGATCCCTCAAGAGTCGGTGCCCTCAATATTTTAAACACACAATGGTCTTTTCTGGGCCATCTTAGGCTACTTTCACACCTGCGTTCGGGTGTCCGCTTGTGAGCTCCGTTTGAAGGCTCTCACAAGCGGCCCCGAACGCATCCGTCCAGCCCTAATGCATTCTGAGTGGACGCGGATCCGCTCAGAATGCATCAGTCTGGCAGCGTTCAGCCTCCGCTCCGCTCAGCAAGCGGACACCTGAACGCTGCTTGCAGCGTTCGGGTGTCCGCCTGGCCGTGCGGAGGCAAGCGGATCCGTCCAGACTTACAATGTAAGTCAATGGGGACGGATCAGTTTGAAGATGACACAATATGGCTCAATCTTCAAACGGATCCGTCCCCCATTGACTTTCAATGTAAAGTCTGGACGGATCCGTTCAGGCTACTTTCACACTTAGAATTTTTTTCAAACTATAATGCAGACGGATCCGTTCTGAACGGATACAAACGTCTGCATTATAGGAGCGGATCCGTCTGAGCAGACATCAGACGGACCCGCTCTGAACGGTAGTGTGAAAGTAGCCTAAAACTAAACTCAACATATAACGTCTCGGACTCAGATCCAGCCAATCAACATGGCTATTTCTCTATAGCACACGTAGAACACCTGTATTGGTTGTCTAGTAGTTCCTCTTTACACCACAGTACGGCACTACATGTCCTGTACTGCCCTCTGTCTGTGCCAGGATGAGCTCCTCCTTTGCATATCAGGTGAGGGAGGCTCCATGTTATTTTTCTGGTGCACTGTCTGCCATACAGGATCCTGAAGAAGCTCCTGTCCTAATCATAGAAAGTGAATTGCAGCTTCCAGCATCTAATCCTAACTGTTATGAGTAAGGACTTGCCATATCTGTCTTAGCTGTCGCCTTGTTTTTCCAGCTCAGTTTGGGGGTGTCCTTTCTGCTGCTTTGAGTGCAAAGAATATTCTAACATGAGGAACTTACAGAGCTACTATAGCTGACACAGCTATAAAGGAGGTCTCCGATGACTTCAAGGGACTGGATGTTTTGATAGGGTACACGATGACGATATTCTAGTAGGTCCTGTCCATTCACAGAAACCTGAATGGAGAAAGAATATAATTCTAATAAGGTTTAAATCTGCCTGAATATTAATAATATTAGAATTTTTATAATATATACAATCATTTTAAAATGTAGCATCCCTTTAGACGCCAGGAGACTGTGTAGTTATAGATACATGTCTATAGTATTAGTAGGCAAAATGGCCACAAATGTTGTGTTGTTTTGTTACTAGTGCAGTCGTTGGGTTTGGGGGTGCTCCCAACGGTACGCTGGGTCCCCTGGACACTGTCGAGGTGTCACCACGTGTTGCTGCTCTCCGGAAGGTAAGGCGTGGTGCGCCCCAATGGGAAATATGTACTGAGGGTCGGGGTTTGTAGTAAACCAGGGTGCTTCTTTACTGGAGGAATTCAGGTACAAAACAATACAGGGCTGGCTTCTCCAGTCTCCTCCCTGTCAGAAGAAGGGTTTGATGCTGAGGAAAGGCCTGAGCCGGCTGTTCCTCTTTCTCTCAGAAAGCTGGTGCCCTGGTCCAAGGCTGGTGATCCAGGGTCTGTGGCAGAGTATCCCCGTCTCAGCGTCTTCTTCTGGTCCCTCAGTAGTCTGGCAGAGTCTTCTCTTCCAAGCACTGTTCCCTAATTGCAGAACACTAGGGGCTTTGACTGCTCTCCTTATATACAGTTTTTGCTAGACTAGAACCTTCTAGTGGGAGGGGTGGGGTGGAGAAACTCAGCACAAATGGATACAATGTTTCAGCACCTGTCTGGTATAGACTTACATTAGAGCTTCAATGATACTCAATAGCAATGACACAGCAGGTTTTCCAGACAAAAACAAGTTTCCAGACATAACAACATAGCTAAAACCAGACATTTAAAAGGTCAGGCTGTCTGCTTTTTGGTGGTAAACAACGTCTGGGTTTTTCCCTCCAAAACATAGTATTCTTTAAACCCTATGGCAGCTGTGGAAAATTACCAGTTTCTAAATCAAAGCCCTAACAGTCTCTTAGTGTTCATTAACCCTTTTCACAGAGCCATGTAAATACAGTGATAATGAACAGGATATGTTGTAGAAATTTGCTTGCATCAAGCACATGTATCAAGCTCTTTTGTGTAAGGAAAGGTAAACCTCCTCAAGAGTCAGACACGGTCCTTTATTGTAGACTTCTGCTGAGCACTGCCTCTTTTTCTGCCCAGTCTCTTCACTTTTATTTCTTAGCCACAAAAAGGGTGTAACAATAGAAAGGGGAAGGCCCGTCACTCGACCACTTCCTTCATGTAACAAACATACAGGAAGTGATGATACAGGAAGATGAGAAACCACCATCATTTAAAATAACATAGCCAGCTAACAAACACATGTATACAATAATCTCCCATTACCACTGGAGTGAACTTTATCCAGCCTTGCTCAGTGATCAATGCCAAATAAAGTTACTATGATCCTCATGCATGTTTATTTACAGGACAACGTCATTATCTCCAGCGGCTGATGAGGCGCATTAGAGACAACAAACGCACGTTCCTTTCATATATTGTTCTCTTAACAAATGCATCCACGCCAAGCCAATAAATCTGCGTCTTGCGCGGGGGCCCTAGCCGGTGTCCATACATTCGCCAAGAAAACACTGCTCCGCTGAACACATCAGTCTCCCTCAGCCCACAGCCCAGCGCATAGCACATGGACCATTCACCGACGGAGACCTCTGCACCCGGCAGCTGTGTCTCCACATACACAGGAAGATATTTACTCCAATGGTTTACCCTGACACTGAGAGACATGATGACAATACACAATATATTAAATACACATCCTGATAAAATTTCCACAACAGATATATATCACAACATATATATAAAATGCAGTAACACAATATTAAACAGTGCAAGTTAACCCTTTCAAGAGAAATAAAGTAAGAAGTTTTAACTTTGTATAGGGGAAATAGGCAAATGTCCAAATGTCAAAGTACTCCCTGAGCCAGGGCACTACACTAGCACTGACAAAATACAGCAGTCTCATAGTTTAAAGGGATTATCCAACCACTATAATGGCCCCCCTAATGCACCTCATATAGGTTATACTTACGCCACTCTCCGGCACCCGCGCCACCCCTGCTCCCTGCACGCTGCATCTCCCCATTACACACTTATCAAAACATTCGACAACAACCCGAATCGGGTTTGGGGATTTGGGATTGGGTATAGCCAATAGGGGATTGAATAGGTTATTAAAAGTTATTCCCTATCCATTGGTTAGGGGATAACTATTAGATCGTGTTTGTCCTACCAGTGGGACCCCATACTCAGAGCCCTCTAAAATGAGAGCGGCAGGTCGATCATGTGCACTGCCGCTCTATTAATCTCTACGGTAGTTCCTAAAACAACTGGAACTCCTCTAGAGATTAATAGAACGTAAGTTTGCATGCCCATCCTGCCACTCCGTTTATTTCAGGGTATTCCGAGGGGCACAGGGTACCTGCAGTAGGAGCCCCACCAATCCAATATTCCCTATAAATGTGTGTTAATACACATGTACTTTAATAACTTTAACACCTCTAGCATAGTTACCAACAGTCCTGAATTTTCAGGGACTGTCCCTAATTTTCAGAGACAGGGGCATAAGTAGACAAGGCTAGGCCCCCCCTCCCTGTGGCTAGTCAAGACTGCCCACACTTGCCATACAACCCCCCACTCAGTTATGTGATAAAATATGAAAATAATATGCCTACTAGAGCTAGAAGGAGTCAAGAGTTTACTTTGTGGTATGTGGCCCAGCAAGTGTGATGACGTCACCGCATCGCGCCTGCTGCTGAGGACATCAGAGGCCAGATGGGGAATGAGGCTTGGGCCATAATGGATGACCAGATTTGGGTATGGCATGGCCTGGACTCCTATTCAGAGACTATCCCTGCAAATTTGAGCTATCCCCAGGCTAGAAATAGGTGGGGCATATGTAAGTAAGTATGGAGAGTTTCTCAGCCGAGGTTGGCAAAAATAATGTTGGTAACTATTTACTAGGGGCATTATGACTTGGCGGTTGTAGGACCAAGTATCCTTAATATAATCTCTGGGTTAAAGGGCTTTTCTGGGACTCCTAAACTGAAGACCTATCTTTAGGATAAGTCATCAATATCTGATTGGTGGGGGTCTGACAGCCAGCACCCCCATCGATCAGCTGTTTAAAGAGGCTGTGGCCTCCTCACAGCTAAGCAAGTGCCATACATTGTATAGGGACTGTGCTTGGTATTGCAGCTTAGCTCCATTAATTTAAATGAAACTGAACGGCAACTAGGCTATTCAACCGATGAACGTGACATCACTGACCAAGGAAGAGGTCATGGTGCTCACTAAAGGAGTTGGACCACCACCGATCAGATATTGATAACTTATTCTGAGGAGAGGACATCAATATTCTACTCCCAAAAAAAACCTTTAATTCCCAGGATCACAGCATTCATTGTAGGACCTGAGGTTGTTTCTACCTTTTAAAATAAGGAATGCAACTAACCAAGGATGGACCCTCTCTCTCTCCGTGGGCCTACATTAACCACTGGCTGCTACTTTCCCTCAGAGTAGTAGCACACTTGGTCAGATTCTCTATTGAATCTACTCCTCAAATTTTTCTACAATTTTGTCGCATTTTGGCACAATTTAGAGCATTAATTTTCACCTTTACAAGGAGGTGTGCCGTACCCGAAAAGGAGAGGTGTCCTAAAATGTGACTTTTTTTGAACATGCAGCAAAATTTCTGCCCACAAAAATGTTAAAGAAAGTGAGACAACTTTTCACTGTCATAAGCAGCCTACAGGGAGTGCAGAATTATTAGGCAAGTTGTATTTTTGAGGATTAATTTTATTATTGAACAACAACCATGTTCTCAATGAACCCAAAAAACTCATTAATATCAAAGCTGAATATTTTTGGAAGTAGTTTTTAGTTTGTTTTTAGTTTTAGCTATTTTAGGGGGATATCTGTGTGTGCAGGTGACTATTACTGTGCATAATTATTAGGCAACTTAACAAAAAACAAATATATACCCATTTCAATTATTTATTTTTACCAGTGAAACCAATATAACATCTCAACATTCACAAATATACATTTCTGACATTCAAAAACAAAACAAAAACAAATCAGTGACCAATATAGCCACCTTTCTTTGCAAGGACACTCAAAAGCCTGCCATCCATGGATTCTGTCAGTGTTTTGATCTGTTCACCATCAACATTGCGTGCAGCAGCAACCACAGCCTCCCAGACACTGTTCAGAGAGGTGTACTGTTTTCCCTCCTTGTAAATCTCACATTTGATGATGGACCACAGGTTCTCAATGGGGTTCAGATCAGGTGAACAAGGAGGCCATGTCATTAGATTTTCTTCTTTTATACCCTTTCTTGCCAGCCACGCTGTGGAGTACTTGGACGCGTGTGATGGAGCATTGTCCTGCATGAAAATCATGTTTTTCTTGAAGGATGCAGACTTCTTCCTGTACCACTGCTTGAAGAAGGTGTCTTCCAGAAACTGGCAGTAGGACTGGGAGTTGAGCTTGACTCCATCCTCAACCCGAAAAGGCCCCACAAGCTCATCTTTGATGATACCAGCCCAAACCAGTACTCCACCTCCACCTTGCTGGCGTCTGAGTCGGACTGGAGCTCTCTGCCCTTTACCAATCCAGCCACGGGCCCATCCATCTGGCCCACCAAGACTCACTCTCATTTCATCAGTCCATAAAACCTTAGAAAAATCAGTCGTGAGATATTTCTTGGCCCAGTCTTGACGTTTCAGCTTGTGTGTCTTGTTCAGTGGTGGTCGTCTTTCAGCCTTTCTTACCTTGGCCATGTCTCTGAGTATTGCACACCTTGTGCTTTTGGGCACTCCAGTGATGTTGCAGCTCTAAAATATGGCCAAACTGGTGGCAAGTGGCATCTTGGCAGCTGCACGCTTGACTTTTCTCAGTTCATGGGCAGTTATTTTGCGCCTTGGTTTTTCCACACGCTTCTTGCGACCCTGTTGACTATTTTGAATGAAACGCTTGATTGTTCGATAATCACGCTTCAGAAGCTTTGCAATTTTAAGAGTGCTGCATCCCTCTGCAAGATATCTCACTATTTTTGACTTTTCTGAGCCTGTCAAGTCCTTCTTTTGACCCATTTTGCCAAAGGAAAGGCAAATTATGCACACCTGATATAGGGTGTTGATGTCATTAGACCACACCCCTTCTCATTACAGAGATGCACATCACCTAATATGCTTAATTGGTAGTAGGCTTTCGAGCCTATACAGCTTGGAGTAAGACAACATGCATAAAGAGGATGATGTGGTCAAAATACTCATTTGCCTAATAATTCTGCACTCCCTGTATAGATGCCAGATTTATCATACAACCTGAGCCGCTATGATAAGTCTGGCACATTTAAAGACTCTCTGTCTAGAAATTTACCCTGTGTAGCTAATAGTACATTTAGACCACTGTGTCCCTGAATGGACTCTCCTGACCTGTTTTCACCTTGTAAACCAATCACTCTGTTTTCTTTACATCCTTTATGTAGCACTTCCTGTTGCTGTATCCAACCAAACCCATGATGCACTTCTCCTTCCTCTGCCACAGCTCCAGCACCACCCCTAAAACTGTCCAGCTGGTGTATAGCTCCTCTTACCCAGTTATTTACATAGACACTCCCCTATCACTGCACCGCCCATGGACATAACATAACAGGAAATAAGCTGCAACGACATGGTCATGTGACCACAGTCCAGAACGGGAGATAGGAGCAATAAAGGTGAAATAAACACATTACAATATTACAGCTAAAAGGTTCTAAGCTAAGGGTCTCCATGTTATGTACTGTACATTGGATGTATATGTCTGAAGGATTTCCGGATGTACACCTTTGACGGATGCATCCAGTCTGTATGTATGTATATGGTGTGTGACTGTGGTATGAATAATGTAATCAACAACACTATTCTATACAGCAAAAGAAAAGCAATAGTGACATATACCAACCAAACGGATGCCAAAGGGACATTCGCTTCAGATCCATCAGATAAATGGGAACCTATGCATGCATCTGACACATGCTATGTGGATATGTCGTAACATACTTCTTTTGTTCTTTTTTCGGATAGTTGATTATAAGTAAGCGACCAAGACACACCTCACTTGCCAGTACCCACCTGAAAAGCATGTGCCGTCACCAGGACAACTATTTCGAATTTGGTGTTCAGCTGGAATGGCATATTATGCTTTCTCTCCTCGGAGCCCCAAATCTTATTCTGCATTGTGTTGCATACGACTTTTCCCTCTTCAAATCGGGGGTTAAAACGAAACGCAATGTCATCGTTGTAGCAGACGAAGTCGAGAGCAAACCTGGGAAAACACAAAGTGTGACTTTCCTTGATCTATGTAGGGTGGTATTCAGTGGTGTAACTAGAAATGACTGGGCCCCCCTCCAGCAACTTCTTTGCAACCCCCACTCCTGTGGATCGCTCTCTCATGTCACTGTATATACTGTCACTGTATAATACTGTTGAGGGGGCCCTGACAATAAAATCTTTTAGCACTCCTTCTGGGTCGAACCTTCTGCGGGGTCGCAATATGCGAGCACCGGCCGTGTACTCACCGCATCACAGATGCGGACCTGTTCACTTGAATGGGTCTGCAATTTGGAAGGTGCGGTGCGGAATGGAGGCACTGAACCCCACGGAAGCACTATGGAGTGCTTCCGTGGGGTTTCTCTCCGTGCCTCTGCACCACAAAAAGAACTTGTTCTATTTTTTTGTGGTGCGGACGGATCACGGACCCATTCAAGTTGAATGGATCTGGATCCGACACAGCAGCTGCACGGATAGTGCCCGCTCATTGGGGACAGCAAATGCAGTTCCCAATGCACGGACCGGCAGAGCAACGGCCGTGTGCCTGAGGCCTTAGTTGGTGTTTTGCAATTTATTACTCCACCTCTCTGTTCTTTCCTGTGTATATCCATGTTTCTTTAGAGATTTTTTCATTTCTGGCCTGAAGAAGGGACCTCAGAGTCTCGAAAGCTTGCCTTATACCATCATTTATTTTAGTTAGCCATTAAAAGGTATGAAAGTACAATATTTTATATTCTTTCTCTTTTGGAGACCATCAAGATGTGTTATTGGAAACATTGGCTACTATTAGTGTGGATATTGTAGTATTAGGCTGGGTTCACGTGAGACTGGTTAGCTGTGGATTTGCTGTCACTGATGTAAATTAATGCTATGGATCTTCCCTGTGGATTTCACAGTTTGCAAAGCATTACCAATCAGTCTCTATACCCTGGAGTACAGGCTCCTTACTTCCAGTAAGTCTCCATACAGGACTTGTCTCTTTAAGGAGATTCAGAACCTTGCAAAGATAAGACCGTTTACAACAGAGAGGGTGAAGTTTGCAGCTTTTTCCACTTTTCCACTTAGGCAGGGTGCTGGGTCTTCTTAAAGAGGCCACCAATGTATAGATACTTACACTTGCACAAGGTGGCACTAGTGATATGGTTCTCTTCCTTGGGTGACACCTCTTTGCATATTCTTTTCCCATGGAACATTGCCAATAAGTCTCCATACAGGACTGGTCTCTTTAAAGGGGTTATCTCTTAATTAATATTGATGACCTATCCCCCAGATAGATCATCAATATCAGATTAGAGGGGGTCTGACACCCGAGACCCCACCAATAAGCTGTTAGATGAGGCGGGGCACTCCGTTAGGACCGACGCCTCTTCCTAGCTCATGTGATGTCACCGTAAATCTGTCTCATGGCCTGACATAGAAGTGAATTGGGCTTAGCTGCAATACCAAGCATAGCCGCTATAATATGTACAGCGCTGTGCTTGGATAGATTCAGGGAGCTGGATTGGAGGGGGTGCTGGGACTCGGACCCCCCTCGATCTCATAATAATGACCTATCCTGAGTAGTGATAAGCCGCAGGGGCAATATTCGAATTTGCGATATATTTCGCGAATATTTGGGCAAATATTCGTCATAAAATATCGAATCCTCGAATTTGACATTATTTTCTTGATTGCGAAAATCGGCAATGTAATATGCGCGTAATGCGCGCGCAATACAGGCGTGGGTCACTTTTGCTACATTTTTCAAGCTGCTAGAAGTTTCCTGAGACTGGAGAAAATGGTTGGCACAGCAGAACATTACAATAGCTTTATATGCAGATAGAGTGCTCCAATATATTCGCGATTGCACAAATCGGCAATTAATGATGCACATATTTTGGCACAATACGTGCAACTTCACATTTTAGCAGTTCTGACTACATATTACTGATTGGTGCACTATGTATTGTTGTGACATCACAGCACTATGTCTGTAGCATGTATGTATGGACAGCAGAACCTATCACACTACCTAACACCCTGCACTGGAACAGCTACACTATATCAGGATCTAACCTACACTGACTATCTCCCACTAACTATCTGTATTATATATATGAGCTAACTATCTAATGTAATGAGTGGAAAGCACAGAGCACAGCAATGACACTGCTGTCTCTCTCAGAACTGCAATAAACTGTAGAAAATGGCTGCTGGGGAGGTTTTTATATAGTAAGGGGTAGGCAACTTTCCTATTGGTTGCTAGGGATGTTGCTAAGCTCTGACAAAGATACTGCAGCCTTCTCATTGGCCCACAAGCAGGGAGGGATCATGAGTTCAGATGAAAAAAAATCTAGAATATTCGCGAAAAGGAATATATAGCACTATATTCTAAATCTTTGCAAATTCTCGAAGTGGCGATATTGAAGATTAAAATTCGCGATTCGAATATTCGCGCCCAACACTAATCCTGAGGATAGGTCATCATTATAATTTCCTGGATAACCCCTTTAAGAAGAATCAGCACCCCCCCCCCCCCCACAAGCTATATCCAAGGCATCACATGCAGCCAGCAAGAATTCTACTCCGTACTGATGAGGGCCAAGCATCCCGAAACAGATGTCTAAGGATGGATATTGGGTTTGGATATTGGTTTCCCTTGTCATATCCCAACCCTTAGTTACAAAGTCGGATTTTAAGGTGGCGCTAGTGAGATGATTCTCTTTCCTTTTCCACTTTTCTGCAATAATTTCCAGAACGTGTGCATGTAACCTCAAGCTGTTTGTCTTCTACCAAGGTTGTAGGTTGGACAAGGTTCCCCATATAACTCACCCTTTGGAAGTGAAGATGGCTAGTCCTTGGATTGTCACTCTCCCTCCATCTCTTATCCCCGCGAGGCTTGTACTCGAGGTGCTCTACAAGTAGGGGGTAAAAATAAACACCATGAATTTTTAGAACATTTATTATGGCTTACATTTTGGTCTCCTGTATCCTATATATAATTTACATTTCTTTTCAAATCTCTTTTTATTGAAAAGATATAAACAGTACAGCGCAGTTATAATTGTACAATCGACAAAGCAAAAGAAGATCCAAATAAAGTCATATTCCACAATGTCTAAGTGATAATGTGTCAGAGAAACTGCCCTGTTGAGCCAGGTCCTTGGGTGGCAATGGTCAGAGGACAGGTCCTGTAAGGGCGGTATGGCCGTAAAATACTCTAAGAAACGAATAGTAACAATATAAACCCTAAATATTAAACTGGGTAAAGGATAAAGGAGGGAGTAAAAAGGGAAAGTGGATGAAGCAATGGGCGAGAAGACAGGAATGAGACCACATTGTCAGATAAAAGTATTAAAGGCCGGAAGTGGTGATTATGGAGATTATGTTGATGTACCACTCGGACCCCACTGAACCGCCCCCCTCCAGTATATCTATTTATACTAGATCGTGTAGGTTTTGACAATATGGGTAAATATATATATTGATATATTGGCCAACATATTCCTCTGGTCAGCATAATACCATCATCATGCCATATATAGTGATCCCTCAAGATAAGTGGCCTCCGGATACAAGAGCTGTATATATATATACTTTTTTTTTTTTTACATTTTATTTACTTTTTTTAAACTTTTTTGTAGCCCCTCTAGGAGGTTACAATATGCAGTTCTCAGCAATTTCTTACAGTTTATTCTGTATTTCCAGAGAAGTACAGTATAAGCTCCAATTTCTGTTATCCTGCTGGCCAACATAGGAATTGCAGCTTTAATATGCTGGGTCTCTTCAGACAGACTCAGCATATTACAATTATTGACTCGCTTCCCCGATCCCTGCACACGGGAGTCGAACTTTACCTGGAACAGCACGCTTATGGGTTTTTCACCATTTACAGGTGAAACTCGAAAAATTGGAATATCGTGCAAAGTTCATTTATTTCAGTAATGCAACTAAAGGTGAAACTAATTACATGCAAAGCGAGATATTTCAAGCCTTTATTTGTTATAAATTGGATGATTATGGCTTACAGCTTATAAAACCCCAAAGTCACAATCTCAGGTACCCTTTGCTCAGGGGGTATGGATTAATTAGCTGTCTAGAGTGTGACACTTTGAGCCTACAATATTGAACCTTTTCACAAAATTCTAATTTTAAGCTGCATTAATGCAATTCCTTTTAATTTGCATTACTGAAATACCATATATACTCGAGTATAAGACGAGTTTTTTGGCACATATTTTTGTGCTGAAAAAGCTCCCTCGTCTTTTACTCGAGTCTAGTCTAGCTCCGGTAATAGCAGGCAGTGCGGGGGGCGGCGCTCACTCACTGACATCACGCGCCTGCGCCGCCTAGTGGGAGCAGGCGCGTGACGTCAGTAAGTGAGCGCCGCCCCCCGCACTGACTGCTATTACCGGAGCTAAGACAAAGTACCGGTAAGATATCCAAATAATCAGAGTAAAGAGCTCAGCAATGAGCGATGATTAAAGTTAAAGTACGGTAGTTACTGATTACGGTAGTTTATAAATATACTGCTGTGAGCGTCGGGGAGGGGGATCTGTGGATGGCACTGTAGGGGGATCTGTGGATGGCAGTGCCATCCACAGATCCCCCTACAGTGCCATCCACAGATCCCCCCTCCCCTAAACAGTTCCATCATGGCACTGTTTAGGGGAGGGGGGATCTGTGGAGGGCACTGTTTAGGGGGGATCTGTGGATGGCACTGTTTAGGGGGATCTGTGGATGGCACTGTTTAGGGGGATCTGTGGATGGCACTGTTTAGGGGGATCTGTGGATGGCACTGTTTAGGGGGGAGATCTGTGGATGGCACTGTTAAGGGGGGAGATCTGTGGATGGCTCCCTGTATTTAATGCAGAGTGTGTGTGTATATAATGCACACACTCTGAATTAAATACAGGGAGTCAGAGTCAGACTCCCATCAATCTGAGTCACCCTCTTGCAGATGTGTGTATACAGGGAGTGCAGAATTATTAGGCAAGTTGTATTTTTGAGGATTAATTTTATTATTGAACAACAACCATGTTCTCAATGAACCCAAAAAACTCATTAATATCAAAGCTGAATATTTTTGGAAGTAGTTTTTAGTTTGTTTTTAGTTTTAGCTATTTTAGGGGGATATCTGTGTGTGCAGGTGACTATTACTGTGCATAATTATTAGGCAACTTAACAAAAAACAAATATATACCCATTTCAATTATTTATTTTTACCAGTGAAACCAATATAACATCTAAACATTCACAAATATACATTTCTGACATTCAAAAACAAAACAAAAACAAATCAGTGACCAATATAGCCACCTTTCTTTGCAAGGACACTCAAAAGCCTGCCATCCATGGATTCTGTCAGTGTTTTGATCTGTTCACCATCAACATTGCGTGCAGCAGCAACCACAGCCTCCCAGACACTGTTCAGAGAGGTGTACTGTTTTCCCTCCTTGTAAATCTCACATTTGATGATGGACCACAGGTTCTCAATGGGGTTCAGATCAGGTGAACAAGGAGGCCATGTCATTAGATTTTCTTCTTTTATACCCTTTCTTGCCAGCCACGCTGTGGAGTACTTGGACGCGTGTGATGGAGCATTGTCCTGCATGAAAATCATGTTTTTCTTGAAGGATGCAGACTTCTTCCTGTACCACTGCTTGAAGAAGGTGTCTTCCAGAAACTGGCAGTAGGACTGGGAGTTGAGCTTGACTCCATCCTCAACCCGAAAAGGCCCCACAAGCTCATCTTTGATGATACCAGCCCAAACCAGTACTCCACCTCCACCTTGCTGGCGTCTGAGTCGGACTGGAGCTCTCTGCCCTTTACCAATCCAGCCACGGGCCCATCCATCTGGCCCATCAAGACTCACTCTCATTTCATCAGTCCATAAAACCTTAGAAAAATCAGTCTTGAGATATTTCTTGGCCCAGTCTTGACGTTTCAGCTTGTGTGTCTTGTTCAGTGGTGGTCGTCTTTCAGCCTTTCTTACCTTGGCCATGTCTCTGAGTATTGCACACCTTGTGCTTTTGGGCACTCCAGTGATGTTGCAGCTCTGAAATATGGCCAAACTGGTGGCAAGTGGCATCTTGGCAGCTGCACGTTTGACTTTTCTCAGTTCATGGGCAGTTATTTTGCGCCTTGGTTTTTCCACACGCTTCTTGCGACCCTGTTGACTATTTTGAATGAAACGCTTGATTGTTCTATGATCACGCTTCAGAAGCTTTGCAATTTTAAGAGTGCTGCATCCCTCTGCAAGATATCTCACTAGTTTTGACTTTTCTGAGCCTGTCAAGTCCTTCTTTTGACCCATTTTGCCAAAGGAAAGGAAGTTGCCTGATAATTATGCACACCTAATATAGGGTGTTGATGTCATTAGACCACACCCCTTCTCATTACAGAGATGCACATCACCTAATATGCTTAATTGGTAGTAGGCTTTCGAGCCTATACAGCTTGGAGTAAGACAACATGCATAAAGAGGATGATGTGATCAAAATACTCATTTGCCTAATAATTCTGCACGCAGTGTATAATGTAGAGTGTGTGCATTATATACACATACACTCTGCATTATAGCTGCATTTCCCACCCTAGTCTTATACTCGAGTCAATAATTTTTCCCTTTTTTTGGGGTAAAATTAGGGGCCTCGGCTTATACTCGGGTCGGCTTATACTCGAGTATATACGGTAAATGGACTTTTGCACGATATTCTAATTTTCTGAGTTTCACCTGTAGATGCCGCGGTCGCGCTTGACCACGGCATCTAAAGGCTTAAATGCCTGTGATCGGCATAATTGCCAGTCGCAGACATAAGCTATGGCACCCGCTGCGCGCGTAAGCGGGTGACATGTTTAAAGACGTCGGGGGATATCATTCACCCTAACACCCTTGGTCGGCTTTCATATTCATACAGCCCAATTGTAATTGTTATCATGAGTGTAGGAGCCAGCAGATATCTAATGCTTATGGCTGACAGCTGAGAAGGCTCAGACCCCACCTGAAGATGTCAACGGAGTCTTATGAAGGATCTGTGTTGTATGGATCCATTATACGCCATCCAGAGAAATCTATGGCCCAGTACTACACCTCCATGTACATGCGGTTTCACATACAGACATTATCCATGTATTATAGTCATGCTATTTTCCTCATTGAAGCACCATGGGTTGATAAGGCTGCAGGGGCTCCATATATAAATGGTGTAGCACTAAAAGATACCAATCTCGTCAAGTGACTGTTGCTCGTGTCACTGACAGCTCAGCGTACCGATCGGCCCCGGCACAATGAAAGAATCACAGACTTCAGCATAGTCCTTGCACTACAGGGACTGTGCCTTACCCTCTCCAATTTCTGCCCCCAAAATGTTGTGTTTCAGGGTGGAGACCACTGTCAGATACTACTATCCGCAGCCATCTTTATTCAGCAATATTTTAAATGTCTTCATGCAGAGCTATGTGTAAGATCCAAAAGGACAAATTTATACATTTTAGATTCTCCACCACAGAGAAGAGTCCGCAAGACCCCTTGGCATCTGCTGTCGATTTGCAGCAGATTTTACCCTATGCAGTGCAAAGGCTGATCTGGTGAAAACCTGCATGCTGTGGCTAGAAAGGGGTTGTCCAGCCTTAAAGTGACTAGCTGATTGGCTAGGGTCCGACACCCTTCAGGCCCACCGTTCAGCTGTTCTGTGTAGCTCCGTCAGTACTGTAGAAGAGGGAGCTCATTACTACAGCACTGCTCCCACAGACTTCAAAAGGCTGGACGACCCCCCTTAAAAATGTCATTTTCCACATGGATTTTTGTTTGCAGCATATGGAGGAGATTTCTTCAAATGTCATCCACTTTGCTGCAAGCATATCCCACTGCCGATTTCCATCCCTAAGGCTAATTGCGGATCCGCAAAACACGGATACCGGCCGTGTGCGTTCTGCATTTTGCGGAATGCACCTGGTCGACCCTTTAATAGAAATACCTATTCTTGTCTGCGATTGCGGACAAGAATACGACATGGAAAAGTTGTAGGGCACACCTTCATTCAGCTACACATGGGGTTTGTAAAACGATAGATTTATTCAAACTAAATAGTTATATAAAATATATCCACATATTAAATTGTACTCATAAAATTGATTAAAACAAAAGATGAAAATAAAAATACAGATAAAACATGAAAGGGAATAGTTCTAGTAGATCCCTAGATTTGGTCAACACTTTCTATAGAGTGGATCTGTAAAAATGTATAATATTGTTCCTCCGGTGAATTCACAGACCCAACTGATATCACAGTTGGCGATATTTAAGTTTATGAAAGATAGTCAGATAATCAAATAGAATCCTCGGTAAAGTCACTTGTATTCCTTGATTAAATCGCTTTGTATATTTGATATAGTACCTCAGATATCGCTGTCTGCATATACAATCACTCGGCACTGATTTACTCACTGTTTTGTTGAGTTTTGCCGGTTATGTTACATCTCTCGTGGCGTCCCACGTGTAGTATGGTTGCGTATGGGGAGTTTTCAATTTTTTAACTCTCTCTTAGAAGATTGGGTGAATCTTCCCTGTAGGTGCACCCAGGGTCGTAGTTATAGGGGGTGCAGAGGTAGCAATCGCTACCGGGCCCAGAAGCCTGAGGGGGCCCAAAGACCCTTGGGCCACATAAGAAGACACCCTGTATTATAGAAAGTGCATGCTGGTCAAGTTACACCTCTGGCTGGAGGGAAGGGGTTAGATCAAGAATTTGACATGGGAGGAGTGCTGTTTCATTTTTTGTCACAGGAAGCACAAAGGCTATGTGCTCCCCTGCTCCTGGCCACAAAGCACTGAGGGAAGGGGGGCCCAAGCTGAACTCTCGCACCAGGGCCCATGAGCCTTCAGCTACACCCCTGGGTGCACCCATACCATCGTTTGATCAGTAGGTGAGCCCTCTCTAATATTTACTTAAGAATAGGACATGCTCTATCTTTTTTGCGGGGCCATGGAAAGGAACTACAGATGCGCATCTTTTACAGCCCCGTTGAAATTAATGAGTCTGCCGACCCGGACACATGGTCGTCTGAATGCACCCTTAATTGAAGCAGAATCTTTCACAGTGTTTGAACAGACCTTTAATGTAATCTCCTCTGGTCTTAAAGATGTGAAATAGCATTGATTATCATATATTTTAGGATAAAATAACGTACTTACAGGACTGGAAGTGAGAGTCACCAGTGCCATGTTGCTATTCTATGCCAGAAGAGAGACTGTGAATGATTGCTGTAGGGGAAAGAGAAGAAGATGGGTTGCACCGGTAGTACAGAGGTCACCGATGATTTTATTACATAATTACACTGTATACGTATATATCTTGCTCATTTGTCTTTATCGCACATCGTAATAAAACAATATTTATGTAATGTATGTTTCTATTATTTGTATTTTTAGTTATCTATCTCATATATATCATCTATCTATCTAATTCAAATTAGCTTTAATGGCAGGACTAAATTCATTTTAGCATTGCCAAAGCAAGTGGGAAATAAATGGATAGGGGTGGGAAATTAGGACAGGGATATATCCAGGGTAGGGGTATAGGAGTCCAGGACATATCAGGCTCCTCTCAGTCTATGGCAGGCACTGATATATTGTGCTGCTATGGTCGCTGAGTTCTCCTCCTGCCAACAGCAATATGGATAGTCCCTCTTCCTCCTTCATGTAGGTGAAGTCTGGGCAGAGATCAGACAGTCTCCTGAAGTGAGCGTCCCTCGCTGCTGAGTATTTTGGGCACCACAGCAGGAAGTAAGCCTCATCCTCCACAGCCTCCTGGTCGCACTGCTGGCACAGTCTGCTCTCCCTGGGCTTGTACCTCTGTTGATGCCACCCGGATTCGATGAGCAGGCTGTGGGTGCTAAGTCTGTAACGGCTCAAGATCTGTCGGTCTCTGGTGTTGGGGAGTTTCTTCAGATATGGGGCCAGTTTGTGCGCCCTATGCCGGCTTTGGTATACTGTCAGCTTCTGGGATGTTCTTATGACGTTCCTCCAGACACTGATGTATTCCGGTTTGCTCTTGTGTATTGTCTTCTGGATTTCCCCCTTTGTCAGGCTGTACTGGTTGGTGGCTTGGTCAGGCTGGGTTTGGGTGACTTGTTTCAGGGTGCTTCATTTTTCTGGGGCTTCTTGGTGCAGCAATTTTATTACATAATTGCACGTATATGTCTTGCTCATTTGTATATATCGCACATTGTGTGTTTCAATTTATGTGACTGTCTATGTACTTTATGTAGCCTTAAAGGGGATGTCTCACAAAAACTATTTAGCATTTTTAAAACTAGCAACTGGGTCTGAATACTTTTTTAATGCATTTAATTAAAAACTTAGGTAGGGGCACATTTATTAAGATGTAATAAAGCCCTATAGCTGGCTGTGGATCCGATGAAGTTATGAAGAGACACAGGCTTCTCCATAACTTCGGCGCATCCAGCGCCAGTCTAAATGTAAGAAGGCTTCCTAGCTGTCTTACATTTAGACCAGTTTCAATAGAAAACAATGAGACGGGCCGGCAGGTCCACGCCATTTCCACAATTTTAGACCTGGCCTGAGCGGGGTGAAGTCACAGATAGTGGTGCAACTAACTGTTGCGCCGCCATCTGCGCCTAAAATACGCCTAATTTAGGCGTATTTCAGAATAGTTAATGACCCCCTTAGTAAACTGAATTATTCAATAAAATATATCTGTACAGCGCCACCTGCTGTTTGTTCTTTTTCTTCTTCCTCTGTCCACCTCACTGAGGTGGTCACACATGCTCAGATCCATCCTTCAACTGCCATGATCCAGATGTTCTTTTAGAAGCTGTGACAGTTAAGGGAGAGAGCTGCAGCAGAAAGGACACCCATCCGAGCTGTGATAGGGAGAGAGCTGCAGCAGAAAGGACACACTCCCTGCGCTGTGATAGGTAGACAGCTGCAGCAGAAACAATACGGCCCTTGTGAAAGGATACTTCCTCAGATAAAAAACACTCCTCTGAGCTGCAAGTTTGGAATAAAGCTAGCCGAACAATTGGAGCAATGAATGGGGAGATCTCTGGACCCATGTGAGGTACAGGGCTGGTTCTACCTTTGTTAGAAAGAGATTGGACATTACATTGTACTAGATTATGTATGATTTGTATTTTGTTGTTTTATCATGTGGTAACTTCTTTAAGGTCTATCCTGGACTAGAATATGGATAGTCTCAGGATGGGCCATTAATATCAGATCTGTTTTTCAACCTCTGGCACCCTGCCAATCAGATGATCCACACCCCCTGTGCCTAGTATTTCTGCAAGGTCCTATTCACTTGGATGGGACTGAGCTGCAACACCAGGCACAGCCGCTATAAAAATTACGGAGCTGTACCTGTTAAAAAAAAAAATGAAGGTTTGTGCCAGGCGTTGGAGATATTGATCGACTATTCTAAAGGCCCCCATACACATTAGTTTATTGTCGCCCGAACCCGCTATTTTTGGAACCAGAAAGGAAATTTGAGAAAGCTCAAAACAGCATCACAACATTTTCTCCGGCACCGGAGAACTATGAATACGAGTGATGTCATCAGCCTCGTCCTGGTACTCGGCTGCATCTCTCACTTAACCCTTTCTTTACCACACTTCAATGGTGCAGCACTAAGATAGACAGCAGAGCCTCAGGGCTAGCCACACATGCCCAGGTCCTGCCTCTTCGAAATTCTACCCCCCCCCCCCCCCCACCAACACAGCTGACAAGGCCATGTATATCACCTCTATCCTCCTGCCGCAACGTGACAACCAGCCCATCACCGTGTGGAGACTTCTTACCCAGCCTAGAAATCAGTAGACCAGTATGGGAAGGGATGGGGGATTGAAGTTTTCTCGGACAGGATTGTAGACATTTTGAGTCTGTGCTCGGGTGAGCAGGAATTCAGTACTCTCTCATTCATGGGTCTCACAAATATTAAGCATAAGTCCAGCTGACTGGTGGGCAATTCCTGGAAGCACGGAAAACACCTGGAATCGGGTGTACCAATTTTGACCCAAAAATATGTAAATGGTATGTAAATGACCCCAAACACGTAGAAGCTCTGAGAGATCCTGTGATAACTGTCCAAGTATAGGCTGTAACGTCACAGGAGCTCTCGAAGGTATGTCTTCAACGGAGGCTAGTGACGGATGCCATACAGAGGCATCCGTTACCCATAGACTATTATAGCCTCCATTAAAAGGATCCTTTTTTTTTTTGCAGGACACCACAAGAAGGATGGAATAGTGCAGCCTGGAGGGCAAAAGTATACTTTTGAAGCCCTATGAATATGTTTAGTGTGTATGTCTGGAGGTTTCCTGAGGTACACAGGCAAAAATGTGATGTGAAGAGCCCGTAACTCGGGAGTCAAATATTTAAAAAGAAGCTGAAAGATCACGAGATTGCCTTGTTCCCAGCACCTGGTGTGCATTAGACTTGAGTTCTTTCCTTGTGCCTTATGGGTTTATTGCATTGCTGTTAGCTGCTTGGCTGCGGGGTTCCACTGTAACTTTTTTGAGGTCCACGCCTTTTGGAATAAAGAGATTTGTTCTTAAAAAATCTTTGATGTCTGCGACATTCCTCACTAGGGTAATTAGCAGCTCTCACTCCTAAACTGGTGACGTTTCGGTGGGACTAGGTTCTGCTCTTATATATATATATAAATATATATATTTATAATAGCCCTAAAGATCCAACAGAAGACAAGACAATTTGAAAGATCAAGCAAAGTCAACTAGTTGAGTATGTGCAGTGATAAGGGCCAGCCTATGGCAGTGAAAGGCATAGGTTTCACAGAATAAAGGCCTGACTACTACTTCCAGGCAAGTTTTACCAATGGTGCCCCAAAGACCATTATCATTACTCTGAGATTTACAAAGGTAGAATTGATAAGGAAAGCTAGAGAAACCAGTCATGACAACACCCTAACCCTACGAAAGTGTATGAAGTGGTAAACCAGGTACAACGATTTGGAGACAATGATGTGTCTAGTTTAGGCTCCTTATGGACCAATTCTTGTATCTATGAAGTTAATTATTACATTTGTTCTGCTAAAGCTTTGATGTCTTCAACATTCCTCACCAGGATAATCAACAGCCCTCACTCATGTTTACTAATGTAACTGGTGACATTTTGGTGGAACTAGATTCTGCTATAGTAATGGCCTCAAGCTTTCAAAGATCCAACAGAAGAGAAGACAATTTGAAAGATCAAGCAAAGTACACTAGTAGAGTATGTGTGCTGATAAGAGGCAGCCTATGGAAGTGAATGGCACGAGTAGAGGCCTGATTAGTTACTTATAGCTAATTTTTACCAATAGTGCCCTGCTAAAAATGACCATTATCGCAAGGCGACTAGCAAATGTAACTGGCAACAGTAGTGACAATGAGTATTGTTGTCTAGCCAACTACTCTCCTCATCCAGCAGTGAGGACCACCATCAGATCCTCAATGTATGGGATTTCAAACCATGGATCACTTTGTGACGTTTGGGGCCGTCACAATGCGATTTAGAATTATTTTTTTTTATTAATATTTTACGCATTTATATAGCGTTACTATATTCCGCAGCACTTTACAGACATTAGCATCAAGCTGTCCCCAATGAGGCTCACAATCTAAGTTCTCTAACAGTATGTCTTTGGCGTGTGGGAGGAAACCGGAATATTCGGAGGAAAGCCATGCAAACACAGGGAGAACATGCAAACTCCATGCTGATGTTGTCCTTGGTCGGATTCGAACCTAGAACCCCAGCGCTGCAAGGCACCAGTGCTAACCACTGAGCCACCAAGCTGCCCAAAATCTACATTTGCTGCAAGATAGATTTTTATGTTGATGTAGCAGAGCTGAATCTATCATTCATCTGTTCACTTTGTGCAACCTCTACCAGTAAAGTAATTTCATTTAGCTCTGGAATTGTACTTGCCAATCAATCTCTATGGACAGTATACTAAAGACTTTTGAGAGTTACATGCATGCAAGACACCATGTTACTCCCCCTAAAAAATATCAACAAAGAAAGGGCTTAACTAGAATTCAGCTTTTTTCAGCTCAGTTCCAATCATATAAATCTGTATGAGAGAATCTTCCTCTATTGGTGGCTGCAGGTAGAAATATTTTAAGGGCAACTGTCCACAGGTACAACAATCCTATAACCATACCATCCATGCCTGGTATAGATAATCCTGCTGATTAAAGCTATACCTTTCTTCCCCCAATCTGTTACTGTGCTTAGGAGATATGTGTTTTTTAAATATGTAAATTAGGCTTAAGTGCACTGAGGGCGGGTCTTAGCTACTCTGCACACCGTAGCACATGCACTTGGCTTCCCTGTACACTCTCCACCTCCATGTAGATGGCAATCTGTCAATCAAGTGAAGGGGAAAGTGTCCAGGGAAGCAGAGCAAAGGAGCTAAGGTGCAGCAAGTGGCTAGGGCCCATCCTCGGTGCAAATAAGCCCTAATTTGAATATAAAACTTATTTCTCCTATAAAGGGCAGCTAAGAAGGCAAACTCAATAACATGCGTGGGGGTAACGACTATATAGTATATATCAGTAAACCTAGAAAATTCCAACAGAGTATCCCCGCTACAAACAGTCTTACAAAACTGTATTATAACCAGAAAGGAAAGACTTAGCTATACTAACCTCAACATAAAGAGGAGACTAAGGGAAAGGAGAAAGGTAAAAAGGAAGGAAATGGAGAAGGATCAAAAGAGCGCAACCATTAAGAAGTAAAGAGAAAGAGAAAGAAAGGGGGGAAAAATTCCTATCCCTAAGAAGCCAATAACTTCAAACTGGTGGTGAAGCCCATCAGCCAAGGCCTCCAGACTTTATCAAACTTGTGAGGGCACCCAGGCAACATATACGGTAGGTGAGTTTATACAGTGGGAGCATTTTGCTACCTTGAGTTCACATTACATTTTAGCATTTATTTTATTTTTTTACAAAACACACGAGACTCTACGTGGATTCATTTATTGAGTCAAGATACGTCAGATGCTTGTCAGAAAAAAAGACACACACAAACACCTTGACAATGTAAGTATACTGTAACCAAGCCCCTTCAATGTCTTCTTCCGCTGACTTGGGCTAGTACAAAGATTTGGAGACAATGATGTGTCTGGTTTAAGCTCCTTATGGACTAATTCTTGCATCTTGCATGAGGTTAGTATTGGACAAAAGTCAAGGTGACATTTCCTCCAACTTCGATCATGTCAATATGGTTGAAAGGAAGGCGGTGGACATAGTTGAATAGTTTTGTTCCATTAGAATAGATCCCGAAAGATCCTCCCTCGTTCCTTATTTCCAGCTAGTAGTGAATAATATATAAGATGAAACACAAATTGTTGTCTGTGTCCACACATGCCATGGGTTGTCCAGGATCAATAAGACATAGCTGAAAAACCTGTGCTACATCTATCCATTGGTTGTGCCTGGTATTGCAGCTTAGTTCCATTAAAATGATTAGGGCTGAGCAGCAATCCCACCCACACACACAACCTGAGGCCAGATGAGGCACTGTTTTTGGTAAAAAAGCATCCATGTTTTTATAACTATTGACAACCCTTTAAAAGGGTTTTCCAAGACACCTAAATTTAACATAACAGGTTCCCAGTCCACTTTCTCCTCCATTCCAGCACTGGAGCATCTTGCAGCCATTTTCTTGACAGTTTGTTACTGTTTTTTGGAAAACAAAGCAGCCATGTGTTTTGAATCATGGACAACCCTTTGATAACATTTGTTGTTCTCACCTGAAAACTTTGCCCAGGATAGAATGGCATGTAGGACATCTGTCTCTCCTCAGGACCCCAATGGCCAATGGTCTTAGTATTTCTTACTATTACTCCTTCTCGGAAACGAGGGTTGATGTGAAGGTGAATATTCCTTGTTCTGCTGTTTAAGAGATTCACGTTGAAGCTAGAAAGGTGACAAGGACATACGGTAGGTTTTAAAGGTAACTCAGATGCAGTCTTATACATGATGTACAATTGTGTTGTATAAATGGTGCTTTCATCATTATATCTATATCGATCTGTGTCATGAAGTCTTTATGGACTTGGATGGCCACATGGTCAGGTTTCTTGATGCAGTTTTGAAAGCCATAATCAGGAGTGGATCATAAAAGTGAGCGAAAGTATAAAGGACAGATATCACTTCTCCTTTTTTAATTCACTTCTGGTTTTGTCTTCTAAAAATGCATCAAGAAACCGGACCCTGTGGTTGTACCCTTATATTCATGTGTTTGTATATGTCCAAACTAATGAATAAACTACTTCTTTCTGCTTTAAAGTGGTCGTCTGGATCAGAAAACCTATTTTCTAATATCTAGTCAGAGAATTGTGAATGAATAGATGGGTGGTCCCTCATTCACTTCTCTGGAGGACCCAACGTGTCTTTGCATTTTACAGATAGTAAATTGATTTCAATCAGAACTCTGTAATTCTTTGATTCCCCTGTGGTGGCGCTGCAGATAACCTGAACACTTGATGCCAGCTTCCCTATCCGATTACGGTTAATTGCTGAAGGTCTCAGTTGACACCTTCTGAAAATGTATTGTCTAACAAATTGTGCACAGCAGAGCACCCTTTCAACTTTAGGCAAACCAAGGGAGCAATTTTGGTATTCATATAGTATTCTGACCTCTGCCTGTACAATCTACTTTGTACTATCTACTGGTGCAGTGTTGGACTGAGGTTCCTTTAGTCCACCCAAGGAAATTTTTTCCTAGAGACCCATCCTCTCTATGTACAGAAAATGTGCCCCAGGACTCTTACTTGCATTGTGAGCTGTGGTTTACACCATAGTGACTTACTTCTAGGCTCTGAGTTTGGACCCACCCAAGGATTCACTAATACTCCTGTCCTCCACCCCCGAGAATACTAACTCTTACTGTCTGCACCTTACACATCCTAAAGGACCCTAAAGTCTTTTGTTAGTAATCCATGAAGAAACTCACTTGTCTGCCCCGTAAGCAATATTTCCCATGATAATAATCGTTCCATCTCTGCGAAAGTGCTTCTGTAAAGCAGCTTGAAAGGGCATTACCTGCAGAGAAAATAGTCTTTAGTGTGACACTAGGAAAGAAATATGGTATGTATTGTGAAGTAAGTAACAATCATACCGGGTTGTACACAGTCATGGGGGCTTTAAATGCCTGAAAATATATCAAAAACACATATATAAGTAACATTTAGGGATGAGCGAATTTCATATTTTGAAATTCTTGTGCGGGTTCGTGTTGTGGTATTTACTGAATTGCATTATGGATTCCGTTACCACGGACCATAACACAATTCCATGACGGAATAATAGAAGTCTATGGCCTGCATAACGGATCTGTCCGGTTTACGTTATGCAGGAGAGGACTCCAGCATAGCGTAAACCGGACAGATCCGTTATGCAGCCCCTAGACTTATGACGGAATGAATGACGGAATGCCTCTAAAGGCATTCCGTTATGCCTTCTTCATGGAATTGCGTTATGGTCCGTGGTAACAGAATCCATAACGCAATTCAGTAAACACCACAACACGAACTTCAAAATATGAAATTCGCTCATCCCTAGTAACATTATACAGATACAGTAGTATTAATATACGTAGACAATATAGTCATGTACACTCACCATGAGAGCCTCAAGGACTGATGCTGCAGCTATAACTGGTATCTAAAGCAATAAGATCACATTTATTGACATATACAGTATCAGCGCATCCATGACATGAAAATCACTTTATTTTGCAACCTCTGCTAAAAACTTTGTATATTAAAGGGGTTCTCTGGGCGACAGATATTGATAAGCTATCCTCAGGATAAGTCATCAGCATCAAATTGGTGGGAGTCAAATGTAAATAAAAGCTGAGAATTTTTTTTTTTTTCCACAATAATGCCTCTTGTACATCGTCTTATTATCTTTTGGGAGACACCTATGTCATTTCCCGTCAAAAAATGACTTGCTGGTTGAATAAAAGTAACTTTGAGTCAAAATTTGAATAATTATGGGCAGCACTGTATCTAGCTATCATCTATCTCAGCCTCCAAAACAATCAGTGTTAGATACTGCTATCCGCTGCCATCTTTATTCAGTAATATATCAAATGTCTTCCTGCAGAGCTACGTGTAAGACAAGGCAAGGACATCTAAAGGTGCACTGTCCCTTTAAAATATTTCCTATAGTATCAATACTATTAAATATTAACTCCTTCAGGGGAGCCACTGACTCTAGATCGCTTATCAACCTTTGTGTCTGTCTTGCCTATTGTAGGATACATCCACACGGACAAATGTATAAATTGCAGATTTTCTGCCACAGTCCTTGGCATCTGCTGTGCAGCCGTGCATTGCAAAGGGTGAAATACGCCGAGAAAATCTGCAGAAATAATTGACATTCAGTGGATTTAAAGGGGTGTCCAGCCTTTTTTAAGTGATGGATTATTCCCCAGGATAGGCTCAGGGGTGCACCACCAATGAGGCCAGGTGAGGCAATCGTCTCAGGCAGCACCAGGTAGGGGCAAGAGGGAGGCAGGCGAAGGACCATGGGCTGGGGGGAAGGGGTTAGGTTAAGAAATTTGCATAGGGAAGGGCAGAAAGGCTAGGTGCACCCCTGGATAGGAGCTACACAGCCCTGTCAATAGCTTTACAGTCGCCACTACAGCACTGCTCCCACCGACTTCAAAAAGCTCGATCGGGTAGTGATGGCTTATCCTGAGGCCATCACTTAAAAAAAGGCTGGGCAACCCCTTTAAAATCCAAACCACATGTAATTTCTAGCACGGATTTTTGTTTGCTGCACATTGATGAGATTTGATTTGAAATGTGTTCCGATGTAGATTCCCGCCGAAAATCCAAACGCATAATTCTCACGGTGTGAACAGAGCCTTAATGTAATCTCCTATGGTCTTAAAGATGTCAAATAACATTGATCATTATCTTTTATTTTAGGATGTAAAATAAAGAAATGGGAAAATAGATTACTTACTGGACTGGAAGCGAGAGCCGGCTATGTGCGATGTCTGATCCTGCAGAGGGGAAAGTGTGAATGATTGCACTAGGGGGAAGAAAAAACTGTGGTTGCCGCAGAAGTACAGAGGTCACCGCTGATTTTATCTCTTGTGCGTATGTGTACGTTTTCTTCATTTACCTTTATAGCACATTGGGGGTGTGTTGGAATTTATGTTGCTGCCTATGTACTGTATGTTAAAGGCAACCTGTCCGGTTGATCATGGTGTCTGAACTGCAGGTAGCATGTTATAGAGCGGGAGGAGCTGAGTAGATTGATGTATACTGTAGTTTTATGGCAAAGGATTTAGTTTAACTTTTAGTTACATGAAACAGATCCGGGCCGGGAATAGTGCATCAGATCTGTCCCTGCCGGGTGCAGTCCGTGTTCCATCCGGCCCCATTCACTATAATGGGGGTAGGCGGATAATCGGCTGCAACCCATGCAGCGGTATTTGTCTAGCCGCTCCTCTGCATATTTGCCAGGCTGTGGTTGGATCTCTGCCAGCCCCCATTGTAGTGAATTGGGCCCAGACAGAATGCTGGCAGTGCACGGCTGCGCCCAACAAGGACGGATCCGACAGGCTTTTCCCGGCCGGAACAGCCTGCTGGATGTGTTTCATGAAAGTGTAAAACAAGCCTAACTAAACTAATCATTTAAATCCAAGCTGTTTCTTGACTTTGAAGTGAGGCGGTCCTATCAGTGAATAACAGCAGCGATGTGCAGTGGTCCTGGTTTGGCTGGCTCCAACACTGCTCCAACACATGTGTTGCTGCTCTTTGATGCACCCTAGCCAGTAAAATGGCTAGGGCAGCGCTAAAGCACGCCCATCAGAGCCGGTGAGGTCACCGAACACACTGCCCGGCGGAAGCCTCCGCCTGGCAGTGTGTTATTGTAAACAAAAGAGCTCATGCTCCGATGCTAACATCAGGTGGGCTGCCTGGGTGAAAATATGAGTATGTCCGGGTTCAGCTCTTAACAAAAATGGCAAATAATGGCACTCTTGGTATGCTATCTTGCTAAAGACACTCTCACTACAATATCTGGATGGTAATTTAATCTAGAAATTATGGCTATAGTGTGCACTGCGGGATACAGGTTTCATCAGAACATCTGGCCAGGATGTGGGAAAGCGTGATGGGTGTCTTAACTGCAATCCCCCACAAGCAGCAACGTCTTTATAGCTGTAGTCGCAGGTTACCTTGCTGACTCCTGTGCTTGCCCATGCAGATTCTAAGTTCAGCTTTCTTTCGTGTTGTAGCAGAAGCAGTGACTTTCATAGAGATCTGTTAGTCTCTGGATCCCAAGGCCTAAGGATAGGGAGCACATGGACTTCCTCTCTCCCTCCTCACACACTAGTCTACACTCTTGTCAGGAAGTAAGACCAGGACACTCCTGTTCCTCCTGAGAGGGGTGGAACAGGTTAAGTAACCCTGTCCCTGCTAACCATACCAGGCCATGCTGGGTGTACATAACATAAAATAGCATTTGCAGATAACCCTGTACTGGGATACTGCATGTGCACGCGATTGAAATTTATCCTTGAACTTGTTACTTGTTTTAAACCTCCAAATCAATTTAATATATTTTTGTTAAGCATATAAATGAAAGCAGATAAGGTGGAGGCAAACAATATGGCTTCATCATCCTGGACTAGATTATTAATGGTCTGTTTTCAGGATGGGTCATCAATATCAGACCCTCTCGACCCCCCAGATCAGAGGACCCACAGTCCCTTTATTTTATTTTTATTTTTTTACCACTAACATACTTTAATAGAGTCTGTTCCTAGTATTTCCACACAGTCCTAATCACTTGAATGGGATTGAGCTACATTAAACACCAGGTACAGCCTCTATAAAAAGAACAGAGCTGTACCTGGTAAAAAAATGAAGGGGCGTGCCGGGCGTTGGAGCACCACAGATAGTGATGGCCTAGTCTAAAGACCTGCATACAAATCCACATTTTCAACCAAACCCACCAGAAAGTAAACTGGATCAGCAACACGAGGCACCTGGTATACACCTGACACTGCAACTGGGCAGTCAAATATTTAAAAAGAAGCTTGGAGATCAGCAGATGACGAGTTCCTACCATCTGGCATGCATAAGACTCAAGTTCTTTCCTTATGCCTTATTGGTTTATCACACTCTTTGGCTGCGGGATTCCACTGCAACTTTTTCCAGGTCCACGCCTTTTGTGATAAAAACATTTGCTGTGTAAGATCGCATGTTGAAATTTTTTGGGGGGACTTAAAAAAAGTGTAAAGAAAAGTAAAAAAAAAATTAAAATCACCACCCATATTAAAAATAAACAATAAAAAAATAAAGATCATAGTTATCGCCATGTCCCATAATGCCCGTACTGTTAAAACATAAAACTGAATTTACCCCTTACGGTGAATTATGCAATGAAACGAAAACAAAATGGCCGATTCACCATTTTTTTGTTGCTTCACCTGCCACAAAAATTTAACAAAAAGTGATCAAAACTTCATACACACCCCAAAATGGTATAAAATAAAATTACACCACAATAAATGATCCCTCACAGCTTCATGACTATAAAAAAAAGTTATGGGGTTCAGAATATGATGCAGAGAAAAAAAAAATTCTTCAAAGTTTTTATTTTTATTTTAATGCATGAAAACACAAGAAAAACTATAAAAATGTAGTATGTCTGTAATTGTACTGACCCAGAGAATGAAGGTTTTATATGACTTACCTCATAAGGAACGCTGTAAAAATGAAACCCATAAAACTGTTGCAGAATTGCGTCCTTTTTCCAATTCCACCTCATTAGGAATTTTTTTCAGCTTTTCTATTATATCACATGCAATATTAAATGGTGCCAGAATATTCTGCAAAAATAAAAGCCTCATATGTCTATGTGAAAGGAAAAATAAAAATGTTATGGCTTTGGGAAGGCAGGGAGTAAAAAATTAAAACAAAAATACGGTCCTAAAGCAGTTAAACCATCCATAATGCCTGGTAGGACAGATTCTGATGATTAACCATAGCTTTCTTCTCCTTATCATATGCTGCATTTATAAATGTTTTTTGTCAAATGCAAATGAGGGCTTATGTGCACAGAGGGTGAGCCCTGGCTACCTTGTGCACCTTAGCTCCACCACGCTGCTTCTCTGGACACTTCCCCTAGATGTCTGGCTCTGCTAATCAAATGAAAGGGAGAGTGTCCTGGGAAGAAGAGCGAAGGAGCTAAGGTGCAGCAAGTGGTTAGGGCCCGTTCTCAGTGCACTTAAGGCTTAATTTGCATATTTTTTTCTTTTCTTTTTTTCTTTTTTTGAGAAAAAAGAAACATACAGATTTATTTTCTATACAAATGTATCATTTTTACCCCAATACTTCTCCCCCCCCCCCCCCCCATTCCTTGCGATGTGTCTCCTATCCCATCCGTCAGTCTCGGCGGAATAGGGATAATGGTGAGGTGGAGGCAGGAAAATTTAAGGTTTCCAAATCCCCCATACCTTATTCCATTTCTCCTTTAATATTTCTTTGTTTATATAAAATTCTTTCATAATTCTTAATCTTATTGACCAGATTCAACCACGTGTACAGGGAGTGCAGAATTATTAGGCAAATGAGTATTTTGACCACATCATCCTCTTTATGCATGTTGTCTTACTCCAAGCTGTATAGGCTCGAAAGCCTACTACCATATAAGCATATTAGGTGATGTGCATCTCTGTAATGATAAGGGTGTGGTCTAATGACATCAACACCCTATATTAGGTGTGCATAATTATTAGGCAACTTCCTTTCCTTTGGCAAAATGGGTCAAAAGAAGGACTTGACAGGCTCAGAAAAGTCAAAAATAGTGAGATATCTTGCAGAGGGATGCAGCACTCTTAAAATTGCAAAGCTTCTGAAGCGTGATCATCGAACAATCAAGCGTTTCATTCAAAATAGTCAACAGGGTCGCAAGAAGCGTGTGGAAAAACCAAGGCGCAAAATAACTGCCCATGAACTGAGAAAAGTCAAGCGTGCAGCTGCCAAGATGCCACTTGCCACCAGTTTGGCCATATTTCAGAGCTGCAACATCACTGGAGTGCCCAAAAGCACAAGGTGTGCAATACTCAGAGACATGGCCAAGGTAAGAAAGGCTCAAAGACGACCACCACTGAACAAGACACACAAGCTGAAACGTCAAGACTGGGCCAAGAAATATCTCAAGACTGATTTTTCTAAGGTTTTATGGACTGATGAAATGAGAGTGAGTCTTGATGGGCCAGATGGATGGGCCCGTGGCTGGATTGGTAAAGGGCAGAGAGCTCCAGTCCGACTCAGACGCCAGCAAGGTGGAGGTGGAGTACTGGTTTGGGCTGGTATCATCAAAGATGAGCTTGTGGGGCCTTTTCGGGTTGAGGATGGAGTCAAGCTCAACTCCCAGTCCTACTGCCAGTTTCTGGAAGACACCTTCTTCAAGCAGTGGTACAGGAAGAAGTCTGCATCCTTCAAGAAAAACATGATTTTCATGCAGGACAATGGTCCATCACACGCGTCCAAGTACTCCACAGCGTGGTTGGCAAGAAAGGGTATAAAAGAAGAAAATCTAATGACATGGCCTCCTTGTTCACCTGATCTGAACCCCATCATCAAATGGTCCATCATCAAATGTGAGATTTACAAGGAGGGAAAACAGTACACCTCTCTGAACAGTGTCTGGGAGGCTGTGGTTGCTGCTGCACGCAATGTTGATGGTGAACAGATCAAAACACTGACAGAATCCATGGATGGCAGGCTTTTGAGTGTCCTTGCAAAGAAAGGTGGCTATATTGGTCACTGATTTGTTTTTGTTTTGTTTTTGAATGTCAGAAATGTATATTTGTGAATGTTGAGATGTTATATTGGTTTCACTGGTAAAAATAAATAATTGAAATGGGTATATATTTGTTTTTTGTTAAGTTGCCTAATAATTATGCACAGTAATAGTCACCTGCACACACAGATATCCCCCTAAAATAGCTAAAACTAAAAACTACTTCCAAAAATATTCAGCTTTGATATTAATGAGTTTTTTGGGTTCATTGAGAACATGGTTGTTGTTCAATAATAAAATTAATCCTCAAAAATACAACTTGCCTAATAATTCTGCACTCCCTGTATACACTAGGAGTATTTGATGAGAACCAAACTCGCGTGATTAAGAGTCTTGCTAAAAAAAAGTACCGATATTTTAATCAAAAGTAGTATTTTATACTTATCACAACTAATTTGAGAGAGATCTCCCAGAATCCAACATTCCACCGTATATGGAATCACTATTTTCAGTTTTTGAGTAATAATTTTGGCTATTGCCATCCAGTATTCTGTTAGTTGTGTGCAACACCAAAATATGTGTAAATCAGCCCCAAGTGAATCACATCTTGGGCAATTAGCCGTACTTCTCAGCCCACATTTATTAAGCCATAATGGTGTGACATATAATCTGTGTAAAATATTAAATTGAACCAAAACATGATTAAAATTATGTGACACTAATCTTAAATTGGTCGTTATTTTCCCCCAATCATCTGGTTGGATCCTTAAAACAGATTCCCAAACCTTTTGTCCAGGGGAGCATATACTATTAAATAGTGCTCCATTTATAAAGTTGAGAAATTTTTAATTTCTGCCCTGACTTTCCCATTAAATCATTCAAAAGTGTAACAGTGTCTATCTGTAACAAAAATCTCACCTTCACACTAGAAAGTGCCGAACGTAACTGTAAATATCTAAACCAAGATAAATTGTTTATATGCTCTCTTTGTGTCAGCTCCAAAAAAGGAAGTACATCTCCATTATTTACCACCTGTGCAACATACAGAATATTATTTTTCTGCCAGTATTTATCTTCAGCTAAAGCATCCCAATCCTGTAAATAATAATTATGCCAAAGGGGCGTACATTGGAAGGATCCTTTTATTCCCAACCAACCTCTAACAGTGCTCAACGTCTTGCTAAATAATTTTCTAGATTCACTACAGTCCTGTTGGACTCTGGATAATGGCCCGGACTCTAATAATGTAAACATATTATCATATGTAGATCTACTCAGCAAATTACTACAGAGTGAACTTTCCTCCCAATGATTGTAAAGCCATAGCTGTGAAGCAATGAAATAACCCTTAAAATAGGGAAGGTTCAACCGTCCCTGTTCAATTGGCTTATAGAGGTATTCCAATTTAAGCCTCACACGTTTTCTTCCCCACAGTAGATCATTAATAATTCTCTCAATTCTCTCTTTTGACCTCAACTTACTTATCAATGGCATCATATTTATACCCAAGTATTCAAATGAATCAGAGATCCTAAGTAAACTCAATGCCCCCTCAATAGAATAGTCAGGTCTATCCACCAGCATAAATGTCGTCTTTGACCAATTTATGTCGAAACCCGAGACTGCACCAAAGGCATTAACTATATAAATAAGTTCGGGAAATGAGGCACTAGTATGATTTATAAAAAAAACAGCACGTCATCTACGTATAAAGAAATACGGTCCTCTACTCCTAATATTCCAAATCCTTCAATCCCGGGGTCCTGCCTAACTCTGGCAGCAAGGGGCTTAATATAAATATCGAATAACAATGGGGAGAATGGACATCCCTGATGGGTGCCTCTACTCAAAGAGAAGCTCTCCGTCAAGTTCCAATTGATATTCAGTCTTGCAGTAGGGGACTTATACAAAAGCTTAACCAAATTTATAAATCTAGTGCCAAATCCCATTCTTCCCAACACCTTCCAAAGGAATCCCCACTCCACTCTGTCAATCGCCTTAGAGGCGTCTAAAGACAGAATGGAGCGAGAGACCCCTCCTGTCACGGTCCCTCCCATGACAGAGGTTAGAAGATCTAGTTGTACAACTTCGGGGTGATCACAGCACTCAACAATAATCTGGCTGTTGTGGGTGCTCGTCTGGATAAGTTCTTGGTTCCACCTCAGGAACAACACTTTGAGACTTGGTATAATCAGACAGCACTCCAGATGATATGGTGAAGTAATTCGTGAATTTTATTCAGCTGGACATGATGCACAACAAATTATGGCAATGTTTCGGGCTAAACAGTAACCCTTCATCAGGCTGGTATACAAAAAGAAATAATAAACAAATCAATCCATGATTCAAAAAACAAGAAAATATTATTATGAAAATAAAATAAATCTAGCTAACAATGCATAAGAATCTGCAGCAGAGATCTACGGCTAAATACCGTGACCAGCAATAATGCCGACCGCGGTAATTAAATGCTTTAGATGCCGTGACCAAGTGGGGTCACGGCATCTAAATGCACAAAAACCCAGAAGCTCGCACTTCCGGGCTTCCTACCGATGCCAATTGGGGCATCAGTACTTGTTCTGAACACTTATAGCCTTGCTGATGAGGCTGAAAGTGTTCATGCTGAAATTCTTATTTTGGCAACCAGATGGCAGGCCAGGATAAGAAATAAGCAAAATCGAGTTTAAATGGCATTTTAAAAATCACTGATAGACCAAAATGAAAAATGTATAGGCTCACATATGAGCAACAAAATCATCACAAATAAATTTAAAACAAAATGTAAAAAAATATATAAAAAATATAAAAGTTTAAATCACCCCTCTTTCCGTATAATAAAATAAATAAATACCTAAATAAAAATAAATATAAACACCATGGGTATCACCGCGACCAAAAACGCCCATACTATTAAAATACGGCGAATGGTGTAACGGAAAAAGGGGTCAAAATGGCTGATTTGCCATTTTTTCATTGCTTCTCTTAACCAAACAAATGTAATAAAATGTGATCAAAAAGTCACGCACACTCCAAAATGGTATAAATAAAAAAACTACAGATTGTTCCGCAAAAAATGAGCCCCTAAACAGCTCAGTAGACATAAGTATAAATAAGTTATGGAGGTCAGAATATGGTGATGTAAAAAATAAAATAAAAATTATCAAAGTTTAAATTTATTTTTACACTATTTAGACATAAAGAACCTATACATATGGGGTATTGTTGTAATCGTACCGACCCAGAGAATGAAGGGCATCGGTCAGTTTTACCGTAAACGCCGTGGAAACAAAACCTGTCAAACGGTGGAGGAATAGCGTTTTTTTCCAATTCTACCCGATTTGGATTTTTTTTTACCGCTTCCCACTAAATTTTATGCCATAATTAATGGTGGCATTATATGTGACCGGAAAAAAAGTTATGGCTCAAGGAAAATAGGGAAGAAAAATGAAAATGCAAAACTGAAAAAAACCTCCGGTATCCTAAGGGTTAAAGAAAAGTCTCTGCTGGGCCTTTTCCAAGAGAAAATCAGCATACACCTGGCTCGCCTTCTGCATACTTTCCCTATTTCCAGGAGTTTTATTCCTAGAGAACTCATTCGTGGCCGCTAACGCTACTTCTTTTCGCTCTCCCTCCTTCTTGCCATATTCCTTTTTTAAATTGGAAATATTACTAATAGAAATTCCCACACATTTAGTGTCCCATACCAGTTGGGATCTAGCCATGTTTTCATTACTATCCCAAAAGTACCCCATCTCCTGTCTAACCCGGTCATGAATATCTTTATCCATTATGGAAATCCAATGGGGGTTGAACCTAAATAAAGATACATGGTCTGATAGTGACTTCATCGATTTAATAAATCTAAGATAGTTTTTATTAATCAAGGCCAGGTCTATCCTAGACATGGAATTTCCAGCTTTACTTATAGAGGAGTAGGCTCTTTTCCCTTTTCCAGCCCCTTCCCATATATCCACGTAGCCTCCTTCTAAACAAAAGCGTGCCAAAGGGGACCCTTGGGCTGGAGTATAAGTATCTCCCCCCACAGAGATCCTATCTATTTCTGGATTCATAACACAGTTGAAGTCCCCAATAACCAGCGAGGGACATTCAGGCCACTGATACACAAAAGTTAATAGGCAATTAAGTACATATAAAGAAAAGGGGGGCAGGATATAACCGAAGGCCAGAATACACAATATTCCAGAAAGTTTGCCATAAAGAAAAACAAACCTCCCCCTTGGTTATCGATAGAGGATGCCTGGCAGACAAAATCAGTCCCTCTATGGATCAGAACTGTAACCCCTCTAGAATAGCTAGTAAAGGTAGAATGATAAGTCTGCGCAGCCCATCCCCTACCGCATCGCAGAACCCACTCCTCGGTAACATGCGTCTCAATCAAGCAGACAATCGCTGGTAGATGTCTCTGGACCTGGTCAAAAACCGCCTGTCTTTTAATCTTATCCACAATGCCTCGCACATTCCACGTGAAAATTCTAATTACCATCTAGACCAGCCAGCAGATTCCCTTAATATATGTATTCCAAATCCCAGACCCCAACCCCACCCTCTTAGGAGACGCATCGCAGCTCATCCCACACCCCTCCCCCCCCCACTTCTTGATCTGCCACATCACTGCACAGATCTCTCACCTGAGACCACCTCACCTCCCCCCCCCCACTCCACCGACAACTAAAGTAGAAAAAGAAAAACAGAAAAAGGAAAAAGTGATCATAAAAAAAGAAACTGCTTAGATATTATTCCGGTCCAGCCTGTCTATAGCGGAGTCCGCAGTATCAAAAAAATGAGTTTCGCCATTAAATATTATTCGCAGTTTAGCTGGATACACAAATATATAATATCCTTTTCCTGTAGACGCTTTTTTGCTGCTGTGAAGCTGCGTCTCTTCTCCTGGATCTCCCTTGAGAAATCCGGGGGAAAAAGCAATTTTTTTTTCATTATACACAATATGAGGACACTCCCTTGCTCTTCTCAAAACCATATCTCTGTCCCGTGATGTCAGTATCTTCACCAGTAACATCCTTGGCTGCCTCCCAGGGATAAGTTTACCCCCTGCAACCCAGGGTGTGCTGTCCCAGCATTTATTTCTTCCATTCAAGATAAATTGCTGTATTTGTGTTATTATATCATTACCATGTTATGTAATGCTGCCACCCTGTGGTCATTCTTGTTATAGGTTTTCTGAATGTATTATGTGAATCCTATTGCCTTTGCTCTCTGTCTACTCCTTCCCTTTCGGTGACATCATATCCTGTTTGTTCTGGTCCTGTGTCTTTCTTTTCTTCAGCAGACTCAGAGCTGGTGAGAGCATTTTGTTCTGACCTCTAATATCCTCTAATGTCCTTTATATGTCTTTGCTCAAGGTAAACTCAATAAATTACCAAAGCATTTCCATTGTATCCTCCTTACTGGAGCTTGACATGCAACTGGTACCATGACCTAGGGATATTAGTGAGTTCAGCGGTCTGCCATTGCTTGTACAGAGATTACCACTCACAACCAGTCAGAGACTTCTCTAATGTACATCTGTGGCAGAATACAGCGTGCCCTTTCCACCAGAAACAGAGGAGAAAAATGTTCCTTTCCTATATTAAGGTCTGTATCATTTCAGCAAGATTTTTTGTCTTCAGGACCTTCGGGTAGACCCAAAATTCTCAAATTACATCTCCTAGACCTATCCTCCGGGTCCACCACCTTCTTTTTAAGAATATTGACCTCCATTCTCAATGTAGTAGTTTCAGATTTAGATATTTTCACCTCATTCTCCAAAACTCCACCGTTTTTTCTATAGTTATGACTCGATGTCCCGGATCTTGGTGACATCGTCCCTTATCAGAACCGCATCTCTCTGAATTACCCCCAATTGCGTTGAGATGTTCTGTATTAGATCTCCATTTTTTTTCTACCGCGGTCGAAATTTATTTTAATGGGGCAGCCTCTCCAATAGATGAATCATTCAGCTCTTTCCTCCTCATGGATGCAAATGACACCATTCATTAAAATAACAAAATTCTTAACTTCTAATAAATAAAGACAAACAATGCGTTGTGGAATAAAAATGTCCGCAATGCTTTATTAAGGGTAACCTTAAAATAGTAACATACTTTAATAAATAAATAAAATAAATAAAACCAACAGTTCACTAAATAAAACCATTTGAAATCGTAATAATCACCGAAATCCACTCAGCAATAGCTGAGTAACACAGCCCCTCTAACAGAGCAAAGCGACAAAAGCAATAAAAAAGGGGGGGAGGGCGGGTCGAGGATCCGGTCCTAAAACTGGACCAGAAGCGCCGCCGCACCTGCAATATAAAGACCAGGTGCAATAGAGCATGACCGCGGTACGGTTACACGGACGTCAAATTATGCAGTGGGTCAGGATATGGGTATAATAGTCTGTAGTTTGTTTGTGACGCCAATTGCAGCGTGCGCAGGGTACTGTCACAGGGCCCTTTAAGGTGTTGGAACTCATGTACCAGGTTAGGAATGCCAGAGTGGTATAATGTCTCTGTATGGTAGTGGTGTCAATGGTGTCTCCTACCTGGGTACGGCTGGACTCCTGGATCCTGGCTCACTTGCAATAAAATGAGTGTGGTGCTAGTAGGAGTAATAGAGGAATTTGCAGCAGTAATTGAGATCCAGACCTTTGTAAAGTTCAAACTTGTCTTTACTGGTTGTAGCTTTCATCCAAGCAAGATACAGCTTTAGTCTTAGGTCCCAGCAGGTATTGGCAATGGTTGGCAGGAATTTATCTTTTGCTCTCTCATGTACCTGGAGCTTACAGGAAAGGACGTCTGCTTAGCAGCTCTGTAACTATGGCAGGAATTTGGCTTCTGCACTTTTTATCTTCTGCTGTCTGGGACTGACTAGCTGAGGAGGAATATGACTTCTCCTGGGTCTCTGGACTTTACTGTCACATGACCGCCATTCATAACAATGGACCAATTATGCTGCACCATTTCCTTAATAATAGCTCAAAAAAAGGGAGTCCAGCAGTGTAGAACAGGCCAATGGCATACCGCCACTATCACCCTTATTCTCCTATTCCCTATATTCATATAATCATGGTTTTATCTCTAATGGTCCACAAATCATGGGCTGTCACAATTTGTCACCCGAGCAGAGGCAGCGCACTTAGAGGGGAGCCCAGGGCTGGGACAAGGCCATTTGGTGCCCAGGGCGAAGATGGCAAACTGCGCCCCCCCCCCCCCCCCCCCCCGTTTTTAAGAAAGAATCAATGTTGTTTCAAAACAAGAATATACTTAAAGCAATAGAACAAAGGACTGTGGGACTTTGAAAGTCACAGACACTGTGATGTGTAAAGAAGCAATAATTTATTACATAGAAAATGTCAAGTGACAAAAGCTACAAATATTAACAAACATACACCATCCATAGTGGTATACATATAAACAACAAAGCAAACAAAAACTGTACAACAAAACATATATAACTGCAATGACACTGTAAACTTGCTGAAAACAGTTGCAAAAATGTCAAGTATACTCCTATGGAAAAGTTAGTATTATGACACAATCACAAAGACACCTTTCTTGCTTTCATAGAAGCAAAATCATCTATGACACTATCAAAATTTATCTCTTTTGCAATTGCATACTCAATAGAAAGAATACTGAGGTTTGAAAGCCTGTCTTGACCCATAGTTGACCGTAAATAATTTTTAATGAGTTTCAGCTTGCTAAAGCTCCTTTCACAAGATGCAACAGTAACAGGAAGAGTCAAAAAAATATTTAATGCTGTTTCAATATTCGGATAACAAGCAGTAAGAGAATAGTCGTGTATTATCTGACACAGATCAAGGGGTGTTGCAGATTTTACATTTGACGGTATAGACTCAATGAAAAATTTAAAGCTTTCAATCTCGGCAGAGATTTCCAAGCCATCAAGATCTTCATTATACTTGGAAGCCAAGTTAAATGCAGATTTTTGTAATTCTGTCACAGTCATTGTTACAAGAGCAGGGCCAGAGAGGAACTCAAAGTCCTGGGATGTTTCCTTTAATGTTTGTGACTTCCATGTCATGTCAGTGATGAGAACATCAAAAACCTGGTTAAAGTCAATTCTAAAACGGTCTTCTTCACTCAGCTTGACCTGAGCATCTTGGGACTCGTATAAGGCTCTGGTTTTAGGTTTTCTTTGCCTCTTTGGTGGAAATGTTGCAGGAATCTGAAGTTTTTCACATACTTCTGCAGCATAATGAAATATTTCCTGGACATCCATATTACGCATTTCTTGAAAAGTGCGTCTTAAGCCATCAATCATATGAGATGCCTGTAGTATGGAAATCCCTTTGGCCTGGATAGCTTGGTTTACTCGATCGACCTGATTCAAGATTCTGTTCCACACAAACAACGTACACAAAAAACGATAATTAACCTGCAGCAGAAGACTTTCAGATGTTGATACAGATTCGGGGTTTGACGAGTTTTCTATAATGTCCGAAAGAGCTTCACATACATCGGTGATCTGTGTCAATAAAGCTTTTATTGCATTTGCTCTTGAAGACCATCGAGTATCTGTATGGCCCTTTAGAGTTGTCTTTACAAGTTTTGTTAAGGTTTCCCAGCGGGATGTGGAACTGGAGAAAAATGTAAACATTCTTTGAACAGTTCCGAAAAAGGTTTTAACTTCTGGACTCACGGAAGCTGCATGTACCCCTGCCAGGTTTAGGCTATGGGCTGCACATGGAACATATCTTGCATGTTTATTTTCTTGCAGAATTCTTGCCTGCACACCATTGTATTTGCCAGCCATGTTAGCTGCATTATCATAGCCTTGACCCCTTGCATCCTTAAGGTTAATTCCATCGGTTTTTAACTTGTTGATAATTTCTGAGGCTAGACCACTTCCAGTTTTCTCTTTTGTATAAATAAAATCTATAAAGCTCTCTTCTATTGTCACCTTCCCTTTAACAACAGTGACATAGCGTAGAACTTCACTCATTTGCTCATGATGGGAGATGTCTGGAGTACAATCAAAAAGCAATGAAAAAAACTTTGCCTCCTTTATTCTTAATAAAATGGTAGAGCGAACAGTGTTGGCCAATAAACTGATAAATTCATTTTGAATTTTATTGGAGAAGTAACTGACGGTATGCCTCCGATGTGTTTCTATTTTTTCTTTCAAAAACATGTTGTGATGGCTTATTACTTCCAAAATGTCAAGAAATATACCAAAATGTGGCCTACCAATGACATCTTCGGAACCTCTAAGTGCCAGATTGTTTTTGGCACAAAACAATATGCAATCCAAAATACATTTTAAGACGTTTCGCCACTTCTCTTTTTCAGTATTTATTACTTTCTCCAGTTCACTTCCAATTACTTTCCCATCTTTCAAACTTTTTTCCATCATTTTCCACTTTGAATAGCATTCCCGATGTTCTGGTGAATTTTCATGTGTAGGTATACGAGGATTCAGGTGTTTCCATGCACAGAATCCCTTTTTTGGGTCGGTTAAGGCATAGTTGTGCTTACCAAACAAAATGCATGGAAAGCAAAATAGACAATGTGAGATTTTTGAATAAATTAACCATGCACGATCAATATATTTACCACTACGCACATTTTTAGTAAACCAAGTGGCATTGAAAGTGCGTCCTTCTTGTGGTTTACATTTTCCAAAGTCACCATCTTTTCCTTGATCTGGGCCCTTTTCAACCAAATAACACCTAATCTTGTCTGTTAAAGTTGGCCATGAGGGAGGATCATTTGGGTTAATCGGAATATAAGCTTCAGGCGAAGTATCCTCTAAAGAGGGCTCACTTGGTGTTGTTTGCTTTTCTGCTGCTTGGGCTTCAGAAACAAATGGCTCGCTGTTACTCTCTTCTGTACAGAGCGTGTTCTCCAAACTTTTATCAGCCTCACTGACAGCAATCATCTCTTCATCTAGGGTGGCTGAAGTATTGTCAGTTGCAGAACTTGTGCTGGCAACTTCTTCTGGTGTGGTGGTGGTATTCAGAGAAACGTTGCTTGTGCTTTGTTTCAACCATTTCTGCCACTGTTGCGATAACTTTGTGGCTTCCTCTTGTGCCAATTTCCTTCGTTTTCGGAATTCTGCCCCAGATGGTTTTTTCGACATTCTTTAGAGAACAAAAATACCAAGCAAACTCCGGTCAAAACTGCATGTTCATACAGCAACGATAAATCAAAAAATGCAGGCTAAAATATCTAAATACAGGGTTTGACAAATTTGCTTGGAATCTAGGAGCCAGCTAAAAAAGTTAGGAACCAAAAAACGCTCCCCGTCCCGCCAAGCTCGCGCGCAGAAGCAAACGCATACGTGAGTAGCTCCCGCATATGTAAACGGTATTCAAACCACACATGTGAGGTATCGCCGCGATTGGTAGAGCGAGAGCAATAATTCTAGCCCTAGACCTCCTCTGTAACTCAAAACATGCTACAAACTTGTAGAATTTTTTTAAACGTCGCCTATGGAGATTTTAAAGGGTAAAATTTTGTCGCCATTCTACGAGCGAACGCAATTTTGAAGCGTGACATGTTGGGTATCAATTTACTTGGCGTGACATTATCTTTCACAATATAAACAAAAATTGGGCTAACTTTACTGTTGTCTTATTTTTTAATAAAAAAAGTGCACTTTTAAGACCGCTGCGCAAATACGGTGTGACAGAAAGTATTGCAACGACCGCCATTTTATTCTCTGGGGTGTTAGAATAAAAAATATATATATTGTTTGAAAGTTCTAATTAGAGGGAAGGAGATGGCAGTGAAAACAGTGAAAAACACATTAGAACTGCTTTTTTGCTACTTGTAATGTAACTACTTGTAATGCCAACGGCCACCACAAGATGGTGCCAGATCACAGAATGAAGCTTAGGCCTGCAGAAAACCGCAAATCCTCCTTCTGTGAAGGCCGCAAAGCCACGGCCTCAATTACTGGCGGGCACGTGCCCGCCGTGATCGAGCCCCGTGACGGGCCTAAGCTTCCCTGAGCGCCAGGTCACAATTTCTTGTCACAATTGCGATAGGGCGCCCGGATTTTGTCGAGCCCTGTCTAAATAAATACATACATTATATGTGCAAAAAAATAAAACACAGTAAGCAGCTTCAATATTTAAAATATCCAAAGAACGTTAAAGTGGACCTTCACTCTCCCAATCAACACTTAATAGTTGTAATCCTTATGCTGCTAGCATTTGTAAACAGATAAGAAAGTATACCGTATTTACTTGGTTTATACTTTGTATTTACATTTACAAGTAAATGCTATATGAATCCATTGCCCTTAGTCAAGATGGCCACTGCCAGAAATGCTAGGGGGTGTTGTTTTTAAAAAAGGGTGTTTTTAATTGCATGAATCTATCTCTCGTCACCGCTGCCGCCCCCTATTCAGGTGTTCGGCCCCTTGTCGGGCGCCAGCCAACTGAATTACAGCAGTGGGGGTGTTTTGGAAGTACCTGATTAGATCCATAGGCTCTAATAGGCTTCAAAATTATTGAGCGTTTTTATGCTTACGTAGTGCTGTGTTAGGGAATTCTCTAACACTGACCCACCTCTCAGCCAATCAGGTGAACCGGGTCTGGTTACCGGTCACCTGATTGGCTGAAGCAACAGATTTGACCGAGAAAGGTAATTTCATGGTGGGGGGGGGGCACACTGGCGGCATTTGATAGGGCTAACTGGCAGCACACCGGTGGCAATTGATGGGGCAAACTGGCAGCACACTGGCGGCAGTTGATGGGCACACTGGCAGTTATTGATGGGCACACTGGCAGCATACTGGCGACAATTGATGGGCACACTGTGGCAATTGATGGGCACACTGGCGGCAATTGATGGGGCAAACTGACAACAAGTGATGGTTACCATTGTTGCCAGTTTGCCCCATCAATTGCCGCCCATGTGTTTTGCCTGTGTGCCCATCAATTGCCGCCAGTGTGCTGCCAGTTTGTCCCATCAATTGCCACCAGTGTGACCATCAAACGCAGCCACTGTGCCATCAAACACAGCCACCTAGTGGCTGTGTTTGATGGCACAGTGGCTGCGTTTGATGGGCACAGCTGAGTGGCTGCGTTTGATGGGCACGGTGGCTGCGTGTGATGGGCACGGTGGCTCCGTGTGATGGGCACAGTGGCTGCGTGTGATGGGCACAGTGGCTGCGTGTGATGGGCACAATGGCTGCGTTTGATGGGCACAGTGGCTGCGTGTGATGGGCACAGTGGCTGCGTTTGATGGGCACATTGGCGACAATTGATGGCACAGTGGCTGCATGTGATGGCACAGTGGCTGGGTTTGGTGGCATAGTGAGGCTGTGAGGCTGCAAGCATGGCTCAAAATAACACAAACACTTTTTTTTTATTTGCCATTTTTTATTAACAAAGTGCTGGTCACCTCAGTCAGCCTCCTCCACCAGCATACTGGTGGCAATTGATCAGGCAAACTGGCAGCACGCTGGCGGCAATTGATGGGCACAGTGGGGCAAACTGGCAACAATTGATGGGCACAGTGGCTGTGTTTGATGGGCACAGTGGCTGTGTTTGAGGGGCAGAGTGGCTGCGTTTAATGGGTACAGTGGCTGCGTTTAATGGGTACAGTGGCTGCGTTTGATGGGTACAGTGGCTGTGTTTGAGGGGCAGAGTGGCTGCGTTTAATGGGTACAGTGGCTGCGTTTAATGGGTACAGTGGCTGCGTTTGATGGGTACAGTGGCTGCGTTTGATGAGCAGAGTGGCTGCGTTTGATCGGCACAGTGGCTGCGTTTGATGGGCAAAGTGGCGAAAATTGACGAGTGGCACAGTGGCTGCGTGTGTTGGCACAGTGGCTGTGTGTGATGGCACAGTGGCTGCATGTGATGGCACAGGGGCTGCATGTGATGGCACAGGGGCTGCATGTGATGGCACAGTGGCGACAATTGATGGCACAGTGGCTGAGTGTGTTGGCACAGTGGCTGCATGTGATGGCACAGTGGCTGCGTTAGGTGGCACAGTGGCTGCATGATGGGCATAGTGGCGACAATTGATGGCACAGTGGCTACGGTTGGTGGGCACAGAGTGGCTGCATGTGATGGCACAGTGAAGCTGCAATTAATGTTTGTTTTTTTTTTACAGAAAAGGCAAGCTTAAAATAACACAAAATCATTTCTTTAAACTGCTTTTTTTTATTAAAAAAATTATGATCATCTCAGTCCAATCCCCCCCCCCCCCCCCCCCCCCGGGGGGGGGGGGATTGGACTGAGATGACCATAATTTTTTTAATAAAAAAATTAGTTTGTTATTTGTATTACATTATTTTCTTACTTTTTACAGTCTGTGTGTGAGTAGCAGCTAGTGAAGGCAGGCTCCTCGTGGCTTGTTCTTCACGCGCCGACACAGCTCCCTGTAGGCTGCGCGAGTCCTCCCTCTCTCACCTCACACCTCGCCTCCGGCGTGAGCCGCGTGACGTCACACGGCGCACGCCGGTGGTATCAACCAAATGAATCATCCTCCATGGGGGGGGGGGGCGAGGAAACGCAGAGGAGGAAAGGGAGCCCGAGCCAGGAGCGCAGTCGGCACAAAATTAATAGGGGGAGAGAAGGAGCAGCGCTGACATGGCTGGTGTGGACGGTGTAGGCGGGTGCAGGAGCGCACTCAGCACAGCAAGCACAGCAAGTGGCGCTTGGCTAATGTGGTACAGTGAAGCTGTACACTGCTGGCACTTCACCTGCGCCCCCCTCCTGTCCGCAAATGGTAGCGCCCAGGGCACCCGCTCCTTCGGCCCCTGCCTTGTACCGGCCCTGGGGGAGCCACAGGCACAGCCATCACCGTGAAGCGACTCTGTGTCCCGGTCCCCATCATAAGAGAACCATCCATTCACATACAGACTGTATCATATCCTAGGCGACCGATGCACACAAATATGTGACCTGAAAAACCGGCCAACTATACTGTGCCAAAGGTCCCGTAGTCCAGGAAACATGTATAATGCTGAGTCACATCCTGTCTGTGTCACCATGCGTCCAATACATCTATCAAAAAATGTTAAAATTTTTGCCACATATTAATTATCGTCAGTGTGGCCCTGCTGTCTTCTAGCTTCCAAGGAGATGCTTCATTATAGAGCAGATTCGCATGTTCATCTATATAAAAAATACATAAAACAAAATATCAGTTGTTGGATTGAATACAATAATTGCACATGTATAAAACCTTACGAGAGAGGTGAGCAGAGTTCATCAGAACCATAAATGAAAATAAAACAAAAAAAGGGGAAAGGAAAGGGAGCAAAGGAAAAGGAGGGGAAAACAGACATAAATGAAAACATAAAAAAAACAAAACACAGAAGTGAGAGATATTCATATAACACTAAAGTCAACATTGAGCCCTCTCGGTTTGAGGGTTTGTAACTCAAAAATCCAATAGAGTTCTCTTCTTTTTAAACGTATCGTCCTATCCCCACCCCTTCTGGACAAAGGCACTTGCTCAAGTATTCTGAATTTCAAATCACGTTCACAGTGTCCTGCTTCCTTAAAGTGTTTGGGCACAGGTAAATCCAGCCTCTGTTTTCTTATGGTATATCTATGTTGGTTTAGGCGTGTTTTAACGTCCCAAGTTGTTTCACCAACATACCACAGTTTACACGGACATGATAATAAATAAATTGAGTATGTGGAATCACACGTAAGGTATTGTAGAATTCTGATTGTTTTACCAGAGGCTGGATTTACAAAAGAATCACCTCTAATCATGTAAGGGCAGTTCACACAATTGCAGCACAGATAACAGCCCTTGCGCGTAGAGCCGAAATATGTGCTGCAATCAATTTTAGTAGATCCAACATCTGACCTGACTAATTTATCTCCTAAATTGCGACTCCTGCGAAAGGAGCACAGAGGGGGGACCCTAAATTCCTCTATATTGTCAAAACCACTGGTCAAAAAGAAGAGAGCTCTATTGGATCTTTGAGTTACAAACCCTCAAACCGAGAGGGCTCAATGTCGATTTTTTAGCTCTTTGCCACTGTATGGGTGAATAAAGACACACTGTTTCATTGAAGATTCATCTGGGGTGCAGTCCGATTTTTATTCTATACAAGTGGGTAAGCTCCTGTTGCCATACTTGGACATTGCACCCGCCTTTTACCTTTTTTTGGGTGGTGCTGCCAGTAGTTTTTTCTATTATATATATATATATATATATAAATCTCCTCCTCTTTTTTTCCCTTCCTTTTTTTCCCCCCTACCCCTCTTCAGGTTCAGTAATATTTCATTCCTCCAAATGAGGTTAAGTGAGGCAAGTGGAAAACAAAAAAATGAAAAAAAAATAAAAGATTATAATCTCAATGTAAGCCATTCCCAGTGTTTTTAAATATAAACTGAGAAAGTTCAGCAACGATTCATCCGAATCAGTCCAGCACATACAGTATATGAAGCGGCATTAAAGATATAGCTGGAAAAGCAAACTATAAGCAGTCATTATATATCTAGTAAACTTCAAAGGGGTCTAAAAGGCGAATTTAAAACCTCATAGAAAGGTGGCTTATTCATAAGAACTGGAGGTATCTTTTTCATATAACCAGGAGGCAGGAGGTATAATAAGACAAATGGAGGCTGAAAAAGACAGTCAAACCTTCCAGTTCCCGCAGGGATAGATTGAAGGCAGGAGGTGGCCCGTTCGTGGACCCAGGCGTCCAGGCGGCAGTAGGCAATACCACTGCAAGCGGAGACAGATAGAAATGTGCAGTAATAGAGTGGAGTGGAGCAGGCGAAGCAAACCCCAGAGCCCAAAAGCTCCCAAATCCAGGGACTAGCTCAGGGGGGAGCATCTCCACTGGGCGCAATCAGCACGGCGGGCTCCAGCGTCTAGCACGGCTCCGTTGCATGCGGACGCCAAAGTTCATCACAGAGCGGCAGGAGGAAGGGGGGAGGGGCGTGACGCAGCTTCACCCTACGTCATGTCGTCATGCAGGCACTTAATATGCTAACTTAACAGCTAAGGTGCAGCAAGTGGTTAGGGCCCGTCCTCAGTGCACTTAAGCCTTAATTTGCCTATTTTTTTAAAAAACACTTATTTCTCCTAAATGCAGCAATGAATCGGGGGAAGAAAGGTATGGTTTTAATTAGCAGAATCACCTGCACCAGCCAGTCCATTCAGGGGCACTTATCACAAGTCACGCACAACATAACCACACTAGGAATGGCAGCCCATTGGCCTGTAAATGAGGAGAGATGTTAGAAGAGATTGAAAGTGGATGCTGATGCAATAGGAGATTGGTGACAAGCTCATACAGATGCTGACTAAGGTCTTCCATCCTAACTTACCTTGACTTTAACGTGCAATTTATATTACATATAAAGTGCCCATACAGTTACTAATTACATTTTAGCATTTTTTTACAATGAAACACAATAGACCCAATGTGAATTAATTTCGTTTATTGAGTCAAGGTACAGTACAGTACTTGTCAGATAACCAACACACAAACACAAAAGAGGTATCATGTAAAGAGGTCCCAGAGGGAGTCATTGATGTATAGCTATCAATGACTGAGCTGAAATGTACTAAAGGAATTTTAAAAATTTCTCAAAAATTTTCACTATGAAGAACAATATCATTACTCCAAGATTTACAAAGCTAGAATTGCTAAGGAAGGCTAGAGAAAATGGTCATGAAAGCACCTTATGAACGTGTAAGTGGTAAACCAAGATGTTATTAAAGCAGATCATTGATGGCTGAGACATAAGAGTACTGTAACCAAGATGCCTTAGTGTCTTCTTCGCTTGGGTTTGTACTAAGATTTAGACATAATGATGTCTGCTTAAGGCTCCTTGTGGACCAATTCTTGTATCTCACTTGCATGAGGTTAGTATTGGACAAAATTCAAGGTGACATCTCCTCCAACTTCAATCATGTCAATTTGGTGGAAAGGTAGGCGGTGGATATAGTCGAATAGTTTTGTTCCACTAGAATAGATCCCGAAAGATCCTCCCTCGTTCCTGATTTCCAGCTAGTAGTGAATAATATATAGGATGAAACACAAATTATTGTTTATTGGTGTCCACAGATGCCATGAGTTGTCCAGGATGAAAACATGAGTGTCTGGAATTACAGCTTAATTCTATTAAAGTGACTGGGGCTGAATTGCAATAAAACACACAACCTGTGGACAGATGTGGCACTGGTTTTAGAAGCAAGGGCGTAACTACCATAGTGGCAGACCATGTGACTGCTATGGGGCCCAGGGCAAGAGGAGGGACAGTCTTAGTTGGGATTATCTCCTCTTCTACTGGAGGTGAAAACTTGGTCAGGACTCTACCCACTAAAGCAGGATTTCTCAACTCCGGTCCTCGGGACCCACCTACTGGTCAGGATTTGAGAATATCCCACAGAATGAATACCTGTGGACACTAATTATATCACCTGCTCAATACTAAGGAAATCCTGAAAACATGACTGGTAGGTGGATCCCGAGGACCGGAGTTGAAAAACCCTGCTATAAAGGAACAACTTTTAGCAAATGAAGCAGTGGAAAAATGGCCCAAGGGTCATTAAAAGGGGTTTATGCAGAAACCCTTCTATCCTTTTCGGGGGGCCTGGTTTGATCCTTGCTATGAGGCTCTTACTTCTCTATGTACACCACTGTTTGGAAGACAAAGCAGGCATGTTTTTCGAATCACGGACAACCCTCTAACTTTGAAAGCATCTCTTGTTCTCACCTGAAAGCTTTGCCCAGAGTGGAATGGCATGTAGGACATATGTCTTTCCTCAGGCCCCCATTTGCCTCTGTCCTGAGTATTTCTTACTATTGCTCCTTCTCTTAAACGAGGGTTCATATGAAGCTGAATATTCCTTGTTCTGCTGTTTAAGAGATTCACGTGAAACCTGGAAAGGTGATGAGGACATAGATTTTAAAGTGAACATGACTCAGACACGGTCTTAGGCCAGTTTCACACCTGTGGTGTGACAGAACCAGATACAACACTTGATGCCAGCTTCCCTATCTGATTACTGTTGATTGCTGAAGGTCTCAGTTGACACCTTCTGCATAAGTTTTGCCTAAAAGAGAAATTGTGCACAGCAGAGCACCCTTTCAATTTTAGGCAAACTAAGGGAGCAATTTTGGTATTCATGTAGTATCTGGTTCTGACCTCTGCCTGTACAATCTACTTTGTACTATCTACTGGTGCAGTACTGGACTGTGGTTTCTTTAGCCCACCATCGAAAATTGTTCCTAGAGACCCATCCTCTCTATGTACAGAACATGTGCCCCAGGACTCTTAACTGCATTATAAGCTTTGGTTTACACCATAATGATTTGTTCCCAAGCCCTTTCCAAATAGCATTCTTTTCTGTTGAAACTTTGGGGCCAATGTGTCAGAGTTTGGACCCACCAAAGGATCCACTAATAGTCCTGTCCACCCCTTAGAATACTACCTCTTAGGGTTTCTATTTTGGAAGCCAAAATCAGGGGTGGATCAAACAAGGAGAGAAAGTATAAGGCTCCATTCACACGTCCGCAAAATGGGTCCGCATCCGTTCCGCAATTTTGCGGAACGTGTGCGGACCCATTCATTCTCTATGGGGACGGAATGGATGCGGACAGCACACAGTGTGCTGTCCGCATCCGCATTTGCGGTGCGCGGCCCCGATCTTTGGGTCCGCAGCTCCGCAAAAAGATAGAGCATGTCCTATTCTTGTCCGCAGCTTGCGGACAAGAATAGGCATTTCTATGGGGGTGTCGGGCTGGTGTGTTGTGGACCCGCAATTTGCGGGTCCGCAACACACCACGGACGTGTGAATGCAGCCTTAAGGACAGATATGACTTCTTGTATAGGACAGATACGACTTCTCCCTGACCATGTGGCAGTACCCTTACTGTCTGCACCTTACATATCCTCCATACAAACCCTAAAGGCTTTTGTTAGTAATCCATGAAGAAACTCACTTGTCTGCCCCATAAGCGATATTTCCCATGATAATGATCTTTCCATTTCTGCCAAAGTGCTTCTGAAAAACAGCTTGAAAGGGCATTACCTGCAGAGAAAATAGTCTTTAGTGTGACACTAGGAAAGAATGGTATGTATTGTAAAGTAAGTAACAATCATACCGGGTTGTACACAGTCATGGGGGCTTTCGGTGGCTGAAAATATATAAAAACACATATATAAGTAACATTATACAGATACAGTATTATTATTATACAGGCTGATATACATATACAATATGGTCATGTACACTCACCGTGAGAGCCCCAAGGACAGGAGCTGCGGCCATAACTTGTATCTAAAACAATTAAAGCACATTCATGGAGCTATACAGTATAAGCACACTCAACTTTAAAAAAAAAAAAAAGATTGGCCACCCCCTTTAAAGGGGTTCTCCGGGAATTAAGAAAATGAAAAATGTAAATTTGAAAATACTTAAATATTACTTTATTATAAATATATTCCCGATACCCTTAATTAGTTATAATGGCTCATTTTGTCCAGGAAGCAATCATCAGGGGCAATAAAATGGCCGCTGTCCTATTAGTACACCCAGAACCTGTCCTAATCATACAGCAGGACAAGTTACTTCACAACATGGAGCTAAAGAGCTGCCTCTCTGCTCTGCAATTTTAAAATTGGGATCCGAAGTCAGCTTCGGTACCTACTGGTACCTGGGTACCGATTCCGACTTCGGATCCCAGTTTCAAAATTGTTTTCAAGTTAGACAGGAAGCTAAAATGATTGCGATAGGAGACTACAACGCTGTAATGGATCCACTCAGGGATAGAAAGTCTGGCAGAGGGGGAGGAGCATTAAAAGTAGATCTCTTTAAATTAGCCCAGGAATTTAATTGGGTTGATGTTTGGCGTTTCCAGAACCCGGATGAAATCATGTATTCCTGTTATTCCAAAACACATCAAACTTGGTCAAGAATAGATATGATCCTGGGAAATAAAAATCTAATGTCCCAAAATAGGATTAAGATAAAGTACGTGCCTATGGCTTTATCAGACCACAGTGCAGTGGTAATGGAACTAGATCTGATTAAAAAGAATGTTTTCCTACCATTTAGGTTTAACTCCCACTGGTTAACGATGATCCCAGATAAAGAGAGTATAATACAAGAACAAAAATTTTTTTTTTGGGTGAATAACGATACCGCTAGTAGGATAATTGTCTGGGATACCGCTAAGGCATACCTGAGAGGATTGCTCTTTAAAAAGGTGAACTATTGGAAAAAAAGCACTAGAGAAATAGGAAATGCACTGGAAAAAAAACTACAAGAAGCAAGAATAACTTGCATAACACACCCTACTGAGTATAATAGGAAATTATGGGAGGAAGAACAAGAAAAGCTAAAGGCATATCAAATGGATAGAAGTAGGAAAGAACTACTTTTTCAAGGGATCCGTTTAACTTCTGAGGGAGAAAAGGTTGGTAAAATTTTGGCAAATATAGTAAGAAACCAAAGAGGGAAATCCTGGATAGGGGCGATTAAAGATAAAAAGGGTGAAAAAAGTAGTACACCGGAAGGAATTAAAGAAGTGTTTCTGGAATATTTTCAGGAACTATATAAATCTAGGGTACAATACTCAAAACAAGATCTGGACCTATACCTAGACAGGATATCTCTTGGAGAAATATCTCAGGCCCAAAAAGAATATCTAGAAAAATAAATATTGATGGCGGAAATAAATGAGGTTCTAGGGAAGGTAAAATCCGATAAAGCACCAGGTTGTGATGGGCTCCCTTTTGAAATATACAAAACGTTCTCTCAGGTGTTAGTACCCGAATTAAAAATAACATTGAATAAGGCCCAAAAACTAGGTGACCTACCAGATTCCATGAAAGAGGCAATTATTACCCTAATCCCAAAAAAGGGCAAAGAACAACTAGACCCCGGATCATACAGGCCAATATCTCTTCTAAATACGGACGTTAAAATTTTGGCGAAGGTTCTGGCCGATAGGCTATCGAAGGTGATTAGCGGAGTTATAAATGAAGATCAGACAGGTTTCATACCCGGTAGAACGATATATTTAAACATAAGAAGGCTGTTCCTAAATATTGAAGCTAATAGATTAGCACCGGGGGAGAAAGCGGTACTTTCTCTGGACGCCCAAAAGGCATTTGACTGTATTGAATGGGAATATCTGTGGGCAGTAATAAAAAGGGCTGGTATAGGGGAGGGATTTATAAGATGGATTCAGCTAATATACTACAATCCTAGGGCTAGAGTGATGGTGGACGGGAGCTTGTCCCTGCCCCTTGCCCTGTATCGGGGCACTAGGCAGGGATGCCCTCTCTCTCCACTATTATTCGCTATTGCGATCGAGCCCCTGGCATGTATAATAAGAAACGATAGGGAGATTAAAGGCTTTCAATATGAGGGAGGAGAAGAAAAGCTGCTAATGTATGCCGACGATATTTTGTTATTTATGCACAATATTGGAGATCAGTTTAATAGAGTTATAGATATAATAGATAAATTTGGATCCTTTTCTGGATTAAACATTAATTGGGGGAAATCACATATGTTGATGTTAGGTGATATACAACCACAGGGAGATTTAAGGGTGCATACGCTAGAGAAACATGAGAATTTCAAATATCTAGGTATACAAATTTCTGGAAATATAGCAGAATATGAAAAATTAAATGTACTCCCTTTATTGAAAGAACTTAGGATCAAAATACACATTTGGCGAAGATTACCAATGTCAATACAGGGTCGGGTAAATTTTATAAAAATGATTTTTCTCCCTAAAATACTTTACGTCCTTCAAAACGCCCCATTGAGGTTACCACAGAGTATCTTTAAGTTACTTGATAGTTTAATGGGGCATTTTCTCTGGAAAGGTGCTATCCCTAGGATAAAGAAAGAAGTGCTCCAGCTCCCAGTAAGAGAGGGTGGATTAGCTGTTCCGAATTGGTTTTTTTATTATTTAATATCACAATATGGTCACATAAAAGGTAGTTTAAATGGTTTAGTGGGTAAACAGGTTATAAATAGATTGGGGTGGAAAGAGGAATGGAACTATTTAGAGGTGTTGGAATCAGGTACACTGGGAAAAAAGAATACAGGGAATAGAATATTAAATTTATTGGAATATATATGGGTGGAGATTAAAAAAATACTAGATATTAAAGGGTTTCTGCACTATACACCTATCTGGAAAAATATAAATCTCAAGGAATTGCAAACGATTAAGCCCTATATAGATTGGGGAAAAAAAGGGATGAAATACCTTGGCCAGATATTCGAACAGGGTAAACTGAAAGACTTTAACACAATGGTTAGAGAGTTCGGGATCCCCCAAAAAGATATGTATAAATACTTTCAGCTTAGGAATGCGCTGCGGACAGTTGTGCAGGAAGATAGATATAGAATAGAAAAATCAGATACAATCTATAAATTCACTAAAGAGGGCGAAAGTGGAGGAATAACCGCAAAAAGATACAGGATATTGATGGAGGGCAAAAAGAAACGGATTATAATACTCGCCCAAAAAAAATGGGAAAATGAACTTCAATTTTTTACGGAAGAGAAATGGAAAGATGCCCTCAGAAGTTATTCTGAGGTCTCTGATAGGGACTCACATAAGATTTCACAGTTTTTCGTAGTCCATAGGTTGCACCGATCCCCATGGATATTGAAAAAAATGGGTCTGAGAGCCTGGGATAAATGTACAAAATGTGGGAGAGAGAGTGCCGATTTAATACATTGTTTTTGGAGATGTCCAAGATTGTTTAGATATTGGACAGAAATAGTAGAGACTGTTAATTTAATTTTGAAGGTTCAAATACCTGAAGATCCTGTGATTTGTATACTAGGGGCAACCGAACATCTGAATCTAATTAGAGATATACGAACGGTTCTCTGTAAGGTGTTGTTTCAAGCTAGACTCCTTATACTTAAGAAATGGATAGGGGTAGATCCTCCGACAGTGGGACAGTGGAGAAAAGCAGTCGATAATCTGATTAAGGAAGAACGGGCGATGGAGGGCCATAACAAAAAAGCTAAAAGTATTGATGAAGTTTGGAAAAACTGGATACTTTAGGGCTGGATTGTTGGAAAACTTAATATATAATTTATTTATTTATTTATTAATTTTTTTACGTCCTGCCCCTCTCCCTCCCCCACAAGGGCGGTGGGTGGGTAAAAAGGGGAGTAAAAACAATTTTGTATGTACAGAAAAATTTGACAGTTTTGGAGAAAATGAAAATGTAACTATTTCCTGTGGATACCGAAATACGATTGTTGAATTGATATGTTTAAATGGAAAAATAAAAGAAAAAATGTAAAAAAAAATAAAAGTTTATCGATGTCTAAAGTTATTCAACAAAGTCTAGCGTCACTTTGGGGATAATGAATTTCACCTCGGCGGAGCCCGTACATTTGAATACTGCACAGAGACGGATCTCCTTACAGCATTCAAGCAAAGTTTTGACCGAAGCGACTTTGCTCAACACTAATCATAATCCCTGACAAGTTAATCCCTGTTCTGAAGTAACTTGTACTCCTGTGTGGTTAGGACAGGTTTTGTCTGTACTAATAGGACGGCGGCCATTTTATTTCTCCTAATGATTGCTCCCCAGACAAAACAAGCCATTATAACTAATGAAAGGTATTTAGGAATATATTTATAATCAAGTAAAAGTTTTTAACAGTATTTTCATTTTCTTAATTCCTGGAGAACCCCTTTAAGACAGGACTGTATCTGGAATTCATAGAGTGCCATCACAGTTTACAACTTTATATACTGTCTTGGTCTCACCTTCTGTGCTGCATATATTGGAGGTTCAAATGAACTTTGAACCTAAAATATGAAAAATGAGAACATATGAACGGGTACCATGGTGTCATTGAATTAGTTCTGCATATTATGGTTTAGCTGATGTCAGAATAGGCCGATTATAATACAAGATAATAGGGAATAAAAGACCAAAACTCCAATATAAAAGAGCTTCAAAACTCTCCTTCTTCTCTAGGGTCATATAGGTACTCACAGGAGGCAGTATTCTAATAGTTTTCTCAGGGTTGTTCTTTACGAGGCAGTAGGTAACCCCTAAGAAGACAATGCTCTTTATGTGGTCACCTTTTACTAGTTTTGGACAGTTTAAGAACGGAGAGGCGCCATGTTTGACAGGATGGCTGAAATTATTTTCAACAAGCCTAATTTTCATATTTCTTTACACTTCAGGAACAATTATAATGGTATCCAGAAATGTAATTTTCTTAAATGTCGTTAACACCCCTATTCATCCATTTCTGGTGATAACCTTTATGATCACGATTGTATTGCAGCTCCAATATAGACTGTCACCCAGATTTAATAGTCACAAACAGCAAATCCCCATGGTTATAGAAGAAGGGGAATATCTGATTAGGCAGAGCTGTCATTCAGGACTCTAGAAAGGATAGCTGACAACCAATACTAGTCCTGTAAAGGGGGCCATATTGGTTGTCACCTTACTTTCTCATTTACAGATATAACTAGGGAAAGCCTAAACAGAATTTTTAAACACTTGACAAAAGATGGTGTGTCAAGGATTTATTTTTATTTTTTTTGTTTTAGTAGTAAATGATGTTTAACGTGTAACTGTAATTAATAAAACTTTTACCATAACACATCAGAAATTTTGATTGGTGGAGGTTCAGGTGCTGAGATTCCCACTGATCACTGAAAGCACTCATCTGAGCGCTGTGCTTGTCTCTGATTGGCTCTCCTCGAAGAGGAGGGGTTAGTGGTGTACCGGCTCCTAGGCCCACATTTACTAATGTGAGTGCACCTAGACCCTGATGTAAATTACAACATTTGTCACATATAGGCGCCATTGGCTGCATTTTTGGATAAATTTAGAGCATCTAGTTTTAGAAAAATCATCTGAGCCTTGCTCAACAAGGGGGCATGGCCTAGGGTGCAACAAGTTACAGCTAAATTGCACCACAATTCTGGCATAAAATTCTGCTGTAAAGTAAGTCAACCAATAGGGTGGTGTAAAGTTAGAAAAAAAATTGTCTATCCCGTGTATTATCCAGCCTGAGCCCCTGTGATATATCTGGTACAGGTCTAGATGGCCTGCCTAAATTTACACCATCTATAACATTAGTAAATGTTCTCCACAGGCTTCCTATGAGTCTGTACAAGTAGAAGCAAGCAGATCCGATCACAGCCGAAAGGACCCTGCACGCAGCTAAGAGCTTTGGCCTCTTGGTTTCAGTGATCATGGGGATCTCAGCATCTAGATCCTCACCAGTCAAAATTTACGACATGTCTGACATATGTTTTTGGAATACCACCACCAAGGGCAGACTGGGAACTTAAAGTGGCCCTGGAAAAAAACTAAAAATGGCCAAAGTCAACACAAGTAGGCGGAGCAAACAACACCATATTGTGGCACATTATACCATTACAGCACCAGCCCAGCAGAGTCAAATACCACAGTATATCACAAAATACCTCCCCAAAAATTGGCCCTCTTGGTGGCTAGCGCCAGTTGCCATGTTCAGTCCTCCTACTCCACTTGCCTTAGGATCGCAATACATTTGAATTCAAGAAACAGGAGGGGAGCACCATCATTACTTACCATGGCTGGCGGCCGTGAGAAGGGCATAGGGCGGCCCCCTCTGCCTCAGCCCACTGGTAAGTTTCCCTGTAGGCACCACCTTACAGATAAGTTAGTGAACCAATAGGAACATTGCGATATCAGAGAATTATTTATTCCAATGTATCTAGCTTTAGCTGTATGTGGTGAAGGAATTATCAAAGAGTGGGACAAGGTGAAATTTTCATATCAACAAATGTACTCACAAATCCTGGACCTGGAGTGTATGGCGGTGGAGCCGGAGACATCCCAACCTAAAATTGTAATGTAAATATAGTACAACCTGAGTTTCCTGTGCACACATATAAATAACATACTAACAAGCCCTCTGTCCCAGAAATTAATCCTAATGATATATGCACCTGAATGACAAATATGGACAGCTATACATCTTCTCAAGCTTCTTCTGGATAAAAATAAAATATTCTACTAACACACTGTGTTACCATATGTGTGAAAAATATAATAATGCTACTAATACCAGTAATAGGGGTACAATGTAGAATGTTGGGTAGAATTACAAAGTAACAAAAAAATGTTTAAAGTTCTTTCCCAACTGGACTTAATAGGGTATATAGAGGTGGGGGTCTGCATTCTATAAGGGGTTAGTCTGGCTAGGAAAACAGTAACACAAACTTTACTTCTGTACCACCTGTAGACGGTCACTATTGGCCCTTGTAACCATTTTGTGTTTTTAGGGGAAAAAATGAGTCTCCAATCTCTAACAACTACTGATACATTTTTTTTTTATCAACTGGGACAAAAAAAAATTGTGGTCTTACCAACTTCAGCCCTCGTTTAGAGAATACATTGTTTGAGCTGACTTTATGAATGAAGTACTCTAACACAAGGTACTTACAGATGGATAAAAGGTGACACAGTTAAGATTGAGGTCACCATTGACTTGAAGGGACTGGATGGTTTGATAGGAGACACGATGACGATATTCCAGGAGGTGTTGCCCATTTACAGTGACCTGAATAGAAAATGAATATGACTCTAATAGGGTGGAACACTACTTGAAGAATTGATATTATTATTAGCATAATTAATCATCATATTTTTATTCGAATTTATAATAAGACTAGCTGAAGGACCCGGCTTCGCTCGGGTATATTTAATCTATTTCATTTAATGTTTGTGTGTGTCGTTAAAAGATATCGACAGTATCCACTATAACAGTGACATCTACAGCCCCCCGCCCCCTTAACAGTGACCTCCACAGCCCCCATCTCTTAACACTGACCCCCCCCCCAGTGCCCAGTCTCCTTAAAATGGGACCTCCACAGCAGCCTGCCCCTTTAACAGTGAGTTTCACAGCACACCACCCCCTTGACAATGACCTCCACAGGGGCCGCCCCCTTAGCAGTGGCATTTACAGCAATCTGACCCTTAACACTGACCTCCATATCGGACCATGCCTTAACTGTGACCTCCACAGCAGCCTGCCCCTAGGGTGGCCAGAGGTCCAGTTTTAGGCCGGACAGTCCGGCTTTCAGACTCCCTGTCCTCCATCAGGTGCAGGGCCTGGACAGACACAGGGATGTCCTTTTGAACGGCTTACTCTCAGACAGCAGCACTGTACATAGAAGTTGATTTTTAACTTCATTTTTCAATCCCTGTCAGCTGAGGAGTGGGAGGGGACGTGTCCTTTTGAACAGCTCACTCTAAGACAGCAGCACTGTGCTGTCTGAGTGTGAGCTGCAGGTAGAAAGTCACCTTCCCTCCCACCTCTGCAGCTCACAGAAGTTGATTTTTAACTTCATTTTTTCAATCCCTGTCGACTGAGGAGTTGGAGGGGCGTGGCCTAACCAGATCGGAAGTGTGGCGTAGTGGGACCTGGGGGCGGGGTTTTAAGGCCATCCTGAATGGCCACCCTACCCTGTTCTTCCTATCTTAGTAGGAGTGGGCTGGTCCTGCTTCCTGCCAGGAGGAAGGAGTTCCTGTCCAAAGTGCTCAGATTCTCCAGCGCAAACTACTCAAGCCTTCCTCAAAGTGAAGTCTTAAGATGCTAGGCAGCAAACTAAACTTCTACAACCAGCATCAAAGACACTGCTGCAAGGTGAGGGAATACAGCAAAGACACCCAATGCTACTAGGCCAGTACTACATAAGTGCTAAATCGTAGCCATCCAACCTGCCTCCATAATCCTTACTAGTGTTGAGCCCGAATATTCGAAAAAGCAAATTTTTATTGTGAATATCGGCACTTGGAGATAGCGATTTCGTAATGACGAATATTCATTTTTAACACAGTACACATCAGGTGATCATCCCTCCCTTCTTCTAGCTTGTGGGCCAATGAAAACGCTTTGTCACAGCTTAGCAACATCCCTAGCAACCAATAAAAAAGTTGCCTACCCTACGCCGGTATTTCGCTCGCATTACGCGAATAATACATTGCCGATTTTCGCAATGAAGAATATAATCTCAAATTTGCGAATTTGAGAATATATGACAAATATTCTACAAAATATTCGCAAAATATCACAAATTCTAATATTGCCCCTGCCGCTCATCACTAATCCTTACTGGTACCAGAGAAGATTTGCACTTAAAGTCTGCTGCTACTGATTGTATTTGAGATTCTACTTTGCACTTAATAAAAATACTTTGTAATGTTTAGTTCTGGCCTTGATCTTCAATATCACATTTCCACCGCACAGAGCCCTGAGAGAGTACACCGTGGCACTACCACTCCCATCCTCTGCATGGACTCCTCAGGGGCTCGCTGCATAAGGTTTCTGGCAGAAGGCACTATGTCAGTAGTGGAGACTGTTACATTTACATGTAACGATCTCCTCCACAGTATGGGGAGGAGCGATCACAAATGCCATCACTCGTCCCCATACAGAATCATTATTTGCCGACAGCATGTTTAGACGGCACGATCGGCTGCCAGCAAACAATGATTTAGGTGCCCAAACCAAAAATCCTATTACCTTGACTGTTACCTTTTGCTCGTTCATTGGGTAATCAGTGGCACCCTTATACCGGCAGATAATCGCAGGCAGATCATGGTCCTTATGAACGATCATCAACTATAACCTACCCAACTGTCGGCAGTATAAAGCACCCTTTGGTTACTGTGTAATTACAATGCGCTGATAAGGTTAGATATTAACTTGTGTAAAGCATCACACAGTCATTTATGGCCGGGCTGGTTTATTCAGTGATAGACTGGCTCCTGGTGTCTTATTGTTAAAGTGGTTTATTTGTAATAGAAATGCGGAAGTACAGCAGGGTCCTCTACACCTCTACCATACAATCAGGAGGTTTCCCTTTCCATCACTTTACTTAATTTCGGTGGTGAGGTAGCCATGCATGCCTAATCATTTTGATATCACAGAAGCTGGACCCCCTGTGTTCTGGCACAGATTCATTTGGCGTGCCAAGTTTATTATATGAAGGTACTTAGAGCTGAACAGCACCCCTTACATAATAGTGTGCACTGGAACTGACCCCTTGTTGTTGTGCACTTTGCATTGTCTGATGCACCATGAAGCAAACGGGACAGTCACGTTGAGCTTATGCATTATGCCAGTATGTGTGGCTAGTCCACTTTTATTTTGCAGGTAATGTGCCTTTAAATGTTGTTATACTGGGGGGCACAGTGGGCTGGTGAGCTCTCTGTTCATGTGTGTGGACATGATAAGGTAGAGCCCGAGTATAAATATTCAAGTATTTTGGCACACTTTGGGGAACAGATTGTGTCTATTGAGAGTGTACAGAAAACCCATCAAGTGCAAGTCAAGTACTGTACTAGATAAGTGTTGCAGCGGAGACCCAGGGAAGATCTGTTGAAATGAGTTGGGCCTTTCCCTCCTTCCACTAGAAGTGCACAGAGCCTTCTTTTCATCGGTCACAGACCAAAGTAACAGCAGCAGTCCAGTAGGGTCACGGTGCTAGACGTGGTCTGAAACTACTCAAGATTCTCAGGGTCGCTGGATGCTTGCAGGTCCCAACTCGTCTCCTCCAGTTGTCTCATCTCCTCCTGCACCGAATTGCTCTCTCTGTACATTACAATACTTTAAGACCACGAGGTGCACCAAACACTTCCTTAAAGGGGTTGTCAAATCCTCAAGTCAAAATAAGTCACTGCCAGGAATGTGTGTAAGATAAAGAAAAAACGCCACCTTTTGAAAGCAGCTCAGTTCCAGCACTGAGGGGCCCAGCTACTTTTGTTCCTTGGTTGAGTGTAACTGTCCTGTCTGGTCACGTGCACCGCTGCTGCCAGTCACTGGCCTCAACAGTGATGTCTCCCTGAGCAGCACATGATGGCAGTGGCAGGTGTCACAATTCCGGTCCTCCAGAAACCAGAGGAGCAGGGACGGACTGATGGCACTAAAACTGAGCTGCTTTCAAGAGGCGAGCTGCTTTTTGTAAATTTTTCTACACACATTCCTGGTGGTATTTCATTTTGGTTTGGGGGTCTGACAATATACCTTCAAAGGGGTTGTCCACAGTCCCGACTGCTTCCAGTCCCTGCAAGACCAGGAATCAGCTTGGTCCTGTGAATGATGTGGCCAATCACAGGCCTCAGTAAATACAGCAATGATGTACCATTCAAGCCACTGTGACTACTGAGGACTGTGATTGGCCACAACAGTCACCGAACAGGGCAAAGCCACTTCCTGGTCCTGGAACAGCAGTGGGACGATGGACACGTGAGTGGAGGGTTTTATGTTCAGGGGGACAGGGGAGGACCCCAGGGGTTGTCAGATTCAAGGCTAGACAATCCCTTTAAGTACTCCATCTCCACCCTAACACAGAGAACAACACTCCTGCATCAGCACACATCACCAGGGACCATGTCAGCCATCATGAACCGTCATATACACTGCAAAATCTAACAGTGACATTTTTAGGCACAGTACTTACAAACGAAGGGCACGTTAACACATAACATTTCAATATTCTGACAAAGAAAAAAGTATGGATCGCATAGCCACAGGCTATGCATTGATCTATTGCTTCTCAGCATAATTTATAAACTGTACATAAAGTACCTGTATACTTTTTGATGCAAATAAATGCATAGACAATGCGTAAGCCTATCCACCACATCAAGGAGACCTCTTTAAAGTGGGTCCCTACTCTAAAGTGGCACAGCGCCACATGGTTACCACTGCTGCTGCAACACCACACCTGCAGGCAGTGCAACCCAGCTGCCCAAGAACACACCTGCTGTCAGGGCTAAGCCTATCATGGCACTAGGCCACACCAACCCACGGGCACAGAGCCACAGCAAGAACGATCGCCATGCAGCACCGCCCCATATAAAGAGATCTTAAAAACTCACTTCTGTATGTGGTCTCCGAAGCGACCTGAAACCAAGTAAGAATTAACCGTCATATGCCTTCACTGGTGCATCAACAGTCAAAGTGCACAATACAAGTTGTCAGTTCAAGTGTACAACACAAGGAGTCGGTTCAAGTGCACAACACAAGGAGTCGGTTTAAGTGCACAACACAAGTGGTCGGTTCAAGTGCACAACACAAGGGGTCGGTTCAAGTGCACAACACAAGGAGTCGGTTCAAGTGCACAACACAAGGAGTCGGTTCAAGTGCACAACACAAGGAGTCGGTTCAAGTGCACAACACAAGGAGTCGGTTCAAGTGCAAGGTCAAAATCTCTGCTTGATGTCACTAAACTTTTGTTTAAATTTCGAGGATGGAAATCTAGGCCTGTCCACACAACTGCAACTGTGTGACACTACATCAGAGTAGCCTGGCATCTAGGGCAGCAGAGGGATGTGTTATGCAATGTTTATCTGATACACTGTAACAAACATTCTTTGTTGTTTTCCTGATAGTTGTCAGTAAGACAAAGGGGTTTCTTGGATGCTTACAAGTACCCACCTGAAAAGCATGTCCCAGCACCTGGATAGCTATGTCAAAGTAGGTGTTCCGCTGGAATGGCATATTATGCCTTCTCTCCTCAGAGCCCCAGTTCTTATGTTGCATTGTGTTGCATACAATGACATTTCCCTCGTCAAATCGGGGGTTAAAGTGAAATGCAATATCATTGTTGTAGCAGACGAAGTTGACGGCAAACCTAGAAAAATAAAAAATTTGACTTTGCTTCATTTACATTGACATACATGTGATCAGGACAGAGGAACGCAGTACCTTACAAGTCAGCTAGACAGCACACATATACAGTGTAGGTTTATCAGTGAGGATAGTCTAATATTACAGTGCCTTGTCTTCTTCTAATGCTATATCAAAAAGGCAGCAGTACAGCAAAAACAAATATAAAAGTAGGGTGCAGGCCTCGGAAGGCTGGGCTCAAAAACCTTCAGTCAAATGTCTCCAAATGACGAGACAGAATCCAAAAATCTTCTCAAGTAAAAAGTGATTTGTTCATCCAAAGGACAGCAATGTTGCAGTCTCTCTATGGAAACTTGGCTTGAATATGGTTCAGTAGATAGAGGGACTGAAATGTTGCTGTCCATTGTGTTAATAAATCACTTGAATTTTCTTGCGAAGATTTTTGAAGTGCTGCTTCTTCATTTGGATAGGTCTTCTTCTGTAGGTTGGAAAAGGTCCATAGTTCATAATTGACCTTTGTGTTTCTCCATATAACTCACTTTTTGGCATAGCCGTGGGCTTGTCCTTGGATTGTCACCCTCTTGCCTTCTGTAATCCCCCCGAGGATTGCACTCTCGAAGGGGACACTCTGCAAAGATGTGAGAAAAATAAGCACCATGAATGAGCAGAACCACGACAGACACTGGCAGCCTAGGGCCCCTGTGCAAGAAGGGTGAATGGTGCTACAAGCCTATGATGGTTACAAAGCTAGGTAAATAGTATATGCCTCTGGATAGGGAATCAATATCAGATCAGTGGGGGTCCAACACCTGGCACTCCCATTTCCCCACCTTGCCAATCAGCTATTTTGGGCTGCCATGGTGGCGGAAGCTATAATGTGTATGAAGCTGGAAGTAGACAGCTCCATACACCATGTAGTGGTCATGCTGGGGTACTGCATGAAGTCAAGTGAATGGGAGATGAGCTTCAGTATATGGGTGCCAGGAACTACACATTAGGGCTCATGCACACGTACGCGTGTCGGCCGTTCTGTGCATTGAGGACCGCAATTTGTGGTCTCCAATGCACAGGTACCATCCGTGCGGTTGACGCAGACGGATGCAGACCCATTCAACTTGAATGGGTCCGTGATCTGTCCGCACCACAAAAAAATAGAACATATTCAATTTTTTTGCGGTGCGGAGGCACGGAGAGAAAAGGGTTCCATTGCCTCTGTTCCGCGCCACTCATTCCGTATTGCGGACCTATTCAAGCGATACGGTGTGCACATGGCCGGTGCTCGTATATTTCTGACCAGCTGTTTGTGGGCCACAGCTTCTTGTTGACTAAAGGAGTCGCTCTTAACATTGCAAACCCCACCTTAAAGGAAATGTGGCATCAGAAAATGACGGTGTTCAAAACACCTTTTTATGCTAAACATATTTTTGAAGAATTTTTATGTGATGTTATTTTCAATTTTCCATGTCAATATCTATATTAAAGAAGAAGAAAAAAATCCAGCTTTTTTCGCAATGGCCACTAGGCCTAATAATAGGCACCACTTCTTGGTCTGTACAGATCACTTTACTGCAGTTACCTACTTATGATCACAGGTAGCATTACAGTGACAATATCACCTCTATATAGATAACAATAGGTGATATTACAGCTTATCTTCTCCCTCCTGACCTCTGCACAGGTCACAGAGCATGCCTAGAAAACTCTCCCATAGAAGTCAATGAGGTTCCTTCCTGACCATCGTGTCTATGGCCCATGGTGGCTGCTGTAAAGCATCTCTCTAAATGCCGTTAAGAACAGCTCCGGCAAGATGGCCGCCCCCATAATCATTTTCAGGAAATAGAATTTAAAACAAATCTGCAATCAGAAACTAAACAACAGATTAGAAAAAAAAAGGAGACGTGTCGTTAACTGGTTTTAACTAGCAGTGTCACCTTCCTTTTAACAATACCTACAAGCAGGGGCGGGCCCTGACTTTTTCAAGGAAATCTAAAGAAAAACTAACTGTACACACTAACAGGACCGTGAAGTGCCAGAAATGTGGATGTAAGGAAGGGGCTAAATATGAAACATGGGGGTTCTTCATTAAACAGAAATACGCCTATATTATGCGTATTACTGCCACAGATTGCGGCGCAAAGACGTAGGAAATGGTCTAAATGTAAGACAGCTAGGAAGCGGTCTCTAATCTAGAAGCAAATAAAAAAACGTATGGCAGCACAACATTACACATACAAACAATAAAACTGGGGAATAGGGATTATTCTGAATAAAAGTGGTATTATACCTACTATAAATGAATAACATAGAAGCTCTTTGCACATTTTAATTCAGAATAATCCCTATTCCCCAGTTTTATTGTTTGTATGTGTAATGTTGTGCAGCCATACGTTTTTTTTGTTTGCTTTCTGCAGGCTAGCTTTATCGATGAGCACCTGCGACTATGAATGTGCTTGTCTAAATTTTCTTTAGTAAATGAAACCTGGAGAGACACACATTTTAGGATAATGCATAATGGATACTGCTATCTATGCTTTCAATTTGCCGTCAGCACCTAGCAGACCAGATAGACTAACAAGTTGCCCAAAATGTCTCACACCGCACACAGATCTGTATCATGGTCTTTGGGCCTGCCCGCAGACCTATTCTCTATGGGGTCAAGTAGCACAAATAGTCAAAGATATCTGGAACCTCAATATTCCCTTAAGGCCTCATGCACACGGCCGTTGTTTTTGTTCGCATCTGAGCCGCAGTTTTGGCGGCTCGGGTGCGGACCCATTCACTTCAATGGGGCCACAAAAAAGATGCAGACAGCTGTCCTCATCCGTTGCTCCGTTCCGTGGCCCCGCAAAAAAAAAAAAATAACATGTCCTATTCTTGTCTGCACTTAGTAAGGCCTTATTAAGACTTTGTGCCCCATAGTTTCTTGTATTGATCCAGGAAGGCAAAACAACAATAGGACATGTGACAATCAGCCCTAAAAGCAAAAAAAAAAACCTTGAACCTTCATGGCGTTAAGACTCCTGCCTGCGCTGGATCTCTTCATAACTTCAGCAGATCCAACGCCGTTTCTAAATGTAAGACAGCTCCCGAACTGTATTACATTTAGACCATTTTCAACGCCTTTGCGACGCAACTTGTGCCAGAAATACACCTAATATAGGCGTTTTTCTGTTTAATAAATGACCCCTTATGTTCTCATATTTACCCCCTTCCCTTCCTTATATCCTTTTGCAAAATGAAAGGTGGACTCTTATTGGTTGCTAGGGGCAACTAAGCCAGTTCTACTTTACACCAGTTTGATAAATCTCCCCCAATGTATTTCAGTGCAGCTTTAGAGGGAATCTGTCCCTCACCCCCTGATTTTGGAGCATTATCAACAGTAATACATGAATAGTACTGCAGATACAGAGTCCAGATCGCTATTTTTTATTTTCCTACTGACCCCCGTTTCCCCGCTGTCAGTGTTTCAAGCCGCTCTGAAATAAATTGTCAGGACTGCCGTGCATGCGCGCAGGGGTCCTCTCCATTATGTTAGAACAGCAGTGAGGACTATGGGGGACATTTATCATTTCAGATCATTTTCATGTCACTTCTAAGCTTGGTTTTGCATTGTGCGGTTGCACCAAATTTTAAATAAGTTCACAGTTTTTATGTGTTAGGTGTAACTTCATTGTGTTGTATGACGTAGTCTTAAAAAATACACCAGGGGGCTGCCTGACGTAGGAGGTGACTATTCTTCGACATTTCAAGTGTGGCATATAGTAAAAGTGCCATAATTAGTGTTGAGCGAACTTCTGTTTTCAAGTTCGGCGTACAAGGTTCGGCTTACCTAAGAATTCCGTTATGGATTCCGCTACCACGGACCAAAAGTTATGGTCCGTGGTAGCGAAATCCATAATGGAGTTCTTAGATAACCCGAACTCAAACCTTTTAGGCTGAACTTAAAACACAAGTTCGCTCATCCCTAGCCATAATCCTTGTTTCATCTCACTTTTCTACCTTAAACATAGACAACTCTGAAAAGTGGGGTCTCCTAAATGTGACAACAAAAACCTGACGTATCTAGTTTGATAAATGTCCTCCAAAGTATTTCAGTGCAGCTTTGACCGCTGACAGCGGGGGAACTGGGGGCTGTAGGAAAATAAAAAATAGTGATCTGGACGCCTTCTCTGCAGGACTACTCATGTATTACTGCAGATAATGGTCCAAAAATTGGGGTTCACAGATTCCCTTTAAGCCAAGGAACCAGGAGCAGTGGGAAAATAGTGATCTGGACTCCTTCTCTGCAGGACTACTCATGTATTACTGCAGATAATGGTCCAAAATTGGGGTTCACAGATTCCCTTTAAGCCAAGGAACCAGGAGCTGTGGGAAAATAGTGATCTGGACTCCTTCTCTGCAGGACTACTCATGTATTACTGCAGATAATAGTCCAAAAATCGGGGTGACAGATTCCCTTTAAGCCAAGGAACCACGAGCAGTGGGAAAATAGTGATCTGGACTCCTTCTCTGCAGGACTACTCATGTATTACTGCAGATAATAGTCCAGGATGGTGGTTGCAGCTTTAGAAAGTCGCTATGTTCCACTTTGTAGAATACCTCCGTACGGTGGAAACTGTACAGTCACACAAAATCATTTTATCTTACTGGAGTGATTGACCTCTATAACAGTATCGCAAACAATATGTTCTTCACATACGCGCCATCGTCTCAAAGACGTAAAGAGACCTGGATTATTGTTTCAGGATTGCAAAATTAAGAATGAAGTGAACAGATCATTACTTACTGGATTGTAAATGGGAGCGAACGATGCCATGTGCCGTGTCTGATCTTGCAGGAGAATAATCCTGTGAGTTTCGTTTCTGAAGAAAAAGCAGGGAAGGACTGTGCTAGTGGAAAGAGAAAACAGGAAGAGCTGAATGGTTTAGCACAGAGGTCAAAGCTGACATAGCACATCTATACTGTGTACAGTATGTCTTGTTCAAACAATATCTACATCATACTACATCGCTATGAGTGTATGTTTAAATGTGTACGCTGTATTTTAAGCGTAGGATGGCCTATCACTGCTCAAGGTGCTTAGTCCACACCATCAGACCTGCATCAATCCGTTGACTGAAAGGGTCGCTCTGCAAGGGTACTTTGAAAGGTTAACTTGCACTGTGATTTATGCTGTTGTGTGCATTTATGTATGTTTATTGTAATATATCCTGTTCATTTGCACTGTTATCACACTATAGCTGCAGTGCACTGCACTGTGGAAAGGGTTAATGCACAGCCAACTAAGGCTACTTTCACACTAGCGTTTTTTGCGGCTCTGTCATCGATCTGCAAAAACGCTTCCGTTACAATAATACAACCGCATGCATCCGCCATGAACGGATCCGGTTGTATAATGTCTTCTATAGCAATGAGGGATCCGTCTTGAACACCATTGAAACTCAATGGGGGATGGATCCGTTTTCCATTGTGCCAGATTGTGTCAGAGAAAACGGATCCTTCCCCATTGACTTACATTGTGTGTCAGGATGGATCCGATTGGCTCCGCTATTTCAGGCAGACAGCAAACCGCTGCAGGCAGCGTTTTGGTGTCCGCCTCCAGAGCGGAATGGTGACTGAACGGAGGCAAACTGATGCATTCTGAGCGGATCCTTTTCTATTCAGAATGAATTAGGGGAAAGCTGATCCGTTTTTGACCGCTTGTGAGAGCCCTGAACGGATCTCACAAACGGAAAGCCAAAACGCCAGTGTGAAAGTAGCCTAATACTGACCGACTTTATGACTGTACCTAAAACATGTTTTGGAGGGAAAAAACAGACCCACTGACCTTCTAACTGTCTGGTTTAGCTATGTTATTTATGTATGAAGACTTGTTTATGTCTGGAAAAACTCGTTAGGGTACTTTCACACTTGCGGCAGGACGGATCCGACAGGCTGTTCACCCTGTCGGATCCGTCCTTCCGCTATTTCGCTGTGCCGCCGGACCGCCGCGCCGTCCGCATTGACTATAATAGGGACGGGGGCGGAGCTCCAGCGCAGCACGGTAGTGCACGGCGAAAGGCCGCCGGACTAAAAGTCCTGCATGTCCGACTTTTTAGTCCGGCGGCCTCTCACCGTTAACTGCCATACTGCGCCGGAGCTCCGCCTCCGTCTCCATTATAGTCAATGGGGACGGAGCGGCGGTCCGGCGGCACGGCGAAATAGTGGAAGGACGGATCCGACAGGGTGAACAGCCTGTCGGATCCGTCCTGCCGCAAGTGTGAAAGTACCCTTATTCATTCTCAGACATTCATTGAAACTCTCTACCAGTCTATGACAGACATAAATTGCAACATTGTATCTGTTTAGGCTGCACTTCTCCCACTAGAAGGTTCTAGTTCAGCTAGAAACTGTATATAAGGAGAGCAGTCAGAGCCCCTAGTTGTCTGCAGATAGTGACCAGATTAGTAGGAGGGACACTGCCTGAAGAAGACGCTGAGATGGAGATACTCTACCAGAGAGAGAGGGACAGCTAACTCTGGCATTTCCTCAGCATGGAAACTTATTCTGCCAGGAAGGAGACTGTAGAAGCCAGCTCAGTGCCTTACTTATATTGTTTTGCACTTGAGTTCCTCCAGTAAAGAAGCATACTGGTTTACTGCAAACTCTGACTCTCTGGACTTATTTCCCCCTGGGCTACACCATGTCTTGCCATGTCTTCTAGAGAGCAGAAACACGTGTCGACACCTCGACAGTGTCCGAAGGACCCAGTGTAACACTGGGGCCACCCCAAACCCTAGCATTGCATAAGGTTCATCCAATCCTACCAGAGAAGTAAGAATTTTGGATGGTCTATGGGTAGTTTCTCCAGGTATTACATTTCCTGTTGTCACTTAGACTTTGAACGGAAATGTGTCATTGGCCATTGATGAGAAATTATTGGCCCGGGGTCTGAGACAAAAATGTAATAAGCCATACCCTCCCTCGCCGCTTTGTCACTGCCTGGCCCTGTCAATTAAAGCAGCCAGGTGAGGGCTGGTTACAGAAAGGAGCAGAGCTTTGGTGCAATAAGAGCAATGGTGACACCTTCATTGCACTAAAGGCCTAATTTGCAAATTGAGAAAAAGTATCATAACTCGGGAACAGAGTCTCAGATCAACAAAAGAAAAATAGCTTTTTAATCAGTTTATCCACAGCTAAGTGTCTATGAATAGTGAGGTCACTGCTGACAGATTCCTTTAAGGAGATCCAGTGCCAAGCTATATTTTCTTTCCCCCCCTTTAAGGAGACCAACTTAGTGATGATGCTCCATGGGAAAATAAAATGCAAAAAGGTATCTCTCAGGGAAAGAGAACCATCTCGCTAGCACCACTTTTTGGAAGTGTCAAGATGATTCTCCTTCCTTGGCAGATACCTATTTGCATAGAAAAGAAGCACATCTACAACATCTTTTACCTGTAGCCCATGTGGACTTCCTGCTTCCAGGTAACCTCTCTGAATTTAATGGGTTTTCCAGGACTCCTATATTGATGACCTATTCTCAGGGTAGGTCATCAATATCTGATCGGCTGTTTGAAGAAACTCCTGCACTTTGGTGAGTGCTGTGGCCTCCTCATAGGTCACAAAGCACAACGCCGTACATTGGATAGCTAATGTGTTTGGTATTGCAGCCCAGACCCATTCACTTGAATGGGGCTAAACTTCAAGTAGGCCATGTGACCTATGAACGTGACATCACTGACCTAGAATGAGGCTGCAGCCCTCACGGGGCCTCTTCAAACAGTTGATTGGCAGGGGTGCCGGGAGTAAGACCCCCACTAACCAGAACATATAAATTGGACATGTCGAAATCCAGCTGCCTGATCCTTTTCCCACCTGACATCTACAGTCAGGGAAGAGTGAGGAGGCCCATGGGCAAATTAGACGGTCAGCCTGTCCCACCAAAATCGTTGGGTTTGCCAGTAATTCATCTGATATGGCCAGCTGAAAGAGGAAAAGTGGTTTCATGAAGTGGAATCGAAAGTTAAGATATAAGTAGAATGTTACATCAGCTTATCAAATAATGTTATCAGTAGGTGTCAATACTAACCAGCCTGACACTGACACCTCCCGTCCCACTTATATTAACCCATTCACCACCTTTCATAGCTTGAGGTAAGAACTGTATTTTAAGAAATAATGTTTAATGGGGTTTTCCAGGATTTAACAATTGATGACCTGTCTCAAGGATAGGTCATCAACATCAGATCATCAATAGTCTGACACTCCGAGCCCCCACCGATCAGCTGTTCGGAATAGCTCCAATGCCAGAAATAGGCGCTGGTACTACACAGCCAAGTGCACTGGGTAATGGGCAGACCTGGTTACTGCAGCGCTACTCCCATTGACTTCAATGGAGGCAGCATTGCAATGTGATGTCAGGTCAGAGTGCAGCACAGGACGAAGTATTTTTTTTATTTTTATCTGGTGTAAGGTCTGCCTTTAGGGGAAGTGGGGTGGGACAAGCATTTTCGCAGATTCAAAGTTGTGGAAAGCGCAGATGCGGGAGATGTTTTTGAGTTGGAGGCAGCAGGTGGTGGAAAGGGCTTGGATGTGCGGTCGGAAGGAGAGGGCAGAATCCAATGTCACTCCAAGGCAGCGGACTTGGTTGACCGGGGAGAGTGTTCAGCCATTGATCGTGATAGATAGGTCTGTTGGGGGGTTGAGCAAGATGGGGGAAAGATGATGAATTCTGTTTTATCCATGTTAAGTTTTAGAAAGCGAAAGGAGAAGAAGGAGGATATGGAAGATAGGCATTGTGGGATTCTGGATAGTGAGGGGGTGATGTCTGGACCAGAGAGGTAGATTTGTGTGTCATCAGCATTAGGCCTCATGCACACAACCGTTTTTTTTTAAGGTCTGCAAAAAAGGGGTCCGTAGGTCCGTGATCCGTGACTTCCTTGATTTTTGGAGGATCCACGGTCATGAAAAAAAAGTCGTTTTGGTGTCCGCCTGGCCGTGTGGAGCCAAACGGATCCGTCCTGAATTACAATGCAAGTCAATGGGGACGGATCCGTTTGACGTTGACACAATATGGTGCAATTGCAAACGGATACGTCCCCCATTGACTTTCAATGTAAAGTCAGGAGTCCCTTTTATACCATCGGATCTGAGTTTTCTCCAATCCGATGGTATATTTTAACTTGAAGCGTCCCCATCACCATGGGAACGCCTCTATGTTAGAATATACCATCGGATTTGAGTTAGATCGTGAAACTCCGATCCGACAGTATATTCTAACACAGAGGCGTTCCCATGGTGATGGGGACGCTTCAGGTTAGAATATACTAAATGAACTGTGTACATGACTGCCGCCTGCTGCCTGGCAGGTGCTGCCAGGCAGCAGGGGGAAGACCCCCCCCTGTATTTAACTCATTGGTGGCCAGTGCGGCCCCCCCTCCCTCCCTTGTATTTAAGACATTGGTGGCCAGTGCGGCCGGCCCCCCCTCCCTCCCTTGTATTTAAGACATTGGTGGCCAGTGCGGCCGGCCCCCCCTCCTTCCCTTGTATTTAACACATTGGTGGCCAGTGCGGCCGGCCCCCCCCTAATTAAAATGACCGACCCCCCCATCATTGGTGGCAGCGGAGAGTTCCGATCGGAGTCCCAGTTTAATCGCTGGGGCTCCGATCGGTGCAGTAGCAGATGCAGTAGCATCCTAGTTGCCATGGTTACTTAGCAATTTTTAGAAGCATTATACTTACCTGCGAGCTGCGATGTCTGTGACCGGCCGGGCGCTCCTCCTACTGGTAAGTGAAAGGTCTGTGCGGCGCATTGCTTATAGCACAGACCTGTCACTTACCAGTAGGAGGAGCGCCCGGCCGGTCACAGACATCGCAGCTCGCAGGTAAGTATAATGCTTCTAAAAATTGCTACGTAACCATGGCAACCAAGACTGCAGTAGCGTCCTGGTTGCCATGGTAACCGATCGGAGCCCCAGCGATTAAACTGGGACTCCGATCGGAACTCTCCGCTGCCACCAATGATAGGGGGGGAGATTTTAATTAGGAGGGGGAGGGAGGGGGGGCCACTGGCCACCAATGAATGGACAGTAATACAGGGGAGGGAGGGGGGCCCACTGGCCACCAATGAATGGACAGTAATACAGGGGAGGCAGGGGGGGCCCACTGGCCACCAATGAATCTAGAGTACTACAGGGGAGGGAGGAGGGCCCACTGGCCACCAATGAATGGACAGTAATACAGGGGAGGGAGGGGGGCCCACTGGCCACCAATGAATTTAAAACTGGGGAGGGAGGGGGGTGTGCCCCCTCCTGCCTGGCAGCACATGATCTCTTACAGGGGGCTATGATACGCACAATTAACCCCTTAGGTGCAGCACCTGAGGGGTTAATTGTGCAGATCACAGCCCCCTGTAAGAGATCGGGTACTGCCAGGCAGCAGGGGGCAGTCATGTACACAGTTCAAAGTATATTCTAACTAGAATATACTGTCGGATCTGAGTTTTCACAAAGTGAAAACTCAGCTCTGAAAAAGCTTTTATGCAGGAGTCTGTGTGAAAGTAGCCTATGGCCACGGACCACGGACGTGGATGCCAATCTTGTGTGCATCCGTGTTTTTTTACGGACCCATTGACTTGAATGGGTCCGTGAACCGTTGTCCGTCAAAAAAATAGGATGGATTTTTTGACGGACAGGAAACACGGATCACGGATGCGGCTGCAAAACGGTGCATTTTCCGATTTTTCCACTGACCCATTGAAAATCAATGGGTCCGCGAAAAAAAAACGGAAAACGGCACAACGGCCACGGATGCACACAACGGTCATGTGCATGAGGCCGAAGAGTGATACTGAAAGCCATGGGACTCTATGAGATGTCCCAGGCCAAAAAGAAGTGAGCCTTGCGGGACACCAACAGAGAGGGAATGAGACAAGGAGGTGGTGCGAGAGACGCTAAACATCCGGTCTGTGAGGTATGATGTGATCCAGGAGAGGGCCAGGTCAGTGATACCAAGAGATGAGAGAGTTTGCAACAGAAGGGAGTGGTCCCTTCTAGTTATTAACCCCTTTCAGCAGTCCCCATTCCCAGTAATGTCCCCCCTTTCAGCAGTCCCCCATTCACAGTAGTTATTAACCCCTTTCAGCAGTCCCCATTTCAAGTAGTTATGCCCCCCCTTTCAGCAGTCCCCATTCCCAGTAGTTATGTCACCCATTTCAGCAGTCCCCTTATACAGTACTTATTCCCCCCTTTCAGCAGTCCCCCATTCACAGTAGTTATTTCCCCCTTTCAGCAGTCCCCCAATCACAGTAGTTATTTCCCCCTTTCAGCAGTCCCCCAATCACAGTAGTTATTAACCCCTTTCAGCAGTCCCCCCTTCACAGTAGTTATTCCCCCCTTTCAGCAGTCCCCCATTCACAGTATTTATTAACCCCTTTCAGCAGTCCCCCCTTCACAGTAGTTATTCCCCCCTTTCAGCAGTCCCCTATTCGCAGTAGTTATTAACCCCTTTCAGCAGTCCCCCCTTCACAGTAGTTATTCCCCCCTTTCAGCAGTCCCCCATTCACAGTATTTATTAACCCCTTTCAGCAGTCCCCCATTCACAGTAGTTATTAACCCCTTTCAGGAGTCCCCCATTTCCAGTAGTTATGCCCCCCTTTCAGCTGTCCCCATTCCCAGATGACCAGTATGAGTACCTCAGTCCGCGCAGCGCTCCTCAGAGTCTGTTCCCAACTTGTTCCCGCGCCTGCAGAAAACAGAATTGACTGGCGCGATGCAGGCAGCGCTGCCGGCCGTGTGACGTCAGTGCGCTGCGTGAGTGTGTGATCTGGATGTGACAGGCCTGACAATTGGTTGGGGATACTTAAAGTGCCCGTACCCGCCGATAACCACAAAAAAGGAGGACTTCTGGCCGTCCGTCCTGAAGTCAGCGTCTAACACGCGCCTCTCCAGACGAGCAGTGACACTCTCCTAGTCTCCTGGCTCAGACTTGATAAAGGGGACTTTAGCACCCCGAAACGCGTTGTCTTACGAATAAATGGAACATTACTGAAACTAAAATACTGTCCTTGATCGGTCGTTTCATGCGCCCCCAGCAGTCCACACGCTCCACTTAAGGTTCAGCGTACTCTCTTCTATAGCCTGTTTGAAGAAGCCGTTGTGGTCCGGTGAGAGCTGCGGCCTCCACACAGCAGACCAGGCACAGTTCCATGCATTGCACAAGCGCTGTGCTTGGTATTGCAGCCCAGGCCCAGTCACCATGTGACTGAAGAATATGACATCACTGGCCTAGGAAGAGGCCGTTACGCTCACCAGAGCGCCATAGCCTCTTCCAACAGCTGATTGGTGAGGGTGTGAGGTGTCAGACCCCCTCAGATCAGATATTGATGATGACCTATCGTGAGGATGGGTCATCAATATTCTACTCGTGAAAAACGCCTTTAAAATGTCAAATGACAGTACTATGGAATGCCGGCTTTATTACTGGCATGAACTCAGCACAGTCCTTACTGTATATGGCTGCTCAAGACCACATAAACAACGTTTTGTTACGAATTGTGAATCTTTGGATTTTGGCTTATGTGCCAGTAGGAAACTTGCACAAAAGCGCACGTCTGCGGTAAGCAGCTCACTTCCTATATGAAGGAAGATATATAGAGCAGCTAGCCATCAAATATACTGTATAAGAGTGACACGGCTGCTTTCTTCCAGATACAGCCCCACCCCTGTCCATAGGTTGTGTCTGGTATTGCAAGCTGAGCTGCAGTGCCACATTCCGGCTGTGAACAGACAGGGCACTGTATTTAAAAGAAAATCGGACATGTTTTCCTAATCCTGGACATCCCCTTTAACTGCAATCACTTGTGATAACGAAAAAAATGAATAAGAAACATGGAAGAAAAGATCAAAGTCCACCAGTAACATACTGAATGTGCTCTGGTGACATTCAGTACATGGCACATGACTATGACCAATAAAAATGATCACTATCTCCAGGACGATCAGTAAATGACACTGACAATAGCCTAGCCCACTACGCTCCTCATCCGGCAGGGAGGACCACCATCAGATCTGTAGGAGTTTTCTAATTATTTGGAGGCGATTCGGAACATTGTCCCATGTACAGGGAACATCAATTCTCTGCTGCTTTCTTTTCTTATCTCTATGTAGCAGAGCTAAATTTGACATTCATCTGTTCATTTTGTGCACCCGGCGATGAGGGATCCACCGGTAAAATAACTGGCAATCATTCATACGATCTGCTAAAAAGGTGATTACAGGACTCGCCAGATGACTTTCAGGAGATATTTCCCTCCGAACTGCAATAGGCAGATGATAGCGATGTTATAGTTACTTCTGCTCAACTCCTCCATTCATCTGCCAGGAGTGGCAGGCACTGGGTTGTGAGCACCGGGGCAGGGGGCACTGGGTTGTGAGCACCGGGGCAGGGGGCACTTACTAGATCAGTAACTTTTTTTATGCAGAGATGTGTTTTGCATGAGCTAAGCCAGGAAACTAGGATAAATGCTGTATGATGTCTGCTCTCCTGTAGAAGCCACAGATAAAAAAATTAAAAAAATTCTGCCAGATTACAAATTAATCGCAGCTATATCGGTATGTGGAAAAATTAAATTTAAAGGGTTTTCCAGGGATTTTTTTTTTTTTTACTGATGACCTATCCTCTGGATAGATGAAGATAATGATGATCAGCCGGCACTCTATAACAGATGGCGTGGTGCTCGCGTCCGAGATCACGATCTCATAAATATGGTAAAGAAAGACCGGCACTCACTTGAACTTGAAAAGAAGAAGTCTTTATTGTCACATATAATCCGTGACGCGTTTCGACTCACATCTGGAGCCTTTCTCAAACGTATAGGATATGGTACAAACAAAAGTGAATACACGTCATTTAAATAACCCGCCCAGGCAGAAGTGACATCACATTACCATAGTGATATAGTCAACAAAGCAATTAAACAATTAAAGTCTAAAGCAAGTGAAGAAAAGAAAAGATCCCAGCCGCAATCAATTATCAATTCAAATGCTGAATGTATCTTGATGGCAGTAATGGGGTTAAACAAGGTTGCACAATAGTAATGCCGCTGGGATGTCTTTAGGTTTTCTAAGAGTAAAAAATGAAACAAATTTTCTTATATATTGGTTTGCAACAATGGTAAATGTTTTTTATACAAAAGGAAAAATAAAAGAAAAACGTTTATAAATGATAGCAACTATCTAGAGATCTGAAGATTCACAAGAAGCTGTGGAGGTCGTACTCCCGGTTCAAGCCTTTGGGCTCCAATGTTTGCAAAGTGTGAATCCAGTAAGATTCACGCTTCTTCAACATCTTAACCCTGTCACCACCTCTACGGGGTTGTGATACATGTTCTATAATCTGAAACCGCAGTTGCGAAATATTATGATTGCAACGATCAAAGTGGTGCGGTATAGGTAGAAGCAGGTTCTTTTTACGTATGGTCGATTTATGTTTGGAAAAACGATCCTTCATGCGCATCGAAGTCTCGCCTATATATAATAAGCCACACGGACACTTTAATAGATAAACAATAAAGTTACTATTGCAGGTATAGAAACCCTTAATAGGAAATTGTTTCCCTGTATGTGGATGTGAGAAATACTCACCTTTGATCACACTAGAACAGTGTATGCAGCCTAGACAGGGAAAGGTGCCCTTTTTTGGTGTAGATAGAGTAGTTTGTCGTTGTGTCATGTGAACACACCCTATATAAGCCCGCACCACCATATCACGTATATTTTTTTGTTACGTTTATAACAAATCAGCGGACGATTCTGGAATTCCTCTACGGAGGGATAAGCCCTGGATAGGATATTCCAATGTTGGTTAATGATTAGTCTGCACTTATGGATCCAAGGATGGAATTTTGAGACAAAAGGAATACGTGATTGTTTTGTAGTTTTGTCAAATGGAAGAATGGCCTTATTCCTCTCTTGATTAAGTAAAGGGGTGGGGTAACCGCGATGTCGAAACCTATCACTCATCTCACTGAGGCAAGTTTCCTTGATATCAGCTTCAGAGACGATTCTGCGAATCCTCTGAAACTGGGAGTGAGGTAAAGCTTTTTTAAGAGCAGGGGGATGGTTGCTGGAATAATGTAAGAGAGAATTTCTATCTGTACTTTTGATATGTAAATCAGTTACTGTAAATCAGTTACTAACAATCCATCTTGCCCTTTAATAACAACAGTGTCAAGGAAACTAATCCTCTTGTCATCATAGTGTAAAGTAAACTGCAGTTCACTCCACACTGAATTTAAGTACTCAGCAAACTCAAGAAGGGTTCCAATGCTGCCCCGCCATACACAAAACACATCGTCAACAAATCTTCGCCAGAAGATACAATGGGATTTAAATAAGTCATTAGAGTAAATATATTTATCTTCGAACCATGACATATATGTGTTTGTGTACGGCGGTGCGGCATTCGAACCCATCGCGGTCCCACAACACTGTTTGTAAAATGTATCTTGGAAAAGAAAATAATTTTCATACAGAATAATTTCCAATAAACCCAAAAAGAAGTTTTTTTTGCGTGTAGTATAGGTGGAGAGGGATAATAGTGTCGTCGCAAATTCTACGACACAACTTCTTTTGTGTGGCTCCAAATCAGTTAGAATTATAAGTATGAGCTCATACAGCTTTCTCTCTGAGACCAATGCAGGCTGGTATCATGGAAAATATCTCTCTTTATTACAGTTACACACACTTATATAGGCAACATGAGGTAGACAAGAGGGTGGTCCTAGATGAAAGTTTATTGGCTCTGTGACAAAAAGGGAGTAGTTTACTAACTTTATTCCTGAGTTGATTGGCACATTTGAAACTAGCAACTTAACTCCTCCTTTCTTTCACTAATGATCTTAGAACAAAGAAAATGTACGAGACTCCTAATTGAGTTTTTGCCATCTAGTGGAGACAAATGTGTACTACAGGAGAAATCAAATCTTGTCTCTCACAAATCCCTCCTTTTTGCGGTAAATAGATACAAGATGAATAAGCAATGTGAGGTACTCTCGCAACGCCCTAAACGGCGAAGAGCTGGACTTTCCTTATTGCTTCACCAGGTCCCCCCAACTCCCTTTCGGGTTTGCCTTCATCTGGTTCTATTTATTCCGCAACTATCAACAAGATTTCATTTGTTTTAGGACGGAATCGCGTTCCTCAAAGAGGTTCTCCAAATAATCTTTAGGTTTGTCAGTTTCACAATGCATGTACATGGTTGTTGCAGGTGTGGTTGAATTGAACATTTTAAAAACAATTTTTCTAAAACAAGGAATCACACAACACCCTATTAATGCCAATACCACAAGTACTACCACCAGTGTCATTAACATATTGGTTAACACATTAGACCAGTTCCCAAACCACTGTTCTAGCCATGAATTAATGGGGTTGTTGATTCCAGAGTTTTCCTCTAGTTCATTCGATAAAGAAGTCAGTCCATTCAAAGCCTTTGTGATGCTTCCGTCAGGGGCAGTGTTGTTCGGAATGAAGGTGCAGCAGGAACTTCCGATCATCTTGCAGACGCCTCCTTTTTCCGCTAGGATCATGTCGAGGGCCAGTCGATTCTGTAACGCCATCACCGATGAAGAGCTCAGTTGTTCCGATATTCCTTTTACTGCATCTCGGGTATAATTTACGAATCTCTGTTGATTATAATACAAATAGTTAATCCATCCTACATTTTTATTTACGCCAATTATGGGAAGTATTGATTCGAAACCAGCAGCTATCTGGTTTCTAGCCTTGAATTCATCAGGAACTCCTCTAGGGACTCCTATAGCATCTATATATACATGAGAATCAAAAGATGTAGGGAGTGACCTCCTTAGCCGTGACCGGACATTGGCTTGCTTACTGACTTGATCCCACTCAAGAGTCGAAAATAGAACAAATGGCATCAGCACCTTAATCAAGGTACATTGGCCAATCCATTCCATTCTTATCCTGGGTCGGAGCTTCATGTCTCCACACAACCACCAGATATCCGAATGTTGATAACCTTGGTGGACAAACCATTTGTCAGGGTAAGCATCAGAGTCACTACTTGTCTCATTTAGATAGATGTTATAGGAACAATATCCTGGAGGGAAAACACCAATGTCTTTGCCTGTACCGTTACGATTGAAACAGGTATAATTTCCAGGGTATGGCGTTATACCGAAACCCATATGATCTTTATCATGAACAATAGGATAGAGTAATTCTAATGTCCTGCAGCGGGAGGTGTCATTACTGGGAATGGTTTCAGTGTACATCTTAAGGATGCACTTGAAACCCTCAGGATCGGTAACCTCACTCAAAGGGAAAGGTACCGTACCCAAATAAGGTCGAGCTGCAGCACATGCTATGCAGTTGGATCGCTTCTGGGAAAGAACCGTATAGCGGATCCATTCTAGCCATACATTTGTGTCTGAAAACCCTGTCTCTAAGGCCATTTTGTCAATCATGGGTGAAGCTGTAGGAGATGTAATTGCATTCTGATTCCCTTGTATTAATATTGTTCTAAATATGGAATTTGGGATTTGATCTGACTGTGCATTTTCCCCTGTACAATATAAAATGAACAGTAAGACATGAAAAGATATTACGGCCCTTGCAGTCATTCCAGCACTTGAGGTTCTGGTACTTTTTTGCAGTGTGATGCGTGGACCCAATTAGGCTTTCCTTCCAACTTGACAGCAGTGGCGGTGGTTAACAGTACTTGATGTGGACCCTCAAATCGTGGTTCTAGAACTTTCCGCACGTGTCATTTCACCACTACCCAATCTCCTGGTTGTAGAGAATGAGTTGCCTCTATGCTGTCTGGATCTGGAAGAGAAGCAAAAACTTGGGAATACACATTAGACAGTCTGTTTGTAAGACAGATAACGTACTTTGAAAGACTATTATGCTGCATCTGGAGTTGTTGTGGAAAATAGAGTCCTAGTCTAGAGGCATTCCCAAAGAGTACTTCATATGGACTCAGGTCTGTCTTCCGGTTAGGTGTATACCGGATGGAGAAAAGTGCCAAGGGTAGACACTCTGTCCATGGCTTATTCAGTTCAGCCATGGCCTTCTGTATTTTTGATTTAATTGTCCCGTTGAGTCGCTCTACTCTACCGCTGCTTTGTGAGTGATACGCAGTATGGAAGGCTTGTTCAATCCCCAGGGCTCCCATAATTTCACGCATGACCTCCCCTGTAAAGTGAGAACCTCGGTCACTCTCAATTGTCTCTGGGACCCCATACCGGCAAACTATCTCATTCAGAAGTTTCTTGGCTGTGTTTTGTGCAGTGGCTTTGGCCACAGGATAGGCCTCTGGCCACCCTGAAAACAGATCTACACATACCAAGACGTATTCTAGGGTCCCCACTTTGGGTAGTTGGATGTAATCTATTTGCAGTCTTTGGAAGGGAAAATCGGGCCTGGGAGTGTGCCTCAAAGGTGTTTTTACTGTCCTTCCTATGTTGTGATGTGCACAAATCATACAAGCCTGAGTGAATTTGGCTGCAGTTACACTGAATCCTGGGGCATACCAGTGATTATTAACAAGAGCAGTCATGGCAGTTTTGGACAGGTGAGTATTCCCATGAGTGGCCTGGGCTGTGACTGGGAACAAGGCACGGGGCAAACACAGCTTTCCTCTAAGTTGCCATGTTCCTTTTGGGGTCATCACAGCTCCTTTCTCTATCCATACTGCCTTTTCCTCTTTGGTTGCTTGAGACTGTAAGGTTTTAAATGTTTCATAGTTGACAGGCAGGGAAATTTGCTCTTGTACTACTGCTATCCCTACAGGATCATCTCTGGGTTTCTGTGCAGCAGCTTTTGCTGCCAGATCAGCTCGATGATTTCCTCGAGCTTCAAGAGTTTTTCCTGACGAATGGCCTTTAATTTTCATAATGGCCACCCTCGTTGGCAACAGCAGAGCGTCCATTAGGGCTTTCACCCCTTTGCCATTTTTAATTGGCTTGCCATTTGCTGTAAGGAAGTCTCTAGCCTTCCAAATTGGACCATAATCATGGGTGATCCCAAAAGCATACCCGGAATCTGTATAGATGTTTGCATTTTTTTCTTCTTTACCCTCCGCATACCTGCAGGCCTCTTCCAAAGCCTTAAGTTCAGCTTCCTGTGCAGACATGTGAGAGGGCAGTGATTCCGCTTTGATCGTATCGTGCTGAGTGACAACTGCATACCCAGTATAAAACTTCCCCTGGACACCATACTGCGATCCATCCACAATGAGCTCTAAATCTGGGTTTTCTAAGGGAGTATCTACCACGTGATCAAACCCTGCTGTCTCTTGGGACATTAATTGGAGACAGTCGTGTTTATCTTCCAGGTCAGGAAGATATTCGGCTAGATGACTCATACTACTACTCCCTCCCCCCTCCAGAGGCAGCAGAGTAGCTGGATTCAAAGTTGTGCACCTTTTGATGGTGACATTTGGTGGCATAAGTAGTGCACATTCTAGTCTAAGGTGTCTGGCAGTGGACAGGTATTTAGGCTGTACTTGTGTGAGAATGGCCGAGATGAGCACAATCTCAGAGCTCTTGTCAAGCATGAGTTGTACAGCCACTACCGCACGGACACAAGATGGCGCTCCTCTAGCCACTGGATCGAGTCTGGCAGAGTAATACGCCACTGGACGCTGTTGGCCAGCCCTAGCTTGTGTGAGAACAGCTGAAGCGTGGCCAAGACATTCAGTGCAATAAAGTCTGAAATCTTTATTGTAGTCTGGTAGACCCAATGCTGGTGTGGAACTGATGACTAGTTTTAATGTATGGAAGTTCTCCACGGCCTTATCTGTCAATGAAAAAGGAAGAGAGGTGAGACAATCATACAAGGGTTGCAGAAGAGCAGAGGCATTCCTGATCCAAGGCCTACAGTATGAGACTAGACCCAAATAAATTCTCAGAGCCCCCACAGTAGTAGGCAAAGGAATTTGTTCAACTGCAGTTATACGGTCTGGGGTGAGATGTCTAATCCCAGCAGATATACAGTGCCCTAGAAAGGTGACAGTGGTACAACAAAATCGAAGCTTCTTGTTGGAAGCTTTACAGCCATTTGCAGCCAGGAAGGTGAGAAGAGACAACGAAGTTTGTTTACACACCTCCTCTCCCGGGCAGCAAAGAAGTAAGTCATCTATATATTGGAGTAAGACAACTCCTTCAGATGGAATGGGCCAATCTGCTAAAACCTGGGCTAAGGCAGTACTGTACATACTGGGGGAATTATGGGCACCTTGTGGTAAGACCGTCCAGGTGTATTGCTTCCTGTCATGTGTGAAAGCAAAAAGATATCTGCAATCTGGATGTAACGGAACTGAGAAAAATGCATTTGCAAGATCCACCACAGTGAAATGGGTAGCACTGTGGGGAATCTGTGCCAACAATGTATGTAAGTTTGGTACCACAGGGGTATTAAAAACTGTAGCCTCATTAACAGCCCTAAGATCATGTACCATTCTATACTGCACTGGCTGACCTTCCCCCCCCCCCCCTTTTCTTAATGGGGTACAAGGGAGTGTTACATGGAGAGGTGGTTTCAATTAGTACCCCATTACTGACAAAATCATGTACTATTTTGGTGATGGCATCCGTTTGTTGTATACTGAGGAGATATTGTGCCTTCCGAGGTAAAGGAGCATCAGGTTTACGTTCTATCATCATTGGAGGGACAGATAAACGGCCAACATCTGTAGGTCCTGAGGCCCACAGATGTGCAGGTAATTGTTGCAGCAGAAGGGACACGCCCTCTTCAGAGAGTGTAGACACGTACATGTGGAATGGATTATAATCACAGGCTGCTAAGAGACATATATCCTCTTCTCCTAGTTTGCCTTGTAACTTCACAGTACAATCAGGAAGATATGTTATCTGCGCATATATTCTCTGCAACAAATCTGCTCCTAGCAAATTAACAGGGGCAGTGTCACTGACTAAGAGGCGACTTAGCATTTGTTGGTTTGGGGCAAATGCAATTTGTATTGGCTTTGTGAGAGGAGTAGGAACCTCATTACCATCTACTCCTACACATGGAATACTATCCTTAGACATGAGGGATCTTTTTACGTGTTTGCTGCGAATAACAGTTTTGGCTGCTCCAGTGTCAATCAAATAGGGGATGGGCTCCCCCCCATTGATTGACAAGGAGACAACTGGGGCAGGCCCTAAGGTTTGAATTTTTAATAGGGGCACAGCATTTGACTCTGGATTGCCAACTCCCTATGGGCGTCGCATTTGAGGGGGCTGAGCTCTCTCCTCCTCTTCCTCCTCCCATGGGTTAGGAGTTTGGCAATCCCGCATAAAGTGCCCCACCTTGCCACAGTTATAACATCTTAAGATATACCTTGCGTTCCTTCCCCCTTTTTGGGGAAAGTGCTGGTATGCGGCCACACCTGCCTTAGGTCTTTTGTTCAATTCAGCTTCTACCCCCTTTGCTACTTGTAACAAAATGGAGGGCTGTATAGTTCTCCATTCAGGCCTAGCTGATACCAGACCCTTGCGAATGCTTTCCCTAAGACCATCCACAAAAGCAGCACTCAAAATTCTCTCATGCATGTCTGAAGTATACTCAAAGCCCAAATCCACCCATCTTTGCTGGAGTCTAGTGTAAAATTTCTCCACACTTTCCGTTTTATCCTGATGCATATCCGACAACGTAACAGACTGATCACCTAATCGCTTTCTCCCCCATTCCGTGAGTCTTACTATGTATCGCTCACCGGACAACAAAGTAGTATCATCTCCCTCATAACATCCCACTGCAGAGGCTATAATCTGAGAGAAGGAGTCACCAGCTTTACACTGGACTAAATCTTCCAAATCCCTCCAGCAACATGAGAAAGCTTTCCGTATCTTCGCTAACTCTCGACAGAACAGCATGGGTAAGTCCTCTGGATTGGGGATTCTACTCATCATGGCCAGCATCTCACTAGGGGACCAAGGGCGATACACAGGCTCATCAGGGATGTCATTTGGACCTCTGAGAGGAGCAGCTCCAGGGTTTAGGTACCTGGGCGTACGATAGAATAGATTAGGTCGAGGTGGATTTGGCGTAGATGATATAACAGGGGAAACTGGGTGCATCAGATTTCGCATATCCAACAATGATGCTGGATACCCCATACTTTCCTGTGATAGATATCCACTCAAGTCTGAAGTCGGACTTAAAATGGGTGCATTCCTAGATTGAGTAGACTGGTCTGGAATATTTCTAGTAGGCATCATAGGGGCAATCACTGCAGGTACATTTTTAACTGATGGGACATACAATTGGGAAGGGTTATTGGCAGACATCACTGGATATAATCCAGTGTTGGGAACTATGATAGGAATTGTGTCCTGTCTTTGAGATCCACACATAACACACATGCTATTTGTTTCAGCATTCCTGTGCCTGCACACACACCCCCATCCCCCATAAGGAGGCGGTTGATGTTCTATGGAAAGAGTTTTGGGGAGGGGGAAGGGATAGAGGGAGCAGAAGGCACAGTGGGTGGTGCTGATAAGCACATTCCAGCACATGGTGTAGAGGAGGGGCTAACAGAAGAAGCAATAGTATTGTTTGTTGGACCACAAGACCCAGGATTACTTACAACAGAGGTGGTGGGGGAAGGGATGTCGCATGGCAAACTGTCCTGTTCTTTGTTCCTTACCACACCCAAATCCTCCATTTTACTATACCAATATTGTCCATTCTTCTCAATTTCTTTCAACTTTCCATCAGTCACATCTGCAGACAACTTCCACCATAACTCTGCTTGCACCAGCCTATTATTATCTCTCAGCCAACCTTTCTTTTCTTGTAATATATTTTTCCATAAACTTTCATCTAATCTTCCAGTTTCATGCATACCAATTGCCTGCATGAACGATTTTAACTTAGTTACTGAAACTTTTCCTTCTCTTTCTCTCATCAACTGAGCTGCTGTTAACATCTTTTCACTCTGTCCTGCAACATTAGAATTTCCCATTATTGTAGTTACACGAAGATCAAACAATTGCTACTTATCAAACCCGCAAACTTAAGCGTAGTTGCACAAAGATCAAACGGTATCCGATTACTATAAGTAATCGCCACCGAACCCACAAACTTAAGCGCAGTTGCACAAAGCTCAAATGATATAATAGTATTGAGCCCACAATCTCTCAAAGTGAAGACCCCTAGTCAATTCACCGGGATACAAAATCTTAATAACTTCCAATTGCTTATGACAATTGGTGTTAACCCTTTCCCCAAAATTCTCGTCAGAATCTTGGCTGGGATCCAATTCTACGTCACAGGATATCCGACTCAGCTGTCTAACAACTTCCGTTTAGTTTCAGCATGTTCCACCACACAAAGAAGGAATATTTCAACAGGTTCTTTCTAACGGACAGATCAGCTATAATTTGAACCCTTATATCGCGATAACACCAATTCAACTCTTGAGAAAACACTTGGGCAAAAGACTCAGAGGAGGTTGTAAGAATAAAAGCTTCTTACCTTGCTGCAGCTTATGCCTCGTCTGATGGTTTTACGCAAGTCCTCTCCTGGCGTTTGAATCGGAAGTTACGCAAGCTGTCTGTCCCTGTTCGGGCGCCAATTTGTCGTTGCAAATTCTACGACACAACTTCTTCTTTTGTGTGGCTCCAAATCAGTTAGAATTATAAGTATGAGCTCATACAGCTTTCTCTCTGAGACCAATGCAGGCTGGTATCATGGAAAATATCTCTCTTTATTACAGTTACATACACTTATATAGGCAACATGAGGTAGACAAGAGGGTGGTCCTAGATGAAAGTTTATTGGCTCTGTGACAAAAAGGGAGTAGTTTACTAACTTTATTCCTGAGTTGATTGGCACATTTGAAACTAGCAACTTAACTCCTCCTTTCTTTCACTAATGATCTTATAACAAAGAAAATGTACATGAGGCTCCTAATTGAGTTTTTGCCATCTAGTGGAGACAAATGTGTACTACAGGAGAAATCAAATCTTGTCTCTCACAATAGGCAATCAACCGCACGTATGCCTTTGGAATGAATAATAGCGAACATACGTCGAAGGTTACCAGCAAATCATCATCCTGTAATGCCAATGTCCTAATTTGATTAAGAAATTGATGAGTATCAAGGAGAAAAGAAGGCATGGTTTTAGTCAAGGGTGTCAAAACCTTATCGAGTAGAATAGCTGGGGGTGACAAAATGGAATCCGTCAAAGCAACAATTGGTCGGCCAGGGGGCTGATTAAGGGACTTATGAATCTTAGGAAGTGTATAAAACACCGGCGTGACAGGATGATGATTAATCAAGAATTGGCACAATTTTGGGTCTATGGTTTTGTCCTGTAAATATATGTCCACAATAGTACAAAGCTTATTTTTGATAGTAAATACAGGATCCCCTGGTAACGGTTGATAAACCTCAGTATTAGAAATTGCCCCAAAATTTTAGCGGTATAGTACTCTTTGTCCATGAGGACAAGAGCACCTCCTTTATCTGCAGGTTTAAGGATCAAAATGTTGTCCTGCATAAGATCATCAATAGCTCGTTTCTCAACCTGTGAGAGATTATGGGTTAAATGACACCCACTTTGTCTTAAATCCTGCAAAGCTTGTGAAATATCACGTTGGACAAGGGCAACAAATGTCTCAATGGGATGATAGGATTTTGGCGGTTGAAAAGTACTTTTCAGCCTTAAACCAAAGTCCTGCCGATTAAGTGAAAATTCATTAACATTGACATTCGCATTGACAATCTTGTCAGGAGTAGAAAAATGTGCCTTAAGCCTAATATTACGACAGAAGCGCTAGCAGTCCATATCTAATTCGAAACTATCTAGTGGAGCCGTCGGACAGAAGGACAGGCCCTTTTCAAGTACACTCAGTTGCACTGGACTCAGGTTTTTAGAAGAGATATTGAAAACTAAAGTTTGATATGAGTCTGTACCTGAGAGCGCGTTGTCCTGGGGGCATCGAGACCGCCGATAATGACGTCCTGCTCTTCTTGTATTCTTCTTGTTGGGGGTCTTTGTCAGCGTCTTCCTAAAAAAGTAGACCGTTGGGTTCCGGTAGTGGAATCGCTGCCAGACCCAGAGGACATGGAACCTGTACGGCGTTGTGGACGAGTGAATAAAGGGGTTGCAGTGCCTGACAAGTCCTGCCATTTATAGATGCGTTTGTTCTGATAATCCTCAGAGTCCCTGATAAACTTCTGACGTTTAGTTGCTTCGATATCCTTCCTTAGATCAGTGCAGATTTTTTCAACCTTTAATTTCAAGGTCGTTAGTTCATCAGCCGCCAATGCGTCTTTTAATTGAGATTCAATAGACGCTACTTTTTGTTTGCTGGTGGCTATAGCCTCCGTGAGGAATTCTATGGTTAAAACCATAAGGTCCGTAGAACATTTATTAAGAATGTTGGCAAAGTGAGTACAGTACTCAATATTATCGCAAAAGAAAGTGGGTCGAAGATGGACCCTTAATCCACGTGGGATGCGTTGTAAGCGGCAATATTCAGCCAGGGTGGAGACATGCTATTCCCAGGAGGTTAACTTCCTCAGCTCCTTCTCCAGCTCTCTCCCCCGGAATTCAGTAGGAGGTATCTTTAGAAAATCCACATTAGCGGTTACATTGGACACGATTTCGCGTGCCCGTTCATCCGTGTAAGAGAAGGAACTCATTGAAGAAAAATCCTTAGGTGCTCGCGCTGAAGACGGAGTAGATGAAGATAATGATGATCAGCCGGCACTCTATAACAGATGGCGTGGTTCTCGCGTCCGAGATCACGATCTCATAAATATGGTAAAGAAAGACCGGCACTCACTTGAACTTGAAAAGAAGAAGTCAAGAAGAGCAGGACGTCATTATCAGTGGTCTCGATGCCCCCAGGACAACGCGCTCTCTGGTACAGACTCATATCAAACTTTAGTTTTCAATATCTCTTCTAAAAACCTGAGTCCAGTGCATACTGAGTGTACTTGAAAAGGGCCTGTCCTTCTGTCCGATGGTTCCACTAGAAAGTTTCGAATTAGATATGGACTGCCAGCGCTTCTTTCGTAATATTAGGCTTAAGGCACATTTTTCTACTCCTGACAAGATTGTCAATGCGAATGTCAATGTTAATGAATTTTCACTTAATCGGCAGGACTTTGGTTTAAGGCTGAAAAGTACTTTTCAACCGCCAAAATCCTATCATCCCGTTGAGACATTTGTTGCCCTTGTCCAACGTGATATTTCACAAGCTTTGCAGGATTTAAGACAAAGTGGGTGTCATTTAACCCATAATCTCTCACAGGTTGAGAAACGAGCTATTGATGATCTTATGCAGGACAACACTTTGATCCTTAAACCTGCAGATAAAGGAGGTGCTCTTGTCCTCATGGACAAAGAGTACTATACCTCTGAAATTTTGGGGCAATTGGGTAATACTGAGGTTTATCAACCGTTACCAGAGGATCCTGTATTTACTATCAAAAATAAGCTTTGTACTATTGTGGACATATATTTACAGGACAAAACCATAGACCCAAAATTGGGCCAATTCTTGATTAATCATCATCCTGTCACGCCGGTGTTTTATACACTTCCTAAGATTCATAAGTCCCTTAATCAGCCCCCTGGCCGACCAATTGTTGCTTTGACGGATTCCATTTTGTCACCCCCAGCTATTCTACTCGATAAGGTTTTGACACCCTTGACTAAAACCATGCCTTCTTTTCTCCTTGATACTCATCAATTTCTTAATCAAATTAGGACATTGACATTACAGGATGATGATTTGCTGGTAACCTTCGACGTATGTTCGCTGTATACTTCTATTATTCATTCCAAAGGCATACGTGCGGTTGATTGGCTATTATCCCTCTCCACCTATACTACACGCGAAAAAACCTTCTTTTTGGGTTTATTGGAAATTATTCTGTATGAAAATAATTTTCTTTTCCAAGATACATTTTACAAACAGTGTTGTGGGACCGCGATGTGTTCGAATGCCGCACCACCGTACGCAAACACATATATGTCATGGTTCGAAGATAAATATATTTACTCTAATGACTTATTTAACCACCTCCGGACCGCTGTACGCAGATTCGCGTTCCGGAGGTGGCAGCGCTGCGCACAATCACGCATATACGCGTCATCTCGCGAGACGCGAGATTTCGCTGAAAGCCGGCCCGCGCATGCGCATCGCGGGCCGGCAAAATTAAAAGAACAAGTTCGTCACCAGCCTGCCAGCAACGATCATTGGCTGGCAGGCTGGCGATTTTCAAAAAATCCAATCACAAGTCATATAACAGATCATATTAGTAAATATGATCTGTTATATGGCTTGTCTGCTCCTGTGCTGGTCCTTTTCGTCGGTTGGATCCAGCACAGGAGCAGACTGAACTGTGAGTACACCAAACACTACACCTTAGCCCCAGATCACCCCCCTGCACCCCAATTAACCCTTTGATCACCCCTTTGATCGCCCCTGTCAATCACTAGTGAAAGGAAAAAAAGTGATCAGTGTAAACTGTCACTTTTTTTTTTTCACTGGTATTGACTGTTAGGTTTTAGGGATAGTTTAGGCCCCTTGGTTAGGTAGTTAGCGTCAGTTAGCGCCCACCCCACCGCACCGCAGTCACTTTTATTCGCTGATTAGCGTATCGCTAATCAGCATTTGTACTTTTATAGTATCTGTAAGTGATCAAAACTGATCACGGTCAGATCTATAATAGTATTAGTGTCACCTTAGCTCGCCCTCCACCCAAAACGCAGTGTTTGCCCGATCAGGCCTGATCGGTCGCCCACACGAGCGTTCACCCACGCCCGCCCCACCGCAGTGACAAAAAATATATATTTTTTTGATCACTGCACATTCATTTTACACGCACTGCGGCGATAAAAAAAAATCAGTTTTGATATTTTTTATCAACCGCAGCGGCCTCCGGTACTTCGCTAGCCTCCCCTTTGTAAGACAGGTTTGCTTTTTTTCTTGGGTAGTCTCAGGGAATACCCCTAAATTTAGTAGTCCAAAATGTCAAACAGGGGGTATTCTTCTGAAGAGGCCTACAGGATTCTGACCCAGTCGGATGAGGAGTGGGAACCCTCATCTGACGAATCTAGTGGGTCAGAATATGAACCTGTGGAAAGCAGTGGCTCTCTGACCAAAAGTTTGGACGAGGAGGTTGAGTTCCCTGGCAGCACCAGGCGTACCCGGCCCCGTGTCGCTAGACCACAGGTTACGCAGGATCTGCTTCAAGAGCAGCAGAGTGGGGCTGTCGCTGCCGGATCACATGGTGAGGCATACACCAGCAGCGCAGCCCTCCCTGGACCTAGTACCAGCACTGCCGTACAACATGGTGACGTGGCGAGCACCAGAAGGGCAGTTGAAGCTGGTACGGTGGCACGTGCAGTAGTTACCCCGTCGCAGCCACCGCACAGACAGGCCCGTAGAGCCCCTAGAATCCCTGAGGTGCTGGCAAACCCTGATTGGCAGTCACCAACTTCAGCCGCACCTGTAGTTCCCCCTTTCACCGCCCAGTCTGGAGTTCGGGTTGAGACGGCTCAAATCGGTTCGGCCCTGGGATTTTTTGAGCTGTTCTTGACTGCGGAGCTCTTGGACTTAGTCGTGGCAGAGACAAACCGGTATGCCACACAATTTATATCCGCCAACCCGGGAAGCTTTTATGCCCAGCCTTTCCGGTGGAAACCAGTCCAAGTTTCCGAACTTAAAATTTTTTTGGGCCTTCTCCTCAACATGGTTCTAACTAAAAAGCATGAATTGCGGTCATATTGGTCCACGCACCCGATTCATCACATGCCCATGTTCTCTGCTGCTATGTCCAGGGCACGATTTGAGGCCATCCTCCGTTTCCTGCATTTTAGCGACAACACCACCTCCCGTCCCAGAGGCCACCCAGCTTTTGACCGGCTCCACAAAATTCGGCCCCTCATAGACCATTTCAACCAGAAATTTGCAGATTTGTATACCCCCGAGCAAAACATCTGCGTAGACGAGTCCCTAATACATTTTACCGGGCGCCTTGGCTTCAAACAATACATCCCACGCAAGCGTGCCTGGTATGGGGTCAAATTGTATAAGCTCTGTGAAAGGGCCACAGGCTATACCCACAAATTTCGGATCTATGAGGGAAAAGATCAGACCCTGGAGCCGGTCGGTTGCCCTGACTACCTGGGGAGCAGTGGGAAGACAGTCTGGGACTTGGTGTCACACTTATTCGGCAAGGGGTACCATCTTTATGTGGACAATTTTTACACAAGTGTGGCCCTCTTTAGGCATTTGTTTCTAGAACAGATTTGCGCCTGTGGCACCGCGCGAACTAGTCGCGTGGGCTTCCCCCAACGGCTTGTAACCACCCGTCTTGCAAGGGGGGAGAGGGCTGCCTTGTGTAACGAAGAACTGCTCGCGGTGAAATGGAGAGACAAGCGTGACGTTTACATGCTCTCCTCCATTCACGCAGACACGACAATCCAAATTGAGCGAGCAACCCGTGTCATTGAAAAGCCCCTCTGTGTCCACGACTATAATGCGCTCATGGGAGGGGTGGACTTCAATGACCAGATGTTGTCTCTGTATTTAGTTTCCCGCAGAACCAGACGCTGGTATAAGAAGGTGTCTGTATATTTAATTCAATTGGCGCTGTACAATAGTTTTGTTCTCTACAGTAAGGCTGGGAGAACACGATCCTTCCTCAAATTCCAGGAAGAGATCATCGAGAACCTCCTTTACCCAGGAGGTTCCGTGGCCCCATCCACCAGTGTAGTTAGCCGTCTACACGAGCGACATTTCCCCAGTGTCGTTCCTGGTACCTCAACCCAACCGTCACCCCGAAAAAGATGTCGTGTCTGTAGCAGGAGTGGAATAAGGCGTGACACCCACTATTTCTGTCCTGACTGTCCTGACCACCCTGCCCTATGCTTTGGTCAGTGTTTCCGGAAGTACCACACACAGGTACACCTAGCATAGGGATTGCATCTCACAGGACAGGCACACAGGGCTATTAGGGCCCTTTTACTCACAGCTGCTGCAAACCTCTCCTTTCACCTGGGATAAAGTGCATAACGTACTTTGCCACATCTTTGGGCGATTTGCGCTTTGCACATTGTCCCATGGGGAAGGAGAGGTTTGTTCTATAAAGGTAAAAAAAACTAAACAAAAAAAAAATTACCGGTAAGTAAAAAAAGTTAAAAAAAAGGTTTGTTTTTTTTTGTTTGTTTTTTTACCTTTCAGGTGGACCAACCGATCGACTAGCTGCAGCACTGATGTGCATTCGGACAGAAGCATTGCGCTGCTGTCAGATTACACGCAAGTCGGTGTATGCGGCGCTGCAAGACGAGATTTCTCCTCTGCAGTAAAAGATACGTTTGCCGAGGCATATGAGCTGAGGAGGTGGCGGTGTTCATATACTTTGGCAAACACTTTGTATATATAAAAAAAAATACCCCGGCAATGATTTATTCATCCACATCGATTGATGTGAATGGAGAAATCGGGTTTGCCAGGGCATACGAGCTAAGTGGGTATGGATGTTGGGCGGAGCTCCTATGTCCTGGCAGACGCCTTTCCCCTCCTTTTTCTTTTTTTGGCAGAGATTTTTTCTATGAACTCGCCATGCCCCTCATTGAATACCTTGGGGTGTCTTCTTTCCAAAATGGGGTCACATGTGGGGTATTTATACTGCCCTGGCATTTTAGGGGCCCCAAAGCGTGAGAAGAAGTCTGGTATCCAAATGTCTAAAAATGCCCTCCTAAAAGGAATTTGGGCACCTTTGCCCACCTAGGCTGCAAAAAAGTGTCACACATGTGGTATCTCCGTATTCAGGAGAAGTTGGGGAATATGTTTTGGGGTATCATTTTACATATACCCATGCTGGGTGAGATAAATATCTTGGTCAAATGCCAACTTTGTATAAAAAAAATGGGAAAATACGGCGATACCACATGTGTGACACTTTTTTTCAGCCTAGGTGGGCAAAGGGGCCCACATTCCAAAGAGCACCTTTCGGATTTCACAGGTCATTTACCTACTTACCACACATTAGGGCCCCTGGAAAATGCCAGGGCAGTATAACTACCCCACAAGTGACCCCATTTTGGAAAGAAGACACCCCAAGGTATTCCGTGAGGGGCATGGCAAGTTCCTAGAATTTTTTATTTTTTGTCACAAGTTAGTGGAAAATGATGATTTTTTTTTTTTTCATACAAAGTCTCATATTCCACTAACTTGTGACAAAAAATAAAAACTTCCATGAACTCACTATGCCCATCAGCGAATACCTTGGGGTGTCTTCTTTCCAAAATGGGGTCACTTGTGGGGTAGTTATACTGCCCTGGCATTCTAGGGGCCCAAATGTGTGGTAAGGAGTTTGAAATCAAATTCTGTAAAAAATGACCAGTGAAATCCGAAAGGTGCTCTTTGGAATATGGGCCCCTTTGCCCACCTAGGCTGCAAAAAAGTGTCACACATCTGGTATCTCTGTATTCAGGAGAAGTTGAGGAATGTGTTTTGGGGTGTCTTTTTACATATACCCATGCTGGGTGAGATAAATATCTTGGTCAAATGCCAACTTTGTATAAAAAAATGGGAAAAGTTGTCTTTTGCCAAGATATTTCTCTCACCCAGCATGGGTATATGTAAAATGACACCCCAAAACACATTCCCCAACTTCTCCTGAGTACGGAGATACCAGATGTGTGACACTTTTTTGCAGCCTAGGTGGGCAAAGGGGCCCATATTCCAAAGAGCACCTTTCGGATTTCACAGGTCATTTTTTACTGAATTTGATTTCAAACTCCTTACCACACATTTGGGCCCCTAGAATGCCAGGGCAGTATAACTACCCCACAAGTGACCCCATTTTGGAAAGAAGAGACCCCAAGGTATTCGCTGATGGGCATAGTGAGTTCATAGAACTTTTTATTTTTTGTCACAAGTTAGTGGAATATGAGACTTTGTAAGAAAAAAAAATAAAAAATCATCATTTTCCGCTAACTTGTGACAAAAAATAAAAAGTTCTATGAACTCACTATTCCCATCAGCGAATACCTTAGGGTGTCTACTTTCCGAAATGGGGTCATTTGTGGGGTGTTTGTACTGTCTGGGCATTGTAGAACCTCAGGAAACATGACAGGTGCTCAGAAAGTCAGAGCTGCTGCAAAAAGCGGAAATTCACATTTTTGTACCATAGTTTGTAAACGCTATAACTTTTACCCAAACCATTTTTTTTTTTACCCAAACATTTTTGTTTTATCAAAGACATGTAGAACAATAAATTTAGAGCAAAATTTATATCTGGATGTCGTTTTTTTTTGCAAAATTTTACAACTGAAAGTGAAAAATTTCATTTTTTTGCAAAAAAATCGTTAAATTTCGATTAATAACAAAAAAAGTAAAAATGTCAGCAGCAATGAAATACCACCAAATGAAAGATCTATTAGTGAGAAGTAAAGGAGGTAAAATTCATTTGGGTGGTAAGTTGCATGACCGAGCAATAAACGGTGAAAGTAGTGTAGGTCAGAAGTGTAAAAAGTGGCCTGGTCTTTCAGGGTGTTTAAGCACTGGGGGCTGAGGTGGTTAAATCCCATTGTATCTTCTGGCGAAGATTTGTTGACGATGTGTTTTGTGTATGGCGGGGCAGCATTGGAACCCTTCTTGAGTTTGCTGAGTACTTAAATTCAATGTGGAGTGAACTGCAGTTTACTTTACACTATGATGACAAGAGGATTAGTTTCCTTGAAGCTGTTGTTATTAAAGGGAAAGATGGATTGTTAGTAACTGATTTACATATTAAAAGTACAGATAGAAATTCTCTCTTACATTATTCCAGCAACCATCCCCCTACTCTTAAAAAAGATTTACCTCACTCCCAGTTTCAGAGGATTCGCAGAATCGTCTCTGAAGCTGGTATCAAGGAAACTCGCCTCAGTGAGATGAGTGATAGGTTTTGACATCGCGGTTACCCCACCTCTTTACTTAATCAGGAGAGGAATAAGGCCATTCTTCCATTTGACAAAACTACAAAACAATCACTTTTTAAATTGCAACACTACCTATGCGATTTATTGCATAACATGCACAAGTTGCAAGCTACAATATGTGGGATGTACCACAAATGCAATAAAAACACGCATCAGAAAACATATATCAGACATACCGCACCATGAGAACCGCAACATATCTGCGGCAAGTCTCCATTTTGCCATGGTACATGGTGGTGATGTCTCCTATATGTCAGTACAAGGCATTGAAAAGGTTAAAAAAACAATAAAAGGTGGCGACAGAAAAAGGAAACTCTTAAACAGAGAATCATATTGGATTTTCCGACTTGAAAGTCGCCAGCCTCAAGGTTTAAATAAGAAACTGGATCTAATTTTGCAGTATTAACCAACGGTTTATTTCTCTTCTTTTCTTCCTTTATTTCCCATTTTCCTTCAATCTATTGTTTTATGGACCATATGAATTGTCTTTTGGCATGTTTTTACCTATGTACACATGTGTGGAAGGGAGGGGTTGAATTTCAGCCTGATTATTTCAGGTGAGGGATCCTCCCCCTCCTCTCTACAAAAGTAACTCACAGTGTATTTGAAAACAGTCATGAGTAAGGACTAAGATTGCATTGTGCCCGAAACATGTAGACTCTGCTTTCTGTACCTGGATTTTATACTGAATATTCAATAAAGAAGCCTTTGGATTACCACAACCACAAGCTGGACAAAACCTCTTTTTCTCTATACTTCCGTATTTCTCCTGATTCGGGTGGAGGAGTTGTTCCGTGCTATACAGTGGAATCCTTGGCAGGTGAGAGCTGCTCAAAATCTCTGTTTTCTTCTCTACAAAACAATCACGTATTACTTTTGTCTCAAAATTCCATCCTTGGATCCATAAGTGCAGACTAATCATTAACCAACATTGGAATATCCTATCCAGGGCTTATCCCTCCGTAAAGGAATTCCAGAATCGTCCGCTGATTTGTTATAAACGTAACAAAAATCTACGTGATATGGTGGTGCGGGCTGATATAGGCAGTGTTCACATGACACAACGACAAACTACTCTATCTACACCAAAAAAAGGGCACCTTTCCCTGTCTAGGCTGCATACACTGTTCTAGTGTGATCAAAGGTGAGTATTTCTCACATCCACATACAGGAAAACAATTTCCTATTAAGGGTTTCTATACCTGCAATAGTAACTTTATTGTTTATCTATTAAAGTGTCCGTGTGGCTTATTATATATAGGCGAGACTTCGATGCGCATGAAGGATCGTTTTTCCAAACATAAATCGACCATACGTAAAAAGAACCTGCTTCTACCTATACCGCACCACTTTGATCGTTGCAATCATAATATTTCGCAACTGCGGTTTCAGATTATAGAACATGCATCACAACCCCGTAGAGGTGGTGACAGGGTTAAGATGTTGAACAAGCGTGAATCTTACTGGATTCACACTTTGCAAACATTGGAGCCCAAAGGCTTGAACCGGGAGTACGACCTCCACAGCTTCTTGTGAATCTTCAGATCTCTAGATAGTTGCTATAATTTATAAACGTTTTTCTTTTATTTTTCCTTTTGTATAAAAAACATTTACCATTGTTGCAAACCAATATATAAGAAAATTTGTTTCTTTTTTTACTCTTAGAAAACCTGAAGACATCCCAGCGGCATTACTATTGTGCAACCTTGTTTAACCCCATTACTGCCATCAAGAAACATTCAGCATTTGAATTGATAATTGATTGCGGCTGGGATCTTTTCTTTTCTTCACTTGCTTTAGACTTTAATTGTTTAATTGCTTTGTTGACTATATCACTATGGTAATGTGATGTCACTTCCGCCTGGGCGGATTATTTAAATGCCGTGTATTCACTTTTGTTTGTACCATATCCTATACGTTTGAGAAAGGCTCCAGATGTGAGTCGAAACGCGTCACGGATTATATGTGACAATAAAAACTTCTTCTTTTCAAGTTCAAGTGAGTGCCGGTCTTTCTTTACCTATCCTCTGGATAGGTCATCAGTATGTGATCGGTGTAGGGTTGCCACCTTTCCCAACAAAAAATACCCTCCAAATTAAACCATTTTTCAATGCCCCCCATTGGTTCCCCTAAGTAATATGAATGGCCCTATTAGTGCCCCTAGAATTAATAATACCCTCATTAGTGCTCCTCATTAATATTAATGCCCCCGGGGCGTGGCTAGCCGGACATGTGAGCGGACGTGAGTTGCGGAGCTCCTGCACTGCCTCAGACATTTATCCGCTACAAACAGCCTGAATTTGGGGTATACTGTGGACTAAGTCACATCTGAAGGTCCAGGGACCTCGCCGCTACCTGCATGCACCGGTGTTCTGCTGCCATGTCCAGGAAGAGAGACGGGAGAGGTGTCGGGGCCGCCACGCCGAAGCGACGAGACCGCGTGAGTGACCTACAACAAGATGCGGCCAAGAGGCTCAGTCAGTATGCGCACACCCCGGCACCCCCCAGAGTGAGACATGCCTCGGACGCAGGCTGTGAGCCCTCCCTGATGGATGGGGGAAGGGATTCAGTAGGGGAGGAGGCCGGAGAGGTGATGGGTCTGAAAAGGCACCCTAATAGATTTGCCTCCATACAGGATCAAGAGGGGGCTGAAGACCCAGATGTCCCTGGCTCTGAGGTGGAGGAGCCGACTATTAAGGACGTTCTCCAGGCCATTTCTAAGTGGGGCAAGTCACTTAATGTTATGTCCATGCAGATGGGAGCCATTAAGGAAGATATATCTATTGTCAGGCATGATCTGCGAAAATTGGCAGACCGTACTACGTCTCTAGAGGATCGTATGGGAGAAATAGAAGATGCAGTGCACCCTCTTAAAAGAGACTCTGCAGATCACTCCCGCAGAATTGATGTAATCTCTGCTAAACAAGACGATCTGGAAAACCGTCTGAGACTAAATAATGTGCGGCTAGTTGGAGTGCCTGAGAAAGTGCAAGGCTCTAACCCCACAGAATTTTTTTAAAACTGGCTCAAAGAACAATTTACAGGAGGTGTCTTGACCCCGTTATTTGCCATTGAATGTGCGCACAGAGTCCCCACCAGGCCTTTACCACCAGGGGCGCCACCACGACCGGTTCTCATGAAAGTGCTTCATTATAGGGACCGTGACTCTATTCTGCGAAAGGCCAGAGACCTGCCTGATATTTCCATCGACGGCCACAATGTGTCCTTCTTCCCTGACTTCTCTATGGAAGTTCAAAAGAGGAGGTCAAGATTCCTGGACGTAAAGCGAAGTCTGCGGGAGCTGGGAGCAACGTACTCTATGCTGTATCTGGCCAGGCTTGGGATGGCGGCTCTTGGATCCACAAGCTTCTTTGAAGACCCGAAGGAGGCATCTAAATGGCTGGACCGTCATGAAAGACAACTTCGGGTGGAAAAGAACCAGGGCGACTGAGAGGTCTATGATACAGGCTGACATTGTATATTTTGGATGTTGATTGCCGGCTGTGTAGCAGTATACAGACGGTTGTTAGCGTCTATACTCAGCCCCTTCCAGCGTTAAGCTAATGGTTGGAGCTAAGATGCCAACAAAATGCATAGAGTTTCTTACATTGCTAATATTGTCCATATCAACAATAACTGAGGTCAAGTGCAGGATGTTATTCATGCTGTTCGTATCACTATTTTTCACTGTTTAACAGTTTATCTTTCAAGTTGTAAATCTCGGAAGTGTTAATTTCTGCCCTACCAGGGATTGCGGGGGTTAAGGAATTTGCTCTGCCAATAGAGAGTTTAATTTCCCACAGACCTTTGTACTAAGGTGTATTGGTGGGATCTGTTGGAAAGAGTAAATCCAGGTGCTAGTTAGACAAGGGGAGGGATGTTTTCTAGGTTGGGGAAGGGGGGAGGGGAGTTGGGGGGAGAAATGATCCCGGGTCCGGATACTTTCCTCAATGGGTAACGGAACCTATAGAATGTATATTGCTTTATCCGTTTCAGCTATGGTTCCCTATATGTAATTATGGCTAACCCAGTGAATTTTCTGAGCTGGAACGTTCGAGGGGTTAAGGATGCCATTAAAAGAAAGGCCATAATGGAGAGTGTTAAAGTGTACCACCCTACGGTCTGCTGCCTACAGGAGACGCACCTCCTTGCGGAGCAATCCCAGTTGCTTACCCCTAGGTGGGCGAGTCATTGCTATCATGCTACTTACTCCTCATATGCAAGGGGAGTAAGTATACTGATCACAGACAGCTAGTTTTTAGCTGCATAGATAAGAGGATTGATACAGAGGGACGCTATATCTTCCTTTATGGAAAACTTTTTAATGTCCCATGCATAATATGTGGGGTATACATACCACCGCCATATTCCCCGCTTGCAATTAAAAAGCTGTTGGCTTTTCTGTCTGATTATCCTGATACTCCAGCACTGATAATGGGGGACTTTAACAACGTAATATGCCCTACATGGGATAGACTATCCACTTCTGCGTCACAATCGGAGGGGCTGCTTACCCCTTTTGGGAGACTTCTAGATGAAGCGTCCCTGATGGATTTCTGGAGGCTGCACAACCCGCGGGTACGTCCGTACTCTTGCTGCTCCAGCACGTACCAAACATTGTCCAGAATAGATTTGGCTCTTGGGAATGAGGCAATGGGTTGCCGTATCTGCAATGTCCGATATTTAACTAGGCAACTATCAGATCATTCTCCCATATTAGTGTCTGCTAACTTTCTACCCCCCAGAACTGGAGGGAGGTCAGTATGGAAATTCAATCCATTTTGGCTGTCGGTTATACCCACAGTCTCAAATATTACTGACATGTTAAAAGAGTTTTTTGCCCTTCATCTTCCTGGAGCTTCGTCGCTGTTGGTCTGGGATACCATGAAAGCCTTTTTGAGGGGAATACTTATCGCGGAGGTTAATAAAAAGCGTAATGAATCCAGAGTGACGGTCAAAACACTAGAACGACAGATGATTGAGGCGGAAACACAATATGTCTTACAGCCCACGGAAGGGTATAGAACCCAGTGGCAGGAAGCACAACGTAAACTGAATGATAAACTCCTTCTCAAAGCAAAAAACGAACGTTTTTTCCAGAAACAATCGTATTTTGAGGAGGGGGCGAGGACAGGTAAATTACTGGCATTGCTCTCCAAAGTGCAGCAGCCCTCTGCGTATATCTCAGCTCTTCATGACGGCGAGGGGGTTGTGTGTACAGCTCCAGACAAATTGTTAGATATTATGCATGTATTCTATTCATCCCTATATGAATCCAAAATTACTGCAGGAGATCCAGAGATCACAAATTTTTCGGATGGGCTCCAGCTCCCTACATTGGGTTCTGATCAAGTGTCGATTTTGGATAGTCCGATAACGATCAAGGAATTAGAAGCGGCCCTGAGTGATATGTCTAACGCCAAGGCCCCTGGGAGCGATGGCCTGCCCGGCCGAAGTTTATAAAACATTCGCCCCTATCTTACTTCCTCAGTTGCTGGAAGTGCTTGAGGAGGCGCAGCGTCAGAATAAGCTACCACTTAGTATGACTGAGGAGATCATAGTTGTCATTCCCAAGCAGGGCAAAGATCCCCTAAAGGCAGAATCGTATAGACCTATATCTCTTCTCCAAGTAGACGTGAAGTTATTAGCGAAAGTCTTGGCGAATAGACTTAATACAGTAATAACGTCGCTTATACATTCAGACCAGGCAGGTTTCATGCCAAATATGTCGACTGCGGTTAATGTCAGACGTCTATTCTTAAACATAAAGGCAGGAAGGTATCGCGGTTTGAAATCGGCGGTCGCGTCTCTTGACGTGGCCAAAGCTTTTGACAGCGTGGAATGGAGATACCTGTGGGCGATGCTCAGGAAAATGGGCTTCGGAGCAACCTTTATCCAGTGGATCCAACTCTTATATAGCACTTCTACAGCTAAAATTAGGGTGAATGGAGCTCTCTCCCGATCTTTCCATTTGCATAGAGGGACGAGGCAGGGGTGCCCTCTGTCACCCTTACTCTTTGCAATAGCAATTGAGCCCCTGGCGACGGCACTTAGGGAAGCGCAGGCAGTTCAGGGTTTTAGGTATAATGGGCTAGTCAAAAAAGTAGCTCTTTATGCCGATGACATGCTCTTGTTCCTAGATGAATGGAGCTCCTCTCTTCCGGCGGCCATGAACATCATTAATGGATTTAGCGGCCTGTCAGGGTTGAACATTAACTGGTCCAAATCCTGCGGATGTTGCTTTCAGAAAACAAAGAAGACACTTGCTGCCAGACGGAGGGCCTGCAACTTGTCACTTCTTTCAAATATCTGGGCGTCCAGGTTACTGTTGATGTCAGAGATGATGAAAGACTGAATCTGACTCCGCTGCTGCAGAGATTCCGACAGAAGGTACAGGTTTGGACCAAATTGCCACTCTCGGTAATAGGGAGGGTTAATCTTCTAAAAATGATACTGATGCCACAACTCCTTTACTTGTTGCATAATGCGCCTATATGGGTTCCTGCCCGATTTTTTGTCACGGTTAATGCCATATTTAGAGATTTAATCTGGAAGAGAGGGGTTCCGCGTATAAAACTGGCTACGCTCTGTCGACCAAAAACTGATGGGGGACTCGGGGCTCCAGACCCATGGATTTATTACTTAGCTGCCCAACTACAGCATTTACACGGGTGGGGGATGGAAGAGGACATTAATAAGACGGGGTGAATCGCGCAAATTCTAGTGGGGGGGGGGAGAACTTACTAACTGCGTTAGCGGATGGATCCCTGGATAAAGCAGGGAATGACATTCCGATACTTGGGGTAATCCACAAAGTCTGGTGGAAAGCGAGGAAAGAGCAGGGATACAAGGGTACACGAAGTTTACCGTAATATGGCCCAATTACATGTATGCAGAACTCCATAAAATACCTGCTATTCAGACGTGGGGATGATACGGACTTACCCACATGCTATGTTATGCTCAATTACAACGTGAGTTTCAGCTTCCGCATTCCCAATTCTACATGTATTTACAGCTTAGGCATGCCATGCATTCGCAAAGTAAAGTGGAGAGGATTAAACCGGCCTCTAAACATACGATCATAGATTTGGCAAGTTCTAAGGGTACTACTAGCGGGGTTATATCGCTGCATTATAGCAGTCTTATGGAAACGCAATTTAAAAAGCAGCCTCTCCGATTGTATGACAAATGGCGGGATGATATCACTGATCTAACGGAAGACCAGTGGCACAAAGTGCTAGAAGGATTCACGGATATAGCGGTGGGTGAAGCACAAAGAATGTCCCAGCTGCTATTACTGCATAGGGTCTATAGGACACCTTCCCTCTTAAAGAAAATGGGGTATAGATTGGATGACTTATGTCCCAGATGTGATGCACCCAATGCTGCGTTGATACACCTTATGTGGAACTGCCCCAGGCTGAGAAGTTACTGGAGGGATGTGATGGATATAATACAAAAAGTGTTTGAGACTCAAATTGTGGTTACCGCCAGGGTGTGTGTACTGTGTTGGCAGTTATTCAATATCTTCTGAACATACATTGGCGATTATTCGTATACTGTATCAGGTAAGAAAGGTGATCGCGTATCATTGGGTGGATCATGACCCTCCTAAGGTTCAAGAGCTCGTTAACAAGGTTCATACCTTGCTGCAAATGTAGAGATTTGTATATCAAAAGAGGAATAACCTTAAAAAGTTTGAAAAGATCTGGGGCAGGTGGAAACAGCACTATGAGGCCTCATGCACACGACCGTTGTTTTATTTCGTATCCGTTGTTCTGTTTTTCGTGATTTTCTGCGGACCCATTGACTTTCAATGGGTCCGTTGAAAACTCGGCTAATGCACCGTTTGTCATCTGCGTCCGTAATCTGTGGTTCCAGTCCGTCCCAAAAATATAACCTGTCCTATTTTTTTCACGGAAAACGGTTCGCGGACCCATTCAAGTCAATGGGACCGTGAAAAAACGCGGGAGGCACACAAGATTGTCATCCACGCGTCCGCGTCCGTTTTTTTCCTATAATTTGCATGGCAAGCTTGACTTAGACTTTTTTTTTACTTTCCTTCATGTCTGGTGATCCTCCAAAAATAAAGGAAGACACACGGAAACAAAAACGGAAAGGGATCACGGAACAACGGAACCCTATTTTGCGGAACGGAACACAACAACGGTCGTGTGCATGAGGCCTGACATTGAGGATTAATCTGGAGGTTGTAGTTGCATTGGAGTAGGATTTCCGGATCACAACACCCCGGTCTCATGCAGGCTTTTGGGCGTTATTCTTCAGAAATCTAGGAGACTGTATTCTTGGGAAGCAGGTGGGACGCTAGGGTTTCTGGGTGGGGGGGAATCTTCTTATGAGAGGTCGCTATGGTACATGTGCTTCAATACCTATTCTTGTGATATTCTTGTGACATGCTGTCATGAGAGTCGAACGGATGATCTGATGTATATGCCATACCATTGCAGAATATGTATTTGAAAAGGAACGACTTAAAATTGTTTTTTGTTTCTGTTCTTCTTGCTCTGACTTTTCACCTAAGAGACTGTTGGAACTTCTCCGAGATGCTGTGGGACTTCTGGGACCGGGGACGGAAGGGAGGGGGGTGGGACGGAGGGAAATGTTTTGTCCTCTTTCTGTTGTTGAAAATTTTTTCAATAAAAATAATCTGATTTAAAAAAAATATTAATGCCCCCATTAGTGCCCCCTAGAATTAATAATGCCCCCATAAGTGCCCCTCATTAATATTAATGCCCCAATTAGTGCCCCCAGAATTAATACTGCCCCCGTTAGCACCCCCAGAATTAATAGTGCCCCCATTAGAGCCCATCAGTGATATTTATGCCTCAATTAGCGACCCCCAGAATGAATAATGCCCCTATTAACACTCCCAGAATTAATAGTGCCACCATTAGTGCTCCCAATAATAGTAATGCCCCATTATTGCCCCCCCCCCCCCCCCCCGAATTAATACCACCTTCTCTTCTTGGGCAAAAAAAAAAAAAAGTACTCACCTTCTCCATTTGATCACGATGCTGTGAACACTCGCCGCTCACTGGAAGCTCAGCACAGGACCTGCGCTCCAGCATGATGACGTTTCACAGGTCCTGTCCTGAGCTTCCAGTGAGCAGTGAGTGTTCACAGCATCGTGATCAAATGGAGAAGGTGAGTACTTTATTTTTTTTTCAACACAAATGGGGGAGGGGGGGCGGCTTGGCTGGTGAGTTACTTGCCGAGTGGCAACCCTACATCGGTGGTGGTCCGACACCCGGGACCAATCAGTTGTTTAGAGAAGGCAGTGACGCTCCTGTGAGCGTTGCGGCCTTCTCTGTGCTTACCGTACATTGGACAGCAGCTGTGCTTGGTATTGCGCTCAGCCCGATTCACTTGAATGTGTCATCACTCGGCCTAGGAAAACCAGAGATAAGGCCGCAGGGTCCACAGGAGTGCAGGTGCCTTCTCAAACAGCTGATCGGCAGGGGTCCCGGATGTCGGATCCCCACCGATCAGATACTGATCAGTAAAAAAATCTTGGAAAACCCCTTTAAATATTATTTATTCTTATATTCGATTTATTAAATATTCTTTTTATTAATCACCAGCACCTCCGAAGATTTCTAACAATGTTAGACAGGTCACACATCAAAAGGCATATTGCAATTCTTGAGTATTCTGTGATACTGCGCCCTCTTGTGGTTACTTTAGAAAACTACTGGTGAACACAAGTATATACAGAACATGTTCTCCACCCATCAATATATAAAATAGCTGATCACAGTATATCTCTAGTTTTCTATTGGGAACTGATACATTTTTCTCTTTTCCATGATCAGATTGGTGCAAGAAAAATTGCACCCTGTCTTAGCGGGTTTTCCGACAAAAAATGTATTACTATGCAGTGGGTATGGCATTTCAAATAAAATATTCTTGCAATATGCATGCAGCCAGCCAGAAGCGCAGGGGCAACACGTGAGGTGCACGGTGGACCGATGAGGGGCCAAATAACGACACAGTTCATCGGTTTACTCACGGTTAGCAGAAAGCCTCCCTGGGCTGGCAGCACAGTGTTGAGGTGGACAGCACGAAATCCTCCGGGGCACGCTCTGTGTAGGGAAGCATCAGCCAAGATGGAGGTTGAGGTGCCCTTGATGTTAGGGGTGCTTAGGGTGCTTGTTGCGGCTGAATCCCTTGATGGTTCTTGTCGTGACGCCAGTACCGTTAATGGTGGTACAACCAATAGTAGTAATAATGAGGTAGACAGTGGTAAGGTACAACTCACAACTTTTACTTAAACTGAATTTAGCTGCAGCATTACAGAATACAGTCTCTTGTTGGTATTAGAGTTAACTTAAAAGGAAAAGGAAATCCAGCACCTTGTTTTTCTTGCTTGACGGTATTTATTCCACAAACCAAGTGTACAGCGGTAATGGAACCCTCAAAATGTAAGCCCCAATGCGGTCTACATGTTTCGAACCAGATGGTTCTTAATCATGACCTCCACAATAAATTTCCAACACAGTATATATATAGAGGTGAACACAGAAATCCCTCCCCCATTAAACTGGCAGGGCGGTGCTGGTCATCCCAGGTGTTGTAATTAAAAGTGCTAACAGAAATTTAAGTGCACAAAAACACATTTAAAGTTAAAATCCAAAATGAGCCATTATGAACAGACATTCCATAGCATTATATCCAGCAGGTAGGGAGGAGAGAAAAAGACAGCCGCGGGACATGAATAAATAAATAAATATAAATATATTGAAATATCTCAAAGAAAAAAACGCTCTGTCTGAACACTCCTCTATATCTGCTGGCTGCAATCCATTCCAGTTCAGTTAGGCTATATAATGTTTTTCTTCAAAGTTGCAACATGGTGTGGTTTAATGCTATTAATAGATGTACATAAGCTCTTTTCTCTGATTTAGTCCTGCAGGGCTTCTGGAATTCAATTTGAGAATCCAGAAGGCTTCTCTTTGATATACAAGCTTTTTGAAATCTCCACCTCTTGTGGGCAAGAACACTCGTTCTATAGCATAAGCTGTAAATGAAGATAAACTTCTGTTATGAGCCATGATAAAATGTTTTGCCGCACTTGAGATGTTAACATATGCAGGGTTTAATATATAATTAATATGTTCCAACAACCTCACTTTAAATTTTCTGGTTGAACAACCCACATATATTAGCCGGCATTCCTCACATTCAATGATGTATATAATTCCTGATGTGTTACAATTAATGTAAGTTTTGATATAATATTTATTAATGCCTTCAGAATCTTGGAATTGTTTTTTTGGGGTAACATAATTGCAAGCTCTACATGGGGAGCTGCCACATCGTGTGAAGCCTGTACAGTCGTGGCCAAAAGTTTTGAGAATGACAAAAATATTAGTTTTCACAAAGTTTGCTGCTAAACTGCTTTTAGATCTTTGTTTCAGTTGTTTCTGTGATGTAGTGAAATATAATTACACGCACTTCATACGTTTCAAAGGCTTTTATCGACAATTACATGACATTTATGCAAAGAGTCAGTATTTGCAGTGTTGGCCCTTCTTTTTTAGGACCTCTGCAATTCGACTGGGCATGCTCTCAATCAACTTCTGGGCCAATTTCCTGACTGATAGCAACCCATTCTTTCATAAACACTTCTTGGAGTTTGTCAGAATTTTGTTTGTCCACCCGCCTCTTGAGGATTGACCACAAGTTCTCAATGGGATTAAGATCTGGGGAGTTTCCAGGCCATGGACCCAAAATGTCAACGTTTTGGTCCCCGAGCCACTTAGTTATCACTTCCATCGTGCTGGAAAATGCATTGTTCTTCACCAAACTGTTGTTGGATTGTTGGAAGAAGTTGCTGTTGGAGGGTGTTTTGGTACCATTCTTTATTCATGGCTGTGTTTTTGGGCAAAATTGTGAGTGAGCCCACTCCCTTGGATGAGAAGCAACCCCACACATGAATGGTCTCAGGATGCTTTACTGTTTGCATGACACAGGACTGATGGTAGCGCTCACCTTTTCTTCTCCGGACAAGCCTTTTTCCAGATGCCCCAAACAATCGGAGAATATGACTTTGCCCCAGTCCTCAGCAGTCCATTCACCATACTTTTTGCAGAAGATCAATCTGTCCCTGGTGTTTTTTTTGGAGAGAAGTGGCTTCTTTGCTGGCCTTCTTGACACCAGGCCATCTTCCAAAAGTCTTCGCCTCACTGTGCGTGCAGATGCGCTCACACCTGCCTGCTGCCATTCCTGAGCAAGCTCTGCACTGGTGGCACTCCAATCCCGCAGCTGAATCCTCTCTAGGAGACGATCCTGGCGCTTGCTGGACTTGTCAAGTCTGCCATTTTAACCCAATCAGCCTGACATAATGATCTCCAGCCTTGTGCTCGTCAACATTCTCACCTGAGTTAACAAGACGTTTGCTGAAATGATCTCAGCAGGTCCTTTAATGACAGCAATGAAATGCAGTGGAAAGGTTTTTTTGGGATTAAGTTAATTTTCATGGCAAAGAAGGACTATGCAATTCATCTGATCACTCTTCATAACATTCTGGAGTATATGCAAATTGCTATTATAAAAACTTAAGCAGCAACTTTTCCAATTTCCAATATTTATGTAATTCTCAAAACTTTTGGCCACGACTGTATATCACAACCAGCATGTCCGTGATTTTCCCACTGATTTTGAACTGAAAAAAGAAGGAGACAGAGGCAGCCAAAGACGCAGGTCTCTTGGATACCACCCTGTGTCCTCCCCTCAGTATTTTGGTCTGCCGATGTATCTGCCATACCCTATTTTTTGCAATATCTGAATGGCAATCTTTATGGTTTGCGATTTGTTGGAGCACATGATGGCTGCAAAATTAATTTCCTGGATGTAACTTTGACGGGTATTCCAGGTCAGACAATATGCACCCGAACCTACTGTAAACCCATAGCGGGAAATACAGTACTTCGAGCTGACAGCCACCATCCGCTCCACACGATAAAAGCCATTCCAGTGGGGGAGATGATCAGAGCCAGGCGCAATTGCAGCAGGGACTCTGACTTCTATGAGGAGACACAAATAATTGCCAACAGATTACAGGATAGAGGATATCCACTGTGGATGACCGAAAGGGCAACCAATATAGCCCAAAAAAAGGAAAGGCAAGATTTACTGTTTGGAACTCCCTTGAATTATAAAAAATCTAATAGAAAGGAAAATAGGAGGGAAAAAACTGCTGAAAATAGACAGGTGAGGGAAAACAGAATCAAACCAGATTATGAGGATAAATCCACCAATATCCCAACACTTGTACTAACTTTCAGTAATCAATTCTCTATAATAGAAAAAGCGGTCTCCAGGTGCATTCCCATCTTGTATGAAGATCCACAATTATACAAAATACTGAGGGGAGGACACAGGGTGGTATCCAAGAGACCTGCGTCTTTGGCTGCCTCTGTCTCCTTTTTTCAGTTCAAAATCAGTGGGAAAATCACGGACATGCTGGTTGCGATATACAGGCTTCACACGATGTGGCAGCTCCCCATGTAGAGCTTGCAATTATGTTACCCCAAAAAAACAATTCCAAGATTCTGAAGGCATTAATAAATATTATATCAAAACTTACATTAATTGTAACACATCAGGAATTATATATATCATTGAATGTGAGGAATGCCGGCTAATATATGTGGGTTGTTCAACCAGAAAATTTAAAGTGAGGTTGTTGGAACATATTAATTATATATTAAACCCTGCATATGTTAACATCTCAAGTGCGGCAAAACATTTTATCATGGCTCATAACAGAAGTTTATCTTCATTTACAGCTTATGCTATAGAACGAGTGTTCTTGCCCACAAGAGGTGGAGATTTCAAAAAGCTTGTATATCAAAGAGAAGCCTTCTGGATTCTCAAATTGAATTCCAGAAGCCCTGCAGGACTAAATCAGAGAAAAGAGCTTATGTACATCTATTAATAGCATTAAACCACACCATGTTGCAACTTTGAAGAAAAACATTATATAGCCTAACTGAACTGGAATGGATTGCAGCCAGCAGATATAGAGGAGTGTTCAGACGGTGCGTTTTTTTCTTTGAGATATTTCAATATATTTATATTTACACTGCGTGCAGAATTATTAGGCAAATGAGTATTTTGACCACATCATCCTCTTTATGCATGTTGTCTTACTCCAAGCTGTATAGGCTCGAAAGCCTACTACCAATTAAGCATATTAGGTGATGTGCATCTCTGTAATGAGAAGGGGTGTGGTCTAATGACATCAACACCCTATATCAGGTGTGCATAATTATTAGGCAACTTCCTTTCCTTTGGCAAAATGGGTCAAAAGAAGGACTTGACAGGCTCAGAAAAGTCAAAAATAGTGAGATATCTTGCAGAGGGATGCAGCACTCTTAAAATTGCAAAGCTTCTGAAGCGTGATCATCGAACAATCAAGCGTTTCATTCAAAATAGTCAACAGGGTCGCAAGAAGCGTGTGGAAAAACCAAGGCGCAAAATAACTGCCCATAGAAACATAGAAACCTAGAATGTGTCGGCAGATAAGAACCATTTGGCCCATCTAGTCTGCCCAATATACTGAATACTATGGATAGCCCCTGGCCCTATCTTATATGAAGGATGGCCTTATGCCTATCCCATGCATGCTTAAACCCCTTCACTGTATTTGCAGCTACCACTTCTGCAGGAAGGCTATTCCATGCATCCACTACTCTCTCAGTAAAGTAATACTTCCTTATATTACTTTTAAACCTTTGCCCCTCTAATTTAAAACTGTGTCCTCTTGTGGTAGTTTTTCTTCTTTTAAATATTCTCTCCTCTTTTACCGAGTTGATTCCCTTTATGTATTTAAGAGTTTCTATCATATCCCCTCTGTCTCTTCTTTCTTCCAAGCTATACATGTTAAGGTCCTTTAACCTTTCCTGGTAAGTTTTATCCTGCAATCCATGTACTAGTTTAGTAGCTCTTCTCTGAACTCTCTCTAGAGTATCTATATCCTTCTGGAGATATGGCCTCCAGTACTGCGCACAATACTCCAAGTGAGGTCTCACCAGTGTTCTGTACAGCGGCATAAGCACTTCACTCTTTCTACTGCTTATACCTCTCCCTATACATCCAAGCATTCTGCTGGCATTTCGTGCTGCCCTATTACATTGTCTTCCCACCTTTAAGTCTTCTGAAATAATTACTCCTAAATCCCTTTCCTCAGATACTGAGGTCAGGACTGTGTCAAATATTCTATATTCTGCCCTTGGGTTTTTACGCCCCAGGTGCATTATCTTGCACTTATCCACATTAAATTTCAGTTGCCAGAGTTCTGACCATTCTTCTAGTTTTCCTAAATCCTTTTCCATTTGGCGTTTCCCTCCAGGAACATCAACCCTGTTACATATCTTAGTGTCATCAGCAAAAAGACAAACCTTCCCATCGAGGCCTTTTGCAATATCACTTATGAAGATATTAAACAAAATTGGTCCCAGTACAGATCCCTGTGGAACCCCACTGGTAACATGACCTTGTTTTGAATGTTCTCCATTGACTACAACCCTCTGTTGTCTGTCACTCAGCCACTGCCTAATCCACTCAACAATATGGGAGTCCATGCTCAATGACTGCAGTTTATTGATAAGTCTTCTATGTGGGACAGTGTCAAAAGCCTTACTAAAATCTAGATATGCGATGTCTACTGCACCTCCACCATCTATTATTTTAGTCACCCAGTCAAAAAAATCTATAAGATTTGTTTGACATGATCTCCCTGAAGTAAACCCATGTTGTTTTTCATCTTGCAATCCATGGGATTTTAGATGTTCCACAATCCTATCCTTTAATAGGGTTTCCATTAATTTGCCTACTATTGATGTCAGACTCACTGGTCTATAGTTGCTCGATTCCTCCCTACTACCTTTCTTGTGAATGGGCACGACATTTGCCAATTTCCAATCTTCCGGGACAACTCCTGTTACTAATGATTGGTTAAATAAATCTATTAGCGGTTTTGCCAGCTCACCACTAAGCTCTTTTAATAATTTTGGGTGTATCTCATCAGGCCCCTGTGACTTATCTGTCTTCACCTTAGACAGCAAACTTAGAACATCTTCCTCTGTAAAGATACATGCATCAAACGATTTATTAGTCATCCTTTCTAGTGGAGGTCCTTCTCCTTTTTCTTTTGTAAAAACTGAACAGAAATATTCATTAAGGCAGTCGGCTAGCCCTTTATTCTCTTCTACATACCTTCCGTCCTTTGTTTTTAATTTAGTTATTCCTTGTTTTAATTTCCTTTTTTCATTTATATATCTGAAGAATGTCTTATCCCGTTTTTTTATAGACTGAGCTAGTTTTTCTTCTGCCTGCGCTTTAGAAGTTCTTATAACTTGCTTGGCCTCTCTCTGCCTAATCTTGTAGATTTCCTTATCTTCATTGCTCTGGGTTTTTTTATAATTACAAAATGCTAGCTTTTTATTTTTAATGATTTGGGCCACTTCTGCTGAGTACCACAGTGGTCACAGTGGCTGGATATAATGCTATGGAATGTCTGTTCATAATGGCTCATTTTGGATTTTAACTTTAAATGTGTTTTTGTGCACTTAAATTTCTGTTAGCACTTTTAATTACAACACCTGGGATGACCAGCACCGCCCTGCCAGTTTAATGGGGGAGGGATTTCTGTGTTCACCTCTATATATATACTGTGTTGGAAATTTATTGTGGAGGTCATGATTAAGAACCATCTGGTTCGAAACATGTAGACCGCATTGGGGCTTACATTTTGAGGGTTCCATTACCGCTGTACACTTGGTTTGTGGAATAAATACCGTCAAGCAAGAAAAACAAGGTGCTGGATTTCCTTTTCCTTTTAAGTTCATATGCTTGGGTCTCATCCCATCCGTGCACTCTTGAAACTGCTGATGCAGGTGAGCTGGACTTTTACTATTATTTGTTGGTATTAGAGTTAATCTGCGAATCCACTGTTTCTAGGCTTTCTTAGGCCCTGGTTCAGGCTGTGGTTATGGAGCACCTTACTTCAGTTGGTATGCTCAGTCCTATACCTTGTCTTTTCCCTCCAAGCTGAATATTGGGACAGGTAGCTAATCTGTTTCCCGTAATTATGGTGTGGCAGCCAGAAGCTATAATGTCCTCCACCATGCGCAAAGGTGTCTGTAGCCCTAAATAGCAGCTGTTATCACCGATGAATCTTTCTGATGCTTGGGTCTGTTCCAGGGAGGCAAACTCTCTCCTACTGGTCAGGGATGCGAGTATATAGTCCGGCCACAGAAGGAAAACGCTCTTCTGCGCCTCACACCTTGGTACTACCACATAGCGAAGTAGGCTCTAATCACTAATCTGTGGTGTGAAGTCTTCACTCTGCATTCTCATCTCTGGTTTTAATTTGAATCTTCCCCCACACTAGGCCTGGCTAAGGTTTATATATAGTCTAAGTGCTATCCCCATCTAGTGGTGGGATGTATAAATTACACCAGACCAGCCTATGAACAGGGATACAACAGGTGTTGTAGTACAAAATGACATGCAGTATGATAATACAGTTTTAAAGTTATTTTGCAGTTCCCACGTGTCCTGGGTGGGACGCTGCATGCATGTAATAAAAATATTGTTCTTGTTTACGTGCCTTACATGTTTTTTTCTCTGGTAACACCCCCTGCATTCAGAGGTGGACTATCATAATATCATCCCTGCCCTCTAATAGTGATTAAATGGCCAAAAAAGGGAGAAGGCGCTCATAGGTAATGGTGAACAAGATATTGTTACTTACTCCTAACCAGGGTGAGTGATTGCTACTCACCTTGGTTTGGTTGCACTGTGTGTAGTGGAGCTCTGGTCAAGATAAAAGAGTTGGGGTAATCTGGGTTGGTGCAGCCGAATATTGTCCAAGTTGACCATGGGCGGGAGACAAGCCGCCACTTTGGTGCGTATTGTGATATATGAAAGGGAGCTCGTCTGCACTGGGTTCGTGCAGCGAGTGGATGGACACAAGGCGCAATTCACAACCCAATTGTGGATACAAAGTATTTTTTATTTTTTTGTTTAGCAAAGACGACGCATTTCAGGGTACACAGGACCCCTTTATCAAGTCTGTATCCTTGTCACCGTAGGCTTACTGTGGGGCACTCCTGTTGAAATCCCTTTTCAAGGGCATAGCAGTCGGCACGGCATCAGAAGGAGCCGGAGGTAAGAACACTTTTAACCGCAACACGTGGGACGCCACCGCAAGTGCGGGACTCCGAGCTGACACCTTTTTCCTTCAGTATCTGGAGGAGTGTTGGCACGGATTGGATCTCTTTCTGACGCAAGGATTAGCCATGTGTTCTCTATAGGATCTGTATAGTTCTGTATGGATAAGTCAGGCAGTGGCGTACCTACCATATAGGCAGACCACGCAGCTGCTATAGTATAAAAAATACTTTGTATCCACAATTGGGTTGTGAATTGCGCCTTGTGTCCATCCACTCGCCGCACGAACCCAGTGCAGACGAGCTCCCTCTCATAGTGATCTCATAGAGAAGCAGGTGAAGTGGTCAAGGCATTCATTCATCCCCACTTCTAAATTCATAGAAATATCTAGCTGTATGTCTCTCTAGACAGCAGAGGAGGATATTGTGGGGGTGTTATATACCATGTGCATCTCTAAGGGCTATATGTAAAGGACTATTTTCTATGCTGGGGAGGAAGGGGTTAACAAGACCTAATAACAATGCTTCCTGGGAGATGTAGGTGCTTGATGAGCTGATGTCCACCCACAGAAGGGGAAGAAAGTCCTCCAGATGAGCAGATAAGTAAGTAAAAAAGAGTTTAATATTTGTGGGATAACCAGGGGCGGACTGGCCATAGACCTTACAGGAAAATTTCCCGGTGGGCCGATGCCCAGGTGGCTGCCCAAGCCCACATCTCAGGCACTGGCTGGGTACATAATAAGCTATCAGTGGTAATTAACTGTGAGGATCAGGTACTCATGTACCCGGCCAGCGTCATGCCCTCCTGAATTGATTTATGTTCCGCATCTCACCTCCTAAGTCCCCTAACTCCATATCTTAACCAGAGACAACTGGAAGAGGAGGAGAGAAAATGGCCTCTATTGATGGCCAACTCAGAGGGACAGCTTTTGTGGCAATACATTGGGAGGCACTATGGTATGTGGTATTTTGCACTATGGTATTGCTGACCCCCCTACTTCTGTTGCTCCGCCTCAATTTAGACCCTCCTACAACATGAGGCCACTTTTAGGTATTTTTTCCAGGGCCACTTTTGGATCCCGATCCACCCCTGGGGATAGCCCTTTTATTTGAAGTCAGTAATGGGTCAACATTTTATAAAAGTATAAGACAAAATAAACGTTTGCTAATACCTATACTTAACCACCTCACATCCGCCCATAGGATATAACTGTCCTATGGGTGGATGTTAAACTTTGAATGGTCGTTCTGGAACGTCCATTCAGAGATCGTGCAGCTGCAGATCGGGTTGCCCATTGTCAGTGACAGCAGGGCAACCCAGAGAGAAGGCAGGGACAGTTCCCAGGTGTCCCTGCTTTCTAGATCGCTGTATACACAGTGCTCGCCGAGCGCTGTGTATACAAAGCAGGAAGCGCTATGCGCTTCCTGTCCCAGCCTGGTGGTCATGCGACCGCCGGGGCGGGAGAGTGCAGGAGCTGTGAGGTCTTTCACAGACCATGATCAGCCCTGCACTGAGGCTGTCAAGCATTGTTTTCTTCTGTACAGCCTCTCTGGGGGGGGTGTATTTCCCCTGTAACTACTATGTCAGCCCCAGTTACAGGTGAAATCAATAGTTAAAAAAAAAAAATGAAGTCAAATGTCCCCCAGAGGTCTTGTATGACCTTATGGGGGGACACAAAGTGTAAAATGGAAAAATAAATAAAGTGTTTTTATTTAAAAAAAAGTTTCACATGTAAAAAAAAAAATCCTCAATTAAGTAATTAAAAAAAATATATAAAAAATAGGAAACAATAAATAAAATAGACATATTTGGTATTGCTGCGTCCGTGACGGCCGGCTCTAGAAATGTATCACATGATCCACCCTGTCCGATAAACACCATAAAAAAAAAAAAATGTGCACATCACAAAAAGTGCAACACCAAGTGATCAAAAAAGCGTATGTCCCACAAAATGGCACCAATTAAGCAGTCACCTCATTCTGCAAAAAATGAGCCCCTTCATAAGAAAATAGCTAAAAAAAATATAGCTCTCAGCACATGGAGACATTAAAGCATAATTTTTTGTTTCAAAAATGCTATTATTGTGTTAAAGTGAAAAAAAAAGTAGACATATTAAATATTGCCGCGTCCGTAACAACCAGCTCTATAAAAATATTACATGACCCAACCCCTCAGGTGAACACTGTAAAAAAAAAAAAATAGAAACAGTGCCACAAAAAAAACATTTTTTTGTCACCTTACATCACAAAAAGTGTAATAGCAAGCGATCAAAAAGTCATATGCACCCTATGCCAATCAAACAGTCATCTCATCCCACAAAAAATGAGATCCTACTTAAGACAATCGCCCAAAAAATAAAAAAAACTATGACTCTCAGACTATGGAGACACTAAAACATGATTTTCTTTGTTTCAAAAATTATATTATTGTGTAAAACTTAAATAAATAAAAAAAAGTATACATATTAGGTATCGCCGCGTCCATAAGAACCTTCTCTATAAAAATACCACATGACCTAACCCCTTAGGTTAACACCGCAAAAAAATAAAACAAAAACGGTGTCAAAAGCCATTTTTTGTCACCTTACATCACAAAAAGTGTAATAGCAAGCGATCAAAAAGTCATATGCACCACAAAATAGTGCCAATCAAATCATCATCTCATCCTGCCAAAAATTATAATCTACCTAAGACAATCTCCAAAAAAATAAAAAAAAATATGACTCTCAGACTATGGAGACACTAAAACATGATATTATTATGCAACACTTAAATAAATAAAATAAAGTATACATATTAGGTATTGTCACATCCGTAACGACCGGCTTTATAAAAATATCACATGACCTAACCCCTCAAGTGAACACTGTCAAAAAAATAAAATAAAAACTGTGCTTAAAAAAACACTTTTTTGTCACCTTACATTACTAAAAGTGCAATACCAAGCAATCAAAAGGCGTATGCCCCCCAAAATAGTACCAATCTAACAGTCACCTCATCCCATACAAAATTAGCCCTTACCTAAGAAAATCACCCTTTCCTACTGCGCCCTGTCATGTGGCCATACAGCAGTTTACGACCACATATAGGCCAAAATATAGAAATTCAGAAAATCTCCATATTCCATTAACTCTTGTGGAACACCTAAAGGGTTATCAAAGTTTGTAAAATCAGTTTTGAATACCTTGAGGGGTGTATTTTCCAAAATGGGTCACTTTTTGGAGTTTCTACTCTAGGTTTGCATTAGGGTGGGCTTTGCATGGGACCTTCCAAAAACCATATGGCGTTCCTTTTCTTCTGCGCCCTGCCATGTGGCCATACAGCAGTTTACGACCAAATATGGGGTGTTTCTGTAAGGCCTCCTGCACACGACAGTATTTTTTCACGGTCCGCAAAACGGGGTTCCGTTGGTCCGTGATCCGTGACCGTTTTTTCATCCGTGGGTCTTCCTTGATTTTTGGAGGATCCACGGACATGAAAAATGAAAAAAAAATCTAAGTCAAGTTTGCCATTGAAATGATAGGAAAAAACGGACACGGATCACGGACACGGATCACGGACGCGGATGACAATCTTGTGTGCATCCGTGATTTTTCACGGACCCATTGACTTGAATGGGTCCGTGAACCGTTGGCCGTGAAAAAAATAGGACAGGTCATATTTTTTTCACGGCCAGGAAACACGGATCACGGATGCGGCTGCAAAACGGTGCATTTTCCGATTTTTCCACGGACCCATTGAAAGTCAATGGGTCCGCGAAAAAAAGCGGATAACGGCACAACAGCCACGGGTACACACAACGGTCGTGTGCAGGAGGCCTAAACTACAGAATCAGGGCAATAAATATTAATTATTGGTTGGCTGTTAATTCCTTCTTTTCTACTGAAAAAAAAATGAATAAAAATGGAAAATTTGGCAAAAAATAGAAATTCTGAAATTTTATCTCCATATTCCATTAACTCTTGTGGAACACCTAAATGGTTACCAAAGTTTGTAAAATCAGTTTTGAATAAGTTTGTAAAATCTGTTTTGAATACCTTGAGGGGTGTATTTTCCAAAATGGGGTCATTTTTGGGTGGTTTCTATTATGTTGTTCAATCATTTTATTGAGGATGAACAAAAAATATAGGTGAAACATCAAGTACAAATATAATGTGGAATGCACATCAAAATATCGACAGCATGGCTACTAAACATGAATGCTAAGACCTGCACAAAGTAGCAACCCGCTAATACAGGAATAATTACCCCATAAAACCCGTGCGTACAAAACAAGACAAAACAAACAGGGACAAGACAAACTAACATAATACACACAAGACACGTATAGGGAAGGACAGACAAAAAAAGGTATCCCCACATGAAACCACACACATTCACCCTAATGTAACTGGAGAGACACTGGCCTGCTCCAGCCAATCATGAAACGCCTGAGACCCCTTAAAAAGAAGCCACGGCATCCACAATTTCAAATATTTCTGATCTACCTCTTCATCTTCAGCAATTAGTTATCCATCCTACGTATGTTTTCAAACGTCTCTAGCCCTTCCCCAACCTGTGGGACATCCTGAGACTTCCAGTGCCTCGGCACCACCAAACGAGCCGCCTGTACAAAAAATCTCAGGAGACCCCGTTTTGCTAACTGAATTGAACCAGGTAACATCGACAACAGAGCTTCTTCTAAAGTCCATCTGGTCGTAGAACCCAATAGTTCCTTTAATGCAGACCAAAAAGGAACTATTTTCGAGCACTGCCACCAAATATGGGACATCGTGCCAACCGCCCCCCCACATCTCCAACATATATTTGAACAATCCGGATAGAAGGAATGCAAGACAGCAGGAGTCCTATAACATCTTGAAAGAATCTTATAATTTTTTTCCTGCAACCCGCAACATATGGAGGACTTGTGAGACAGCGTGAATGCCTTAACCCATTGATCTGCCGAAAATTCTCTGCCTAGTTCTTTCTCCCACGCCCGAACATAAGGCAAGGAAGAGGGAGGTCCAACACTCTCCTGGAGCAGCCCGTACACCAGAGACACCAAATGAGTAGGCGAGTAGTAGTCCCACTATGGAACCAATCTAATATATACGCAAGGATTGCCGCTCTGTGGTAGGAGGTAATATCAGGGACTCCCGCCCCACCCCTGACCTTAGATCTCATGAGAAACTTAATCCCCAGTCTAGGTGAAGCCCCTGTCCAGATGAAATCAAGAAACATAGAGCGCATGGTTTTGAAGAACACACGCGGCAGTGGAATGAGAATGGTCCTAAGAAGGTACAAAATCCTAGGGAGTACATTCATTTTCAACGCGTGTATCCTTCCAAACCACGACAATGGCAAATGTTTCCATGCAGAAAGATCTTTCCTAATCTCTGACAATAGTGTGGCAAAATTCAACCTAGGGATCCAAAATATAGACCTCATATGGACGCATTAGCCCTAAGCGCCTTTGCAAGAAACTCCATGACCAGAATATACAACAGAGGGGATAGCGGAGACCCCTGACGGGTCCCGTTGTGGATCTCAAAAGGGGAGGATAACGCGCCATTCACTCTCACCTGGGCTCTTGGCTTATTGTAAAGGGCTATTATCCTATGCAACATGTTAGGGCCAAGACCGAATGCCCTTAAGGTCTCTCTCAGGAAATCCCAATCGACACGGTCAAAAGCCTTTTCCGCGTCTACTGAGAGTAGGCATAAAGGCAATTTAGTGGCCGTAGCTCTTGCAATATGAGCTAGGGATCTAATAGTGTTATCTCTCGATTCCTTACCAGGTACAAACCCCATAAACCAGGGAAGGAATATGGACCTTCAGTCTGTTCGCCAGAATTTTAGCATATATCTTAAAGTCAGTCGGATGTTTATGTATAACTTCCAGTTTTCTCCAACACCATCCGTGACAGTTATGGGTGATGGAGAAGAACGTGAAGTCTTTCACCATAGGATGGAGAATCCGCCATACATCTACTAAACGAAGCAAGTGTAGGTTTCTCTGGAAGCCCCGGGCCACCCCAGGGGAGATTGAGGACCCACCTGATGACGAGTCCAATTTAACGTCCAGAGGGAGATTAATGTCCCCTCCCAAGATAATCGACACACCGTCCGCAAAGTCCTCCAACGCTGCAAAGGCCACATCTGCAAAACCCTTCTGACCTGTGTTGGGACAGTAAATGTTAGCAAGAACCAGCAATCTAGAACCAATATTAACTTTCAAGAACAGGTAGAGGCCTTGACCATCTTGGCAAGAATTCAGTATGATTCATGGCACATCTTTGTGAATGGCTATAGCAACCACTCTGGACTTAGAATCAGCATAAGTACTGTGAGCCACCGTAGAGAAGTATCTATTCCTACAGGTGGGTATATGGCCCGTTTTAAAGTGGGTCTTTTGTAAGAAGGCTATTCCCACTCTCTGTTTGTGGAGGTTATATAATACCTGGTTCCTCTCAACCTGTTCATAGCGCTGTGTAATAATAATCAAATAATAATATGGATACCAAAGGTTATAGGGTAAGAACACTACACAAGGTAAAACAAGACATACCAGGGGAGACACACAACAAACACATGGAACATATAAGCCCTCAAAATACAAGGCAGCAATATTACATATAAGTAACACTAGGCGGTGGACCATAACGTCTGTCCACTACCCACAGAACTTAGGGAGAAGAGGAAGCCCTATTTGACAGAGAAGGCCCCTCCTCACCATCCCCAAATGAAATATGAAAAATGAACTCAAGAATATGCTATTTAGATAACAAAAATATAAAAATACATCCTGCTTCGAACATACAATGGTTAACCTTTTGGGCCCTGCAACCCCCCTGCTGAGTACTTAATAAGGACACAGCTTACCCCCATATAAACAAAACACTTGTTCCCCACGAGACCCCATGCATTAGGCAACTATTCATGGGAGAACATAACAGGACAGCCTGCCGACTGTAACCACATTTGTATGGGGCAACCACTGGTACTCTCACCAGCGACCTTTTAATCGGCCCTTGAAACATTTATGCGACCCCCAAACTAGTGAGTCCGCAGTCAAAGCGACCTCCTCTGTTTGGAGGCTCTTGGGGAGACCTCAGACCACCTCTCCCTCTGGGGCAATGGCACAGGCCCCGGAACTGTCGGCCACTCCGGCAGTGAGACATGAGGGAGCGAGAAGATCTCCAGAAACTTGGGGAGGTCCTCCGGATCTCTGAACACCGCCGATCTGCCATCTTTCCTGGCGTGCAGCTGAAACGGATAGCCCCATCTATATAAGATCTCCTTTTCCTTTAATAAGGTGAGTAAGGGCCTCACCGCCCTCCGGAGTTGAGGAGTGCGCCTGGAAAGGTCCGGCAGAATCTGAACTGCAGACCCCCCTAGTTCAAGAGAGTCCGCCTGTCTGGCCACTCTCAAAATATCTTCTTTGATCTTAAAGAAGTGCACCCTGCACACTATATCCCTCGGCCTGGAGGCATCATTAGATTTAGGGCCTAAGGCCCTGTGCAGGCGATCCAGTTCCACCGGTAGCGGTACAGGGTCCCCTAACAGAGAACCAAAGAAGGTTTGAATCGTCGCTTCCAGCTCAGACATGAGGACCGACTCTGCCACCCCCGGATCCGCAGGTTATTCCTGCGATAGCGGTTCTCGAGGTCGTCCACATGGGATAGCAGGTGAGTGATCTGCTGGGAGTGGGCCGAAAGTACCTTATGCTGGTCCTCCAGCTGGTTGTGGAAGGCCTCCTGCGTCTTCTCCGAGGCCTCCACCCTGGTGCCCAGGTGTTTAATTTCCTCCTTCAGGGTCTCCATCTCGGATCGGTAAGTCCGCTCCAACCTCTGAACTGACTGCGCCAGATCCTCCTTAGTGGGCAGCGCTTGCAAATAAGAACGGAGATCCCAGTCACCATCCGCAGCACTTGATGTCGGACTCCTGGGCTCCCTGTCTGAAGAAGGCGGGCTCGTGCTTCCAGCTGCCGCGGGGAGACTTCTCCCGGTCGCCATCTTGGGCGTCTCTGCAGGCCATGTAACGGTCGACTGCGAGCCGAAGAACTTTTGGACTCTGGAACCTTCCGGCTGCTGAGCGGGCTCCTGCTGCCCCTTGGTTGTTTTGCGACCCATCAAGAACTTCAGAATGGCAGGTAAATTCGTCAGAATAGCCAGTAATGTGGGGATGGCGGGAGAGCTTCACTTCCAAGCGTCCTACTCCGCCATGAGCAAGCCACGCCCCCGGTGGTGTCTATTATGTAAGTCTCACAAAGTGACTTCAGACCTGAACTGGTCCTTAAAAAGTGGGTTTTCGGAAATTTTCTGAAAAATTTCAAGATTTGCTTCTAAACTTCTAAGCCTTATAACATCCCCAAAAAATAAAATGACATTCACAAAATGATCCAAACATGAAGTAGACATATGGGGAATGTAAAGTAATAACTATTTTTGAAGGTATACATATCTATTATAAAAGTAGAGAAATTAAAATTTGCAAATTTGCAATTTTTTCCCAATTTTTTGTAAATTTGGGATTTTTTTATAATTAAAAATGATATTTTTTTATTTAATTTCACCACTGTCATGAAGTACAATATGTGACGAGAAAACATTCTCAGAATGGCCTGGATAAGTAAAAGCGTTTTAAAGTTATTACCACATAAAGTGACACATGTCAGATTTGCAAAACATGGCTCTGTCAGGAAGGGGAAAATGGCCCTGATGTGAAGTGGTTAAAGGGGTTTTACGGTAACAATGATCTTTATGCAAGTACCCACAGCCGGCCTCCTAAAACAGAAGATTCATACTTACTTGCATCCTGCCACTCTGGTCGTCTCCATTTTACACTCCCCGCACCGTTTACATCCATGACCATCCACATGCTCCACTCCATCCAATGACTGGCTTCAGATGGATGTGGCCACAATCCGCACGTTACCGCTGCAGCCAGTCATTGGCTGGAGAACTTATGGGGGACACGTAAAAAAAAAAATCCTCAATTAAGTAATTTAAAAGAAAATTATTTAAAATAGGAAACAATAAATAAAATAGACATATTTGGTATTGCTGCGTTCGTGACGGCCGGCTCTAGAAATGTATCACATGATCCACCCTGTCCGATAAACAAAAAGTGCAACACCAAGTGATCAAAAAAGCGTATGTCCCACAAAATGGCACCAATAAAGCAGTCACCTCATTCTGCAAAAAATGAGCCCCTTCATAAGAAAATAGCTAAAAAAAAAATATAGCTCTCAGAACATGGAGACATTAAAACATAATTTTTGGTTTCAAAAATGCTATTATTGTGTTAAAGTGGAAAAAAATAATGTAGACATATTAAATATTGCCGCGTCCGTAACAACCAGCTCTATAAAAATATTACATGGCCCAACCCCTCAGGTGAACACTGTAAAAGAAAAATATAGAAACAGTGCCACAAAAAAGCCATTTTTTGTCACTTTACATCACAAAAAGTGTAATAGCAAGCGATCAAAAAGTCATATGCACCCCATGCCAATCATACAGTCATCTCATGCCGCAAAAAATGAGATCCTACTTAAGACAATCGCCCAAAAAATAAAAAAACTATGACTCTCAGACTATGGAGACACTAAAACATGATTTTCTTTTTGTTTCAAAAATTATATTATTGTGTAAAACTTAAATAAATAAATAAAGTATACATATTAGATATCGCCGCGTCCGTAAGAACCTTCTCTATAAAAATACCACATGACCTAACCCCTTAGGTTAACACCGCAAAAAAATAAAACAAAAACGGTGTCAAAAGCTATTTTTTGTCACCTTACATCACAAAAAGTGTAATAGCAAGCGATCAAAAAGTCATATGCACCACAAAATAGTGCCAATCAAATCATCATCTCATCTCGCAAAAAATGATAATCTACCTAAGACAATCTCCAAAAAAATAAAAAAAACTATGACTCTCAGACTATGGAGACACTAAAACATGATATTATTATGCAACACTTAAATAAATAAAATAAAGTATACATATTAGGTATTGTCACATCTGTAACGACCGGCTTTATAAAAATATCACATGACCTAACCCCTCCAGTGAACACTGTCAAAAAAATAAAATAAAAACTGTGCTTAAAAAAACGCTTTTTTTTGTCACCTTACATTACTAAAAGTGCAATACCAAGCAATCAAAAAGGCGTATGCCCCCCAAAATAGTACCAATCTAACAGTCACCTCATCCCGCACAAAATTAGCCCTTACCTAAGAAAATCACCCTTTCCTACTGCGCCCTGTCGTGTGGCCATACAGCAGTTTACGACCACATATAGGGTGTTTCTGTAAACTACAGAATTAGGGCAATAAATATTGAGTTTTGTTTGGCTGTTAACTTTTGCTTTGTTACTGGAAAAAAATTGATTAAAATGAAAACTTTGCCAAAATATAGAAATTCTGAAATTTCATCTCCATATTCCATTAACTCTTGTGGAACACCTAAAGGGTTATCAAAGTTTGTAAAATCAGTTTTGAATACCTTGAGGGGTGTATTTTCCAAAATGGGTCACTTTTTTGGAGTTTCTACTCTAGGTGTGCATCAGGGTGGGCATCAAATGGGACATGGTGTCAAAAAAACAGTCCAGCAAAATCTGCCTTCCAAAAACCATATGGCGTTCCTTTCCTTCTGCGCCCTGCCATGTGGCCATACAGCAGTTTACGACCACATATGGGGTGTTTCTGTAAACTACAGAATCAGGGCAATAAATATTAAGTATTGGTTGGCTGTTAATTCTTTCTTTTCTACTGAAAAAAATTGATAAAAATTGAAAATTTGGCAAAAAATTGAAATTCTGAAATTTTATCTCCATATTCCATTAACTCTTGTGGAACACCTTAAAGGGTTACCAAAGTTTGTAAAAATCAGTTTTGAATAAGTTTGTAAAATCAGTTTTGAATACCTTGATGGGTGTATTTTCCAAAATGGGGTCATTTTTGGGTGGTTTCTATTATGTAAGTCTCACAAAGTGACTTCAGACCTGAACTGGTCCTTAAAAAGTGGGATTTACTTCTAAACTTCTAAGCCTTATAACGTCCCCAAAAAATAAAATGACATTCACAAAATGATCCAAACATGAAGTAGACATATGGGGAATGTAAAGTAATAACTATTTTTGAAGGTATACCTATCTATTATAAAAGTAGAGAAATTGAAATTTGCTAATTTTTCCCAATTTTTTGTAAATTTGCTATTTTTTTATAATTAAAAATGATATTTTTTTATTTAATTTCACCACTGTCATGAAGTACAATATGTGACGAGAAAACATTCTCAGAATGGCCTGGATAAGTAAAAGCGTTTTAAAGTTATTACCACATAAAGTGACACATGTCAGATTTGCAAAACATGGCTCTGTCAGGAAGGGGGAAATGGCCCTGATGTGAAGTGGTTAAAGGGGTTTTACGGTAACAATGATCTTTATGCAAGTACCTGCAGCCGGCCTCCTAAAACAGAAGATTCATACTTACCTGCATCCTGCCACTCTGGCCGTCTCCATCTTCCACTCCCCGCACCGTTTACATCCATGACCATCCACATGCTCCACTCCATCCAATGACTGGCTTCAGATGGATGTGGCCACAATCAGCACGTCACCGCTGCAGCCAGTCATTGGCTGGAGAACTGCATGTGACCGTTCCATGCATCTCCAGATGTAAACAGTGTGGGGATCAAAAGATGGAGACATCGGGGGTAGACTGCGGGCACTTGCTAAAAATCATTTTTACGGTAAAACCCCTTTAAGACTTTGACAGTCCTTCAAGCTCCAACCTGTAGCTACTTGCAAGCTACTGTGATGTCTTTCTCTTCCAGGTCAGGACCAAGGACTTGAATAGATTAATGGTGTCCCATAGCAAAGGCAGAAGTGCCCAGCTGTTGACTGGAAAATGAGCTGGAGTAATGCAAACATGAACATAACTACCGTTACTTGGGCAGCAACCAAAGAATGGTGACTACCTAACAAGTCTAGGGTGGTGAAGGATCAAATATTAATAGCATTATAGTACAATTCTGTCTGCCACTAGGGGGAGTTTTTTGCACCATGTGGACTATTCTGGCATAACTGATACCAGCTAATTTACATGTTTAATACCACAGAGTGATATTACCATTTCTGCACTCCGCTGCTGTGTCTAATGGTTGACATAAATCTTTGTATTTATTTCCAGGTCCTTCACCATTGTGCATTGATATTATTGTTATGCAACTGTTTTCTACATATAATATGCCTGGTTCACCAGCAGGTGGCAGCGTAAATGGCAGACAGATACTAAGATAGAATGGAACTCACCATTCCAGTCTCCCCCCATTGGGGAGAAGTCAGCTAGTCCTGCTTCCTACCAGAGGGGAGTGGCAGCAGTTCCAGTTTAATCTAGTCTAAACAATGAAGTTTAAGCTAGGGAACCTTGAGGGCCACACAGGCCTGTAACAGCCAGTGCAGGCTAAGCTATGCTTGCCATGGAAGCAGATGTATGGAAGCAGTAGCAACAAGGGGAAAGTGTTCTCCGGTTGGAGCAGGAGCCACCAAAGAAAAGTAGCTTGTAGAGCACCCAGACTCCATGCTAATTTACTTTACTGGAGGGGGACAACAGCCAAGGGTATCCCAATCCAAGGATACCAGAACCGACCAAAAGTCCAGTAACCAGACCCAAGCAGAGTTTAGCACAGCAGAGAAAAATAAATCAGAGTTATTAAGCAAGCCTGTCAGCCCAGCAGAGAAAGAGACAAAGTACAGTTACCAAGTTTGCCTGCCAGTTTATGTCAAAGCCTGCTGGAACTAAGAGAAAGCCTGAATATTGTTTGGAATCAAGTTTACCCAAGTAAAGCTGCTGTTGAACTTTATCAAGGCCTAGACTCAATTTATTTTTCATCCCCTAACTCAACCCCCTTTATTTGCTTTGGAACCTAACCCTGGGGTCCCGCTGTATCCAGGTAGGAGCCTGTGACACATATAGGCCGAATCACACCACTCGGCATTCCACTAAACCTGGGACGCGATCGGCCCTGGGCAAGTGGCGCGTTGCACATGTATGACTCCAATTTTACTGGCTTGGATTCATTATTGCACATGAGTTTATTCTTGATTATGTCTTTGCATTACAAATAAAACCTTATAATGGTTTATAGACTGCAATTAAAACCGAATCCAGCCATCATTAACTATGAGTAAAATATTTTCAGAATTAAAATGAAGACTGAATAAATAAATTTCATAAATTGCTGTGTATATTTCTGGGTATACCGTAAATCTGTCTCACACAGGATAATCAAAAAATTATAAATTTCTAGCTGCAGCCAGGTGGCTGCTTCAACAAAAATACAGAAACCTGCAACCCTGAAAAAAGATATGTTAAGAAATGATTAAGAACTGAATTTTAGCTGCAGAAAGAAAAAGAAAAATAAAAAATGTATTTTTTATTCTATTTTTTCAGTAGTCATTTCCTTGCGCCAGCCCCATAGAAGTGAATGGGGTTGAGCTCGATACCAAGCACAGCCGCTGTACAATGTACGGCACTGTGCTTGGTGAGGAGGGAGAAGGCCGTGGTGCTCCTCCCGCCAGTTGTGCTAGTGCCTTCTCAAACAGCTGATCAGCGGGGCCTTGGGAGTCGGACCCTCACAGATCAGATTCTGATGACCTATCCTGAGCATAGGTCATCAGTATTAAAATCTCGGAAAACCCTTTTAAAGACAATCTAATAAAATCTAAAGTTAACATCTGATTTACTAATATTTCACCATGTATATATTTGAGTGAAAATCATCTTTAAAAAGGATTTCTGGTTTGCATCAATATCCTTTAAAATAAACATTTATGTAGGCAGCTGTGATTTTGTAATGTATTTGTTTTACCTTCATTGCTCCTATCTTCCGTTCTGGGATGTGGTCACAGCTCTTTCTTATTTCCTGTGATGTTATGTCCATGGGTGGAGCAGTGATAGGGGAGTATCTAGGGGAAGGGCAACAAACTAGATGGGCGTTGTTAGAGGCTGTTGCTGGAGCTGTGGCTGAGAAAGAAGTGCATTATGGGTTTGGTTGATACAGCAACAGGAAGTGCTACATTCTTACCAGTAAGATAAGAACTGAGCAATGAGCCATCAGCTGAGCTGCCTGATGGAACACAGTAAAATACAGAGCCTGCTACTAAAGAATCTCAAGGCTGTACAGAGAAAAGGGCTCAAAATTGTTCATAAAGACCAACTGACAAAAATATTTTTAAGCTCAAACTGAGTACAATGCAAAAATAAAAAATTTCCCCACAAAGTGTCCATAGCCTTTAATGAGTCACTGAGTTATGAGAAAACGTTTGATATTTCATAGTGACATAGTGACATAGTGACGTATCCTGGAGGGATACACCAAATGGAAAAGGATTTAGGAAAACTAGAGGAATGGTCAAAAATCTGGCAACTAAAATCTATTGTGGTCATGGCTACGGCAGAGAGCTAGTGCCCCGAACGTGCCGATACCTGAGAGAGGAAACCAACCTGCCTAAACTAATATGGCTGGAGCGGTGCCCTTAGCCATGCCGCGGGTAAGCCTAAAAGGGGGCATACCCTGAGGAGTATGAAAGAGAAAAGGGAAGGGTGGGTGGGGCACCAGAAAACGCACGCACATGAGGAGAGGGCGTGCCTCCTTTTAAGAGCGCCTGCGCCCCTCCCACAAATGCAGGCTGACATGTCAGCCTTAAGCTACTTGTGGTCATGGCTACGGCAGAGAGCTAGTGCCCCGAACGTGCCGAGACCTGAGAGAGGAAACCAACCTGCCTAAACTAATATGGCTGGAGAGGTGCCCTTAGCCATGCCGCGGGTAAGCCTAAAAGGGGGCAAAAATACATAGAGTAGGGAGAGAAAACCTTTATGCAACTGACCAAGTTACAATACCAAACTGTGGAAAGCCTGGGATATCTCAGCCTGAGGGTAGGTATGTAACGTGAGAAGCCTGAGGAGCGCCAGTGACCCATTTGCGGATGGCGTGGCCGGGGACGTTGTGCTTTGAAGCCGCGGATGCAGCTCCAGTGCGGAAGGAGTGTCCTGAAATGGTCTTGGGGTTGAAACCCAAGCCCCCTGCCAGGGTGCGAACGTGGGAGATGAAACTGCGAGGCCGTGCGGGCCGAGACCTGGAACGGGAGCAATGGGCGGTCAGGGGCGGAGTCCCCCAGAGCTGCCAGCCAGCATCCTGAGCACCTGGACCGGGCACCATGCGTTGGTGGACTGGAAGAACTGCACCTCCACTGGTGGTCCCACCTGTGAGGTTGGAAGTGAGGAGATGTGAGGAGAAATGGTCGTCGTGCCATACCAGCTGACCCCCGGTTAAACCCTTGGACCTGGCCGAACTGAGGGTGAATTCGCTGTGTCCTAAGAACCCGCGGAACTGAAGTACATGGCAGCCTTTATGACAGTGCTGGAAAGGAGCCCAAAAGGAAGACCATCTAGGGAGGTGGAAAGCTTCTAAATAAACCCCTGACACAGCCTGCCTGCTCGGGACGACCGCGTGACTACTCTTCTGAACCCCCCCTAACCGTTTGGGACCGAAAAACCGACCTATTTCGGGGTCTTCCAAAATGGAGGAATGTTGGACTTCGGCCAAACGTCGTTGATGGTGTTGAAGGATAGTTGCGGACAGTATGATAGTAAGCTAGCAAGCTGTGATGTGAGTGGTCTTGTCAGTGTCTTATCTTGGCTGCAAGCACATGAACCTGATGAAGGTGTTCCAAGCGGACCTGTGGTTCCTAGCCGTGTTGCCAGATGAAGACTTCTGCATCAAGATTTTGCTGAAGCAATAAAAAGGTTTACTCCCTCACGAGAGTTTGATGCATCGGAGGAGGGAGCCCCACTCGGTCTGCCTCTGGCATGACCTGCAAGAAAGTTTTGAAATTAAAGCGGGACAAGGCGTCTGCGGCCGTATTAGGAAGGTGATTACCGTCTTGGGGCCTTCCGTCTTACGGGTGCCACCGGAACATTGAATTGAGCAAACCGCTGGGGCAGCGCCTGGAGCTTGCTCGGCTGGCAGTCTGGGCTTTTAAATATCAGAGTCCCCACCGGCTTGGGATCCCCGATTGCCGACAGAAGATTGGTACCCTCCCAAGAGGCTTGTGGGAGACCTACCAGGCCTGTGTGGAAAAGCCGTGGCGAACCCGCAGACCGGGAACTGTACAAACTGTGGGTCATAATGATTCTGGCGCGGGGATTCTAGCAGAACCACACTGCCCCGCCTGGACAGGATGGCCTGGATCTTGAGGACACATCATCTGGGAGTGAGCCCTGAAACATGCAGCGCGTGCATGAAGGGCCCTACATTTGTTGTAATGACAAGCAGTTTGGATGCGGCAGGGAATGGAAAGCGAGGGAGCAATCTCGGGAGCGTACGGAACCCTACCTGGGGGAACGGGCCCTAGGGTGGAGGTTATTGGCAAGGCTAGAGTGTACCGGTCAGGTGGCAGCCCCCGGTAGGACTTGACGGCCAGGAGGCTGGACTGGACGTCCGAAACCAAGGAGGCGACGGAGTTCACCCCAGCATGTAGCTGCGCCAGGGACACCTGAAGGGTGGACAAGGAGACTTGCTCCAAGACCGGGGCTGCTGTTTCAGCCAACAGTAGCCTATACAGCTCTGCTTTACGGCGGAGGCAGGGTATGGATCCCTCTCCGGTTAAGCTCCGCGATCAACTTCGGAATTGACCAACTCCTTAGGGGCCGCTCGGATGCGGGGGTTTCCGGTACCGATAGGCTTCTTCGATGTTGGAAATATGCGACATACTGCAGCTGTGAAGTGACAAATAGAAAATAACATTTGACCAGGAAGCCCCGTACCTTGCAAGCGACACCCGAGTCGTGAATGGTGGTTAAAGGAGGACTAGCGAGTGTCTAGTGCTCTGAACGGCGGGACCATGGACTAAGCGTGAAATGACGTGAGAAGGCTAACCGTACTTGGCCCCAGACAGGAAAATGAAAGCTGAAGAGAAAACAAACATCAAACCTGAAATCGTACCGGAGAAAGGACTATCGAATCGACTCTAAAACATGACAGGCGACAGAAACAGTAAATTAACAGTGTGAACCTGAAGTGACAGGCAACAGAAAATAAATAATACCACGTAAGACCTTGAGTGATACGGACACTGGCAGAGATAAAAGATCTATGTACGCCTGAGCGCGATAAACCATGGCATGAGAAGTGACGAACGGGTACCCTAAACGTGAGAGGCAACGGAAACCGGAAACGTACATCAATGCGCCGCCGGTGGCAGACACGGCGTGGCATGAACGTAAGCCCGAAGCGTGATGGGCAGCAGATGATCCATGAAAAACGTAAGCCTGAAGCGTAACAGGCAACACCTGAAAAGTAAAAACACGTAAGCCTAAAGCGCAACAGACAGCAGATGATGAATGAAACGTAAGCCTGAAACGTAACAGGCAACAGATAATGAAAATAACACGTAAGCCTGAAGCGTAACAGGCAACATATGATAAATTAAAAACGTAAGCCTGAAACGTAACAGGCAACAGATAATGAAAATAAAACGTAAGCCTGAAGCGTAACAGGCAACCTAAGATAAACTAAAAACGTAAGCCTGAAACGTAACAGGCAACAGAAAATGAAAATAACACGTAAGCCTGAAGCGTAACAGGCAACTTAAGCTAAATTAAAACGTAAGCCTGAAACGTAACAGGCAACAGATGATGGAAAATAACACGTAAGCCTGAAGCGTAAAAGGCAACATAGATAAATTAAAAACGTAAGCCTGAAACGTAACAGGCAACAAAATACGGAGAATAACACGTAAGCCTGAAGCGATTGAAAAACGTAAGCCTGAAACGTAACAGGTAACAGATAACGAAAATAACACGTAGGCCTGAAGCGTAACAGGCAACAGATAATACGTTAGCAAAAGATGACAGATTGAATGTGCGTTTGAACGTAACAGGCAACAGATGATACACTTGAACAAACACGTGAGCTTGAACCGTGGCCGGCACCCGACATGGTGAGATGTGTACGTAAGCCTGGAGCGCAATAGGTGGAAATGGTAATGATGCGTGAGTCTGGAACGTGACAGGCCAATGGTTTGAAGAAGGAACGGACGCCTGGACAGAACAGGCCGTGGGAGGCAGGAGGCGAGAGCCTGGCCGTGACCGCCAAATGATACATAGGCCTGACACGTGACAGCAACAGCCTGTCATGGACAGATATGATAGTGAAACAAAACATGGTGACATGGACAAGAAGTAACCTGAGATGTGACTGGAGACAACCCGGTGACTACTAAGTGACCCTGACGCTGGTGACAAAAAGGAATAGGAAGTTGCATTGCAGCGTGGACTGAAGACCGCGAATGTGTGGTGCAAAATGAAGCAGTTACCGGAAATGTCCGTGTATGTAGTGAGTGGAAAAGCGAAGGTCGGCTCAAACGGGACAAATGAGCGCAACCTGGGTGACGAGCGCAGCAAGAGTGGCACAGCACCCGGGGTCTGCAACATAAATGGTAACGTGAGGGGGAGACTACGCCGACCGGAACGCGCCAATGCGCCCCAACCGTGACCTGGGGAACAGTCTTTTTTTTTTTTTTTTTTTAAGATTTCGATGCTGCTGCTTTGACTGTGTGGAGAGAATGGAAACTTTGGGTGTGACTGGAGTGAGAAGGACTGAAAAGCCCGCACCTATCTGTTTGAACCCTGAGTGGGGATTCATGACCTCTGTAAGGATGCATGGATCCTTGGTTGAAGATTAACGGCAGAGTGCCCGGGGTCTGCAACAATAATTAGTATCATGAGGGGGGGGGGGGGTTCGTAGCAGTCCATAGACTGCGCCATTTACTGACCCATGACCCAGGGATCTTATATGTCCCTGTGATCTGACGGAATACTACTGGTGGGCTGCGGATGACCTGCGTTTGCAGGACCTGACGTAGAGGGTAGCGGGGATTGCTACCGTGTGGTGTGAAGGGTTGACTTGTGGGGTAGCTTATCTCCGTAGTGCAAATTATTTAAAATTACCTTTTTTTTTTTTTTTTATTTTTTATTATTAAGCCGGAGTGTGCGGGTGCAGACAGAGTAATGGGGGAGGGGGGTAGGGGGGAAGTATTGCCGCGTCGGCTGAGTGCAGCTCAGGATGACAGAGGAGGGCACATGGGGACCATGTAGTTTTACTGTATAACCATAGCGTTCATGTAGTATTTGATATAAAAAGATGAATTTGTGATTGTGCTGCTCACGTGAGCCCGAGCCTGTATGTATGAGAACTACTGTTTTTTTTTTTTGTTTTTTTTTCTTCAAACAAACTTTATTGAAAATTGACAACCGCCGGCCGGCAGCTGCGACGGAGTTGAAGCGGCACCCCCAGTGCGGCCCCGAGTCTGGACGGACCCACCCCCAGGCGACAGGGCCTGGACCAGGAAGCGGCAGGCTGCTGCGACGGCCGGAGCCGAGAGAGGGAGGCGCTGCCCGGTGTCCCACGTGACCTGCACAGGCCGGCGCCGGAAGCAAGGATAGTGCCGGCCGCACCACCTGGAGTGGAAGGTGGGTAGCGATTGAACCGGGCGGAGGGGGAGACGCACGCCGGGAAGGGGGTTCGGGAGGACAGCAAATAACTTACCCTTGCAGCAGGAACGAGCGGCGAGCATCGGGAACCCTCCGCAACTTACCTGGTGAGCAGCATGGCAGCACAGGGCGTGACGTTAAGGCGGGATGCACCAGAAAACGCACGCACATGAGGAGAGGGCGTGCCTCCTTTTAAGAGCGCCTGCGCCCCTCCCACAAATGCAGGCTGACATGTCAGCCTTAAGCTACATGTAGAGAAGGGCAAGATAATGCACCTGGGGCGTAAAAACCCAAGAGCAGAATATAAAATCAGTGATACAGTCCTAACCTCAGTATCTGAGGAAAGGGATTTAGGGGTCATTATTTCCGAAGACTTAAAGGTAGGCAGATTATGTCACAGAGCATCCGGAAATGCTAGCAGAATGCTTGGGCGTATAGGGAGAGGCATTACCAGTAGAAAGAGGGAGGTGCTCATGCCGCTCTACAGAGCACTAGTGAGACCTCATTTGGAGTATTGTGCTCAGTACTGGAGACCATATCTCCAGAAGGATATTGATACTTTGGAGAGAGTTCAGAGAAGAGCTACTAAACTGGTACATGGATTGCAGGACAAAACTTACCAGGAAAGATTAAAGGACCTTAACATGTATAGCTTGGAAGAAAGACGAGACAGAGGGGATATGATAGAAACTTTTAAATACATAAAGGGAATCAACAAGGTAAAAGAGGAGAGAATATTTAAAAGAAGAAAAACTGCTACAAGAGGACATAGTTTTAAGTTAGAGGGGCAAAGGTTTAAAAGTAATATCAGGAAGTATTACTTTACTGAGATAGTAGTGGATGCATGGAATAGCCTTCCTGCAGAAGTGGTAGCTGCAAATACAGTGAAGGAGTTTAAGCATGCATGGGATAGGCATAAGGCCATCCTTCATATAAGATAGGGCCAGGTACTATTCATAGTATTCAGTATATTGGGCAGACTAGATGGGCCAAATGGTTCTTATCTGCCGACACATTCTATGTTTCTATGTGAAAGGTTTAGATCGGTCCTGAGACCCCCACTGATTCCTAGAATGAGCAGAGAGGAGTGCTTGCCTATCGGGCTCTCTCATTACTACAGAAATCGGGATCGATATGGCCTACAGAGGGAGAATCTGATATGCAAGCTCCTTTCTTTCCTCATTCTAGGTGTGGTGGGGGTCTCAGCAATCTGACCCAGACCAATGAAACCTTTTGATATGTCTCTATGACAAATCAAAAGTCTTCTCAAAATTTGCAGTGTGGCCCCAGCCTAACAATCCCTTCCTGTAGAGTGGGACACTGTGGTCCTAACCTTGCATATTAGAATGCTAAAGGTGACAGGTAGACAGGAACCCGTATGTGTTCAGGAATTCTGCTGACATGCAGGCTTTGTGCTCCATAAATGGCGCTGTATATAATTGTAGCCTCATATAGCCACATTTTATATGATAATTGTATATAATCGTCAGCTACTGCATGTCTGGCAGGGTAATTTCCACTACAAAGACACGTGTCTAAGTTTATGCCTAATTTGCTGCTACTGGGTGTTACTGCAGATCTGTCAAGACAATATAATAGCTATAAGGTCTCATGCACACGACAGTATGTATTTTGCGGTCTGCAAAAAAAGGATCCGCAAAAAATACGGATGACATCCATATGCATTCCGTATTTTGCAGAATGGAACAGCTGGCTACTAATAGAACAGTACTATCCTTGTCTGTGATGTGGACAATAATAGGACATGTCCACAAAAAAACCGGAACAGACACGGAAAGAAAATACGTTCGTGTGCATGAGTCCTAATAGATAATATAAAAATATAGAATCCTGTTTAAAGGGATTCGTTATAATCTGCTGCTCTTAGGCTACTTTCACACTTGTGGTAGCCTTTTCCGGCAGGCTGTTCGAAGGGGGGGGGGGATACAGCCTGCCGATCAGTGCTACCGCTAGTTTACCGTGCCCATTCACTATAATGGGGGCAGGCCGGGGGTCCGGCCGCAGCACGGCAAACATGCCAAGAGGCGGCCGGGAATAAAACTACAGCACGCTGCGTTTTTTGTCTGGCCGCCTCTCGGCATGTTTGCCGTTCTGTGGCCGGACCTCCAGTCCGCCCCCATTATAGTGAATGGGACTTCTGGCGGCACGGTGAACTTGCGGTAGCACTGATCCGGCAGGCTGTTTCCCCCCTGAAACAGCCTGCTGGAAAAGGCTACCTCAAGTATAAAAGTAGCCTAAAAGGGGTTGTCCCATCTCTCATCGCTAGGCTATTGATACTTTGGAGAGAGTTCAGAGAAGAGCAACTAAACCGGTACATGGATTGCAGGATAAAACTTACCAGGAAAGATTAAAGGACCTTAACATGTATAGCTTGGAAGAAAGACGAGACAGAGGGGATATGATAGAAACTTTTAAATACATAAAGGGAATCAACAAGGTAAAAGAGGAGAGAATGTTTAAAAGAAGAAAAACTACCACAAGAGGACATCGTTTTAAATTAGAGGGGCAAAGGTTTAAAGTAATATCAGGAAGTATTACTTTACTGAGAGAGTAGTGGATGCATGGAATAGCCTTCCTGTAGAAGTGGTAGCTGCAAATACAGTGAAGGCGTTTAAGCATGCATGGGATAGGTATAAGGCTATCCTTCATATAAGATAGGGCCAGGGGCTATCCATAGTATTCAGTGTATTGGGCAGACTAGATGGGCCAAATGGTTCTTATCTACTGACACATTCTATGGGCCAGATTTATCATTAGCTCAAGTCAGAATAATGGAGCGAAAAAGTTGCAAATTTTTGCGCAATCGCTTAAACTGCGCAAAAATTAGCGACTTTTTTTGGCTCCGCACTATGCTCGCCAGTTGAAAGTGGGCGTGTTTTCTTATGTAAATGAATCTCTAGACAGATTTACTATAGCGACCATTTAAAAAGTCACTCCAGTGCGGACCATGCTTATTTTATGCAACTTTTTACAAGAACATGCGACTTTTCGTAAAGACGTGCGACTTTTGTAAAGCTGCTTACTGACAGATAAACCACATTTGTATTCGGGTCGTCTATGTGTGTAAAACCTACGTACCTACTTCTAAAGCAGTAGAGGTGTGCCGAGACTGCTGTACGGAGGGTAGGCTAAAGGGGCCCACCCCCAATAAGTTGTTATAATAATGGGATTGGGAGGGTGGGGCAAACGAGCTGGTGAGGAGAGGGGAAAGCAGAGTCTTATAAACGCTAGACCCCGCCTCCCCTCATACAAATACAGCAAATATACATTTGCTTATAACTTGTATTCGGGTCGTCTATGTGTGTAAAGCCTGCCTACCTACTTCTAAAGCAGTAGAGGTGTGCCGAGACTGCTGTATGGAGGGTAGGTTAAAGGGGCCAAAAATCACAAACATAGCTTAAATGTTATATGTTTATTTGCAATTACAAAACTAGATTACTGAAGGCACTAGACATTTCGAACTGCGGGTTTGGTATATATCGGGCATAACAAGCCGACTTCCACCTGCCTAACTTCTTAATTACATGTACCGGGACATTGTGATTAGATGCGGCGGAGGCCGCCCCGATGTGCATAGAATGCCCAGTAATCGAGCTGGGGTCGACACCAATGTTCCTCAACAAAATACGAATGAATTTGAGGAAGTTTGTGCAACTCAAAGGAGCAGAACCTAACCGAAGCAGAGGTGCCTCACCCGGGGTTTCCTTAATAAACCATAACCACTCTTGAATGGTTCTCACAGGACACCATTTGTTACCAGTAGGAAAGTATTTAACTTCAGTCAGCTGTCCTGGGCGTGTCGTCTTTGTGGAGGTTAGCGCAAGAATGTAACATGACCCGTCCCAAGAGAGCTGACTCTTCCTCAGATAATTTTTACACCTCGAGGCGCAGGTGAATTCGCCTGGTCTGAGGAAGCCATAGAAAGCCAGATACATGGTTGTCTTAATCAGTAAGCTAGTATATTCACCAAAAGGATATCCTTGCAACATATCAGATAAGGACCTGAACATCTTCCCCGTAAATGGCTGCCGGGAAGGACGGGTGACAGCAGAGCCTTTCTGTATACCCCTCAGTAACATTCTGATAGGATGCGCCGAAAAAAATGATGGTAGATTGGGATGCTTTAATTACAAATTATGTTGTATCCCAGCCAGATATGATTTAATAGTACTGTAAGACAGCTTCAGGTGTGAGTGGCAAAATGCACCAAATGGCAGTAGATAAGAGATATATCCTGCTCCACCTGACAGGTGCGTTCTCTTAAAATTACAGAATGACGCCCAAGCTTTCTTATACATCCTCAAGGTGTTATCGGATAGCGATCTAGTCATAAGAGACCTAGCAGTGGTAAGGTGAGCCGCTAGTCCATCACTAACTGGTCGAACTCGGGAATGGTTGCCGGTGTGCGGTCTGCCTGTGGAGAGACCTGAAAGAAGAGCGACAGGTTACCCCTAGATAAAGCATCCGCCGCTACGTTAGCTTGCCCCCTAATGTGATCGCATATAATATGGAAATTATATTGAAGTGATAACCATACGAGTCTCCTCACAAACGACATAATCCGAGCGGAGGCCGATCTACCCTTAGTGAGTATCTCTACTAAGGCCTCATTATCTGTCAGGAAGAGAACTGACTGATTCCTCCATAGTGGGCCCCACACCCAAGCTGCCGCCACCAGCGGGTATATCTCGAATAATGAGGAACACCTGGTGAAGCCCTCCAACCTGACCACCTCCGCTGGCCATTGGTCTGCCAACCACCTATGACCGAAAATAGCTGCAAAGCCTACTAAGGATGAGGCATCTGTATGAACTACTGGAGATTCACTTGAAACTGACGGAACGAATAATGATATGCCGTTCCACTGTGACAGGAACTCATCCCACATGACTAAATCCGCCATCGCATTCTGATCTATGACTACCAGGCTATCTTGATCGTGAGCATGTTTCAACAGCTTCAATAGTCTAGAAATGAACGACCTGCCTTGTGGAATGATGCGTGTAGCGAAGTTGAGCATGCCAAGCAGTGACTGGAGATCTGCTTTGGTGACAGTCCTGACGCGTGCTAACCTGTGAACTGTCTCCTTAACTCTAATCAATTTGTCCTGCGGGAGACTAGCTTCCATATTGATAGTGTTTAAGCAAATACCGAGAAACGTAATGATAGTATCAGGACCTTCCACCTTGTGTGGGGCAACAGGGACCCTGAGATCTGCAAACATCGCTTGCAGCACCTGCAGGTCCTGAGGCGCATGGTTCGGGGATTCTATTAACAGAAAGTCATCCAGATAGTGAATGACGTGGTTGACCCGGAACAGGTCTTGAAGTATCCAATGCAGGGCTATGGCAAACTGGTTAAAAATCCAGGGGTTAGATTTAGAACCAAAGGTCAATTTGTTAGCGAAGTAGTACTTATTTGACCACTTAATCCCATACCATTGCCACAACTCTGGTTGGACAGGGAGCAACTTAAAGGCATCAGTAATGTCGGCCTTAGATAGCCAAGCTCCCCTACCCAGACTGAGAATAACCTGGATAGCTTCATCAATAGATGCATATTTCATTGCAAATTCCTCTGAAGGAATTAATGAGTTAAGGCTAGGTACCAGTAAAGAATGTGGAGCTGACAGGTCATACTGTAGATTAGCCTCTTTTTATTGCTAAATTTGCCAGCCACTACACCAACTAGGTTAATCCTCCAACAATCAAAGGGGGGTTGATCAAATGGCCCAATGAGATACCCCTTATTCAGCTCGGCCTGAATAAGCTGAGAAACGGCTTCGGGATCCTTCGAGGCTGACAGTAGGTTCTTAAATTCATAGTTGGACTGAGGAAGAGCCAGTAAACCTGTATGGAAACCTGCTGACAAACCCTTAATGATGAAATGCACCCAGTTGGAATCTGGATGAGAACCTAAAAAAGTCTGAAGGAGGCCGACATTCACCACGCCAAGTCATGCCGGTTCCTGGTTTTTCTGTGGCAAGATGCCCAGGGGTGGGTTCTGAGACATATTGCACATAAATGCAATAGCCTACATTGGTTGAAATGACAGACCGCGAAATTTAAGTTATTACAGATTTGGGATTTGCCCAAATACTTGATGGGTCGCCCCAACTTGTCCACCCCCGATGCAGCCTTGGTGACTGACGGCCCAGGAGTACTACTAGCCTGTGACAGAGCTGGGTTATCATCGACTGAGCACCAGTCCGTCATATGCGAGTATGAATTACATTTGGAGCAGGCTGAGGCTTTGAGACCTGCAAAGTGTCTACAGAATAGCTCTGTATCAATATTAGACCAATCCACCGTATGTTGGAATTGAGCCAACGCCGCTGCAGCTTTTGCTGAGAAAGAACGGTGATAGTCGTAAAAAGCTGACCCACCATACTTATAGGCCAAATCCACCACCTTGTACATATACAGGTCTAACTCTTCCCTGCGCTGAGGATTACCTGAACAAACAACATCCCTATATAAGCTGAAAGCTAAGACAAACTCTGGGATGCTGAGTTTCCTGTTCAACCGCACATCTTTGGATTTGAGAACGACCGAAACCTCACCACAGACTATGGTTTTGTTGTCCGGTGCCTCATGTGCTGCTATTAGCAAGGATGCTAAATTAACATCCTTGCCATCAATTATATCCTGCCTAATGTTGGCAGGAATAAAATGAGAAGGTGCTATAGAGGGTGTTAGACCTGACCCACCAGTTATACTATTGCGGGAATTAGAAGACCCCGCCGCACTCTGTGCCATCAAACGAGTAGCTGTATTGCCAGCTTCGACCGACTCTAATCTAGTTTGAAAGCCCGACATAGATGATGCCATAGAGTTGATGGCCGCGTGCAGTTGAGTGAGCGAGGTCTGAATGGTAGCCATGGAAACCGTCTCCTGACTCTGGCCCGCCGGATCTGAAGACAGCAAACGAAAGAGTTCAGCCTTCCTTGCGGATGCTGGGAACGGGATGCCTCTTTTGGTCAGCTCTGCCATCAACTTGGGCACTGTCCACGATCTTAACGACTGCCTGGAGTCTCTTGCCGAACCTGATGCCACGCTTGCACAGGAAGATGAAGCGTCGCCCACCATGGATTCTTGAGACATCTTAACTAAAACATGACATGGTTAATGTAGAACAGAAAAACCCACCACCTGAATTCACCTAAGCCTAGACGTGCTAAGAACCATCGTATCTGCACACGTGACTCGTACCCAGCACACGAACCACCCTACAGCCCCCCCAGTGGCAGAACCGGAAGATGTGGATACCACAGAACTTAATGTGAAGCACCCAGCGAGTACCGGGCTGACCCATGACAGTGAACTAAGGCATACAAGTCGTCAACTGTAGTGATGACAGGACCTGAACCTGTCTGTAGTCTGTCAGACGTATCGAATCGTTGCCTGTAGTCGTGACAGGACTTAATTAGTCTGTAGTCATGACAGACGTATCGAATCGTTGCCTGTAGTCGTGACAGGACTTAACGTAAGTGTGGATGTGACAGACATGTGGACAGCTATGTGTATACATGACAGGACTAGCGTGTCCTTGGACGTAACATGCGTGACAGGCTAGAACGTAGTTGCGGACCTATCAGACATATTCGAGTCCTGTGTAAAGCTGTGTGTTGAAAAAAAAAATATATTTTTTTTTTATTAACCACACTTGAGTTGTGGAAAACTACCACAATAGTACTATACCTGAAATTGTTTGCTTGCAGATGCAGAAACAGCTATAAGACTAAATACATAAACAGAGTGTTAGCTACTACTGGCTATAACCCAAACTACCCTACTCTAAGATAAAGCGTAGCTTACATTACCCGGATGCCTGCATGCCAGATAAATACGCAGCCGCTTCTAATCGCAGAGACCCTTATATGCCGGAGATGGAAAACCCGTGGATCTAGGAAAAGCACAGTAGTGCTATAAGTAAGTACTAACATAATAAATCTAAAAAAAATTTTTTTTGTTTTTTATATATATATATATACACATACACACTGCTCAAAAAAATAAAGGGAACACTTAAACAACACAATGTAACTCCAAGTCAATCACACTTCTGTGAAATCAAACTGTCCACTTAGGAAGCAACACTGAGTGACAATCAATTTCACATGCTGTTATGGAAATGGGATAGACAACAGGTGGAAATTATAGGCAATTAGCAAGACACCCCTAATAAAGGAGTGGTTCTGCAGGTGGTGACCACAGGCCACTTCTCAGTTCCTATGCTTCCTGGTTGATGTTTTGGTCACTTTTGAATTCTGCCGGTGCTTTCACTCTAGTGGTAGCATGATACGGAGTCTACAACCCACACAAGTGGCTCAGGTAGTGCAGCTTATTCAGGATGGCACATCAATGCGAGCTGTGGCAAGAAGGTTTGCTGTGTCTGTCAGCGTAGTGTCCAAAGCATGGAGGCGCTACCAGGAGACAGGCCAGTACATCAGGAGACGTGGAGGAGGCCGTAGGAGGGCAACAACCCAGCAGCAGGACCGCTACCTCCGCCTTTGTGCAAGGAGGAACAGGAGGAGCACTGCCAGAGCCCTGCAAAATGACCTCCAGCAGGCCACAAATGTGCATGTGTCTGCTCAAACGGTCAGAAACAGACTCCATGAGGGTGATATGAGGGCCCGACGTCCACAGGTGGGGGTTGTGCTTACAGCCCAACACTGTGCAGGACGTTTGGCATTTGCCAGAGAACACCAAGATTGGCAAATTCGCCACTGGCGCCCTGTGCTCTTCACAGATGAAAGCAGGTTCACACTGAGCACATGTGACAGACGTGACAGAGTCTGGAGACGCCGTGGAGAACGTTCTGCTGCCTGCAACATCCTCCAGCATGACCGGTTTGGCATTGGGTCAGTAATGGTGGGGGGTGGCATTTCTTTGGAGGGCCGCACAGCCCTCCATGTGCTCGCCAGAGGTAGCCTGACTGCCATTAGGTACCGAGATGAGATCCTCAGACCCCTTGTGAGACCATATGCTGGTGCGCACATCTAGGACATCATGTCTCGCTCTATCCACCAACGTCACGTTGCACCACAGACTGTCCAGGAGTTGGCAGATGCTTTAGTCCAGGTCTGGGAGGAGATCCCTCAGGAGACCGTCCGCCACCTCATCAGGAGCATGCACAGGCGTTGTAGGGAGGTCATACAGGCACGTGGAGGCCACACACACTACTGAGCCTCATTTTGACTTGTTTTAAGGACATTACATCAAAGTTGGATCAGCCTGTAGTATGTTTTTCCACTTTAATTTTGAGTGTGACTCCAAATCCAGACCTCCATGGGTTTAAAAATTTGATTTCCATTTTTTTTTTTTTTTATTTTGTTGTCAGCACATTCAACTATGTAAAGAACAAAGTATTTCAGAAGAATATTTAATTAACTCAGATCTAGGATGTGTTATTTTTGTGTTCCCTTTATTTTTTTGAGCAGTGTATATACACCTGACCTCATGTGAGTGACTTAGGCTACTTTCACACCTGCGTTCGGGGTTCCGCTTGTGAGCTCCGTTTGAAGGCTCTCACAAGCGGCCCCGAACGGATCCGTACAGCCCTAATGCATTCTGAGTGGATGCGGATCCGCTCAGAATGCATCAGGATGGCTCCGCTTGGCCTCCGTTCCGCTCAGCAGGCGGACACCCGAATGCAGCTTGCAGCGTTCGGGTGTCCGCCTGGCCGTGCAGAGCCAAACGGATCCGTCCAGACTTACAATGTAAGTCAATGGGGACGGATCCGTTTGACGTTGACACAATATGGTGAAATTTCAAATGGATCTGTCCGTCCCCCATTGACGGATCCGTCTGACTAACTTTTACACTTAGATTTGCTTCTGAAATATAATGCAGACGGATCCGTTCTGAACGGATACCATTGCTTGCATTATAGGAGCGGATCCGTCTGTGCAGACACCAGACGGATCCGCTCCGAACGCAAGTGTGAAAGTAGCCTAATAGTTATTCCCAACTGACAAGCCAAATACACATTCAAGTTAAGCATAAAACCATGAACACTAATGCTTGTAATGATTTTGTATAGTAGTAGTAATATCGACTTTGACCAGTAGATGGCGTGCGAGTACAGTCCAGTCAGCAGAGCATGATACAGCAGAGGAAACGCCGACAATGAAACAGCAGAAGGTTCGTACGAAATGATCACATGCTGAACACCCCCCTTCTCTCTCCCCTGTGCGCTGGCAATACAGCCCCGATCTTACCGCTATCTTGCCGAGGTATTAGGGTAGAAAAATGCTGATGCCGAATTTTGCTGCTGCTTGAGGAAACGAAGTATCGATGCCGGAAGTGACGCAGACGTGCACAACCAGACGCAAACGAGCTGACGCTGGTGAGGAGAGGGGAAGGCAGAGTCTTATAAACGCTAGACCCCGCCTCCCCTCATACAAATACAGCAAATATACATTTGCTTATAACTTATCACAGTCTTAAACGGCCGATCATAAATCTGACTTGGCTAAAACTGACTTCAGCCATATGTAAAAGTGGAGTGAGCTGTCAGGGTAATGATAAATCTGGCCCCATGTTTCTATGTTTCTATGCCATGAATCTCATATAGGTGCTGGCACTACTCCTGGGACCACTCCTGTCTCCGGGACAGGGCCCCTGAAGTGAAAGAATAGCACACTGCGCATATGCGGCCTCCCTCCATTCACCGCTAAGAGAGCTCCGAAGATAGCCAATCGCCAGTCCCATAACGGTAAACGGAGCGGTAGCTGCACTTAACGAGGCTTACTCTCCATTCACTGCTGTGGGATTTCCGAAAATAACTGAGTGCTCGGCCATTTTTGAAATGGCCACAGCAATGAATTAAGATGATGTCACACCTGCGCGGTGTGCTGTCCTTCATTTGGGGTGCCCCATTCTGGTGATAGAAGTGGCTCTCAGAGTTGGAAGCCACATAAGTCCGACACTTGTGGCATCACATAGTGATATGCGATAAATGTTGAGATGGGACAACCCCTTTAAGAGAAGCTGTATTCATGAATCTTATAGCCGTGGTCCTAGATTAACCCACATGTACTAAGAATCCACTTGTGTCCTTTGAGATGCTTGGGGGTTATCTCATGATTCATGTAAAAAATGAAAATCAGACATAACATAAGACATGACAGCCTCTTTCTAACAAAGCTAGAACCAGCCCTGTACCTCACATGGATCCAGAGATCTCCCTGTTCATGGCCTCAATTACTCTGCTAGATATACACTGCCTGTTCAAAAAAAAAGTCGCCACCTGGATTTAACTAAGCAAATAGTTATGAGCCTCCTATTGGATAATTACTGCATGGGCGATTATCTTTCAGCCGGCAATAAGTTATTTAACCCCAACTGGTGCAATGAGCTGCTTCTTATTTCTTAAACAACCATGTCGAAAGACACATCTCGTGGTCGTGGAAAATATGTTAGTCTGTTTGAGAAGGGTCAAATCATTGGCATGCATCAAGCAGAGAAAACATCTAAGGAGATTGCAGAAACTACAAAAATTGGGTTAAGAACTGTCCAACGCATTATAAAAAACTGGAAGGATAGTGGGGACCCATCGTATTCAAGGAAGAAATGTGGCGGGGAAAAAATCCTGAATGATCGTGATCGGCGATCACTTAAACGTTTGGTGAAATCAAATTGAAGAAAAACAACAGTAGAACTCAGGGCTATGTTTAATAGTGAAAGTAAGAGCATTTCCACACGCACAATGCGGAGGGAACTCAAGGGATTGGGACTGAACAGCTGTGTAGCCGTAAGAAAACCACTATTCAGTGAGGCAAAGCAGAAAAAAAGGCTTCAATTTGCTAGAGAGCATAAAGATTGGACTCTAGAGCAATGGAAGAAGGTCAAGTGGTCTGATGAGTCCAGATTTACCCTGTTCCAGAGTGATGGGTGCATCAGGGTAAGAAGAGAGGCAGATGAAGTGATGCACCCGTCATGCCTAGTGCCTACTGTACCAGCCTGTGGGGGCAGTGCTATGATCTGGGGTTGCTGCAGTTGGTCAGGTCTAGGTTCAGCAACAGTATGTGCTCCAAGAATGAGGTCAGCTGACTACCTGAACATACTGAATGACCAGGTTATTCCATCAATGGATTTGTTCTTCCCTGATGGCACGGGCATATTCCAAGATGACAATGCCAGGATTCATCGGGCTTAAATTGTGAAAGTGTAAGCTGTGTACCAGGGTGGGCTCCCCAGAATACAGCGAGGTCACAGACAAGGAAAGCGACACTGACACCAGCTTAATATGCAAGAACAGAAAACTTTACTTAAACGACAAGTAATAACATAAGCATCACCAAAGCAATACAAACATGCATAGAAACGATATATCCCGGACTCACAGTAAATGTCCCTGCCCAATGGACAGGCCTAGCCGATGGCGGACACAGCAGAGCCTGCAAGTCGTGCTGTGCCGCTACAGAGGACACCCCTAGCCGGTGGCAAACGCAGCAGAGCCTGCAAGTCAATAACTGCGCTGCAGTCCAGTACAGTACAGCCTAGCAAAAACGATATAAATCCTAACTGACTAACTAATGCTAGGCCTAGGCTAGTCTCTGTAACTTCAGGCGCCACACAATATATTGCAATCAGTAACCAGGTGTACTGACCTGTGTCCGTTCTGGGCCCAAGGATGCAGCCTACCAGAGATGGCCACTAACTTCTCAGCAACCGTGCGGCCTTGCTTGATAGTGAGGCCTTCTGTCCACACACTGGACTGGTCTTCCTGGGACAACCTCTCTTTCAAAAGAGCTGGATACAGAAAGGATATTACAGCTACTCTCCTTCTTCTGAGTGTCCATTAACTGCCGGACATCTGCAAGCCAGGATGGAATCGGATTCAGTCCCTCACAGCACAATCCTTCCACCATGCCAGATCAACACACTTCCTGGTTCACTCACAGGCAGCAGCATGAGTCATCAGCATGAGTCATCATCTGTTTTGCATATTTAAATCTCAGAGTGTGCTGCTGTAGCTGCAAAACAGTGGCCTCTAGTGCCCGGAATGCCAAATGACAGTTTAAGTAAAGACATGCAGAAATAGCTTTTTCACAATCTCACAAAAGAGTGGTTCAGGGAGCATGAGACATCATTTTCACACATGGATTGGCCACCACAGAGTCCAGACCTTAACCCCATTGAGAATCTTTGGGATGTGCTGGAGAAGGCTTTGCACAGCAGTCAGACTCTACCATCATCAATGCAAGATCTTGTTAAAAAATAATGCAACACTGGATGGAAATAAATCTTGTGACATTACAGAAGCTTATCGAAACAATTCCACAGTGAATGCGTGCCGTAATCAAAGCTAAAGGCGGTCCAACAAAATATTTAGGGATGGGCAGTGTATTTCAAGCTGGCAGCTCAGGGTGAGTGTCCTTTTTCAAGGGTGCGTCCTTTCTGCTGCAGCTGCTGGCTGTTGAAAGATGGAACTGAGCACGTGCTTCCATCTCACTGAGCTGGACAAAGAATTAAAAAAAAAGAGCAAACAGCAGGTGGCGCTATACAGATGGATTTCAGTGAATAACTCAATGGCTACACTCAATATTTAATTACATGCAATTAGAAAAGTATTCAGATCAAGGTGCTGGTTTAAAAAAAAATGTTGTGGGACAACCCCTTTAAGCAATTGATAAGTTGTACCAGCCACTATAGAACGCAAAGACTGATGGGCCCACCCAGCCATAAGGTCAAAGAGGTTGTCTTATTCCAGCAATATTTATTATGTAGATAAATTTAATACAAGGCACTTACTAATGTATTGTGATTGTCCATATTGTCTCCTTTGCTGGCTGGATTAATTTTTTCCATCACATTATACACTGCTTGTTTCCATGGTTAGGACCACCCTGCAATCCAACAGCAGTGGTCGTGCTTGCACACTACGAGGAAAATGTGCTGGCATCTCTGGTGCGCATAGGCAGCCACTTTTTCCTATTATCTGTGTTGGCCCCATGTTCATAGGTGCCCGCATTGCTGAGAAAAATGATGTTTTAATATATGCAAATGAGCCTCTAGGAGCAACGTGGGCGTTGGCATTACACCTAGAGGCTCTGCTCTTTTTGCAACAGCTGCACCCTCTGCACTTCAATTGACAGCGCCAGGCATGAAAACGTTTTCACTGCTCTATCCTGCAATCAAAGTGCAGAGGGCGCAGCAGTTGCAGAGAGAGCAGAGCCTCTAGGTGTAATGGTAACGCCCCGGTTGCTCTTAGAGGCTCATTTGTAAATATAAAATCATAATTTTTCTTAGCAATGTGGGCACATAGGAACACGGTACCAACACAGATGCCTTCAGCTGCCAGGCGCACATGTAGCAGGTCAGCCAGTTGCATAGGTACAAAACTGCTGACAGATGCCCTTAAAAAAACAGCCATTAACCCTTTCAGGACCAAGCCATTTTTCACCTTTCTGCCCAGGCCATTTTTAGCAAATTTGACATGTGTCACTTTATGAGGTAATAACTTTAAAACGCTTTTATTTATCCATGCCATTCTGAGACTGTTTTATCGTCACATATTGTATTTCATGACAGTGGTAAAATTGAGTCAAAAAATGTCATCTTTATTTATAAAAATAAATAAAAATGTACCAAACATTTTGAAAAATTAGCAAATTTCCAAATGTCTATTTCTCTACTTTTATAATAGATAGTAATAACTCCAGAAATAGTTACTACTTTACATTCCCCATATGTCTACTTCATGTCTGGATCATTTTGTGAATGTCATTTTATTTTTTGGGGACATTAGAAGGCTTAGAAGTTTATAAGAAAATCGTTACATTTTTCTGAAATATTTCCAAAACCAACTTTTTTGAAGACCAGTTCAGGTCTGAAGTCACTTAATAGAAACCACCCAAAAATGACTCCATTTTAGAAACGACACCCCTCAAGGTATTCAAAACCGATTTTACAAACTTTGTTAACCCTTTCGGTGTTCCACAAGAATTAATGGGAAATGGAGATTAAATTTCAGAATTTCACTTTTTTTGCAGATTCTCCATTTTAATCAATTTTTTTCCACTAACAAAGCAAGGGTTAACAGCCAAACAAAACTCATTATTTATTGCTCTGATTCTTTATTTAACAGAAACACCCCATATGTGGTCGTAAACTGCTGTACAGGCACACGGCATTGAGCAGAAGGAAAGGAACGCCATATGGTTTTTGGAAGGCAGATTTCACTGGGATAATTTTAAGCTGCCATGTCACATTTGAAGACCCCCTGATGCACCCCTAGAGTAGAAACTCCCAAAAAATTACCCAATTTTGGAAACTACGGGATAAGGTGGCAGTTTTGTTGGTACTATTTTAGGGTACATATGATTTTTAGTTGCTCTACATTAGGCCCCTTTCACACGGGCATCCCGTATTTGCTCCAGATGCGTTGCGTGTGCATTGCGGGAAACCCGCGCGAGTAGGCACGCAACTGCAGTCAGTTCTGATGTTCAGTTTTTTTCCGCGCGAGTTAAAAAACTGAATGTGCTACCTAGACCTTAACCCAGACTTCTTCACTGAAGTTCGGGTTTGGATTAGGTGTTCTATTAATTTTATTATTTTCCCTTATAACATGGTTATAAAGGAAAATAATAGCATTCTTAATACAGAATGCTTACTAAAATGTGCCTTGGGGGGTTAAAAAAATAAATAAATTAACTCACCTCAACTCACGTCAGCGCAGGTCCTGCTGAATGAAGATAGAAGGATCTTCTATCTTCATTCAGCAGGACCTGCGCTGGCGTCCCCATGCTCACCACGTGGTGAGCGCGATTACATCATAAAAGGTCCTTTTGCAGGTCCTGAAAGAAGAAAAAAGAAGACAATGCCGGGTGCGCGAACAAGTGGATGAGGTGAGTTTATTTATTTATTTTTAACCCCTCAAGGCACATTTTAGTAAGCATTCTTTATTAAGAATGCTATTATTTTCCCTTATAACCATGTTATAAGGGAAAATAATACAGTGATTAGACTTTAATGGGGTTGCTCATCCCTATCATCTCCTAGCAACCATGTGTGAAAGTCGAACCGCATCCGCACTTGCTTGCGGATGCTTGCAATTTTCACACAGCCCCATTCATTTCTATGGGGCCTGCGTTGCGTGAAAAATGCAGAATATAGAACATGCTGCGATTTTCACGCAACGCACAAATGATGCGTGGAAATCACCGCTCATCTGCAAAGCCCCATTGAAGTGAATGGGTCCAGATTCAGTGCGGGCGCAATGCGTTCACGCCTCACACATTGCACCCGCGTGGAATTCTTGCCCTTGTGAAAGGGGCCTCACACTTTTTGTGAGGCAAGACAACAAAAAATAGCTGTTTTGGCACCGTTTTTATTTTTTGTTATTAACAATTTTCATCTGACAGGTTAGATCATGTGGTATTTTTATAGAGCAGGTTGTTATGGATGCGGCGATACCTAATATGCATATTTTTTTTATTTATTTATGTTTTGCACAATAACAAGACAAAAACACAGAAATATAGTGGCAATACTGGAGGAGCGGCTCAACCCCTAACACTGTAGCGTGTTTTACATTGGGGGAGCAGCCCCACCGCATGTGGACCGCAGCAAACGACTATCCCCAGCAAAAAATGCATACGGTGGAGGATGTCGGCGCGGTCCACATGCACCACAAGGGCATCCTACACAAAACGGAGCATTGTGCGGATGTAAATACAATCATATAAATCACAGAAAAAATGCACCAAACGGATATGCCACTGACTATACTGGCTAGTCATAAATGCAGATATTAAAAGCTGAGACTTTCGCCAATATATTCCTGTCAGGAAAATATCGGAGCCCATCATTGCACCACGTCACGGTCACTCAGCATGGCAAAGGGTCCTACCACTACGCTACCTATGGTGTGAACACGGTCTGAAGGCGATGTAATCCAGCTCGCAGCCAGGCTTCCACACAAACGCCTAGCAGGACAACTAGTGCAATGTGAACAAAGCCAAGACTGCAAGCCACGCCCATATCAGAGCCTGTGATGGAGGTCACCAGGTGCAAAAGAGTGTTTGAATGCCAGGTAACGGCACATACACTACATATGAAACAAGACAAAAACACAGAAATATAGTGGCAATACTGGAGGAGCGGCTCAACCCCTAACACTGTAGCGTGTTTTACATTGGGGGAGCAGCCCCACCGCATGTGGACCGCAGCAAACGACTATCCCCAGCAAAAAATGCATACGGTGGAGGATGTCGGCGCGGTCCACATGCACCACAAGGGCATCCTACACAAAACGGAGCATTGTGCGGATGTAAATACAATCATATAAATCACAGAAAAAATGCACCAAACGGATATGCCACTGACTATACTGGCTAGTCATAAATGCAGATATTAAAAGCTGAGACTTTCGCCAATATATTCCTGTCAGGAAAATATCGGAGCCCATCATTGCACCACGTCACGGTCACTCAGCATGGCAAAGGGTCCTACCACTACGCTACCTCCATCACAGGCTCTGATATGGGCGTGGCTTGCAGTCTTGGCTTTGTTCACATTGCACTAGTTGTCCTGCTAGGCATATCCGTTTGGTGCATTTTTTCTGTGATTTGCACAATAACAGCATTTTTTTATAAAAAACAATCATGTTTCAGTGTCTCCATATTCTGAGAGCCCTATTTTTTTTAGGTAGGGTCTCATTATTGCGGGATGAGATGATGGTTTGATTGCTAATATTTTGGGGTGCGTATGACTTTTTGATCGCTTGGTATTACACTTTTTGTGATGTAAGGTGACAAAAAATGGCTTTTTTGACACCGTTTTTATTTTAAATTTTTTTTATGGTGTTCACCTGAGGGGTTAGGTGATGTGATACAGACGTGGCAATACCTAATATGTCTATTTTTTTATTTATGTAAGTTTTACTCAATGATATTATTTTTGAAACAAAAAAAAATCATGTTTTAGTGACTCCATAGTCTGAGAGCCATAGTTTTTATATTTTTTGGGCGATTGTCTTAGGTAGGGGCTCATTTTTTGCCGGATGCGGTGATGGTTAGATTGGTACTATTTTGGGGGGCATATGCCTTTTTGATCGCTTGGTGTTGCACTTTTAGTGATATAAGGTGACAAAAAAAATGTTTTTTCTAGCATAGTTTTTATTTTATTTAGTGCTCACCTGAGGGGTTAGGTCATGTGAAATTTTTATAGAGCCGGTCGATACGGACGCGGCGATACTTAACCGCCTCAGGACCGCCTAACGCAGGATCGCGTTCCGGAGGCGGCAGCCCTGCGCACAGTCACGCATATATGCGTCATCTCGTGAGACGCGAGATTTCGCTCAAAGCCGGCCCACGCATGCGCATCGCGGGCCGGCAAAAGTTAGAGGGGGGTCGCGTCATCAGCTTGCCAGCCAATGATCGTCGCTGGCAAGCTGATGATTTTTAAAAAATCGAATCAGAAGCCAGTTAACACATTATATTTGTAAATATAATGTGTTAAATGGCTTCTCTGCTCCTCTGCTGGTCCTTTTCATCGGTTGGTTCCAGCAGAGGAGCAGACATCACTGTGAGTACCCACCAACACTGCACTTAGCCCCAGATCACCCCCCATCACCCGAATTAACCCCTTGATCATCCCTTGATCGCCCCTGTCAATCACCTAGTGAAAGGAAAAAAGTGATCAGTGTAAACTGTCACTTTTTTTTCACTGGTATTGACTGTTAGGTTTTAGGATAGTTTAGGTCCCTTGGTTAGGTAGTTTAGCGTCAGTTAGCGCCCAGCCCACCGCACCGCAGTCACTGATTCGCTGATTAGCGTATCGCTAATCAGCATTTGTACTTTTATAGTATCTGTAAGTGATCAAAACTGATCACAGTCAGATCTATAATTGTATTAGTGTCACCTTAGCTCGCCCTCCACCCAAAACGCAGTGTTTGCCCGATCAGGCCTGATCGGTCGCCCACACGTGCGTTCACCCACGCCCGCCCCACCGCAGTGACAACAATTATTATTTTTTTTGATCACTGCACAATCACTTTACAAGCACTGCGGCGATAAACAAAATCTGTTTTGATATTTTTTATCAATCGCAGCGGCCTCCGGTACTTCGCTAGCCTCCCATTTGTAAGACAGGCTTGCTTTTTTTCTTGGGTAGTCTCAGGGAATACCTCTAAATTTAGTAGTCCAAATGTCAAACAGGGGGTATTCTTCTGAAGAGGCCTACAGGATTCTGACCCAGTCGGATGAGGAATGGGAACCCTCATCTGACGAATCTAGCGGGTCAGAATATGAACCTGTAGAAAGCAGTGGCAGTCTGACCCAAAGTTCGGACGAGGAGGTTGAGGTCCCTGATAGCACCAGGCGTACCCGGCCCCGTGTCGCTAGACCACAGGTTGCGCAGGATCCGCTTCAAGAGCAGCAGAGTGGGGCTGGCGCTGTCGGATCACGTGATGAGGCATACACCAGCAGCGCAGCCCTCCCTGGACCTAGTACCAGCACTGCCGTACAACATGGTGAAGTGGCGAGCACCAGAAGGGCAGTTGAAGCTGGTACGGTGGCACGTGCAATAGTTACCCCGTCGCAGCCACCGCACAGACAGGCCCGTAGACCCCCTAGAGTCCCTGAGGTGCTGGCAAATCCTGATTGGCAGTCACCAACTTCAGCCGCACCTGTAGTTCCCCCTTTCACCGCCCAGTCTGGAGTTCGGGTTGAGACAGCTCAAATCGGTTCGGCCCTGGGATTTTTTGAGCTGTTCTTGACTGCGGAGCTCTTGGACTTAGTCGTGGCAGAAACAAATCGGTATGCCACTCAATTTATATCCGCCAACCCGGGAAGCTTTTATGCCCAGCCTTTCCGGTGGAAACCAGTCCAAGTTTCCGAATTAAAAAAAATTCTGGGCCTTCTCCTGAACATGGGTCTAACCAAAAAGCATGAATTGCGGTCATATTGGTCCACGAACCCGATTCATCACATGCCCATGTTCTCTGCTGCTATGTCCAGGACACGATTTGAGGCCATCCTGCGTTTCCTGCACTTTAGCGACAACACCACCTCCCGTCCCAGAGGCCACCCAGCTTTTGACCGGCTCCACAAAATTCGGCCCCTCATAGACCACTTCAACTAGAAATTTGCAGCTTTGTATACCCCTGAGCAAAACATCTGCGTAGACGAGTCCCTAATACATTTTACCGGGCGCCTTGGCTTCAAACAATACATCCCAAGCAAGCGCGCCCGGTATGGGGTCAAATTGTATAAGCTCTGTGAAAGGGCCACAGGCTATACCCACAAATTTCGGATCTATGAGGGAAAAGATCAGACCCTGGAGCCGGTCGGTTGCCCTGACTACCTGGGGAGCAGTGGGAAGACAGTCTGGGACTTGGTGTCAACCTTATTTGGCAAGGGGTACCATCTTTATGTGGACAATTTCTACACAAGTGTGCCCCTCTTCAGGCATTTGTTCCTAGAACAGATTGGCTGCTGTGGCACCGCGCGAACTAGTCTCGTGGGCTTCCCCCAACGGCTCGTTACCACCCGTCTTGCAAGGGGGGAGAGGGCTGCCTTGTGTAACGAAGAACTGCTCGCGGTGAAATGGAGAGACAAGCGTGACGTTTACATGCTCTCCTCCATTCACGCAGACACGACAATACAAATTGAGCGAGCTACCCGTGTCATTGAAAAGCCCCTCTGTGTCTACGACTATAATTTGCTCATGGGAGGGGTGGACTTCAATGACCAGATGTTGTCTCCGTATTTAGTTTCCCGACGCACCAGACGCTGGTATAAGAAGGTGTCTATATATTTAATTCAATTGGCTGCATATAATAGCTTTGTTCTCTACAGTAAGGCTGGGAGAACACGATCCTTCCTCAAATTTCAGGAAGAGATCATCGAGAATCTCCTGTATCCAGAAGGTTCCGTGGCCCCATCCACCAGTGTAGTTAGCCGTCTACACGAGCGACATTTCCCCAGTGTCGTTGCCGGTACCTCAACCCAACCGTCACCCCGAAAAAGATGTCGTGTCTGTAGCAGGAGTGGAATAAGGCGTGACACCCGCTATTTCTGTCCTGACTATCCTGACCACCCTGCCCTATGCTTTGGAGAGTGTTTCCGGAAGTACCACACACAGGTACACTTAGCATAGGGATTGCATCTCACAGGACAGGCACACAGGGCTATTAGGGCCCTTTCTCTCACAGCTGCTGCAAACCTCTCCTTTCACCTGGGATAAAGTGCATAATGTACTTCGTCACATCTTTGGGCGATTTGCGCTTTGCACATTGTCCCATGGGGAAGGAAAGGTTTGTCCTATAAAAGGTAAAAAAAACAAAAAAAAAACACCAGTAAGCAAAAAAGTTAACTTTCAGTTCAAAAAGTTAAAAAAAGTTTATATGTTCTGTTCAAAAGTTATTATAAAGTTAATAAAATTTATTGCGTTGCGGCCTGGTTTTTTCTTTTTTGTTTTGTTTTTTTTACCTTCCAGGTGGACCAACGATCGACTAGCTGCAGCACTGATGTGCATTCAGACAGAAGCATTGCGCTGCTGTCAGATTACACACAAGTCGGTGTATGCGGCGCTGCAAGACGAGATTTCTCCTCTGCAGTAAAAGATACGTTTGCCGAGGCATATGAGCTGAGGGGGAGGTGGTGTTCATATGCTTTGGCAAACACTTTGTATATATAAAAAAATCCTGGCAATGATTTATTCATCCACATCGATTGATGTGAATGGAGAAATCTGGTTTGCCAGGGCATACGGGCTAAGTGGGTTTGGATGTTGGGTGGAGCTCCTATGTCCTAGCAGACGCCTTTCCCCTCCTTTTTTTTTTTGGCAGAGATTTTTTCATCCACATTGATCGATGCGAATGAAGAAATCTGTGCCGTTCCTTTTTTCTTTCTGCCCAGAGGCTGAACGGAAAAAAAAAATCTCATTACCCGTATGCTCAATATAAGGAGAATAGCAGAAACTCCTAATGCTGGCCATACATGTAATGATTGCGGAGACCCTCAAATGCCAGGGCAGTACAAACACCCCACAAATAACACCATTTTGGAAAGAAGACACCCCAAGGTATTCGCTGAGGGGCATATTGAGTCCATGAAAGATTGAAATTTTTGTCTCAAGTTAGCGGAAAGGGAGACTTTGTGAGAAAAAAACAAAAAAAATCAATTTCCGCTAACTTGTGCCCAAAAATTTTTTTTTATATGAACTCGCCATGCCCCTCATTAAATACCTTTGGATGTCTTCTTTCCAAAATGGGGTCACATGTGGGGTATTTATACTGCCCTGGCTTTTTAGGGGCCCTAAAGCGTGAGAAGAAGTCTGGGATCCAAATGTCTAAAAATACCCTCCTAAAAGGAATTTGGGCACCTTTGCGCATCTAGGCTGCAAAAAAGTGTCACACATGTGGTATTGCCGTACTCAGGAGAAGTTGAGCAATGTGTTTTGGGGTGTCATTTTACATATACCCATGCTGGGTGAGAGAAATATCTTGGTCAAATGCCAACTTTGTATAAAAAAATTGGAAAAGTTGTCATTTGCCAAGATATTTCTCTCACCCAGCATGGGTATATGTAAAATGACACCCCAAAACACATTGCCCAACTTCTCCTGAGTACGGCAATACCACATGTGTGACACTTTTTTGCAGCCTAGGTGGGCAAAGGGGCCCACATTCCAAAGAGCACCTTTCGGATTTCACCGGCCATTTTTTACAGCTTTTGATTTCAAACTACTTTGCACGCATTTGGGCCCCTAAAATGCCAGGGCAGTATAACTACCCCACAAGTGACCCCATTTTGGAAAGAAGACATCCCAAGGTATTTCGTGATGGGCATAGTGAGTTCATGGAAGTTTTTATCATTTTGTGCTAACTTGTGACAAAAAATAAAAAGTTCTATGAACTCACTATGCCCATCAGCGAATACCTTAGGGTGTCTACTTTCCGAAATGGGGTCATTTGTGGGGTGTTTGTACTGTCTGGCCATTGTAGAACCTCAGGAACCATGACAGGTGCTCAGAAAGTCAGAGCTGCTTCAAAAAGCGGAAATTCGCATTTTTGTACCATAGTTTGTAAACGCTATAACTTTTACCCAAACCATTTTTTTTTTACCCAAACATTTTTTTTTATCAAAGACATGTAGAACAATAAATTTAGAGAAAAATTTATATATGGATGTCGTTTTTTTTGCAAAATTTTACAACTGAAAGTGAAAAATGTCATTTTTTTGCAAAAAAATCGGTACATTTCGATTAATAACAAAAAAAGTAAAAATGTCAGCAGCAATGAAATACCACCAAATGAAATCTCTATTAGTGAGAAGAAAAGAAGGTAAAATTCATGTGGGTGGTAAGTTGCATGACCGAGCAATAAACGGTGAAAGTAGTGTAGGTCAGAAGTGTAAAAAGTGGCCTGGTCATTAAAGGGTTTCTGTCACCCCGCAAAACTCATTTTTTTTTTTTTTGGATAGTTAGATTCCTCATAGTGCGATATAGGAGAATATAATGCTCTTACTTACTTTCATGCGGCCGATTCTTTATAAAACGAACTTTTATAATATGTAAATGAGGGCTCTACCAGCAAGTAGGGTGTCTACTTGCTGGTAGCTGCTGCAGAAATCCGCCCCCTCGCCGTGTTGATTGACAGGGCCAGCCGTGATCTCCTCCTCCGGCTGGCCCTGTCAGTAATTCAAAAATCGCGCGCCTCGCGTCATTCGGCGCAGGCGCTCTGAGATGAGGAGGCTCGTATCCTCAGCACTCCCTCAGTGCGCCTGCGCCAATGACATCACCGAAAGAGAAGACGTCATCGGCGCAGGCGCACTGAGGGAGTGCTGAGGAGACGAGCCTCCTCATCTCAGAGCGCCTGCGCCGAATGACGCGAGGCGCGCGATTTTTGAATTACTGACAGGGCCGGCCGGAGGAGGAGATCACGGCTGGCCCTGTCAATCAACACGGCGAGGGGGCGGATTTCTACAGCAGCTACCAGCAAGTAGACGCCCTACTTGCTGGTAGAGCCCTCATTTACATATTATAAAAGTTCGTTTTATAAAGAATCGGCCGCATGAAAGTAAGTAAGAGCATTATATTCTCCTATATCGCACTATGAGGAATCTAACTATCCAAAAAAAAAAAAAAGAGTTTTGCAGGGTGACAGAAACCCTTTAAGGGTGTTTAAGCTAAGGGGGCTGAGGTGGTTAATATGTCAACTTTTCTTTTTTTCCCTATTTTTGACAAATTTTTATTCTACTTTGTTTTGGGAAAAATACGCTTTTTTCAAATTTAAACATTTTTTTTTTTTTTTTTCAGTTTATTATTTTTTGTCCCACTCTGGGACTTCAACTTTTGGGGGTCTGATGCCCTTTACAATGCATCTCACAGGCTCTCCCAGAAGGCAGCCACAATGCCTAAAGAAGGCATCGGGCTGCCTTCCATGCCATCGGGTCCCCGTCACAGCAGCGCGGGGACCCGATGGCTTCTTCCTCCCTGCACGGACATCGCACGTGCCACGGTCAGCGCTGGAGTTAATGCGCCAGCATCGGTGATTTCACCAATGCCGGCGCATACAGCAGGGGACCGGCTATCGGTGACTGCCGGACCCCTGCCGCGGATCGGTTGGGCGCAGCTCCTGCACCCGCCCAATCAGTGCGCCGTACATGTATGCCGCTGGGCGTTAAATCACGTCCAGTTGCTCCATACATGTATGGCGCTGGGCGTTAAGGGGTTAATCTTGATTGTCGGAAGTAAAACATGACATGTTTATGGCCGTGTAATAGCTCGTTATTTTGCAGCAGTTTAGAAATTTTGTGTGAGTGTGATTCATTGTGTGAAGTTCCTGGGTTACATTTGGTTGCAGATTTCAGGTAATCCTTCACCGAGGTGCGCCCAAGAAAAACTAGTTACAAGAACGTGTCTGCTGCTCCCATTGTGTAATCGTCTGACATCTGCTTCTTGTATCAAAACATGTTATACCTTGAAGACTAGCCAATTATATACACCTGTTTATTTCAGGGCTGGGACACTGACGACGACGATGACGATGATGGTGATAAGATGGGAGAAACATAAATATTATATCACAGGGTGTCTACATTTTTGCAATTATTTCATTTTTTTTGCTTTTTTGTAGATGATGATGACGACGAGAAGTTTTATACTTTTATATATTTGCACTTGTGTGTGTGACTGTTTAGGCCTCATGCACACGACTGTTGTTTTGGTCCGCATCCGTTGATCCGTTCCGTGGTCCGCAAAAAAAAATTACCTGTCCTATTCTTGTCCGCAAAACGGACAAGAATAGGCAGTTATATCAATGGCTGTCCGTGCCGTTGCACAAATTGCGGAACACACACGGACGCCATACGTGTTTTACGGATCCGCAATTTGCGGACCGCAAAACACACAATGGTCGTGTGCATGTAGCCTTAATGTGTGACTTGTGCTTTATGTTTTATCACTTTGTTCAGCTATTATGTAGCTGTACAGATGGTGGCGTCTATCCTTGGCATCAGGTTTTCAGAAGGGTCCTTATTTTAACAGGGTCCATTCCCAGTGGAACTCCGAGTGACATTTGTAACTCATGGACACACAGGCGTTGTACCTCAGCGTTATAAGGAAGGAGATGTTGACACTTTATAAAGGGCTACAGCAACCTAAGCTATAGAAACCAGTGTCAGGCAGCTGCTGTCAAGGTCAACAAGATAATGGGTTTCATCAAAAGGGACATAGATGCCTGTGATGAGAACATATTCCTGCTACTTTACAAATCACTAGTCATACTACACATGGAGTACTGTGCAGGGGCGTTGCTGTGGTCTCCAAGGATCCGGGGCCCAAGCCCCAATGAATATGGCCCAGTTCTCTAAGGCTACTTTTACACTAGCGGTAGCCTTCTCCGGCAGACTGTTCCAGCGGGGGAACAGCCTGTCGGATCTGTGCTACCGCTAGTGCACCATGCCACCGGAAGTCCGCTCTGCCCCCATTCACTATAATGGGGCAGGTCAGAGGAGAAGACTACCGCTAGTGTGAAAGTAGTCGACCCTTCCCGCGCACACTGCATTTCACTGTACTCGCTATACAGCAGCACGTACCTATCACATCCAGGGACTCCCAGGTGACGTCTCCTCTGATGTAGATCTTCTCTGTCATCATCTTCTCCACTCGGTCCAGACAACTTCTTTCAGCCGACTCGTCTCTGCAGAGTGTGTCACACAGACATCTTAGGTTCCTCACATTTCTATCATCATCCCCCCCAACCTGGAGTCCCCACAGTGTTATCCTGCGGCTTGCTGTGCTCCCTAATCCTCCCAAATACTATCCTGAAGAAAAATGAGTGCTGTACAGAGAGCCCCCCCCATAGTAATAGTGCTCCTCATAGTCCCAACAATAGTAATTCCCTTCTAGAATGCCCCATTAGTAATACTGCCCCTACAGTGCCCCCAACAGTGATAATGCTCCCCAAGAGTGCCCCCATTAGTAGAAGAGCCCTCCTTTATTAATACTGCCCTCACAGACCCCTCAATAGTAATAAGAACCCCCTATTGTTCTCCCAGTGGTAATAAAGCTCTCTACAGACCTCTCAATAGTAATATGGCCCCCCCATAGTGCTCTTAGTAGAAATAAGGCGGATCTATAAGTCCCTCTTAAAGACTCCCCAGTAGTAATAAGAACACCTAATGTCACCTGGATTTATAATGCCCCCACAGTGCCCCCAGTACTTACATTGCCCCCTCCTGTTATAATGCTCTACCCTGCAGTGCCCCCTGTAGTTATATTCCTCCTCTTAGCATCCTCACAAATTATAATTCTTCAGCCCCTCCACCATACAATCCCATGTAAATAACACTATTTCCCTCCCTCCGCCATAGAGTGCCATGTAAATAACACTATTTCCCTCCCTCCGCCATAGAGTCCCATGTAAATAACATCACACCATCTTCCAGCCCCCTCCAATATACAGTCCCATGTAAAAAAAAACTTCCCTCTCTATCTACAGCCCGCTTCAATATACAGTCACATGTAAATACCATCTCTCTCTGTCTACAGCCCCCTCCAATATACAGTCCCATGTAAATAACATCACCCACTCCCCAGCTGCCTCCAACATGCAGTCCCATGTAAACAACATCACCCCCTCAAAATTCAGTCCCATGTAAATAACATCACTCCCTCCCACAGTCACCATCAGTCCAATGTAAATAACATCACTACCTCCCCCAGCCACCATCAATATACAGTCCCATGTAAATAACATAACTCCCTCCGACAGCCTACTTCAACATGGAGTCCTATGTAAATAGCTTCACCCCCTCAACACACAGTCCAATGTAAATAGCATCACTCCTCCCCACAGCTGCCATCAACATACAGTCCCATGTAAATAACATCGCCCCCTCCCCGGCCTCCTCCAACATGCAGCCTCATGTAAATAACTTTCATCCTCTCTCCAGCCTCCTCCAACGTACAGTCCCATGTAAATAACATCACTCCCTCCCACAGCCGCCATCAACATGCAGTCCCATGTAAATAACATAACTCCCTCTGACAGCTTACTTCAACATGGAGTCCCATGTAAATAACATCACCTCCTCAACACACAGTCCAATGTAAATAGCATCACTCCTTCCCACAGCTGCCATCAACATACAGTCCCATGTAAATAACATTGCCCCCTCCCCAGCCTCCTCCAACATGCAGCCTCATGTAAATAACTTTCACCCTTTCTCCAGCCTCCTCTAACATACAGTCCAATGTAATCAACATCACTCCCTCCCACAGTCGCCATAAACATACAGTCCCATGTAAATATCACCCCCTCCCACAGCCACCTTCAACATACAGTTCCATGTAAATAACATCACCCCCTCCCACAGCCACCTCCAACATACAGTTCCATGTAAATAACATCACTCCCTCCCACAGCCACCTCCAACATACAGTCCCATGTAAATAACATCACCCCCTCCCACAGCCACCTCCAACATACAGTCCCATGTAAATAACATCACCCCCTCCCACAGCCACCTTTGACATACAGTTCCATGTAAAGAACATCACTCCCTCCCACAGCCACCTCCAACATACAGTCCCATGTAAATAACATCACCCTCTCCCACAGCCACCTCCAACATACAGTTCCATGTAAATAACATCACTCCCTCCCACAGCCACCTCCAACATACAGTCTCATGTAAATAACATCACCCCCTCCCACAGCCACCTTTGACATACAGTTCCATGTAAATAACATCACTCCCTCCCACAGCCACCTCCAACATACAGTCCCATGTAAATAACATCACCCTCTCCCACAGCCACCTCCAACATACAGTCCCATGTAAATAACATCACCCTCTCCCACAGCCACCTCCAACATACAGTCCCATGTAAATAACATCACCCCCTCCCACAGCCGCCTTCAACATACAGCCCCATGTAAATAACATCATGCCCTCCCACTAGGGTGGCCAGCAGTCCGGTTTTCTGGCTCCCTGTCCTCCGTCCAGCACAGGACCTGGACGGACACAGGCATGTCTGCCCTTTCAGTAGCTCATGCTCAGACAGCAGCACTGTGCTGTCTGAGTGTGAGCTGCAGCAACTGACTGAGGCTTCTCTCACCCCAGTCAGTCACTAGAGCCCGGAGACCTGGCTCCCTGTGGCTGACTGAGGGTGAGAGAAGCACCTGGGCTGCCCCCAGCTCACCTTCCCCTCAGAAACTTCTCCCCCCCCCCCCCCCCGTTTTTTTTCCCGGCCGACGATAGGGTGTGTGGCTTAACGGAGGCAGGGCGTAGCTTCACAGAGCCGGGCGTGGTTTATTGGTTTGGGGGCGTGGCCGGTGAGGTTTGGCTTTCTTGGGTGAAGCCAGTGGCCACCCTAGCTCCCACACCGCCTTCAACATGCAGCCTCATGTAAATAACATCACTCCTGAACATTTAGTCCCAAGATAACATATCTCCCTTCAGCCCTAACATACAGTCCTAGTTAAATAATCACAACTCCCAGCATTGCTCTGCCTCTCCCTTCACCTACCTCTCCTCATGTAGCAGACATCACCACAGCTTCTTCTCCAAGACTTTTCCTCCTCACTGCCCTCCTCTCCTGCACTGGTCACATGATGGTGACATCATCGCAGGTCCTTCTCAACCCCTGCCTTTTGCAATGATCACATGACCTGTGATGTCATCACAGGTCCTTCAGATCTTGCAGTGCATGAGATTCAACGTCCTGAGGATGGCAATACAGCTGTATCTGCCTGGCAGGCAGTACATTCGGGGCCTGGGACAAAATATCCCGGGCCCAGGCCCAGGCCCAAAATGTTTTAGCCTAGCAACGCCCCTGGTACTGTGTACAGTTCTGGGCTCCTGTGAACAAGGCGGACATAGGAGAGCTGGAGAGGGTTCAGAGGAGGGAAACTAAAGTAATAACTGGAATGGGTGGACTACAAGGCCCAGAAGGATCATACAAATTAGGGTTATTCACTTTAGAAAAAATACGACTCAGGAGAGATCTGATTACTATGTATAAATATATCAGGGGTTAGTACAGAGATCTCTCCCATCATCTATTCATCCCCAGGACTGTGACTGTGATAAGGGGACATCCTCTGTGTCTAGAGGAAAGAAGTTTTCTACACAAACATAGAAGAGGATTCTTTACGGTAAGAGCATAGAGACTTTTGGAACTCTCTGCCTGAGGAGGTGGTGATGGTGAGTTCACTAAAAGAGTTCAAGAGGGGCCTGGATGTATATCTGGAGTGTAATAGTATTACAGTCTATAGCTACTAGAGATGGGTCGTTGATCCAGGGAGTTATTCTGATTGCCTGATTGGAGTCTGGAAAATTATCTTCTACCTCACAGGGTTTTTTTTGTCTTCCTCTGGATCAACTTGCAGGATGACAGGCCGAACTGGATGGACAGATGTCTTTTTGGCACCTAAAGGATCTGTGTCCAGCATTGAAGCCTCCAGGTGACACAGGGTCAGGAGAGAAGAACTATAGACAGGGGACAGACTGAGTGCACAGAGAGCAGCGACAATGCTATGTTGGGAGCTGTTGATCGTAGGCCTAATGGAAAGATGGAGAGAAACAGGCTGTGGAGAGCAAATTGCTTGGAAAAGCCACAGGTCTTCACCCGGCTAACAAGTGTGCTAGCGAGCAACATATGCTGGAAGAGAGATTGTACCACGTTAGCGAAGCGCTACCATATCTGAGCTGTACATACTCAGTGGGGGCAGACAAAACTATCCACAGCGAGAGCGACCCTAGACCTGCTGGACAGATTTCATTACCAAGAACCTATCAGGTGGTGAGGAACAATATTTGTTCTTGTGAGATGGTGTTTCTTGTTCCAGAGACTGTCTGCAGCTTTACTGGCAGAAATGATTCCACCATAGTAACCAGCCAATTTGTGCCTCTTTTGAGAGAAACTATCAAGTTTTGTGCTTCTTGACTATGTAAGAAACCAGTAAGGTTATGACCATACGTGCAGTTTTTTTTAATGCCGTTTTTTAACCCAAAAATAGGCTGGCGAGGAAATTCTATACATTTGTCACAGTTGGTCCAGACATCAGCCACTCCACCATTATGTGTGGCCTCATATTGAAACTTTTCAGAAGTACATACATCTGCAGTGAAGACTAGGGCAGGACATGCACTATGCACACTTATTAACAATTACTTTTTACCTCTAGATACCTGGTCGCTTCCTATGGTCTGTGCCCCCTTTTTCTGTATTGCACTTTGTTCTTATAATATGTATTAATCCTTTTGCTTGGTGTTTTCAATAAAGATGTATTTGACTGAAAAGATGTGCCTATGGTGATTTTCCACACACAACTTGGGCTTTTGTTTCATCTTCTCCAAAGTACCACATCTCAGTTTTGTCTGAATAACATTACCTAACCCTTGGCCTGTTCGACTACACTCTTATATACTTCACAGCATCACATCACTGGTTCTGCCAGATCTCCATCCAGACCTCTTGCCTGTTGGACTACACTCAGTAATTCCCTAACCATCATTCTACTCTCCCTGGTATGTTCTAAAGTGACTTCCCTATTGTAGTTGTCCGAAGTTACAGTAACCCTTTTCCATTTTGTCTTGTTCCACTAGACATTATCGAGTTGATCAATCCCAAGTCCTTAGACCTTCTCAATACATCGACCCTAACCAATGTTGTGGGAAAGGAGATGGCTGTCTGGATGATCTTACACTGTGTTTTACAGGAATCTGACCATTGCAGAGGTCTTTTGAGATAGTATGGATGGCACTTGTAGTAATCGTCCCATAGGACACTGAAAATGGTTTGAAAAATATCCTGTGGTTCCATTACAGATACGTCTTCTTCTGAAGGTCGGATATTTCTTCTAAAATATTCAAAAAAAGCAATGCCACACTTTCTATCATTCATTGTGAATATGCCCTAAAGAAAGACTCTAGACAGAGCTCAGTAGTATCATTACTAGTGGACAGAGGTCAGGTTTCTGAATGCAGTTTTGAAAGCCAAAATCAGAAGTACATCATGCAAGGAAATAAAATATATAGGACATTTATGACTTTTCCTCTTTTTGAATTCAATCTTGGCTTTAGCTTTCAAAACTGCATGCAGAAACCTAACCTTGTGGACGTACCCTAAGGATCCATGATGGACAGAACTGTATACAGACATTGGGAGACAGCGTGTTGGAATATAAACTTGCGCCTACAGTAGTAGGTCAATGACATCAGTGTTAGACATCAGTGCTATAACAGGGGTGACTGTTCTTCAAGGATGGATGATTTATCATTTGCTGTGAGTGTATGATATTACCTATAGAAAGTTGTATTACACCCTTATAACATTGCAAAACGAAAGGGGCTTCTTCTCTTCTGTTGTAGTTATCAATCTTATATATAGCAGGACAGATTAATAATATGGCAGCTTTATCTACCCAAGAGGGTATATCTTCCAGGACATCTTTAAGTCTCTAGCTGTGGTAGGAGCTACAGTGTGTGGGTTCAAAGCTTCTTAGATAACGTGTGGACCTGTGGATAGAGGAGCAGGTTACATGGAGGAGAATTAGCATTTATACAGTTTCTGGGGTAATTCCAACACTGCAGATAGATCCCTACAACAGGTCATCATTAAAAGAGGGTTTCCGTTGATATAGTAGGACCACAATAGATTCTAAGCCTGAGGGGTTTGTTTCCGTATGTCCCACTAATTGCAATAAGGGGTGAAATCAAACTTGTGGCTACTTCTCCAATGAAAACAGGAACCAGGACCTCTTTTGTTTTTAGAATTGTTGAAGGTTCCAGTGGCCACTAATAACTTCTATGACATTTCTGACTGACAACCCATAATAGTATATCAGTAGAAAATCCCTTTAACAAAAATAAAAAAAATGACCCCTTGCAATAGGGTTTTACCTGCATATTACATTTTTAAAAGAACCTGATAAGCTTTCGTGTCAGCAAAGTAACATATCATGTCAATGACAAGTGTGTTCATCTAAGAGGATAGAACATAAATAGACTTCTGGACAAACATAGCAAAACAGGATTTTCCAAAAATACAACTAGAACTATTACTATATATAATTTAGGAAGGCACAAGGGACCATCGTTGATGGTAGATACATGTCACCGAGGTACCTGGCCTCGGTGAAGTAGGATCCAGTATTTCAGGTGTGTCAGTGGCAGTAGGTGTTTGACATTTCATTTATTTAGTATAGCTGTGAATAGCTGATCCGGGACGGCTCTTGTTGGGAGTACTTATAGTGCTGGGTGGGAGACTACTCTCCACATTCCAGGCCGGGTCTTGACTGGCTTACAAAACTCAAAACAAGCTCTGGGGAGTGCTGTGTTGAATCAGAGTCTGAGCTGGAGTTGCTGTGCCTGAAAGACTGAGAACAAAGCTAGGTCCACATACACCCCATGGGGTTACGGTACTGTGTAATACCATACCTGTGTTATTCTATAGATACGGGACTTTGTTGTTTCTTAAGGCTGGCTGGAGCAAGCCGGTCCCTGATGTTTACCACCTTAATGTTTTGTAAAAAATAAAAGCTAACTACTGCTTTGCTTTCACCTCTAAAAGGCTGCTGCTGTGTTCTTACCCGAAGGCTACCATTGGGGAAAATCCCTACAATAAATAGATATAAGAAAATGTAAGAAGACACATAAATCCTTTTCAAATACCTCATACTTTTTGGTCGGCTGTGGTGGTGTCAGGACCTTCTGGGGGCTATGACACAGGATGCTGTAAGCTGCATCCCTTCTCCACACATTCATATGTCCACCAAACAGTGATGACTTATTCTTGGGTCTGTAAGCAATACTTCTCCTCCATGTAACTAGTTGAAACATTTCTTTAGCAGGAGCTTGATGGCTGGTAAGTCTTTAAGGGGCACATACTTAGCCAGCTTTGCACCCAGTCAGGGTGTGGAGACAGACTGCCCAGGATATTCCTGCCATACATCCTGACTTGTGGGCAGGTATACTGCACAAATTTGGCTACAGCTGGTATTGCTCTATCTGTGATACCTTTTTTCCCAGACAGGAAAAACTCTGGGCCCATTTTGTCCACCAAACCTGCAAGAGGTTTTACTGTGGTGAACCTCACTATGCTGTTCTTATGGCAGAGTCCACCTTCTATTAGGACTGTCAGGGAATGACCTGGGATGATATTATCCACCATTGATGATAGAGAACTGTTTACTGCTTCCTGGATAAAGATGTTGGATTCCCCGGACTTGTGTAACAGCACTCTGACAGTCTGGTGGAAGTTGTAGTCCATGTACAGTACAGACCAAACATTTGGACACACCTTCTCATTCAAAGAGTTTTCTTTATTTTCATGACTATGAAGGCATCAAAACTATGAATTAACACGTGTGGAATTATATACATAACAAACAAGTGTGAAACAACTGAAAATATGTCACATTCTAGGTTCTTCAAAGTAGCCACCTTTTGCTTTGATTACTGCTTTGCACACTCTTGGCATTCTCTTGATGAGCTTCAAGAGGTAGTCCCCTGAAATGGTTTTCCAACAGTCTTGAAGGAGTTCCCAGAGATGCTTAGCACTTGTTGGCCCTTTTGCCTTCACTCTGCGGTCCAGCTCACCCCAAACCATCTCGATTGGGTTCAGGTCCGGTGACTGTGGAGGCCAGGTCATCTGGCGCAGCACCCCATCACTCTCCTTCATGGTCAAATAGCCCTTACTTTCAACGTTTTCCCAATTTTTCGGCTGATTGACTGACCTTCATTTCTTAAAGTAATGATGGCCACTCGTTTTTCTTTACTTAGCTGCTTTTTTCTTGCCATAATACAAATTATAACAGTCTATTCAGTAGGACTATCAGCTGTGTATCCACCTGACTTCTCCTCAACGCAACTGATGGTCCCAACCCCATTTATAAGGCAAGAAATCCCACTTATTAAACCTGACAGGGCACACCTGTGAAGTGAAAACCATTTCAGGGGACTACCTCTTGAAGCTCATCAAGAGAATGCCAAGAGTGTGCAAAGCAGTAATCAAAGCAAAAGGTGGCTACTTTGAAGAACCTAGAATATGACATATTTTCAGTTGTTTCACACTTGTTTGTTATGTATATAATTCCACATGTGTTAATTCATAGTTTTGATGCCTTCAGTGTGAATCTACAATTTTCATAGTCATGAAAATAAAGAAAACTCTTTGAATGAGAAGGTGTGTCCAAACTTTTGGTCTGTACTGTATGTCTGCAATCTAGGGACATTGCAGATCTCAGGTTGTTGACCTCCTTCATTACTGCAGTATTCAGTTCTCGTACTGCTGGTAGAGCAGCTCCAGGATAGAGGAATAACAAGGAGATGATTGTATCAATCCCTTGGATCTTTTTTTCCCAATCTTCTTTCTTCAATAGGCTCAGGGCCTCAGCAGCCTCCATCTTGGGTTGGGGCAATTTCTTTAGGTGTTGATTGTTGGTTGCCTTCTGGTTTTGGATTACATGATGATTCAGCGATGTTCTATAGGCACTAATGCTATTGTCTTCTTTGTCTCAGGTGCAGATCATGCTGGTCCTTTGGATGTAATAGGGAATTTTTATACTGTGCTGTAATCACAGATGTTAATTTTGGCAATGGTATGATAGATATGCCTGGCAAGAATTCTCCTCACAGATATTTTTCTTGAGGAAGTCTAGGTTCTTTGCCGCTGCTGCCAAATATAATTCTATTTGGTCAAGGTCCTTGGTGATTTCTTTTGCTGTGGCTTTTTTGGCCATCTAGATGGTTCTGGGGTGATAGAAGAACTCTGAGTTGAAATATCCCTTTTGTCACCAGATGCTGGATATCGTTCAGGGGTTCTTAGTTGAGGTTTGCAGGTCAGCCTGGCCAGCACTCTATGGGACGCCATGTCCCTGTGTTCAGTATAGTTGTCTCCCAGGCGGTATTTAGATGGTAATGTTGGCTTCTTGCCATACTGGTTGGAAGATAAGTCTGGGAGCTTAGAACCTGAGCTGGATGTTACTGAGCTACTGTCAAGTGAGTCTGACTCCAACATCTTCAAAACACGTCTCTAAAATACTCAATATGCTTGCCAATATCACTGCTGCACCCTAGAAGGAAAGTCAAGCAATGTACACTGTTCAGAACACTGAGCAAGCCAGGTTCTAATGCAATATTCTCACAATACCACAGTTATGACATTGTCGCCACATATAGAAGATTCAACTTGAAGGGTCACTGACTCAAACACAGAGGAATATCCTTAATATGGTTAACACAGTAATAAACTTAATTCCCTGTATATTGGCTTAAAAACTTTTCAATTTGTGACTTCATGTATTTAATTATGGTTAAATTCACAGTTTATTTGCACTATGTGTAACTTGTTTTCAACTGTTTTAGACTGACAGAGGTATAAATATCTTATCATACTGTTTTAATGAGAATTCAACAATTTGAGAATAAATAGGCTTAAGCAGGCTAGGTGAGTAAATACATTTACTAAATTTGATAATATAAAACAGACAAATCACATACAGAGTAGTAAAAGTAAATAACAATCACTGGCCTGCAACACAATGAAGGGTGGGAGGGGGATTTCTGTCGCCATGTTGTAGCACATACCCGACACCCCATGGAGATACAAGAAAGAGATAGTGACCTTACAACATCTACCTGGATGATGTTCTCAATGGAGTCCCAGATATTTGTCTTTGAGCAGAAAAGTTTATACCTTTCAGCCTCTCCTCCTTAGGATGCCCGTTGTGCATTACGCATGCCTCTGAGATAATTACTCAGTAATGCAGCCTTCTCAGCACAATGGGGGTCTTTATATAGGTTATCTAACTATCCCTAACTCACTACATTACAAGGAATATATAAGGTGATATAATAATTAAAGGGGACAGAACCAATCAATACTTAAGTATGCAAAGTAACCTTACAACACACATACAAATATCTAACATCTATACTTACCAACATCGCAGTTGGTAAATTAGGGACAAGTGGACCCCGTTTCCGTGAATGCCTAAAACTGTACGGGAAAACCCATTTATGGACAGGGCTTATATATGCCCTGTTCATTTTTGGCCCAGAACAGCCCGAATTTGAAGGGACTGTCTCTAAAATTAGGCACAGTTCCTGTAAATTCAGGACTGTTCACAACCATGAATATCTCCAAAGCTAGAATTAATTTACTGTTAAATATTTGGTGGAACCAGGGCACAATTTCTGTATAATCACCCAGCTGACATTTGGTTTTTACCATGTCATCTGCAGGGAAAATTCATAAGCTCAAGCCAATAGGTGTTTGTGCTGTTACATGTGTGAGGGCTTCAGTGATGACTGAAAGTTGAGAATAAACATAAAGAAACATGGTACTTTGATAATTGCTACCAGGAGTGATTGAGAGGCAGTTGAGATGAATATCTGACAGAGATGGCTGGATGCTGGTCATGGCCAGACAGGGTTGGACAAAAGTCCCTTAGAACTACCAGAGGAAATCATTCTGAGGGCACACCCTCTGTTTATAAAGGAGATGTGCACAGGACGTATTATCAATAAGGTTTAATAAGATATCTAGTAATCTGGTTAAGGGTCCAAGGTCAGCTCCAATTTAAATTGTCTTCTGCTAAACCTGAGGGGCCCATCGGAGAATACTTTAGTACTCTGGTGGGCCTATCCTACCATGATATACCATCATATATACCAGATATGAACCTATATTTCATCATTGTCTAGCAATGTTAAATGTAGTTATGACAGCTCCCTCCCCATCTCCCGACTCATTATACGCCATATGGTAATGTACAGTATTACAGCGGAAATAAATATTTTACGAGAAGCAAAGTAAAAATATGTCATCACATCAGCAATAAATAATGAGCACTTGCAAAATCTAATAAAAAGTAATTATTTATGAAACCGTCTTCATTACCCAGAGCAACCAATCAGAACACAGTTTTCATTTCTAAAACTGATTTTGAAAAATGAAATCTGTGCTGTGATTGGTTGCTATGGGCAAGAAACAGAGATTTTCTTTTAGTTTAGTTTCCTTTTTATTTTCATAAATCTGCTCATTATCAAAACTGTCTTGGTTGCCCATAGCAACTAGAGCTCAGCTGTCACTTCTTAAACTGCTCTGATAAAATGAAAGCTGTGCTGTTCTTGGTTGCCATGGGCAACAAAAGACAGTCTTTCTTTTAGGGTAAATTCACATGGGCAAAATACTTTGCAGTCTCTGCTTTGTTTCCATTGCAGAAACCGTGGCAGGATAGGGCACTGAAAAAAGGAGCGTCGGCCACTGCCTCTCATTGAAAACATTAGGAGGCAGATTTGAGGAATTTGCCCTGCTCGCTCCCCCCCCCCCCCCCCCACATACCTACCCAACATTGCAGGTGGTAAATTAAGGACAAGTAGGCCCTACCCCGGGAAAACCCCCAAGCAAGACAAGACCACCCATTGAAGGGTGGGGTTTACATAAGTCCCTCCCATTTCCTGCCCGAAACAGCCTGAATTTGTAGGCCCAGTCTATGAATATTAGGGGCAGTGACTGTATATTCAGGACTGTGGGCAACTATGGTGGGATTAAAAAAAAACTCTGTGGGGACAAGGCCTGAGGTTATGTTCACACAACGGACTTCACAGGATCCATACGTGTTTTTTTAGTGCATTTTTTTATGCCTTTTTCGTTGTTTTTTTTTTTAATACAAAACTGAATCTTTAGCTTCTGGTTTTTGGAGTAGATCTACAAAGACCACATGGACATGTACAGAGCAGTTTTTTTTATTCTTCCCATTCATTTAATGGGGGATTCAGTGTGGATTCTGCTCCATGTGGAAAAAAAACCAGCAAGTTAGTTTCCCTTTGAAATGAATGGGAGGCTGCTTTGAGGCGTTTTTTATGGAGCTGATTTTGAGGTGGAAACGCTCCAAAGTCAGCACCAAAAAACTCAGTGTGACCTGGTCCTTAGACAGTTTGATAAAGGTGTCCCATAATTCCTAGAATGAAGTAACTCTAAGCATTTATCTTTAAATATTTACCGTATTTTATTTATTTGAATTTTTCATATTTTTTAATCAAATACAGTATATGGTTGTTATTTGATGCATATCCTCTAGTGAGTTTATGTATTACACCTATACTTCTTTCACTGTGATAAATACAGGATAATTCTATGGAGTAACTTTAATTATGGAGTAGCTGAACCAGACAGACAGCTTGAATGTTAAAAGCCAGGGAGTGAGCAAGTTTTAGGGATGTCATCATAGGTCCTAGGGTGGAGTTATTATGAAGGTTACTAGATATCTACAAGCCATCCAACTTACAGCAACCAGAAGCACTTGTCTTATGAGCAGTCATACATAGAAAAGGATCCTTTGTGTTGATCACTGAGTGCTGATCTGTGGCTGAGATGGTGCTTCACTGGTAGGACAATACACAGGTAAGGAGCTTGATTATTTTTCATGTAGCTTTTGTTTTAAAAGGTGCTCCAGTTAATAAATCCAAATTAGTCAAGTTGTCGCAATGTAAAATACTAAGAACTTTACGTAAATAGATCTTACATAGTAGTCCACAACTGTATGTAGTATTTAAGACAAGCGTCAGCACCAGGCAAAATCCTAGGTCTCAGTGGGCTTAGTGGGCCTATAGTCATATAGCTGGATAGTTGACAAGCCAAGGACCATGGAGATTACATATATCATATGTATATGTGTTCCCTATGACAGATGACCTAGCACTTGTGTTCCACAAGATATTTGTTAGGATTATGATTTTTTTTAGATGGTCCTACATAGAGAATTCGAACTCTGCTCTGGTACAACAAGAGTTCTTACATAAGTCTTGTCACTCAATGAACATAGAGTGTATGAGAGGATCAGATAAAGATAAATGATTATATGAAAGGCAATTTGTTATTTCCAAGCTGCCACTCCAGTGATAGTGTGGATGCGCTCCTGCTCTCAGTTCACTTCAGGGGCCCCGTTCTGGAGATAGGAGCAGGTCCCAGAGATAAGCCAACCCCTTTTAACGTTTGTTCATCTTTGTAATATTTGGAGGAAATGGGTTTTTAGAATCAATATAGGTGGATGTCCCTCAGGTAAGAGATGGTTCATTTGATGAAGTTATAGCAGTTGGAGACCAAAGGAAAGCAATTAGGTCTTCACAGTATGCTCTTCTGGTAAGGCCTTCAATACAGCTATGCTTGAGTCACAGCTACGTTTGTATTACTGTCAAAAGTAGATAACATTAACAATTTTAAAGCTGTGACATAAATTGAAGAATAGACATTGGCCTCAATAATCACCCTGTTCAGGTTCTAGTGATATTAGGAATTAGCCTGGGTAAATGTAGTCACTCCAGAAGGGTAACTGATTATCATGAACTATACAATTTCCATACATTAACTAGAAGGGTTGATATTATTAGTCATACAATGACTGGATAGTCTTTTCTTCAATTGTTCTATTGGTTTCATTCTTTTTTTGTTCTCTAATTGCCATAACTACCTCTTCATCAAATGAACCCTCTCTTACCTGAGGGACATCCACCTATATTGATTCTATAAACCCATTTCCTCCAAATATTTCAAAGATGAACAAGCATAAAAGGGGTTGGCTCATCTCAGACATTGATGGCATCCGGCTAGGATATGTAATTAATGTCAGATAAGGGTGGGTCCCAACTCTGGGAACTACTCCTATCTCCAGAACGGGGCCCCTGAAGTGAACGGAGAGCAGGCGCGCATCCACAGCCACCCTTATCTGACACCCTTCAGCTAAGGGAGTTCTGAAAATAGCCGAGAGCCAACTCTGCTATTTCCAGCAGTACTATAGTGGTGAATGGAACAGTGGCCATGCTTGTGCTCTCCATTCACCGCTATGGGACTTATGGAAATAGCAGAGTGTGTTTAATCAGTTATTTTTAGAACTCCCATAGTAATGTACGGAGAGCACTCTGCACAAGCGCAGTGTGCTTTCCTTTACTTTGGGGGACCCCGTTCTGGAGATAGGAGTGGGTCACAGAGGTACGGTAGGACCTGCACCTGTCTGACATTGATATGAGCCAGGTTAGTCTGTCCATACCAAACTCACCCAATCATGCCTTTATGGACCACTTCTGCACCCTGCTATTGTCTTTATTGGTCTAACCTCATGTCATCTTGTGTATTTATTCCAGGTCTTTCACAATGTGCATTCCTATTTTGTTATTCAATTGTTATGTTAACATGTAATGTGCCTGGTTCACTAGCAGGTGGCAGCAAACATGGCAGAGCTGTATGTAGATAGAATGGAACTTACCATTCCATTCTAACCCCGCTCTGTAGAAAAGCCAGCCTGTCAGTACAGCAGAGTCACAGAGAACCAGATGTAGCAGAGTGGAGTTTTCCTGCCATTTTCATGCTAAAGCCTGCTAGAACCAAGACAAAGCCTGTAAACCGTTTTGGAGAACGTTTAAGGAAATCAAAGCTGCCATTGAACTTCATTTCAAGGTTTGGACTCCAGTTATTCTTTTATCCCTCAATAATTCCCCCTATTTCTTGCTTCAGAGCCAAAACCTGGGGTCCAGCGGGATCCAGGTAGGAGCACCGTGACACACATAAAGAGACATTTTAGGCCACACTATACCACTCGGCAATTCCTACACCTGGGTTGCGTTATAGAGAGGGCCCTGGGGGGAGGCGCCCATTGCACTTGCACTGGTGCACAGTCAAGCTGGAACAGAAAGGGACCTTCCCCAAAAAGTTCCCACAAAGTTTGAAGCGTACAGTTGTCCAAAATATATTGGTATGCTGAAGCATTAAGATTTCTCTTCACTGGAGCTAAGGAACAAAGGAAAACTCCTGAAAAACACCCCATGGTATAATTCTCCTCCACCAAACTTTACAGCTGGCACAATGCATTCAGGCTGGTAACATTCTCCTGGCATTCCCCAAATTCAGACTTGTTCATCAGACTGCCAGATAGAAAATCGTGATTCATCACTCCACAGAACATGTTTTCACTGCTCCAGAGTCCATCGGCAATGTGCCTTACATGACTCCCTCTGACACTTGGCATTGTGCTTGGCTATGTAAATCTTGTATGTAGCTGCTCAGGCGTGGAAGCTTATGCCATGAAGCTCCAGGCGCAGCGCAATTTTTGTGCTGCTGTTAATGTTAGAGGAGGTTTGGAGCTCTGCAGTTATTGCGACGCACAGCAACTGCCATGGGTCCCTTAAAGCAAATGTTTTTCGTGACGCCAGTTGCAGTGAAGCAACAAGGGCACAGGGCCCCTTTTTAGTGATACTGTGGTAGATGGTATCCAGGTGTAGGAATGCCAGGGTGGTGTAGGGTGGCTTAAATGTCCCTTAGCATGTGTCACGGTACTCCTACCTGGATACGCTGGAACCCAGGCGTTGTTGTCCGAAGCAGAGCAAATAGGAGAAATAATCAAGGGATGAAGTTCAATAACAGCTTTACTTGAATAAACGTTTCTTCAACAGTTTCAGGCTTTGTCTTGGTTCCCAGCAGGCATTAGCATTAACTCTGACAGGTAAAAAAACTTGACTTTGCTACATCTGTCGCTCTCTGGCTCTGCTGTGCTGACAAACCTACTGTATAACTTTGCTTCTTTCTTTATGCTGAAACTTCTCTCTGTAGTCTGTCTCTAGATTAATACCAGGGAATCTCTACCTTCTGGCTTCAGACTTTGGCCTCTGTGTCCAGCAGAGCTGAAAGTGCTCTAGCTGTCTTAGGCAGGACATGTCCAGCAGGGACGTGGACCTGCCTCCTTCCCCAAGCAGGGGGTACTCTCGACTAACCTCTAACTAACTAAACTCTGCCTTAAATGGAGAGAAGAGAATGGAAGGAAAGTTCCATCGTTGTCACGGCTTGGTGGTAGTTTGCTGTGACACTTTCGCCGCGCATGATGGTTGCCGGTGGCAAAGTGTTGTTTCTTTTGCATGCGTGTGCACTTCCCCTTTAAGTCTGTTTCGCTTCCCATTTCTGGTGTGTATGGGGTTATGGTGTGTGCAAGGTTGAGCTGGGTGTGGCCTCTTGGCTCTTATTGTTCTGAGTTGTGAGCCTGAGGTCAGATTGTCTTCAGTGTCTTGTGGTGCTGGTGCTATTCCATCTGCCCAGTCCTTGAGGGCCACATAATGGGACATCGATGTCACCCCTTTGTTGAACCGTTGCTTGTGTTGGTGTCCCCTCATCCATTTCTCAGTGGTTCCTTGCTCTTGTGCCGTGTTGCTGGCTGCATTATTTTGGTGTACTGGCTGTGTGCTGGTTGGGGAATGCTTGCTGGCAGCTGCCCAGAGTGTGAACTGTGTCTGAGATGGATGCGGTGTTCATTACGGTTTCTCCTGACTGCTTGTTGGCTGGCTGCCAGGGGCCTAGTTGGTGGTCCTGGTGTGCTGGTGGCAGTTTTGAGAGACGTGCTGATGCCAAATCTGCACTTTTTTTCCTGTTATGTTTTGGGGAGGGCTTTGAGGGGAGGGAGTGTCATGGCTTGGTGGTAGTTTTCCGTTACACTTTCGTCACGCATGATGGTTGCCGGGGACAATGTGTTGTTTTTTTGCCTGCGTGTGCACTTCCCCTTTAATGCTGTTTCCCTTCCCATTTCTGGTGTGTATGGGGTTAAGGTGTGTGCAAGGTGGAGCTGGGTGTGGCCTCTTGGCCCTTTATTGTTCTGAATTGTGAGCCTGAGGTCAGATTGTCTTCAGTGTCTTGTGGAGCTGGTGCTATTCCAACTGCCCAGTCCTTGAGGGCCACCTTATGGGACATCGATGTCACCTGATGTCACCCTTTGTGTCTGTTGCTGTTACCCTACCTCACTTGTTGTATATTTGGTGTGGGTTTATGTTTGGGGTTTATGTCTGGTTTGGTGTTTCATGTCTGGCCTGTTTGGTGTTTCAGGTCAGCATGGATGCCAGACGTATCCTTTGTATGTCCTATAAATCCGGAAGGGGGTCTCTGGAGTTCCCCGGAGGGGGAACTACAAGAAGCGCAGCCTGGTGCCACCATGGTTCATGCCACATGGTGGTCTAGGTTGTTTCTACTAGAAAACTCTGTGTTTGGTGTTCGTGCTGGGTCCCGCCTGGTGTGTGTGTTTGGGCCTATGCGCGTTACCAGGATCCTGTGGTAGCAGCATGGACGGCTCGAGTTCCTGTTGCAGCTGTGTCAGGTAGGTGTCCATGTTGGTCCTGTTGGCAGTTGTGTTTTCTGCCACTGGACACTTACCTGTCGTGTCGTCCACTGCTGGCTGCTTTCTTCCCCTTTGTTGCTAGGCCTGTTGGAGACTCCAGTTCCTCTGTGTCTTGGAAGAATCGGTTGTCTCCTTCTGACGCCATATTGCAGAGACCATTAGGGTCAGTAAGGGCCCAGGTTCGAGATTATGAGCCCCCCTACCATTGAGGGCGGCTCCATACAGTTAGGAGGTCAGGGATAGGATTTAGATATGCTTAGTTGGTTTCCAGCTCCCTTTTCCTTGTTTCCAGGCCTAGCTGTTACCTTATTTTCCCTTCATTGTATGGTGGGGGGTTTCCCCCACTCCCCACCGTGACAATCGTCTGCAAAAGTAGCTATGCCATGCTTGCTGCCACCTTCTGGTGGACCAGGTACATTACATGAACAATAACAGTTGCATAGAAATAGCAATGCACATTGTAGTGGACTGAAATTAATGCATAAGATGACACTGTGTTAGACCATAGGAGACAGTAGCGGAGTGGTAATGGCACTCTGGGTCATTACATTATCGGGTCAGCAGAGCACTGGCGACTTTTATGCACTATGAACCCTAGCACTCGGTGACCCTGCTGTAAGTTTACTTTAATAGCTGCATTTCTATGGTTTCTAAATGCTTCCACTTTACCATAATATCATTCACAGTTGATGGAGGAATATCTAGGAGGGAAGAAATTTCAGGAACTGACTTGTTACAGCAGTGACATCCTATTATAGGACCACAATGGAATTCAGTAAGCTCTTTCACAAATTTTTGTAAAGGCAGACTGCATGCCTAGCGGCTGGACTTTACACACCTGTGGCAATGGGACTAAATGAAACAAGTAAATTCAGTGATATAGTGTATATGGTACCAGCACTGTGTTTACTAGATATACGGCATAAGAGAAGTGGTACTGTGGAGTGCCTTTATATGCTTATACCATAGACTGCAACTGTTTACTATTGCAGTTTATGAGGATTCTGCAGGCTGCCTATTAGTCATTTTTAACAATTGCAACCCTGAAAAACCTTGACAAGGCCCCAGGGTGCCATAGAAACCGATCTGTACCACATGATTTCGATGCACGGAGACTGATCAGAAAACAGACGTATAACTGCTCTGTATAACTGCTTACATGCTACTGTCGCTATTGACAGCAGCATTTGAGGATTTACATGGCCTGGTTCAGAGTTATTTCCAATCCCAGCTGCAGCAGGCGGTTGTCAGCTGAATAACATAGCCGGTACCCACCATATGTGAAGCGGGCTCAGCTTGAGAAACTGCTCCATACACTACCTATGCATGGAAAATATAACTGTATGTCGTTCACACAAAGGAGTTAAGGTTCTTGACTTGCATACATCGGCAAGTATGTATGCACCATATGGCTGCATACATACTTGCATGCTTAGGGACTGGCACAGATGTATGCAAGTGCTTTAATGCAGCCATATGGCTCCCAAACCTACCACATTATAATCTGCCAATGGTGAAGCTGATCACATGGTCTGTCAGTCGCAATACCTAGGTCCATCCGGTCCTTCAATGGGCCATTCTAACGCTGCTTTAAATTTTATCGGCAGAACCGATGGGATACTAGAAAATGGTCACTGCCTTGTGATTTATGTACACACTTTTTGATAATTTTTTATTGTGTACCTTGACTCTGATCTTAACCCCTGCTTATCTTTGACCTTGTCCTTTGTCTCATTCCTGGATTTGCCACTCCTCTTTGTATTCGGAACTCAGCCTGACTAATTTGGTTCTCCCTCTTCTAAGCTATCCTTTGATCTGTCCTTGGCTATGTACATCTATGCCTTTTCTCCTGTACCCCGCCACCAATTCATAACTATCCCAGAGACCACAATGTGAGGTCTCCCCGCAACAATGTCCAGATCCTTGCATAGGGGTTATAGGGTGAAAAACAAGGAATCCCTTAGTTTCCGCACCTTGTTTTTTTCCAACGCGAATCTGATGACGTCAATTACCAGCCATAAGAGGCTGACACTGGTTCCAAGTTTCAGTAATTTCATGACATCCCTGGGTCACTAGCTACTCTATCTAGCGAGCCACACGCCGAGAGCTTGAAAGCCACATGTAACCTTTGAGCCACTGGTTAGGAAACTGATCTATTTGTATTCCTGTCAACCATATTCAACTCCTGTCCTTCCTTCTGTGACCCACATTCAAGATGTGACCTTAAAGGAGTTGTACAGGATTTTTGAAATGATGGCCTATCCTCAGGATAGGCCATGGAAATGAATGGGAGCATTGCTGGAGCTACAAGACAACAGCTGATCAGTGGGGTTGGGTGGTGGTGGTGGTGGTGTGTATCAAAATCCTGGACAAACCCTTTAAAATCACATTATACCTAAGTCACAGCTTTGTATCTCTATTTTTATGGATCACCAAATTTTATTTGCGTTTGCAAAGATTTCATAAATTTCCAAGGCATTTAAATTTTTTTGGGGAATGATTGAGTGAGATTTGGGCAGTGAGTCAAGAATCCATATGTACAGTCCTTTTATATACAATTGTAAACAATTGTAGTCTTAAGTATTTTTAACTATTACAGTAGTTCTGATTTGTCAGATATTTTCTAGGGTCACAACAATGGGGACCTGGCACAAATGATTGGGTCATGAGATGATTGACCAGTGAGAGTGATGGACACCTGTCGGTTGAGGAAATTAGTGGTGGTCCAAGCTCCTAGTCTTCCACCAACGTAACTCTTCTGTTATATCAGACTGAGAACCTTAAAGGGAACCTGTCACCTCTACTATGCTACCCTCACTGAGCGTTTCAAAATTTTCATTGTGTTACCCTAAACATATAAATTACACTTTTAATTTCATTTGCAGACAAATTCAATAAGTATTATGCATTGTTGTACTTCCCGCCTTTTATGCAAATTAGCATAAAAGAGTCATATCTTACTTGTGTGACCAGAGAAGAGTCATATTTTCAAGCTCTGACTCATCTGAGGTTAATTTGCATATGTATCAAATCGGTTTTCATACACAATAAAAGCACACAGAGCTATGGGGACTGGATATTGCGGATGTGCTAGCGGCCATCTAGCCACCCATGTCCTCAGCTCTATACACAAAATCCCGGTGACAGGTTCCCTTTAATAAAAAGCTTAAAAAGATAAAATATTGTCGTATTATCAAATACAACATCATGATTATAAGCGTGTGAGCACATACTGTACCTGACATAAATGTATCTTCTAGATGTCTGTTTCGTAATAGCTAACCCTATAATTATAGCTAACTGGTTAGACCAGTTACAGTGAGACAATCTTAAAGGAAATAATTATGAATGTAAAGTGTTAAGGTAAATGTTTTAAAATGAGTACATGAAAATATATCTGTAATTAGTTATGTGGTGTTATGATATATTAATATATTTTACATGTAAATACCGGTGGAGTTTAACTAAGGAGAGGAGGCTGGTGCTTATTAAGCTGAAATTGATATGTCAACCACTTATATGAATGATGCTTATGACAACAGAAGTAATAAAGTGATTGTCATAATGTAGGTCACAGGGGTTGTGCCAAGATTAAAGGTTATTCCCTATTCACAGGATATGGGATAACTGACCGATCGGTAGGGAAACGACCACAGGAACCTCCACTAATCCCAAGAACGGGGTCACCTTGTCACATCCAGATGGAGAGGCTGATCAGGCATGCACCCTGCTACTCCATTCAGGTTCAGACTGGCCCACCAGAGTACCAGAGAATCCTCCCGTGGGCCCAGTCTGTGAAGCCAAAGGGTCAAGAAAAAAATTGCATTTGGAGCTACTTTTTGAACTAGTCACCATCCACTACGGTCTATGTTTTGAATCAATTCGACTTTATTGATCATATAGAGGTTGGGCCCTGGAAGTCATTTCTTCTGGTGGGCCCAAGGAACCATAGTCCAACGCTGCTTTCTCGTTCTCTGGGACTTCCGCAGATAGCCAAGTGCTGTATTCGAGACATAATCAAACATGTTGATCTGTTCCTTTTTTAGAAAATACTGTGTACTTTATTGCAGCTAATGATCTTTTTCCCTTCTTTATAGTTATGAATTTTACTGTGAATTAAGGATAATGCCGCTTCAAAAAATTCTGGGACAAAATGGCAACGAAAGGTAATGAGCATATGCTTACAACATATAGATTTCATTAGCGGCTCTCCTAGATGTTCATATAGATTTTCTATCCTCAGGATAGGTCATCAATATGAGATAGTCGGTGGTTTGACTCAGGGCACGCCCGGCATTTAGCTGTTTGAGGAAGCCATGGTCTCCATCAGATAGCAGCTTAAGGCTCCATTCACACGTCCGCAAATGGGTCCGCATTCGTTCGCAATTTTGCGGAACGGGTGCGGACCCATTTATTTTCTATGGGGACGGAATGGATGCAGACAGCACACAGTGCTCCCTCCCTCCCTGGATCACTTCAGAAGCCTCCAGGCTGCCATGGCAATCGATAGGAGCCCCGCAGTGGGGGCTCCGATCGAAAGGCAGAGGGAACCGCATCCCTCTGCCTTCACTCACAGGTGTCGCCATCAGTGTTGCTCGCAGCACCTGAGGGGTTAAATGACGGGGGCGACGCGATTGCTTCTCCCTGTCATTGTGGCCGGGTGTCGGCTGTATGAAACAGCCGGCACATGGCGTGTATGGAGCAGGGTCAATGCAGAGACCCGCTTAATACACCGGCAGGCGCATAATGCTGTATATACATGTAAAACTCGAAAATTAGAATATCGTGCAAAGTTCATTTATTTCAGTAATTCAACCTAAAAAGTGAAACTAATATATGAGAGACTCATTACAGGCAAAGCGAGATATTTCAAGTCTTTATTTGTTATAATTTGGATGATTATGGCTTACAGCTTATGAGACCCCAAAGTCACAATCTCAGGTCCCCTTTGCTCAGGGGGTATGGACTAATTAGCTGACTAGAGTGTGACACTTTGAGCCTAGAATATTGAACCGTTTCACAATATTCTAATTTTGAGCTGCATTACTGAAATAAATGGACTTTTGCACGATATTCTAATTCTTCGAGTTTCACCTGTATAAGGTGTTATGGGTTAAGGGGTTAAAGGGCCGTGTTTTTCTTCGGAAGCAATTATTTCTATTGCACCAATGAATCTCTAATAATAATTTAAAAAAGCAACTTTGCTAATCGTCTTCATTAAAATATTTTTCTTTCTGCACCAGCTATGCAGACCTATGTGTCTCCATGGTAACAGACTAAAAAAAGACCTCACATTAAACTCCCATTCCTCATCAGACCCCCATCAGACCTCATATCAGACCCCCAATCTTCATCAGACCTCAAATCAGACCCCCAGTCCTCATCAGACCTTATATGAGACCCCTAAGTTGGACCCTATTACTCATTAGACCTCAGATCAGACCCTCATTCCTCCTCAGACTTTAGATCAGAACCGCATCATACCTCCAAATCAGACCCCCATTCCTAATCAGATCTCAGATCCCCAGTCCTCATCAGACCTCAGATTAGACCCTTCATTAGACCTCAGATCAGACCCCCAAATCAGACTCCTATTGCTCATCAGACCTCAGATCAGACCCCCATCAGACCTCAGATCAAACCCTCATTCCTCATCAGACCCCCATCAGACCTCAGATGAGACATAAAACACTACACTTATCTCTCCGGCTCTGGACAACTCCGACACTCATAGAGCAAGTGCACTCTTCCCACACTTACCTCTCAGTGGTCTTCGGCCGACGCCTTCCTGCACTGTGACCTGACATTGCACAGCATCAGGTCATAGTGCGAGGTTTTGCTGTGCAACGTCAGGCCACAGCACAGCACGCGGCACAGGCAGAAGAAGTCCAGGGAGCAGTGAGTACAGCCAGAACACAGAGTGCTGTATTCACCGCTCCCCAGTCCTACTGTGTACTAGTGAGAGCTTCCATAATGAGCTCATTAGTTGTTGTTTCATTAGATGCAATGTCATCCCCCCCCCCCCACACACACACTTTTGGGAGGACAAAAGTGCGTGTTATGGTGTGTGAAATACGGGAATTATTTTAGGCAGTTTTATATACCTTTTGCAATTTGTCCAATGAGGGGCATGGCTTAATCTAAATCTGTGCCATGTGCCAAACATTTTGCACATTTTTTTGGTGAATCAGCCTAACAAATAGGTGCTGTAAAGTTAGACTAGACAGTCTAAAGCCCAGCTGGATTTGCAGTAACATTGGTTTAAGACTATCAGTCAAATTTTTAGACTGTCTTACTTTTGTATAGTATTTGTAAATATGCCCCATTGTGTAGCCTCAAAGTGAATATCTGCTCTTAAACATCATTTGTTTTTAGATATCTTAACAGTGTTCAGAGCTCTGTTTTATACATAGGACCTAAGAACTGCAGGCATCCAAAATGTCATCATACAAAGAGGATCTGTCATCTACTCACTCCCCATGCAATACAATTATTACTCTGTGTTGTGCCATTCCTTTATTATTCCTACTAGAAGTTTATGAATTAATTGCCAGCAGTGTTACCAGCTAGCGGTGTGTCCTTGCAGAGCCTAACTCTGGCAGCACTGATTACGGCTAACCTCCAGCTCTCCAGCTGTGGTAAAACCACGACTCCCAAGATTCTCACTTGATTGGCTGTTCTCAGAACTACATAGAAAAGAATGGAGCATGCTGGGAGTTGTAGTTTCACCACAGCTGGAGTGCCGGAGGTTATCCATCACTGGATTAGGTAGTGTCAGACTGGGAAGGGTCACCCCACCCCCCCAAATGGTAACACCCACCTGGACCTTCATTGTGAACTGCTAGTAATTCATTCATAACTTCTATCAGGAATAATAGAGGATTGGGAGAACATATATTCATAAGAATGGATGAATCTGAATTGCTATTTAATGGGGAATGTAAGTAGTTACTAAATTAGACATTTCAGGAGAGGTGACAGTTCCTCTTTAAGAGGATTTGGAGATCTCGATCAGGATAACTGATAAAAACTAAATAAATAATGCACTAATTACTATAATTATGAATTTCACCATTAATGACTGTGAATCATTTTGAATTCTCTAATAATGTGTGTTTGCTTTGTTCTCAAAGGGAAAGAGACAGAAGATGACATCTATTGTGCCTGCCTGTCAAAAGCATTATGTCAGGTGGCTACACCTGTTACCGTTGGGTTATATGCCCCATTCGGGGGCAGGGTATACATGCTGCTGGACCGCATAACAAGTAAGCTATTCTATAGTATCTAACAATATATAGGTATTCTATTATTCTATGTGCAGAGAGCCCTGGAGGAGCTGGTGCAGAGTATGGGAGTGATAGTGGCCCTGATGAATTGTTGTGTCAAGTTCTACTCCCTCAAGCCATTGCTCCCTTGGGATCGATGCAGAGGAAATTTAGTATTGAATGAGGCCAAAATTAAAAGTAACAAAGTCCTTTTTACTAAGTGCAACGTAGAACTTCAAATACATACAGTAGCAGCAGGTTTCAAGTGCAAGCTTGTCTGGCACCAGTAAGGATATTGAGGCAGATTAGATGGCTGCAATCTAGCACTTAGGTCATACTGGCCTAGTGGATGTCTGGATGATGGGTGTCTTTGCTGTAATCCCTCACCTTGCAGCAGTGTCTGGAGATGCTGGTTATAGCAGTTTACTCAGCTGTCAAACTTCTTAAGACTTCACTTGAAGCAGGAGAGTAAGTGATCACTCTGGGGAATCTGTAACCGGAGCAGGAGCTCTGACTTGTGCTTCCTCACTCCTCCATAGCTACATAGGAACTCCCCCTCCTGGCAGGAAGCCGGACCAGTCCACTCCTACCAAGAGGTGATGAACTGGGTGCTTAGCCCTGTTCCTTGGCAACCATATTCCTTCTGGTAACAACGGCCAAGACATACAATCCAAAATATATAAAATTACAATATAAAAAAGAAACAAACTACTTACAACATTGTAGTACCCCAGGTCTGGGGTACTACATGTGCACATTTATATCTTTAAATACCGTATTTTTCACCCCATAAGACGCACTCCCCCCCCCCACCTACTTCATTCATAAAGTAGGTGGTGCAGGCACGTCATGTGACATCAGTAAGTTCCGGCCGGCCGCCCGCCCTGCTCTGCCTGCTACAGGACATTTAGTAAGTAGTACAGATGGGGCTGGGGATCGGAACTTAAATTAAGTGAGTGAGCGGCGGGGCCGGAGTACAGTGACCGCACCGGCCCCGCCGCATTTGCATGCCACCGGCCCCTCCTCCCTCCCACAGGTTTAGCTCCGGTATATTAGGGCATCTGTGGATGCCACTATTATGGGGTGGGGGATATGTGGATGGCACTGTTATGGGGTGGGGGATCTGTGGGTGACACATATATAGCAGTGCCATCCACAGATCCACCCCCTATAACAGTGCCATCCACGGATCCACCCCCTATAACAGTGCCATCCACAGATCTCCCTCAATAACAGTGCCATCCACAGATCACCCCCCCATAACAGTGCCATCCACAGATCCCCCCATAACAGTGCCCCCCTCAGATCCCCCCATAACAGTGCCAACCACAGATCCCCTCCATAACAGTGCCCCCCTCAGATCCCCCCATAACAGTGCCCCCCTCAGATCCCCCCCATAACAGTGCCACCCACAGATCCCCCCATAACAGTGCCACCCACAGATCCCCCCATAACAGTGCCACCCACAGATCCCCCCCATAACAGTGCCACCCACAGATCCCCCCCATAACAGTGCCACCCACAGATCCCCCCATAACAGTGCCACCCACAGATCCCCCCATAACAGTGCCACCCACAGATCCCCCCCATAACAGTGCCACCCACAGATCCCCCCCATAACAGTGCCACCCACAGATCCCCCCCCCCATAACAGTGCCACCCACAGATCCCCCCATAACAGTGCCACCCACAGATCCCCCCCATAACAGTGCCACCCACAGATCCCCCCCCATAACAGTGCCACCCACAGATCCCCCCATAACAGTGCCACCCACAGATCCCCCCATAACAGTGCCACCCACAGATCCCCCCCATAACAGTGCCACCCACAGATCCCCCCCATAACAGTGCCACCCACAGATCCCCCCCCATAACAGTGCCATCCACAGATCCCCCATAGTAGTGTCATGCACAGACCACCATTAGTTTAAAACCCACCAAAAGCACACCTTTTGGTTAAAAAATTTTTTTTCCTTATTTTCCTCCTCAAAAACCTAGGTGCGTCTTATGGGCTGGTGCGTCTTATAGGGCAAAAAATACGATATGTTTATTACCGGTAGGTTATTATTGGCTGCAGTTTTTAATTAAATAGGTATTCCTATCTCAAATGTTCCTGATATATCTGCAGGATATGCCATAAGTGTGTAATAGGCATGGGTTCTACATCCCAGACAGGCACCTATCTCTAGATTGGGGTCTTCCTAGTGATCAGGGATGAGAATACTCCATTAAATGTTGTAATATATGATGTTATATGATGGTGTTTTTTTTTTTTTCATTTACTTATACTTTACTCACTTATCTTTTATAGAATGCATGCGGGAGGAAGCATCACATATAACAGAAAAGGAAGAAAAAAACTTTCAGGAGACCACAGTTAAACCTACTGGATGGGGCATCCTACATCTATTTTGGCGTCTAATTTTCTACTGCCCTATCGTAACTGAACATCATCTAGAGCGCAAAAGTATTAAGTTCATATTTGTACACTTCAGTGCTTGGCAGTATGCAGGTAGTGACCGACTATGGGCTGGGCTGGTCACCACACTCTGTGAGCGGATACGACGGCACTTGGGAATTCTTCCACTCAGTGTATTTAGAGTCTTGGGTTCCATACCTAAAAGAAACATGGAATCTGGCGATAAAGAGTGGACCATTAGAAAGATGATTTGCATCATACTGGCAGTCACCATTGTCTTACTTCTCATTGGATTGATCCTATTGCTACCAATCAAAACTAAAAGTCATGAAGGTGAAGAGAGAGTCTCAACTGTTTTTGGAAGTTTAGCGACCGTAGTGGCTGGATCCGGAATTGCCATGACGTTATTTAACCTAACCAAGAGTATTCTTATTAGCCAAAAGCAGAAGATTGAGCAACTAGTCAATAGCCAGAAATTTAGTTCTCAGATGGGTTTCATGTGTGAGGTAAAAAAAGAGATTGAACTGATAACCCACATGGTTCAATTCATGGAAATTTTCCAGAAGCAGAAGATCCGTGTGGTCTTGCAGATCACCAGCCTGGAGCTTTGTGCACCAGACAAAGTGGTTGGAGTACTGGATGCTATGAACACTCTACTGTCTGACCAGAGATCTCCATTTATTTCTATACTAGTAGTTGATCCCAGCATAATTGTCACTTGCTTGGAGAATGCAAGCTCCCTCAAAGGTATGGCAGACAACGGCTACATGTTCCTCAATCGCACTGTCACTTTGCCGTTCTCTGTACCTCCTCTTGGCAAGAAAACAAAGCTGCAACTTCTAAAAAAGGCTGTACAGAGGACAGAGGATCTCATTGATTGGCCTTGCAGGAATGATGCTAATCGGGGCACCAAGACAGGTATTGCAGAACCGATGAAACTCCTTACAGAAGAGCTTTCAGAAGATGAAGAACCAGAGGTGAATCTACCACCTTATCAACCAGCTTACTGCATTCAGGAAACATTTTATGCTCTATACAGCGAGCGTGAAGTTCTCCATGAATACATTCCCGACAGCATATGTCAAATGAAACGAATTGTGAATGCTATTCCTGTTATGGTCCACCTCATGATGCTGAGTAAAATACCATGGGGCAACATGTCTTCTAAATCTTTAGCAGCTTGGGTTGTTCTCTGCAATCAGTGGCCTTGCAGACTAAGCTGGATTCTTCAATGTCTGGAGGATGAAGAACAGCAGGGATATAAGGAAGGATTCAGCAACTGTTTCCTCTGGGACGTGTTTAAGGAAAACAGCAAGGAACTGTTTTCCTTGAAAGCTGGTCTAAAGAACCTTTTGGACTTGGATGGAGATCCAGAGATTTTCCAAAGGTTCCTTTCCCAAGACTTTCCTTTTACGGTTGAGGAATCCAGAATACTGATGAAATGTACGATTAACTTAGATTATTCTATAAAGCACAAAATGGGTCTTCACCGTGGAATTAACAACCTTCAAAATGACTGGAAGATGATAATTGTAGAAAAGAAGACAGAGAAAATAGAAACTGTGAATGAAAATGGCACAACAGAGGTCAAGGAGGTGGTTGAAACACAGGTTACTCAGTGTAACAAAGACTCTGGGACAGATACAAACGAGGAAAGAACTGAGTGTGGGAAAGATATACATAGGTGTAGAGCAGAGGTACATCAGGAGAGTGGAGAACATGTATCTGGAATGATGCAGGCAAAAGTCACTGAAAGTAGGAAAGCAGAACCTGTGTATGAGGAGGAGCAGGCCAAAGGACAAATGTCTTTGGAGCAGAATATAGTAAAAGAAAAGTTAGTGAATAATGAAACATCTAGTGAGAAGGACAGTCTTTTTGAAGAAGATTTACAAGTAGAACGAACTCTGTGGAAAGACGGAGAAGACTGTAGGATGCAAGTAAAAAAACAATATGAGAAATTAAAAGAGGCACGAAGCAGAGATCGGGAGACTGTACTGTAATCTGAATTTCTGTCCTCCTTCTATACAGAAAAAGTGAGTTCCTTCTCCATGTCTTGTGGGAAAAGGAAATTGACAGCTGCCATATTGTGCTAAAAAAAAGCAGATGTGCCATTTGTAATGCAACGTTTTCATGGTTTCAGATATGCAGCTTTTTCAGGTCTGGTGGAAATGCTCCTATAGACAATAAAGGAGTTGCCTGATTTAGGTAACCCATGATCAGATATGAAACAGAGGAGTCCCTCATTTTTGTACTTCATGAATTACCTTAGTCCTCTTTCTCTATTTCTAGAGGATCCCGCACAGCTTTGTGTTAGACACAACCCGTTCATCTTATTGGACACCATGTAATGCTTCAACCACCTCAGCCCCCATAGCTTAACCACCCTTAATGACCAGACCACTTTTTATAATTCTGCACTACACTACTTTCACGGTTTATTGCTCGGTCATGCAACTTACCACCCAAATGAATTTTACCTCCTTTTCTTCTCACTAATAGAGCTTTCATTTGGTGGTATTTCATTGCTGCTGACATTTTAATTTTTTTTTGTTATTAATCGAAATTAAACTATTTTTTTTGCAGAAAAGTTGCACTTTCAGTTGTAAAATTTTTCAAATAAAACTACATTTCTATTTAAATTTTTCTCTAAATTTATTGTTCTACATGTCTTTGATAAAAAAAAAATGTTTGGGTAAAAAAAAAATGGTTTGGGTAAAAGTTATAGCGTTTACAAACTATGGTACAAAAATGTGAATTTACGCTTTTTGAAGCAGCTCTGACTTTCTGAGCACCTGTCACGTTTCCTGAGGTTCTACAATGCCCAAACAGTAGAAAAACCCCACAAATGACCCCATTTCGGAAAGTAGACACCCTAAGGTATTCGCTGATGGGCATAGTGAGTTCATAGAATTTTTTATTTTTTGTCACAAGTTAGCGGAAAATGATGATTTTTTTTATTTTATTTTTTTCTTACAAAGTCTCATATTCCACTAACTTGTGACAAAAAATAAAAACTTCCATGAACTCACTATGCCCATCACGAAATACCTGGGGGTGTCTTCTTTCCAAAATGGGGTCACTTGTGGGGTAGTTATACTGCCCTGGCATTTTAGGGGCCCTAATGCGTGAGAAGTAGTTTGAAATCAAAATGTGTAAAAAATGCCCTGTGAAATCCGAAAGGTAGTCTTTGGAATGTGGGCCCCTTTGCCCACCTAGGCTGTAAAAAAGTGTCACATGTGGTATCGCCGTACTCAGGAGAAGTAGGGCAATGTGTTTTGGGGTGTCTTTTTACATATACCCATGCTGGGTGAGAGAAATATCTCGGCAAAAGACAACTTTTCCCATTTTTTTATACAAAGTTGGCATTTGACCGAGATATTTATCTCACCCAGCATGGGTATATGTAAAATGACACCCCAAAACACATTGCCCAACTTCTCCTGAGTACGGCGATACCACATGTGTGACACTTTTTTGCAGCCTAGATGCGCAACGGGGCCCAAATTCCTTTTAGGAGGGCATTTTTAGACATTTGGATCCCAGACTTCTTCTCACGCTTTAGGGCCCCTAAAATGCCAGGGCAGTATAAATACCCCACATGTGACCCCATTTTGGAAAGAAGACACCCCAAGGTATTTAATGAGGGGCATGGCAAGTTCATAGAAGTTTTTTATTTTTTTGCACAAGTTAGCGGAAATTGATTATTTTTTTTTTTTCTCACAAAGTCTCCCTTTACGCTAACTTTGGACAAAAATTTCAATCTTTCATGGACTCAATATGCCCCTCAGCGAATACCTTGGGGTGTCTTCTTTCCAAAATGGGGTCATTTGTGGGGTGTTTGTACTGCCCTGGCATTTGAGGGTCTCCGCAATCATTACATGTATGGCCAGCATTAGGAGTTTCTGCTATTCTCCTTATATTGAGCATACGGGTAATGATAATTTTTTTTCCGTTCAGCCTCTGGGCTGAAAGAAAAAATGAACGGCACAGATTTCTTCATTCGCATTGATCAATGTGGATGAAAAAATCTCTGCCAAAAAAAAAAAGGAGGGGAAAGGCGTCTGCCAGGACATAGGAGCTCCGCCCAACATCCAAACCCACTTGGCAATCAATGTGGATGAATAAATCATTGCCGGGATTTTTTATTTTTTTTTTATATACAAAGTGTTTGCCAAAGCATATGAACACCGCGCCCCTCAGCTCATATGCCTCGGCAAACGTATCTTTTACTGCAGAGGAGAAATCTCGTCTTGCAGCGCCGCATACACCGACTTTTGTGTAATCTGACAGCAGCACAATAATTCTGTCAGAATGCACATCAGTGCTGCAGCTGGTTCATCGGTTGGTCCACCTAGAAGGTAAAAAAAAAAAAAAAACAGCCCTCAACGCAATAAATTTATTAACTTTATAATAACATTTGAACGGAACATATAAACTTTATTTAACTTTTTGAACAGAACGTTAACTTTTTTGCTTACCGGTGATTTTTTTATTTTTTTTTACCTTTATAGGACAAACCTCTCCTTCCCCATGGGACAATGTGCAAAGCGCAAATCGCCCAAAGAAGTGGCGAAGTACATTATGCACTTTGTCCCAGGTGAAAGGAGAGGTTTGCAGCAGCTGTGAGTGAAAGGGCCCTAATAGCCCTGTGTGCCTGTCCTGTGAGATGCAATCCCTATGCTAAGTGTACCTGTGTGTGGTACTTCCGGAAACACTCCCCTAAGCATAGGGCAGGGTGGTCAGGGCAGTCAGGACAGAAATAGCGGGTGTCGGTCGGTTTGAGGTACCAGCAACGACACTGGGGAAATGTCGCTCGTGTAGACGGCTCACTACACTGGTGGATGGGGCCACGGAACCTCCTGGATACAGGAGGTTCTCGATGATCTCTACCTGAAATTTGAGGAAGGATCTTGTTCTCCCAGCCTTACTGTAGAGAATAAAACTATTATATACAGCCAATTGAATTAAATATACAGACACCTTCTTATACCAGCGTCTGTTCCTGCGGGAAAGTAGATAGGAGTTGTCTGGTCATTAAAGTCCACCCCTCCCATGAGCGAATTATAGTCGTGGACCGAGAGGGGCTTTTCAATGACACTGGTTGCCCGTTCTATTTGTATTGTCGTGTACTGCGTGAATGGAGGAGAGCATGTAAACGTCACACTGGTCTCTCCATTTCACCGCGAGCAGTTCTTCGTTACACAAGGCAGCCCTCTCCCCCCTTGCAAGACGGGTGGTAACGAGCCGTTGGGGGAAGCCCCGGCGACTAGGTCGCGCGGTGCCACAGCAGCCAATCTATTCTAGGAACAAATGCCTGAAGAGGGGCACACTTGTGTAGAAATTGTCCACATAAAGATGGTACCCCTTGCCAAATAAGGGTGACACCAAGTCCCAGACTGTCTTCCCACTGCTCCCCAGGTAGTCAGGGCAACCGACCGGCTCCAGCATCTTATCTTTACCCTCATAGATCCGAAATTTGTGGGTATAGCCTGTGGCCCTTTCACAGAGCTTATACAATTTGACCCCATACCGGGCGCGCTTGCTTGGGATGTATTGTTTGAAGCCAAGGCGCCCGGTAAAATGTATAAGGGACTCGTCTACGCAGATGTTTTGCTCAGGGGTATACAAATCTGCAAATTTGGTGTTGAAGTGGTCTATGAGGGGCCGAATTTTGTGGAGCCGGTCAAAAGCTGGGTGGCCTCTGGGACGAGAGGTGCTGTTGTTGCTAAAGTGCAGGAAACACAGGATGGCCTCAAAAAGTGTCCTGGACATGGCAGCAGAGAACATGGGCATGTGATGAATTGAGTTCGTGGACCAATATGACCGCAATTCATGCTTTTTGGTTAAGCCCATGTTGAGGAGAAGGCCCAGAATAATTTTAAATTCAGAAACTTGGACGGATTTCCACCAGAAAGACTGGGCATAATAGCTTCCCGGGTTGGCGGCTATAAATTGAGTGGCATATCGGTTTTTCTGCCACAACTAAGTCCAAGAGCTCCGCGGTCAAGAACAGCTCAAAAAACCCCAGTGCCGAACCGATCTGAGCTGTCTCAACCCGAACTCCAGACTGGGCAGTGAAAGGGGGAACTACAGGTGCGGCTGAAGTTGGGGGCTGCCAATCAGGGTTTGCCAGCACCTCAGGGACTCTAGGGGCTCTACGGGCCTGTCTGTGCGGTGGCTGCGACGGGGTAACTAATGCACGTGCCACCGTACCAGCTTCAACTGTCCTTCTGGTGCTCGCCACTTCACCATGTTGGGCAACCTGTGGTGTAGCAATACGGGGCCAGGTACGCCTGGTGGTATCAGGGACCTCAACCTCCTCGTCCGAACTTTGGGTCAGACTGCCACTGCTTTCTACAGGTTCATATTCTGACCCGCTGGATTTGTCAGATGAGGGTTCCCATTCCTCATCCGACTGGGTCAGAAGCCTGTAGGCCTCTTCAGAAGAATACCCCTTGTTTGCCATTTGGTCAACTAAATTTAGGGGGTATTCCCTGAGACTACCCAAGAAAAAAAGCAAGCCTGTCTTACAAATGGGAGGATAGCGAAGTACCGGAGGCCGCTGCGATTGAGAAAAATATCAAAACAGATTTTTTTATCGCTGCAGCGCTTGTAAAGTGATTGTGCAGTGATCAAAAAAAATAAAAAATTTTGTCACTGGGGCGGGCGTGGGTGAACGCACGTGTGGGCCACCGATCAGGCCTGATCGGGCAAACACTGCGTTTTGGGTGGAGGACGAGCTAAGGTGACACTAATACTATTATAGATCTGACGGTTATCAATTCTGATCACTTACAGATACTATAAAAGTACCAATGCTGATTAGCGATACGCTATACAGCAAATCAGTGACTGCGGTGCAGTGGGCTGGGCGCTAAACGATCGCTAACTACCTAACCAAGGGGCCTAAACTATCCTAAAACCTAACAGTCAATACCAGTGGGGAAAAAAAGTGACAGTTTACACTGATCACTTTTTTCCCTTTCACTAGGTGATTGACAGGGGCAATCAAGGGGTTAATTGGGGTGATGGAGGGTGATCTGGGGGCTAAGTGTAGTGTTGGGTGTACTCACTGTGATGTCTGCTCCTCTGCTGGAACCAACCGACGAAAAGGACCAGCAGAGGAGCACAGAAGCCATTTAACACATTATATTTATAAATATAATCTGTTAACTGGCTTCTGATTCGTTTTTTTGAAAATCATCAGCCTGCCAGCGACGATCATTGGCTGGCAGGCTGATGACGAACTTGTCTTTTAACTTTCGCCGGCGCGTCCACTTGGAATAACAGGGCCTAAGCTGGTTAAAGTGTAACTGCCATTTCATTTTTTATTTCCTAATGGTATAGTACACCCTGCTGTATAAGTGCTTTTGTGATTTAAAATTTTATCATTTTCAGTTTTACCTGCTAATAACTCCCACAAATGCATGCTACTTTCCTATTCAGCAGCTCTCATCTCACAGCGTTGACATGTGCAGTCCGTCTTCTCAGTATTATAACAAGAGAAGGATGAGCTCTGGGAGCAGGAGCTCAGCCCTGACAGCCTGGAGCTGGGCTGAGGCAGAAAGTGGAGGGGGGGGGGGGCTGCTTTAGATGGTGATATCTTCTCAATGGTTGCAGCTACAATTATGTAACTGGTCTTGTTTGTAAGCTGACAGTCCAGGCTTTCATACAATACCAGAAGCAGCTCCAGTCCAAGCAACAGAGGAGAAATCACTGTTAAAAATAGAGTTGAGAATAATCTCGGGTAAAATCTGCTTTTACTTTCAGCTTCATTCAAAGCATCCAGTTTTCTATCATTGATATCTTCCCCTGTACTGAACAGATTTATGTCATTATGGTATTGTCCGGGAAGGTTTTAGACCAGGTCTCAGCTCTCTAGGATGTACCGTTCCCGAGATATTCCCAAGAAATGCATTAGCCAATAGAAGCTCACATAAGCTTATAGAAGCTTGCAGGTCCTCCAGTCTCCACATACACAGTTTTACTCCAGGTTTCCATAACAACCCAGCCATTTATCTTCACTGCTGTAGGAGAGCTTTAAAGGAAATCTGTCACAAGGATAATCGCTATTGAAGTAAAGCCATGGCCTAATAGCACTTAGTACCTTATTTCCAGATGTGCCTTTGTTCCAGCAATAGATGTTTTTATCCTCTGAAAATCCAGTTTATTTGGTATGCAAATGAGCCAGTAAGGTGCCTAGAGGGGCATCACTCTTGCAGGAAGGAGCCCAGACACGTCCCCTGTCACAATGTGTCCACCCTCAAAAGACTTAAAACCCCGCCCCCAGGTCCCACCAAACCATGCCCCTTATCCATTAGACCATGCCCCTCCCACTCCTCAGCCGACAGGGATTGAAAAAATGAAGGTAAAAATCAACTTCTGTCAGCTGGAGGGGTGGGAGGGAGGGTGACTTTCTCCCTGCAGCTCACACTCAGATAGTACAGTGCTGCTGTCTTAGAGTGAGCTGTTCAAAACGACACCCCCCCCCCCCCCCCATCCAGTAAAGGCCACTGTTAAGGGGGTGGGCCCCTGTGGAGGTCACTGTCAAGGAAGTGGTATGCTGTGAAAGTCACTGTTAAAGGGGAAGGCTGCTGTAAAGGTCAAAGTTAGGGGGGTGGGCTGCTGTGGAGGTCCAATTTTAAGGGACGGGGCACTGTGGGGGGGGGGGTCAGTGTTAAGGGGTGGGGGGTTGTGGAGGTCATTGTTTTGAGGGCGGGGTGCTGTAAATGTCACTGTTATAGTGGATAGTATAGAAGAAACGAGGGGGCACACACACCAGGGAAACACTAGATGGATGAATAATTTGATGTTTAATAATTAATACTCTAAAAACAAACCCCTAAAATCACATAAAACGTACATCAAATAACTACAATAGCAGCCTATATCATGTACATATGACGCCACAAATATGGTAACAACTGTGCAGTCGGTATGGTGGTAAGCCACCACTCTTCTATACATTTTTGCTTTGTGGTCCTGAGGGTAGGACTAGAGGGTGAGCACCTATCCATACGTGATAGGGGTGAGCCGCTGTATCCCAATTTACAATTTTATAGTGGATAGTGTTGATATCTTTTAACGACACACAAACATTAAATGAAATAGATTAAATATACCCCAGCGAAGCCGGATCCTTCAGCTAGTTTTCAATAAAGACCAATTGAAAAAATTATTATTAGCCCAAAATGAGTAAAATGCAATCGCAAAAAAAATTGCCTCTGAAGGTGTACAGTCGTGGCCAAAAGTTTTCACAAAGTTTTCTGCTAAACTGCTTTTAGATCTTTGCTTCAGTTGTTTCTGTGATGTAGTGAAATATAATTACACGCACTTCATACGTTTCAAAGGCTTTTATCGACAATTACATGACATTTATGCAAAGAGTATTTGCAGTGTTGGCCCTTCTTTTTCAGGACCTCTGCAATTCGACTGGGCATGCTCTCAATCAACTTCTGGGCCAATTCCTGACTGATAGCAACCCATTCTTTCATAATCACTTCTTGGAGTTTGTCAGAATTAGTGGGTTTTTGTTTGTCCACCCGCCTCTTGAGGATTGACCACAAGTTCTCAATGGGATTAAGATCTGGGGAGTTTCCAGGCCATGGAACCAAAATGTCAACGTTTTGGTCCCCGAGCCACTTAGTTATCACTTTTGCCTTATGGCACGTTGCTCAATCGTGCTGGAAAATGCATTGTTCTTCACCAAACTGTTGTTGGATTGTTGGAAGAAGTTGCTGTTGGAGGGTGTTTTGGTACCATTCTTTATTCATGGCTGTGTTTTTGGGCAAAATTGTGAGTGAGCCCACTCCCTTGGATGAGAAGCAACCCCACACATGAATGGTCTCAGGATGCTTTACTGTTGGCATGACACAGGACTGAGGGTAGCGCTCACCTTTTCTTCTCTGGACAAGCCTTTTTCCAGATGCCCCAAACAATTGGAAAGAGCAGTCCATTCACCAAACTTTCTGCAGAAGATCAATCTGCCCCTGATGTTTTTTTTGGAGAGAAGTGGCTTCTTTGCTGCCCTTCTTGACACCAGGCCATCTTCCAAAAGTCTTCACCTCACTGTGCATGCAGATGCGCTCACACCTGCCTGCTGCCATTCCTGAACAAGCTCTGCACTGGTGGCACTCCTATCCCGTAGCTGAATCCTCTTTAGGAGACGATCCTGGCTCTTGCTGGACTTTCTTGGACGCCCTGAAGCCTTCTTAACAAGAATTGAACCTCTTTCCTTGAAGTTCTTGATGATCCTATAAATTGTTGATTGAGGTGCAATCTTAGTAGCCACAATATCCTTGCCTGTGAAGCCATTTTTATGCAACGCAATGATGGCTGCACGCGTTTCTTTGCAGGTCACCATGGTTAACAATGGAAGAACAATGATTTCAAGCATCACCCTCCTTTTAACATGTCAAGTCTGCCATTTTAACCCAATCAGCCTGACATAATGATCTCCAGCCTTATGCTCGTCAACATTCTCACTTGAGTTAACAAGACGATTACTGAAATGATCTCAGCAGGTCCTTTAATGACAGCAATGAAATTGCAACGGTCACGTCCACACACACACAGGGGGAGGGATAGTGACCACTGCGCTCCACCCTCACCCCTGGCCCTGCCTACTTGCCTCACGAGTCCTGATGACAGGGGACAACTGGACGACAGTCCCTAACTTAGGATACGTGCAGGGAAGACAGACAATTCAAAATACGGAACATGAACGGACCAGGTCAGAACCAAGAGAGCTACGCAGTACAAAGGGTTAAGCAAAGAATGGTCAGGAGAAGCCGGGGTCAAATACCAGGAGAGCAGAGAAGTACCAGAGGAGTCCTAAGAGAGTAGTCAGGTGGGAGCCGAGGTCACAATACCAGGACGGATGCGCAGTACAGGAGGAGCAGGCAAAGGATCGTCAGGGAACGGAATCAGGTGAGTAATCAGTAGTCCAACAAATAGCCAGGAACCTAGAAATTAACAGGCAACCTGTGACTAGCAGGCTGCCTGTATTTATAGTGGGGAGTGAGGGTCATGTGACGTGGCCAGCGTCACATGACCGACAGACCAACCAGTTGAGCACCGAGTGATCAGCTGGGCGCTCAAGGCAGACTTAGGAGCAGGGAGCCACCCAGCAGTAAAGCCGCCCTGGGAATGAGGTCAAACACAGATCCACATTCCCAAAGCTAAGCAACAGGTCTGCGGCTAATGGGGGACCGAATGCACATTCGGAACCCCGTTACAGAAATGCAGTGGAAAGTTTTTTGGGGATTAAGTTAATTTTCATGGCAAAGAAGGACTATGCAATTCATCTGATCACTCTTCATAACATTCTGGAGTATATGCAAATTGCTATTATAAAAACATAAGCAGCAACTTTTCCAATTTCCAATATTTATGTAATTCTCAAAACTTTTGGCCACGACTGTACATAGCCTTTTATTTCACCTGTGGTGCTGCTACAATGGGTGTCCGCAAGTGCCCCCCCCCTGGAAATCGGGGCACAAGGAGATGAACGCTTCTATTGTGGAAGCGTTCATCTCCATAGTCATCTGTATCGCCGTCCTCAGGACAGCGATACAGTTGACTGTGCTGAGGCAGGGGAGGGAGAGGCGTGTCCCTTTCCCTTCCTCTGATAGGCTGCAGGCACTAGGCCGGCAGCCTATCAGAGGCCGGCGCAGGCGGCGCGATGACGTCATCGCACCGCCTGAGCCATACAGCGCGGGACACAGGCCGGAAGAGGCCTGCATCGCCTCGCTGCCAAGGAGGTAAGTATAAGGTTTTTTTTTTTTTTGGTGTACAATACTGGTGGCTACTGGCACATAATGGGGGTCTCTGGCTACTGGCACATAATGGGGGTCTCTGGCTACTGGCACATAATGGGGGTCTCTGGCTACTGGGACATAATGGGGGTCTCTGGCTACTGGCATATAATGGGGGGCTCTGGCTACTGGCACATAATGGGGGTCTCTGGCTACTGGGACATAATGGGGGTGTCTGGCTACTGGCATATAATGGGGGGCTCTGGCTACTGGCACATAATGGGGGTCTCTGGCTCCTGGCACATAATGGGGGGCTCTGGCTACTGGCACATAATGGGGGGCTCTGGCTACTGGCACATAATGGGGGGTTCTGGCTACTGGCACATATTGGGGGTCTCTGGCTACTGGCACATAATGGGGGCCTGTCATTACTGGCACATAATGGGGGGCTGTCATTACTGGCACATAATGGGGGCTGTCATTACTGGCACGGGGGGGCTGTCATTACTGGCACATGAAGGGGGGCTGTTATTACTGACACATTATTGGGGGCACTATAGGGGCAGCTACTGAGGCCACAAAGAAGCAGTGTTTTATATGGGGGGCTCTGTACAGTAGAATTTTATACTGGGACACATTATGGTGGGTACTATGAGGAAGGGGGAGAGGAGTACTATGGGGTCATCTACGTGGGCACTAAGAAGGGGTATTTTATACTTGCAAATTATGGAGGACACTGAGGGCATCTACTGGGGCATTTTATACTGGTACATTATGGGGGGGAACTAGGAGGAAGGGGGGAGAGGAGCACTATGGAGGCATTTACTGGGGGCACTATATAGGGGTATTTTATACTGGCACATTATAGGGGCACTATGGGGACATTAGCTCAACTGGGGGCATTACAAGGGGGTATTTTTTGCACTGTCACATTATAAGGAGAATTATTTCTACTGGGGGGCATTATGGTGGGCTTTATTACTCCCACATGGTATGACCCCCTAGTAGCAGCACCAGCCTCTCCCTGCTCTGCTATTCCTCTGCCCCTTCTCCAAATCCTTATTATGAAATCTTTCTCATTAGGATAAAACACAACATCAACTCCGCCGAGCCCCCCAGCCAAATGTTGAAGTGGTGTCCGAGATCCCCAAGAGCGAAACCAAGTAATTGTAAGTTTTCATGTGAAATATGTTTATGTTATACACATATATCCTACACTGTGGAACACAATATACAGTATACCGCTACACTGTGTAGTCGTTCTATAATCACTATTGTTTTGTGGCGGCGGACAGAAAATAATCTGGAAGTGCCCCTCCCGAGACCAGGCTCTGGATCCGCCACTGCACAGCTCATGCGTTATTATACTTTGTGATAATGAATATGCCCCTCCCCTTCATTACATTCTCAGAAACAAGCAGAGCATGGATGTCAATAAAATTATGCCCCCCCCCCCTGGAAAATATCGATTTGATACCGGGATTTGTTTTTTACCGATACTGCGCAGCCTAGTATCACAGAACATGGCACGCGCTGCTCTCAGCGCACACCATGTTCCCTCAGCAGCAAAGGGGAGAAGGAAGCAGTCCCTCCCTCCCTTTCCCTGTGCTTCCGCTGCCACCAATAAGAGGAGAGGAGGAAGGGGGGAGGGACTGTGGCCACGGTGCCACCAATGAAGATAATTAACGTTTAATACAGATGCAGGAGGCGGGTGCCGGCGGCAGAATCACATATCCGCACCCGACCTCTATGACAGGGGGCTGCGATCAGCGGGGTTAACTACCACTGATCACAGCTCCCTGTCATAGAGGTCGGGTGCTGGCACCCACCTCCTGTATTTGTATTAATGGTGGCACAGTACGCCCCCCTCAGTATTAAAAACATTGGTGGCGCAGTGCACCCCCCCAGTAGTATTAAATTATTTGTGGCAGTGGCCACAGGGTTTCCTCCCCCCCTCTTCATTGGTGGTGCAGTGGCAGTTCTGATCGGAGCCCCAGCAGTGTAATCCTGGGGCTCCGATCGGTTACCATGGCAGCCAGGACGCTACTGAAACCCTGGCTGCCATGGTAAGCTCCCTGCTGCTGTGTGTACAAAGCTCAGGGCAGCAGGGACAGTGTAAAGTCCTGTTCACCTTAAAAGAGCTCTATTAGGATTAATAGGACAAGGGATTAAAAGATCCTAGGTTCTAACACCTAAGGGGGGAAATAGTTTTTAAATAAAAGGTTAAAAAACACAACAACAAAATATTAAGTATAAATCACCCCCTTTCCCAATTTTATATATAAAATACATAAACAATAAATAAATAAACATATTACATATCGCCACGTCCGAAAAATCCAAACTATTAAAATATAAAAAAATATCTTCTATGTAGTGAACGCCGTAACAGAAGAAAAAAAAACTGCGCGATTCACCATTTTTTAGTCACCCTGGCCCCCCGCAAAAAAATAGGACAAGACTGTTCGATTATGGGCCGGATGTTCCATAAAATGCGTAATGCACGCTACGTTTTGGGTGTTTTATTTTTTTCGCATGGTATCGAGTATCGCAATACTTTTTTATGGTATCAAAATCGAATAAAATGTTGTTATAATGACAACCCTAATGCCCAGTACCCCAGATGGTGATGGTGTACAACACAGTAAAAGTGCCATATTTTGTATCCAAAAGTATAACTGTGATCTTATAAGTTCCCTACGCAGAAATAAAGCCAAAGAATTCGGTCCTCTCTTTGTGCCTTCTAGAAAGTAAAAATGCTTACTGTGTGCCCCCTAGAGAGTAACAGTGCTTCTTATTCCCCCCTAGACAGTAATGATGCATCCTGAGTGCCCCTTAGTGCTCAATAAAAAGGTAACCATGTCCCTGAGTGTCCCCTTCAAGATTTATGTTGCCTCAAGTGCCCCTTAAAATGTTTTGATGCCCCCAATTGCTCCCTTAAAAAGATATAATGCCCCTAAGTGCACCACACTCATTTTCAGACTGTATGTTCCAGAAAAATGTTTTAAAACTTTTACTCAACTCACCACATTTCCCTAATGAGCGATCTGACAGAGTCTGCGTATGACAATGTGGTGACATCATTACACCACCCATGCCGACACACTTACAACCTCTGCTTGGTCCCAGGGTGCTGTAGACCACAGGCCTCTGATCTGCTCTGTTATTAGTAAGCCTGTTTATACTGGTCTCCAGTCATGGGTCTAATGGTATATACTGTGCTCTGATACTGGTATTTCAGTTGTATATTCATTTTGTCCATGGTAATGCAGGGTGATATTCTATTCCTCTTTACTGGCAGTGATATAGATTGTGCCCTGTCACTGGCAATCTAGTGGTATTTATCCTATTCCTTGTATTACCAGTGGTGTATGCCTTTCTATCATTGGTAGCCTAATGGTTAATATATTCCCTGACACTTGTATTCCTGTATACACTACCCCCCTTCATTAACAGTCCAGTTGTAGATTTACTATTCCCTGTTACTTCTTCTCGATTGCTGTATACTATCCCATCATTAGAAGTCCAGTCCTATATACTACCACAGCTAGTACAGTGGTATGTAATAACAGTAGTCCAGAAGGTGAGCAAATATTGGACCCTCCTTTCAAGGGATGTGGGTCTATAGTGGTGGCATGAACCAGCAATAGAAGAAAGCTCCGTTTTGACTTGAGCTCTGGGGGCCCCTCTCTATAAGGTATACCCTGTTTTCAGAGGTTTTATAAATATGAATTTTAACAATAATTTCACCCATTTTCTTCCAAATTGTTTAAAGGGGTATTCCAATTAGAATATGTTATCCCTTATCCCCTGGAAAGAAAATAACTGGTAGATTGGTGGCAGTCTGCCCACTTAGACCGCAACCAGTCACAATGATGAGGGATCCACGCCCCCAATTTGAAAAGAGCACTGGTTGAGTCTGCGCACCACCACTCTGTGCATTCTGTAGCAGAATACAACATCACTATCTCTAACAATCACATAGATTTGGGGTGGAGTTGTAGTGCATATGCTCGACCAACACTCCATTCAAACAAGGGGACACAAGTCCTAGTAATAGCTGGATAAGAGATGAATTATCCCAAGCAGAATGCCCTTTTAATTAAACACTATTATTATACCCATAAAATTAGAAAATATCTAATCCTGCCATTACCACCTTCATCGTTTTCCTTCCAGAGCTTGGACTGATCACCCCTATGAAGTTCCCCGGTCTTTATTGGGTAACATTAGTTGCAATACATTCCCTACAATAAAGAGGCTTGGACACATTGTTAGCTACCTCATGTATTGACTCATTTATTAACAGGCCAGTGGTTTTGAAATGGCCCTGATGATGGTGAACCCCCAACTCATCCTTCAACACTCAGGGAAGGAAAAACCCCCTAGTGGAGGAAACCTCCAGGGAACCATGGCTGAAGGACTGCCCTTCCCCTGGGCAAGGGGGTAAAAACCATCATTTGAGATGAGGTAGCTATGGAAAGTCCGGGTAATTGTCACATCCAGTATTTGGAAATTCTGCTAGATGTTGAATCCAGAAAATCCGGTAAATGTCAAATCCGGTATTAGGAAAGTCCGGTAAAATGTCACATCCAGTATTGAGGACAGAGACCAAGCCTGGAATCTGCCTCTTGATCCAGAAGATTTATGTCCAGCAATGTCATGATGGTTTCAGTTGTCTTGGGGCTCCACCCCTTGGATCTTATTGGGGGTTTTCAGGGTCCTGGGTCTTTTCTCTCAGGCCAATGGAGACACCTTCTCGGGACAACGTTAAAGACAAATGCTGAGAAAAAAGAATAAAGACCATTAATTATAAAACAGCTCTATATAATATATTACTTCTCTGAAATGTTTCTGGAGCACATTAGACCTTGACACGGCATCTACTCACCTGGAAATCTGTATAGTTCATTAGTTGGTGAATTATCAGGCCAAGGAATCCAGTCCACTCGGCCACCATGCCTATCCTGGTGTAGATCTGCAGAAGACAGAATAGAGGATTAGTGCCTGGCGGTACTCACCAGGGACTCTATATGGAGTGAGATGGGAAGATGGAGGTGAGATAGGAGCTTTTATATTACTGTTACACGGGAAAGATGTAGATTATACAAGACGGTGAAAAGTTGCATGAACTCACCTCTTCACATCGGCCAGTACATGGAAGAAGCTGGAAGAAGCCGATGGTTATACACACAGAAACTGGAAGGACGTGTTAAGGACAAGTAACAGAATTAATTCTATTATTATAGTGTTTCCTATACTGTGATGTCTGATCTGTGCTACAATGGGGTGAGAGGAAGCGAATAATCTTAGTTGCCAACAGTCCCAAATTTGCCAAAATGTTTACAAATTTTCAGAGACAATCTCTCTGTAAATTTGGGTTGTCCTGGGCCAAAAAATGAGTGGGGCTTAGTTTAACTCCACCAATGAGTGAGCGTGACCTGACAATTTAAGGGGGTGGGTAGCTTGACCCAAATTTACTAACGGCAGCAATGATGGTAAGTACGTATGTGTAAGTGTATCCAGCACACAACATGGCACTGTACCAGTCAGCTATAAGAGGATACAGGTCAGCAGGCCCACAATGGGCACCAAGGTTGATGCCAATCTAATGTGGCATAGGAGGCGACTGCTGAAGGATTTCTTGTACAGGCATACAGCTTGACCTAGGTTGTAAACGGCACAAAAGAAAAATGCCGGTCCTGCGCCGATCCTGTGGACTGTAGGACTGATCCTCATCTAGAACAAAAGCAGAGGAATAAATGTCATCAATATGGACGTCATGAAGATCTGAGAATACAGAACAGCAGAGGCCGCAGGTGGTGTAATTATACAGGGGCAGTAATACATAAGAATAGTCACCAGGGCGCGTCATTGTATTTATACACATCTCTTGACTTCAAGCGATGTCCCCTCTGTATTACTAGTCCTGAGACCTCTGTATATAAACCTACCGAAACTATGGCGGTCACAATGGTCCCAATGCAGCCCATCCATGCAACGACATAGAGGATTCTCTGGCAGATGATATGTCGCCTCTCTGATTGTTCAGACCGGATGATCATGAACCGGTACATGATGGAAGCGTTGCCAGCTCCTGAAATAGACAATACATGGGATCAGCCGGGAACGTCCATAGACACTTGTGATAACCTCCAGGACTCAGTGATGATTATAATCTCCAGTGATGGCCGCCGCTCAGCAGTGAATAGTGATTAGGGAGATAACGTCATCACTGAGCGCTGGAGCCGCTGATCTCCTCATGATGTTGTCTCTCTAAATCCACTTACCAAAAAGGGCAGATATTAAGAAGACCACTGTAAAGACCACCGATTCGGGGAATATTCGTCCCGTGTCACTGAGAAAGAAAGCAAAATATTGGGTGTTATTAGGACACAAACAGCAGCAGGATTGCGTCATGTCTTCTAATAGCAGAGGAGACTTTATTTCCTTCCATTGTAATCATCCTCCATAATATGATCTAATGTCCAGACACAAATAGAAGACAAACAACAATGGGGAAGATATTATGGAGCCGTTGCTCATAGCAACCAGTGAGATTGCAACTCTAAAAAATTATTAAGAAAGAGACATTTTCTACAAAAAGTTGCTTTCTGCACTCTTAGGCCATTTCCAAAAAGTGGGTGTGGTTTAGGTGGGTTTAGCAGGAGGGGGCGGGCCTGTGCAAACTGGCAAATTTCCACCTGAAATAGTTGGTGCAATTTAAAAAAATATATTTTTTTGTGCATGGGGGTCAGAGATGCTCCTAATTTATTATGAGGCTTGTGCATCTCACTCCAGTGCAGATTAGATGAGGGCCGGGGCATGAAACCTCAGTCTTCATAGATTCCCCCACCCCCAAATGTGATGTTTTCTATACTAACAATTATTAAATGTAGCTTATTAATAATCCACTAATAATAATGTAATAACTTTCCAGGAATAAACTGATAATACGGTAATAATAGTAATAATACTACAGAGGAATCCCGCCCCGTCCCCTCTTACCTGATGTATGGATATTTTACATGGCCTGGGATGACAGTCAAGGCAATCAGGGCACAGAGGCCCGATAGCGTCCATATGACCCAGAGGAAAAGCAAGAATGCCAAACCCCGGATCTCCATGGCGCAAAGTCAATTATTCGCTAAGCGAAAGCAAGGATTTGCTAAGCAAAAGCACAAGCCGATCTGTCTCTCTCTATATCCAGAGAAAATCTGGCTGAGATAATGTCAGGCAGTTGTTTTCTAAGGCTCAGAACTCGGTGATGTCACTAGCTTCTGTGACATCATCACACATTCTGCAATCTTATTGGTCCTCGCTAGTTTATTTCATTTCATTGGTTCTCCCTTCATGTGACATCATCTTATATACTTGAATCTGATTGGTCCTCAGTAGCTTCTGCGATGTGATTGGTGCTTCAACCTCCATAGATGCCTGGATCTGATTGGTCCTCCGTATTTTTGAAATTTATGCATATGTTGCTGAGATGTTACTGGCTTTTCAAGTCTACTGAATAGAGAAGAAATTCTACTTTTATACATGTGTACCATATCACAACAGAATGAGTAAAACTGGGTTATGGACCCTGCACCCATGTGAGCCCCTCTGCCTACAATGTGTAGGGAATGAAGGGGCCATGAAAGGTGTCTCTATTCTGCTGACCGTTTCAGGAGGGAAGATATCACCTCTCACTGCTCTGCGCTCCTATCCAAATTATTCCTGCTTGTAAACTTGAAAACTGAGTTTTATAGACGTTTTTGGTCAATTATTGATAATGCAATTCCAAAATTATATGGAGTATCCATTTAAGGTAGTTGTCTCACACTAGTTGCCCTGTAATACTTCTGCAGCAGTGGACGCAGCAGAGTATATGGTTTCATAGTCATATACTTTGCAGTAATGTTAATGTAATCCATTGACAATACAGGTCAGTCCGAGTCAGAGTTACAGGGACGCTCTGATTCGTCTAGTAGAAGGGGTCTTGAGCAGAAGTCCCCATCTATGATGTTCAGATATGGCATATGGGTAGTGCTGTCCCAATGAGCCCACACTGGAGATACACCCATGATCTTCGGCTCCTGTCTCGTCTTTGCTACAGAATGATTTTGACGTTATTTGGTAATGAAATGGCAAATGTGAAATTTTCCTTTTTTTGATTGATTACAAAGGGAATTGAGGACAAATTGGAGAACCGTGGATTGTTGTGCAAAACGATGAAGACCTCCTTGGGGCTCATCTCCATACAGGGGGTCCAGCCATACCCTAGCTCTATACACATACAGATACAGATTGCTGGAGGACACAGATGAAAATGATTTGTTACAAACATTACAGATGGACAAGTGCAACCTCGGGTCTCCCCCATCTGAATCTACTGAAGATGGTCCCATAGTCTTATACTAATTTTATGTTTCATCATAGACTTTTCATATCAACAGTAGAATAGGCCAATATGTCTAAAGCGTACCTGTTATGTTAGATGTGCATGTGAATATATTGTAATATATACAATTGTAATATATATTTTTTGAGGACACTGACATCTTCCTGAATACTTGTAAAATAATTCAGAGGCTCACCCTTCCTACACTATGGATAAATTGAAGGTTCTCTACCAAATAGCCTGCCCACTGCCAACAAGTGTACAATAGAAATTATAAATTGATTAATAGACACACCTCCACCTGGACTATTAGTATCAACCAATTATATAGTTAAAATATTTTATTATACAATATAACAATTACAAATGGTACCAGAAGGGCCCTTTCTGAATTAGTAAAAGACAATAAAAAATAATATAAAGAAATGAAAAACATAAAAAAATGATGTACTTATTGTTATCCCCCTATTAATTGTAGGACAATGTATCAATCTCTTGCCTTGATGATAGATATTAGATATAAAGTGCTGTCAAAAAAGGTATTAGATATAGTCCCAATATGGATGTTCCATTAGAATAATACACCTTGTGGGATTTGAGGGTTATAGCAGTGTATCTTATATTGTTTTAACGAGTTTCGAAATGTTACAAAGGAGGAAATCCAGAACTTAATTATGGCCACTGAGGAAGGAGCTAGAACTTAAATTCCAGTTCAATGCACAGCCTTGTGGGTTTCAGACCTTCTAATCTCCTTCTCACTGGAATATTCTGGTAGCTAAGTTGCTTCCTTGGTTCTCAGAAACAGAGGTTCTCTGAACTTGGGCCTAGCTCTGAGTAGCTTTCACGTGTAGGTTTTACTGTTCCTCAACCAAAAGTAGACTTGGACTAATCAGGGGAGTGGATCCAGGTCCATCACCCTGGAAATTTGACACAGTGAGGCATTTTACTGCATATTCCTGGGAGGAAGTTGGGTGGAGGGCTTGCCCTGATTGGCTTACAGGCTTGCAGACAGCCTGGATCAGCCAATCAGTGGGCAGCAGGCAGGGAAATGCCTGTCAAGAAAAAAAATGGGGGTTAGTCAGCACATCTAAATGCGCAGGTTGCGGGGGCGTGTCCGGACGCTGACGGTGATGGCTGCCTGAAGGAGCTGCTCCTGCCTGGACGCGAATTACTGGCCAGCGACACATCTCTCCTGGATCATATGGGGAAGAAAGTGGCTCCAAAAAAGACCCCTATCCCTCCCCGATCCCCCTCACCTACTAGGACCCTTGAACAGTGCTGGGATTGCACTCTGGGTCCGGTGCTTCCACCGCGTAGCACCAAGGCACAGAGGGCCTCCCGCCATTCCTCCCTCCCCCCTGCCGGATTCCCGCGCCCTGCCCAGGGAGAAGGACACAGTGCTACTTACCCCTGCTGGATCTCTTCAGGGAACCGGATCGCCATCTGCAGTGTCCACACGCGGATCCTCTGACCTGGGGCTCTCACCGGCCGCCCCGGACTTTCGGCCTGCTACTGCTGGAAGGAGGGATCCCGCCATGATGGCTCCTGGACCCACTTCTCAGGGGGCAACTGGGGCGACTGCAAGTAAAGATACTGTGGCTACTAAGGGATGGGATATTAACCCAGGGGACCCTGCATCTAGCCTTCCTGGGACCCCCCTGCTTGAGCTCTGGCGAAATAAGCAGCTCCCAGCCCCATCATTGCTAGACCAGGGGGACATCAGCTCTCCTCTCCCTTCTGACATCTGGGTCAGATCCCCAAGCCCTCCAACACTTGCCGTTATGGACCCCCCATCCCTGCCCAAACCTCCACAGCCATGGGCGAGCTATTTTAACCGTTTTCCTACAAAAGAGGACTTTCGGGTTCTTATTTCTGAAGTTACAGAAGCCTGCAGAGCTGAAATTGCGGCAGTTCGCACTGACATTAAACATGTGGTGGACCGGGTTGACTCCCTGGAAAATGCCCATGACGATACCAGGCAACATATTTCCACTCTTCATGAATCCATTTCTGCCCAAACGGCGGTACTCAGGGGCATGGGATGGCATTTAGAGGACTTGGATAATCGAGGGCGCCGGAATAACATCCAAGTACGGGGTCTTCCGTAGGCTACCGGTGACGAAGATCTCTTTGCTACACTGGAAGCCATTTTTAACATGATCCTGGGGCAACCATCCTCGCACAAGCTCAAGTTGGACAGGGCTCTCAAGCCTAAGGGATCTGCTACACGTCCTAGGGACGTAATTTGTTGTGTCCACGATTTTGCCCTTAAAGAATCCATCATGGCTAAGGCGAGATCCCTACGCAACTTTGACTTTGATGGCGCTCCAGTTCAATTGTTTCCTGACCTATCCTGGTTCCCACTCCAGAAAAGGAGACATCTTCAGCCTCTCCTCACATTACTCAGGGACCGCCAGATCGCCTACCGCTGGGGATTCTCTTTTGCCCTGACGGTCAGTCATCAAGGAAGAACAGAGACTCTCCGTTCCTTTTCAAATCTTCGCCCTTTCTGTGAATCACTTGGAATTCCTATCCCTGACATGTCGGACTGGGAATTTGAGTCTCCAGCGCTTCCACCGCCCCGCATTTGGTCTCCTGTAACCAGGAAAAGAAGGCCTGGCCCAAGTGTGTCCTCTTCCCCGCTGTCTCCACCGTTATCAGGACATCGACCATCTGCTTGACCACCAACGACTGGGTGGACTTGGTTGTCCAGAACTTGCCCTTAACCCTTTTCACCCTCAGGATTGATGGTCCCTGAAGGGCCCCCATATTGATCAATTATTTCCTCTGTTAAGCCAGTTATTGTTTTCTTGTTGCTACATCACGGTGCAGGCTGTCTGAAGGCTCCACCTAGTTGTAACTTGTTTTCGTCTCTCTCAGATAACTGTAGTTGGCTCCTTGTCCAGCCTTAATTTGTTGGTCTCCGACACTTATACACCCACAAAGGGGCTTCTTATTTGCCCCTAGCAGGGATTACATCCCTGGGAATAGCTGTTTACTGCTATCTGTTTGTCTGTCTTTGTGTTGTCCCGTCCTGTCTTTTCCCCCTCCCCCTGTGTTCTATCTCCTGTTGTAGGCGCCTGAACTTCCTTGCCTGCAGATATCGTGTACCTCAGTTCTGCCTTTGATCCGTTGCCCGACCAGGGCGAACCTACTGACATATACGGACTCCCTCGGTGAGCAATACCCTGCATACATTGAGTACCATCACATACTCACATGATGCGGTGCATAACCTTTAATGTCAAGGGGCTTAACTCCAACGCCAAGAGCAAACTCTTGCTTTTGGAATTGAAATCCCTTAAAGTGGATATTGTGTTCTTATAGGAAACACACTTTGATGGCAGCTCCTCTTTCCGTTTCATCTCTCATCTGTATCCTACCGCCTATTCGGCTACTCATAGCCATCGGAGGGCGGTTGCTGCCATCTTGGTGTCTGCACAGTGTCCCCTCAGGATTGAATCTTGATTTATAGATCCACAGGGACGTTATATCATTCTCCGTGGCCGTTTGGCGGATAGACCCATCACCTTATGTAACATTTATTCACCAAACACGTCCCAGATACGCTTTCTCGGCGGAATCTTCCGCAAGGTGTTTGCTGAGGGAGCGGACTCCTCAGAGCCCCTAGTCCTCCTGGGTGGGGATTTTAATGCAGTGTTCTCTGAATCAATGGATCGCCTGGCACTCCCGGGTAGACCAATGCCCTTGACGCAGCAGCGCTTAGCCAGAGATTTTCGTAAACGAGTGCGGAAATACTCCCTGTTTGACCTATGGCGTCTCACTTATCCCACTGATAGGTCCTTCTCCTTTTACTCTGCCCCCCAAGGCTCACACACGCCATACAGCGCGGGACACCGGCTGGAAGAGGCCTGCATCGCATCGCTGCCAAGGACGTAAGTACACTGCTCAAAAAAATAAAGGGAACACAAAAATGACACATCCTAGATCTGAGTTAATTAAATATTCTTCTGAAATACTTTGTTCTTTACATAGTTGAATGTGCTGACAACAAAATCACACAAAAATTAAAAAATGGAAATCAAATTTTTCAACCCATGGAGGTCTGGATTTGGAGTCACACTCAAAATTAAAGTGGAAAAACACACTACAGAATGATCCAACTTTGATGTAATGTCCTTAAAACAAGTCAAAATGAGGTTCAGTAGTGTGTGTGGCCTCCACGTGCCTGTATGACCTCCCTACAACGCCTGTGCATGCTCCTGATGAGGTGGCAGACGGGCTCCTGAGGGATCTCCTCCCAGACCTGGACTAAAGCATCTGCCAACTCCTGGACAGTCTGTGGTGCAACGTGGCGTTGGTGGATAGAGCGAGACATGATGTCCCAGATGTGCTCAATTGGATTCAGGTCTGGGGAACGGGCGGGCCAGTCCATAGCATCAATGCCTTCGTCTTGCAGGAACTGCTGACACACTCCAGCCACCTGAGGTCTAGCATTGTCTTGCATTAGGAGGAACCCAGGGCCAACCGCACCAGCATATGGTCTCACAAGGGATCTCATCTCGGTACCTAATGGCAGTCAGGCTACCTCTGGCGAGCACATGGAGGGCTGTGCGGCCTTCAAAGAAATGCCACCCATACCATTACTGACCCATTGTCAAACGGGTCATGCTGGAGGATGTTGCAGGCAGCAGAACGTTCTCCGCTGCGTCTCCAGACTCTGTCACGTCTGTCACATGTGCTCAGTGTGAACCTGCTTTCATCTGTGAAGAGCACAGGGCGCCAATGGCGAATTTGCCAATCTTGGTGTTCTCTGGCAAATGCCAAACGTCCTGCACGGTGTTGGGCTGTAAGCACAACCCCCACCTGTGGACGTCGGGCCCTCATATCACCCTCATGGAGTCTGTTTCTGACCGTTTGAGCAGACACATGCACATTTGTGGCCTGCTGGAGGTCATTTTGCAGGGCTCTGGCAGTGCTCCCCCTGTTCCTCCTTGCACAAAGGCGGAGGTAGCGGTCCTGCTGCTGGGTTGTTGCCCTCCTACGGCCTCCTCCACGTCTCCTGATGTACTGGCCTGTCTCCTAGTAGCGCCTTCATGCTCTGGACACTACGCTGACAGACACAGCAAACCTTCTTGCCACAGCTCGCATTGATGTGCCATCCTGGATAAGCTGCATTACCTGAGCCACTTGTGTGGGTTGTAGACTCCGTCTCATGCTACCACTAGAGTGAAAGCACCGCCAGCATTAGAAAGTGACCAAAACATCAGCCAGGAAGCATAGGAACTGAGAATTGGTCTGTGGTCACCACCTGCAGAACCACTCCTTTATTGGGGGTGTCTTGCTAATTGCCTATAATTTCCACCTGTTGTCTATCTCATTTCCATAACAGCATGTGAAATTGATTGTCACTCAGTGTTGCTTCCTAAGTGGACAGTTTGATTTCACAGAAGTGTGATTGACTTGGAGTTACATTGTGTTGTTTAAGTGTTCCCTTTATTTTTTTGAGCAGTGTATAAGTGTTTTTTATTTTTGTGTACAATTCTGGTGGCTACTGGCACATAATGGGGGTCTCTGGCTACTGGCACATAATGGGGGTCTCTGGCTACTGGCACATAATGGGGGTCTCTGGCTACTGGCACATATTGGGGGGCTCTGGCTACTGGCACATAATGGGGGCTCTGGCTACTGGCACATAATGGGGGGCTCTGGCTACTGACACATAATGGGGGGCTCTGGCTACTGGCACATAATGGGGGGCTCTGGCTACTGGCACATAATGGGGGGCTCTGGCTACTGGCACATAATGGGGGGCTCTGGCTACTGGCACATAATGGGGGTCTCTGGCTACTGGCACATAATGGAGGTCTCTGGCTACTGGCACATAATGGGGGTCTCTGGCTACTGGCACATAATGGGGGGCTGTCATTACTGGCACATAATGGGGGCTGTCATTACTGGCACAAGGTGGGGGGCTGTCATTACTGTCACATGATGGGGTGCTGTTATTACTGGCACATTATTGGGGGCACTATAGGGGCATCTACTGAGACCACAAAGAAGGGGTGTTTTATATGGGGGGCTCTGTACAGTAGAATTTTATACTGGGACACATTATGGTGGGTACTATGAGGAAGGGGGGAGAGGAGTACTATGGGGTCATCTATGTGGGCACTAAGAAGGGGTATTTTATACTTGCAAATTATGGAGGACACTGAGGGCATCTACTGGGACATTTTATACTGGTACATTATGGGGGGCACTAGGAGGAAGGGGGGAGAGGAGCACTATGGAGGCATTTACTGGGGGCAATATATAGGATTATTTTATACTGGCACATTATAGGGGCACTATGGGGACATTAGCTCAACTGGGGGCATTACAAGGGGGTATTTTTTGCACTGTCACATTATAAGGAGAATTATTTCTACTGGAAGCATTATGGTGGGCTATATTACTCTCACATGGTATGACCCCCTAGTAGCAGCACCAGCCTCTCCCTGCTCTGCTATTCCTCTGCCGCTTCTCCAAATCCTTATTATGAAATCTTTCTCATTAGGATAAAACACAACATCAACTCCGCCGAGCCCCCCAGCCAAGTGTTGAAGTGGTGTCTGAGATCCCCAAGAGCCAAGCCAAGTAATTGTAAGTTTTCATGTGAAATATGTTTATGTTATACACATATATCCTACACTGTGCCACACAATATACAGTATACCGCTAAACTGTGTAGTCTGTTCTATAAGCACTATTGTTTTGTGGCGGCGGACAGAAAATAATCTGGAAGTGCCCCTCCCGAGACCAGGCTCTGGATCCACCACTGCACAGCTCATGCGTTATTACACTTTGTGATAATGAATATGCCCCTCCCCTTCATTACATTCTCATAAACAAGCAAAGCATGGATGTCAATAAAATTATGCCCCCCCCTCCTGGAAAAATGTCTGCGGACGCCCATGATTGTATTGCAATAAGCTCAAAATTAAAGAAGGACTCGACTGCCTTAGTCAAGACCCTTACGTCCCACCTACAATCACTAGAAGACAAGATGGCTGCTCATCCCTCACGCTGCACTCTGAGATGAATCGTAGATACTAGGGCCCAATTGAAGAGTCTAGCTTTAGGTCGTGTCAGCAAGTTATTACTTTACACACTACAGCGTTATTATGCTTGGGGGAACAAGCCCCACACTTTGCTGGCCAGACAACTCAGGAATCATAGCTCCCAAACTGGTCAGAGTGCTATTAGTGGGGCTGACGGAACAATCCACTATGACCCCCGGGTGATAGCGGAGAGGTTCTCGGCCTATTACTCTTCCCTGTATAACTTACCCTCCGACCTTCCCACAGATGAGAGACTGAGAGATAGTACACTCCAGTCTTATTTGGCATCCTGTCACCTTCCTACCCTAGGGAGGTGGTGGAACATCTACCTGAGGGTAAATCCCCAGGGTCTGATGGATTTTCGTACAAATATTATAAGACCTTTAAGACTGAACTAATTCCCCACTTAGTAACCCTATTCAATCATTTTCTAGCTGGTAACGCGGTACCTCCCCCAATGTCTCACTCGTATCTCACGATGATTCCGAAACCTGGGAAAGATCCGCACGAATGCCCTAACTAAAGGCCCATTGCTCTACTTAACTCAGATCTTAAGTTTTTTTACCAAAACTTTAGCTACCTGACTAAACGTCTTCCTCCCCTCCCTGATTCATAAAGACCAAGTGGGATTTGTCCCGGGCCGTCAGGGGGCCGACATCACACGAAGAAACATTGACTTGATAGATGTCTTATCTCGTTCGGGTGAGGAGGCATTGCTTCTTAGTTTAGATGCAGAAAAGGCATTCGACCGTTTAGGTTGGCCTTTCCTCTTTGCTACCCTACAGGCTTACGGCCTTTCTGGTCCCTTTGTTAGAGCCATTTATAGTCTATACTCCTCCCCCACAGCAACGATCAGATTACCTCATGCTCAATCTCGACCCATAAGCATTGCCCCCTATCTCCCCTACTCTTTGCCATGTGTATCGAATCCCTGGTGGCCAAGATCAGGGCCTGCCCGGACATCAGAGGTGTTATGGTCAAGGACAGGGAGTTTAAGCTATCGCTATATGCTGACGATATCCTCCTTACCCTTACCAAGCTTCACATTTCCCTACCTAGCCTCCACTCCATCCTACAGGAATTTGGTCGCCTCTTGGGGTATAATGTCAACACCCATAAAACTCAGGCCCTCCCTCTTAATATTTCTCAGACGGCCCTGGGCTCTCTCAGGGTTAACTTTCCTTTCCATTAGAAGATGGACTCACTGCGATATTTGGGTGTTGACCTCAGTCCCCGATATGGAGAGTTTTACAAAGCTAATTTCCCACATATATATGCTGAGATTAGGGGTCTTCTAGAGAGGTGGCATCTCATGGGGCGTATTGCTGCGACTAAAATGACGATCTTGCCCAAGCTGCTGTACCTTTTTGAGACCTTACCGATTAAAGTCCCCCTTAAGGATCTGAGATCCACTCAATCTCACCTCTTTAGATTCATATGGGCGGGAAGGCGGCACAGAATCCCGCGGTCGGTCCTCCTATCTAGTAGGCACCAGGGCGGTCTAGGGGTCCCGGATCTGTCCAAATATTACTGGGCGGCCCAGCTGCGTTCTGTCACAGCCTGGGCTCCCTTGCACCTATATTCTGTCTGGATGCAGATAGAAAGACTCTGGCTGGCTCCTGTACTTCCTAACTCCATGCTATGGTCCGGACCGGACCGGACTCTGCCAGCCAAGGATCTCCATTGGCCCATGGCTTGTACCAGACGCATCTGGCAGCAGTGCAGTAGCAGATTCCCTCTGGAGTCCATTCACTCCGCCATGACCTCCTTTTTATATCACCCCACGCTCCCTGCTAGTCTTATCACGTCCACAACGAGGCCATGGTTTCAGCGGGGGGGTGTTTCGGTTTGCTGATATTGTGGACCCCTTCACTAGGGTCCTTCTGCCGTTTCCTACCCTGCAGGCCAAATATGATCTCCCCCCATCCTCCAACTTCTTTTATATCCAGATTAGACACTTTGCCCAGTCCATTTTCTCAGGGGTCACAGTTTCCCTTCCGACTCCCTTTGAACACCTTCACAGGGAAGGGATACATGCAAAAGGTTTGATTTCTGAGATTTACTCCATATTGCTGACTCCCTTCCCTGATCGGGTCCAAAGGCATTCCTATATGATGCGGTGGGAGGAATATCTGGGGAGGCAGGGGCGGACACAGACAGCAGAGGGCCCCTGTGCAAAGGATGTGCCTGGTCCCCTTCCCCCCCAAAGCCAAATTCGCAACCTAACCTTTTCCGTCCTAACATTACTTATAGCAATACAAAACATACAGGGCAAGGCTTTCACACCTGCGACACTACGCTCCGGCCACCTGATCCGGCAGAAAATGCAAGGAATTGGCCGGACACAAACCGCAGCATGCAGCGGTTTGTGTCCCGCTAATTCTCTGCATTTTTGCCAGATTGTGGCCGGATCTCTGCCATACCACATAATAGTCAATGGGGCCTGCGGGCATTCTGTCTGCGTCCAGCAGTGCCGGATCCAGTGAATTCCAGCAGGCTGTTCTCTGCTGGAAGAGCCTGCCAGAATCACTAACGCAGATGTGAAGGTAGCCTAATACAGGTCCACATAACTCGTACATCCAGTGACATCTTCTTTGATGTAGATGTTCTCTGTCCTCATCTTCTCCTTTCAGACCAGACCGCCATGATGATTTCTTTCAGCAATCTCTTCTCTCTTCAGAGTTTGACAGACATCTGTTTCCTAGTTTTCCATCATCCTCCCACCTTCTGAACACCCCATCCTGCAACCCCCAATACTGTGCCCGCTGTGCTCCCTATACTGGTTACACACAGATAGTTCCCCTTCAATAATTATTGGTGTCCCTGACACTAATAGTGTAAATATAATGTTCCCCAAAAATAATTGTGCTAACCCCATTTCGGAAAGAGCACCCTCGTACAAACTTGTGGTGGAAAGTCGTGGAAAGGGTACTGTCTCACAGAAAAGATTATGTAGTGGTTATTGGAAAGTAGGTATGCAAATCAGAGATATGGAAATATTACAGGGCGCATAAAGGATGAAATTAAAAATCCATGGATGAGTGGTAGGTTCGGAAGCATTCTTTCATGCAGAGGCCTGGTTTATCAGGGCAGGTGTCGCACTGACAAATGGTGTCCTTTCGTATTCCCCTTTTGTAACAAACCCGACATCTTTTTTGGGTCTTTCCCCTTTTTGCTGTTTGTGGCACTTCACCAGGGAAATGTTGTCCTGGTACAACACGGGCACCATGACCTCCTGAAGTACTCGGGCCCTCCCCTTCCTGACTGATTTATTAGGGCCTTGATTACCGCCTCTTGGAACTGAAGCAAAGTTCCTGTGTGGCCTGCAGTTCTATGTAAAATGTACGCATTGTACATTGCCATCAGTACAATGTATACAGCAAGCTTTTTGTACCACACCTTAGTTTTACGCATGGCACTGTAGGGCTTCAGAACTTGATCGGACAGATCAACCCCTCCCATGTGCCTGTTGTAATCAAGGATGCAGTCTGGCTTGTTGACAGGGATAGTGGTACCTTGCACTTGGGCAGGAGAACTGGTGTTTGCGTGAATGGTGGTTAGTACAAGGACATCCCTCTTGTCCTTGTACTTAACCGCCAGCATGTTCTCATGGCGGAGAGCCTTACTGTCGCCTTTTTGGAGTAGTTGCCCTACCAGGGATATAGGGAGCCCTCTCTGATTTTTTCGCACTGTGCCGCAAGCCACAGTACCTCGGGCTTTTAGGGACATAAATAGGGGGATGCTGGTGTAATAGTTATATACATAGAGGTGATAACCATTATCCAGCAGTGGGTGCAGTAAGTCCCACACAATCTTGCCAGTAACTCCTAGGACGGGGGGGGGGGCATTCAGGGGGTTGTATCCGGGAATCTTTCCCCTCATAAACTCAGAACCTGTAGGTGTACCCGGAGGTACTTTCGCACAGCTTGTACATTTTAATTCCATACCGTGCCCGCTTGCTGGGCAGGTACTGGTGAAATTTAACCCTTCCTTTAAAATGTACAAGGGACTCGTCTATGCTAATTTCTTTTTCTGGGGTGAACACCTCTGTAAATTTGGAGTTTGGTGCTCCAGGAGGGGTCTTATTTTGAATAGACGGTCAAAATTTGGGTCATTTTGGGGGGGCACTGTGCGTTATCATTATAATGTAGGAATTTCAAAATGGATTAAAATCTTGAGCGGGACATGGCCATATTGTAAATTGGAGTGTGGTACAAGACATCTGAACTCCAATATGGTCTCATTTTTTTTTTTTTTTACCAGGCCCATATGCAGCAACAGCCCCCAAAACTGCATAATGTTTGCTGCATTTACAGGGGTGCAACCTAGGGGTCTAGCATATGAGGATGTCGGGTTTTGAGAAATAAACTGCTGGGCGTACAAATTTGTTTGGGTCACCATCAAATTTATGAGATCGTCAGAGAAATAGATTTTGAAAAAAGTCTATTTCTGTGAATCTGGATTCCAGAGTTTCCCACAATCTCTGGAATTTGGGGCTCATAATCCTCAGGCGGTGTGGACCATGGGGGATCACTGGGGGGGGCTACTTCATCTCTCCTGGGGCGTCTACTTGAGGGTCCCTCATCACCGGATGACGATGATGATGGAGTAGAGGAGTAGAGGAATGTGGCATCCTCTTCTCCCTCACTTGCAGATTCCGTTTCAGAGGCAAGGATGGCGTATCCCTCTTCAGCGAAGTACATTCTCTGGGATGAATTGGACAATTTTATTTTTATTGGTGTATGTAAAGTTTAAAGTGTCAGGGGGGTGTATGTAGTGATTTAACACGTGAGGGGGCTTGTAATGAATTAATTAAAATAAAACTTATGATAAAGAAAACAAGAGAAAGAAAGAAAAGTGAAAAAGATAAGTGAAAGAATAAGAGAAAAATGTAGAAAAAAAGGCTCCAAAAAAAAAATATTAAAAAAGGCACTAAACCTGAGCAGACGCAGTCGGTAATTGACAGTACTGACCGGCACTCAACAGGTGCAGTTAAAAAATCTAAAATACTACTAACTAAAATTTATATATATATATATATATATATATATATATAATCACAGCTCGCACACAGAAAAAGTGGTGCAGAGCCCAAAAAAAGCCCCCCCAAAAAAAACAAAAAAAAGGACGGAGAGGGGGTGAAGGAGGGAGGGGGAGAAGAAGGGACAGGGAATGGGGATCTGAAACAGCTGCAGATGAGCCAAAGATCACTACAGCTGTTCCAGATCTTCTTCTTCTTCTGAAAAGCTCTGAATGAAAAGCAGTGATTTATGTGGTAGTACCACAAGTCCCAGCCAACAACGAGCTACCTGCAGAGAGGCACCAACGGTTCTTTCTGCTGCATAGCGCTGCCATTGGCTGGAGCGTTGTTCCAGCCAATCACATCGCTGGGAGGGGACATCAGTGTCTGATATCCCCTCCCTGACCTTGGAGGTGACATGGGCTGATGTAATCAGCCCCAATCACCTCCATCCCAGCCACCAGCAACCCCACAGATGGGGCAATAGAAGTATAGCGCTGCCATAGGCTGGAGGGTTGCTTCAGCCAATCGCAGCGCTGGGAAGGGACACCTGTGTCTGGTGTCCCCTCCCTGACCTAGGAGGAGACATGGGCTGATGTCATCAGCCCCCTCCCACCTCTAGCCGAGCCCCCCTGCAGCTCCATACATTGCCGGTGCTGCGATGGGCTGGTCTTCACTAGCCAGTCAATCGCAGCGATCGTGGCTGCAGCGGGGCGGAAAAACTCCTAGTCTCCCTCAGTCAAGATGGCTGACTGCCATGATGTACTATTATGTCAAGATGCGGTAAGTCACCGACTTTCATGACGTAATAGTACGTCATGTGTCGAGAAGGGGTTAAGGATTTTTATTACTTTCTGCAAAGTCAAGTTTACATACATTTCATTACTCTTTGGTACCATTGCCCTTAAACTGTATGACTTGGGTCAAACGTTTTGGATATCCTTCCACAAGCTTCTCTCAATAGTTGGTCGGAATTTGGGCCCATTCCTCCTGACAAAACTGGTGTAACTGAGCTATGTTTATTGGTCGCCTTGCTAGCACCTGCCTTTTTAGCTTTGCCCATAAATTTTCAATAGGATTGAGATCAGGGCTTTGTGATGGCCACTGCAAAACATTGTCTTTGTTATCCTTAAGCCCCTTTATATTCAGTTTGGCAGTATGCTGTCACGGATGAAGTTGCAGATAGCTGGAACTTATAAATAAACGACCGACTGGCTTGATCCCAAACTAAGGAGCATGTAGGTGAGCCCTATAAAACTCTAAGAGCTCTCCCTGACTGCTATGCACATGCAAGGGTCTCAATGGTAGACGATTGCATGCCCACGTACCTAAGGCTGTGTGACACCTGAAAACCCTATAATAGTGAGGGGACACGACCACCGGCTCCCTGCACTTAATACGGACGGAGTCAGGGTCACCTAGAATCAAGCCAGCAAGGAAACACAATAAAAGGAAAAGACTTATCTTGAGCAAACAGCAGCAGCAGCCTCCAGCAGTGAACACTTCATCCAGGAAGTAGTATAAACCGCAAAGTGAGGCAGTATGGGAGGGAATATAAAGGAAGACGATTAGTCTAAATAAGTGACACCTGGCAGAAGGAAAGAAGATGACAAAGTGAAACCAAAACAAAGAACGTCATACAAGATGTAGAGAAGAACATCTGCCAGACCGTCTCACAGAACTGGCGGTGACATATGCTTATGGTCATTGTCCATTTGGAAGACCCATTTCCTACCAAGCTTTAACTTCCTGGCTGATGTCTTGAGATGTTGCTTCAGTATTTCCACATAATCTTCTTTCATCATGATGCCCTCTATTTTGTGACGTGCACCAGTCTCTCCTGCAGCAAAACAACCCCACAACATGATGCTGCCACTGCCGTGTTTCACAGTTGGGATGGTGTTCTTAGGCTTCTCGCTTTTTCCTCCAAACGTAACGATGGTCATTATGGCCAAAAAGTTCAATTTTAGTTTTGTCAGACCACAGGACATGTCTCCAAAAATGTAGGTCTTTGTTCCTGTGTGCATTTGCAAACATTAATCTGGCTTTTTTATATTTCTTTTGGAGTAATGGCTTCTTCCTGGCAGAGTGGCCTTTCAGCCCATGTTGATATAGTACTTGTTTCACTGTGGATATTGACACAATCTTAGCTTCCACCATTATCTTCACAAAGGTCTTTTTGTTTTTGTTCTTGGGTTGATATGCACATGCTGGACCAAAGCATATTCATCTCTTGGACACAGAACCCGTCTCCTTCCTAAGCAGTATGATCGCTGGACATTCCAATCTTTTATACTTGCATATAACTGTTTGTACAGATGAACGAGGCACCTTCGGGTATCTTGAAATGGCACCCAAAGTTGAGCCAGACTTGTGCAAGTCCACAATTCTCTTATCTTGGCTGATTTCTTTAGACTTTCCCATGATGCTACACAAAGAAGCAGTGTGTTTCAGGTGTGCACCTAAATACGTCCACAGGTGTGTCTCTAATTAACTCAGATGTTGCCAACAAACCTAACAGAAGCTTTCAAATACATGACATCATTATATGGGCAGTCCAGAATTGTTTAAAAGCATAGTAATCTTAGTGTATGTAAACTTTTGACATTGCAGAAAGTAATAAAAATGCCTTAAAACATTCTCTCTCTCTCTCATTATTCTGGCATTTGGCAAATAATAATTATGGTAATCCTAATTGACCAAAAACAGGAAAGGTTTATTCTCATTTCATGTCAGATATTGAGAAAAACATGCATATGTGTCTTTTTATATAGTGTATGTCAACTTCTGGTTTCAACTGTAAATGTGTGATTCTTGGCAAATTCATTTTGTTCAAAATTACTTGTACCTGTCAATGACAAGGCGATCTCTTTAGGACAGAGACCTACACTAAATGCTACCTACTCGGGTGCCATCTGGCCTCCATTAAGTTCAGGGAATGCAGGTTCCACATGCATGCTGAGCGCACTTTGTATTTTACCTTTCCTGCTGCCGAATAGCTTCCATTCAATTCAGGAAGAGCAGGCTACAACTTTATACTTACAGTAATTAAAATCTGCCTGTGGGACAAACAGGTTATTTAGGAATGCACAAACGACCAATGGAGTCAGCCACAAATGCCTGTACAGAACCAGCAGAACATCATTTTGAGGTGTTATAGGGTTATTCCCATCTTGGACATTGGGGCATATCGCCAGGATATGCCCTCAATGTCTGGTAGGAGCGGGTCCCACCTCTTGGACCTGCACCTATACTTAGAATGGAGCCTGCTAAGTACAGGAGGGCGCACTGCGCATGAGCAGCCACCCTCGATTCATTTCTATGGGTGTGCCGAAAATAGATGAGCACTGGCCCGGCAATTTCCGTAAACTCTATAGAAGTGAATAGAGGGCGGCTGCTCATCATTTTCAAGAGGTGGGACCCGCACCTATCAGACATTGGGGGCATATCTTAGAGATATGCCCCAATGTCCAAGCTAGGGATACACCTTTCATGATGGTGACATGGAGGTCACTTCTGAGTCTGTCACTGAGCCTTGGAGCCAGGAGTTACATTATTCCTCTTGCTTTTTCTCCTTGCAGCCCCAAAGAATCCTTTCTTTTTTTTTCTTTTTTTTTTAGTCTCTTTTTATTAAAGGGGTTGTCTCACTTCAGAAATTTGCATTTATCATGTAGAGAAAGTTAATACAAGACACTTACTAATGTATTGTTATTATCAATATTGCTTCCTCTGCTGGCTGGATTAATTTTTCTTTCACATTATACACTGCTCGTTTGCATGGTTATAGACCACCCTGCACTCCATCAGTGGTGGTCATGCTTGTACACTATAGGAAAAAGCATCAGCCTCTATGGTGGCTGGGACCATGGGAGTGCACACAGGCTGGTGCTTTTTCCTATAGTGTGCAAGCACGACCACCACTGATGGATTGCAGGGTGGTCGGTAACCATGGAAACGAGCCGTGTATAATGTGATGAAAAAATGAATCCAGCCAGCAAAGGAATGAATATGGACAATCACAATACAATAGTAAGTGTCTTGTATTGACTTTCTCTACATGATAAATGCCACTTACTGAAGTGAGACGACCCCTTTAAACATTGCATTGAAAAATCAATGGAGGTACACAAAGTACAGAATGACATTTTCCAGTACATAAATGAAATGTGTTACATTTTGAACCAATTTTATTGAAAATCTTCATATACTTCAGGGGTATTGTGAGAGTACTATATAACTCTGGGATTCTAACTAAATGCAACAATTTTTGACTCCATACCCAGATCATGTCCCAAACTCTTGTGGGGTGCTGTCATTAGCTCAAGAACATGTTCGGGTATAAAGTAAATATCAGGATAGGCAGGAAAGGGGGTTGGTAGGGGTTGGGTATCACAATGCCCAACTCTCTCACTATGTAAAAGACCAAAGTGCGATGGCAGAATCTGAACCCAGAGAAATCGTTCAATGGTGTCCTCTTCATCTTAGTGGGGCGCCTTCTTTTTACCTAAGAAGAGAAAACAAAACCCCACAATGCCCTACAGCAGATAGTTAAGAGAGTCTCCAGTAGTATGGTAGTATATAGTATCCCCATCACCAATAGTCTAGTGGTATATAGTATCCCAGTGGCATACACACAATCCATGGGGCCCGATGCAAAACGAATCCATGGGGCCCCCTCCCCATTGCCGCCTGTCCCCCCCAACCTGCCGCCCCCCCCCCCCCCCCCCCCCCCCACTACTGCGTTATAGTGCTCACTGACAGGGTCATACTGCGCCCAGATAAATGCTGCTATATAGTGCCCACTGACAGGGTCATACTGCGCCCAGATGAATACTGCTATATAGTGCCCACTGACAGGGTCATACTGCGCCCAGATAAATACTGCTATATAGTGCCCACTGATAGGGTCATACTGCGCCCAGATAAATACTGCTATATAGTGCCCACTGATAGGGTCATACTGCGCCCAGATAAATACTGCTACATAGTGCCCACTGATAGGGTCATACTGCGCCCAGATAAATACTGCTACATAGTGCCCACTGACAGGGTCATTCTGCGCCAGATAAATACTGCTACAGTCCTGATCAAAAGTTTAAGACCACTTGAAAAATTTCAAAAAATCATATTTTGCATAGTTGAATCTTAACAAGGTTCCAAGTAGAGCTTCAACATGCAACAAGAAGAAATGGGAGTGAGACCAAACATTTTTGGAGCATTCAATTAATTGAAAAAAACTATTAAACTGAAACAGGCTGTTTTTCCGCTGATCCATATTTTAGGACCACATGCCTTTAAAAGGCCAAATCTGTGCAAAGATGTGGATTCATTGTCATTTTCTGTCAGGTAGTCTCACGTTGTGATGGCAAAGGCAAAAAAAACTCTCCCTTTTTGAATGTGGTCGGGTTGTTGAACTGTATAAGCAGGGTCTCTCACAGCGCGCCATCGCTGCTGAGGTGGGACGCAGTAATACTGGAATTTCTTAAATGATTCTGAGGGTTATGAAACAAAAAAGTCAAGTGGAAGACCCAAAAAAATTTCATCAGCACTGAGCCGGAGGATCCTATTGGCTGTCCGTCAAGACACTGGACGATCCTCGACCCAAATTAAGGCCCTTACTGGTGCTGACTGCAGCCCCTGAGACTGAAGGGCTTCAAAAACAAAAAACTTCCTCAAAGACCTCGTCTCCTTGAACGCCACAGAACTGCTCTTTTGGACTTTGCAAGCGAGCACCAAACATGGGACATTCAAAGGTGGAAGAAAGTTTTATTCTCTGATGAGAATTTTTTTCACCTTGATGGTCCTGATGGTTTCCAACGTTACTGGCATGACAAGCAGATCCCACCTGAGATGTTTTCTACTCTCCACAGTGGAGGGGGCGCCATAATGGTCTGGGGTGCTTTTTCCTTCAGTGGAACAATGGAGCTTCAGTAAGTGCAGGGGCGTCAAACGGCCGCTGGCTATGTCCAGATGTTGCAGAGAGCATTCCTCATGACTGAGGGCCCTCGTCTGTGTGGTAACGACTGGGTTTTTCAACAGGACAACGCTACAGTACACAATGCCCGCAGGACAAGGGACTTCTTCCAGGAGAATAACATCACTCTTTTGGCCCATCCTGCGTGTTCCACTGATCTAAATCCAATTGAGAACCTTTGGGGATGGATGGCAAGGGAAGTTTACAAAAATGGACAACAGTTCCAGACAGTAGATGGCCTTCATGCGGCCGTCTTCACCACTTGGAGAAATGTTCCCACTCACCTCATGGAAACGCTTGCATCAAGCATGCCGAAACGAATTTTGGAAGTGATAAACAATAACGGCGGAGCTACTCATTACTGAGTTCATGTTTGGAAGTTGGATTTCTGTTTTGGGGGGGTTTAGTTTTTTTTGGAGGTGTGGTCCGAAACTTTTGATCAGCTGAAAAACACCCTGTTTCAGTTTATTCGTTGTTTTCATTAAATTGGATGCTCAAAATTGTCTCACTCTCATTTCTTCTTGTTGCATGTTGAAGCTCTACTTGGAACCTTGTTAAGATCCAGCCATGCTAAATGCCATTTTTCAAGTGGTCTTAAACTTTTGATCAGGACTGTATATAGTGCCCACTGACAGGGTCATACTGCGCCCAGATAACTTCTGCTATATAGTGCCCACTGACGGGGTCATACTGCGCCCAGATAACTACTGCTATATAGTGCCCACTGACAGGGTCATACTGCACCCAGATAAATACTGCTATATAGTGCCCACTGATAGGGTTGTAACATCCTGAAGTATGTCACTAAACTTCTGGTTCCCCTGCTTCATAATGTTAAGTGTATGTATATTGTCATCTGGTATAAGGTTGCATCACTCTCTCCATAATTTGCATTTTCTATGTCTGAATTGCATATATTTGCTGTAATTCTTAAGGTACACCAGCAGGTGGCAGCAATATGTAGGCAAACCATGGTTAGAGTTAGACCTAGACTGGAATAGTCTATTCCAGGCTAGCTCCCCCCTATCTGAGGAGGAGTGGAATGTTCCTACATCCTACTTCAGAGGGAGGAAAGAAAGTTCTAGCAGTGTACCAGCCACCCCCTGTTGGGGTAGGCTGTGTGAATAGGAGCTCCCAGAAGCAGGGACCCCAACCAGGGATCCAAGCTTCCCTGAGGTCCAAGATCAACCTTCCCTGCCTGAGTTCCTTACCTCAGCTGGTAGACCAAGGAAGCAGCCATCTTCAAAACTATCAGATCTCCAGGAAGAAAACACAATACCCTGCGAGCAGTCCTGTAAGTACAAATTCCAGAACAAGGAGAAGATAAGTACCTCCACAGCTAGTCAGGCCCATATCAAACAGACCCAAGACAGAGCAGAAGATAGATACCTGCCAGATTCTTAAAGGCGTATGTACCAGATGCAGAATATATATATATAATTCCTGCCACATTTTGCCAATACCTGCTGGGATCCGAGAATATTGCTGTAAATTGTATGGATCTAAAGCTGCATATGATAACATCAAGTAAAGACAAGTTGGACCCTATTTTCTGTGTGGAATTCCATCATTCCTCCATTACTCCTATTGACAACACTCAATTTTGTTGCATGTGAGCCAGGATACAGGAGTCCAGCCGTACTACAGGTACTACACCGTTGACACAAAACAGAGACAATATCCCCCTCTGGCATTCCTTACCTAGTACGTGTGCTCATACCATCTTAAAGGGCCCTTCTAGAGTACCTGCGCAAGCTGCAACTGGCATCAGGAACTCTTATACACATATACTGACCCACTGCATAGCATGCCCACTGACCCAGTGTCCTGCTCATTGCAGGGTCATACTGCGCCCAGATAAATACTGCTACATAGTGCCCATTGCGTCCAGATAAAGAGGTGATACCACGTCCGTGGCCAGGTTAATGGTGTCAGTGGGCGGAGCGGTCGGTTTTCCCTGGTGCTCAGCCTTCATCCCGTGCTCCGTTTTCCCCACCGCAGAGGGGCGCATTTGGTGCTGCCTCTTCTCTTTTGTTCTTTGGCCCCCACCAGGGTCACGCTTTACAAGTAACTCCATGATCATTGCCACAACTTTGGGACTTAGCAAAATCAAATCATTAGACCAGGGGCAATCTGACCAAACACCCCCCCTCCCCTCCACTGCAGCCAGTTTGGGGATCAATATGGTTTCCCGCAGCAGTTCCCCTGATCATTGGCCCCAACATACTTACCTGCTCTGCGCCGCGTGCCGCGGCTACTCTTCCTCTCCGGCAGAAGTCACGCTCGCTCTTCTGTCTTTCCGGCTGGCGCTGCACTGTCACTGTATGCGCTCAGGACAGTGAAGAGCCGTCCGGGGAGGGTAAGGGGTGGGCCGCGCGGAAACCAGGAGCACTGGGCCCCGGGTACATACAGCACTACTGCAGGTGCCAGGGGTCCACAGGTGGCCGGGCCCCCTGGAGTGCCGGGCCCAGTCGCAACTGCGAACCCCTGTATATACGCGCCTGTAGTATCCCCATCACCGATAGTCTAGTGGTATATAGTATCCCCATCACCGATATTCTAGTGGTATATAGCATCCCCATCACTGATAGTCCAGTGGTATATAGTATCCCCATCACCAATAGTCCAGTGGTATATAGTATCCCCATCACCGATAGTCCAGTGGTATATAGTATCTCCATCACCAATAGTCCAGTGGTATATAGTATCCCCATCACCGATAGTCCAGTGGTATATAGTGCCCACTGATAGGGTCTGACTGCGCCCAGATAATTACTGCTTTATAGTGCCCACTGACAGGGTCATACTGCACCCAGATAACTACTGCTATATAGTGCCCACTGACAGGGTCATACTGCACACAGATAAATACTGCTACATAGTTCCCACTGCGTCCAGATAAAGAGGTGATACCACGTCCGTGGCCAGGTTAATGGTGTCAGTGGGCGGAGCGGTCGGTGCCCCCTGGTGCTCAGCCTTCATACCGTGCTCCTTTTTCCCCACCGCAGAGGGGCGCATTTGGTGCTGCCTCTTCTCATTTGTTCTTTGGCCCCCACCAGGGTCACGCTTTACAAGTAACCCCGTGATCATTGCCACAACTTTGGGACTTTTCCTCTGTTCTAATGATTTGGTTTTGGCTATCTGACCAAACACCCCCCCTGCCCTCCACTGCAGTCAGTTTGGGGATCAGTATGGGTCCCGCAGCAGTTCCCCTGATCATCGGCCCCAACATACTTACCTGCTCTGCGCCGCGGGTAATTCTGTGTTTTTTTTCTGCCCCTTCTGCCCCACTTACAGTACCTTCTGTCTACTGCGGTGCCCTCAAACACTGTATTTTCGGAAGTGACATCATAACTATCATTAACTCTTCACAAAAAATGAAAAATAGATTGGACCCCAAAATATAATAATGGAAGATGCCCAGTAGGGTTGCATCGGGTATAGAATTATCCATACCCAATCAATACTTTTGTACCGGTATCGATTTGATACCGGGATTAGTTTTTTACCGATACTGCGCAGCCTAGTATCACAGAACATGGCACGCGCTGCTCTCAGCGCGCACCATGTTCCCTCAGCAGCAAAGGAGAGAAGGAAGCAGTCTCTCCCTCCCTTCCCCTGTGCTTCCGCTGCCACCAATAAGAGGAGAGGAGGGGGGGGGGAGGGACTGTGGTCACGGTGCCACCAATGAAGATAATTAACGTTTAATACAGATACAGGAGGTGGGTGCCGGCGGCAGAATCACATAGCCGCACCCGACCTCTATGACAGGGAGCTGCGATCAGCGGGGTTAACTACCACTGATCACAGCTCCCTGTCATAGAGGTTGGGTGCTGGCACCCACCTCCTGTATTTGTATTAATAGTGGCACAGTATGCCCCCCTCAGTATTAAAAACATTGGTGGCGCAGTGCACCCCCCAGTATTAAATCATTGGTGGCAGTGGCCACAGGGTCCCCTCCCCCCCTCTTCATTGGTGGTGCAGTGGCAGTTCTGATCGGAGCCCCAGCAGTGTAATCCTGGGGCTCCGATCGGTTACCATGGCAGCCAGGACGCTACTGAAACCCTGGCTGCCATGGTAAGCTCTCTGCTGCTGTGTGTACAAAGGGCAGCAGGGACAGTATAAAGTCCTGTTCACCTTAAAAGAGCTCTATTAGGATTAATAGGACAAGGGATTAAAAGATCCTAGGTTTTAACACCTTCATAAACTAGGTTCTACCTTCATAAACTGTCGCCGCCCAGCGCGTCCCTCCAGCCCGCCCATCTCCTGCTGAATGCGATCCTCTCCGTGCGCGTCTCTGTTCGGCGCATGCGCAGTGAATGTCTGACCGCTTCCCTGCTCAGACATCTCCACTGCGCCTGCGCCGATGACATCATAGTGCTCCGAGGAACAGGTGCAGTGGAGATGTCTGTGCAGGGAAGCGGTCAGACATTCACTGCGCATGCGCCGAACAGAGACGCGCACGGAGAGGATCGCATTCAGCAGGAGATGGGCGGGCTGGAGGGACGCGCTGGGCGGCGACAGTTTATGAAGGTAGACGGAGCCTCTAGGTGCTAATGACGCCCCCATAGCACCTAGAGGCTCATTAGCATATAGATATAAGTTCTTATTTTAGCGAAACGGCTGCCCCAAAACCTATTATATTAGGATGGTTTGTTAGAGCAGACACTAGCGGATCGCTAGTGTCTGACAGCTAAATATGTGATACGAAGTGATAGAAACCCTTTAAGTATAAATCACCCCCTTTCCCAATTTTATATATAAAATACATAAACAATAAATAAATAAACATATTACATATCGCCACGTCCGAAAAATCCAAACTATTAAAATATCAAAAAATATCTTCTATGTAGTGAACGCCGTAACAGAAGAAAAAAAAAATGCGCGATTCACCATTTTTTAGTCACCCTGGCCCCCCGCAAAAAAATAGGAGAAGACTGTTTGATTATGGGCCGGATGTTCCATAAAATGCGGAATGCACGCATCGTTTTTGGTGTTTTATTTTTTTCGCATGGTATCGAGTATCGCAATACTTTTTTATGGTATCAAAATCGAATAAAATGTTGTTATAATGACAACCCTAATGCCCAGTACCCCAGATGGCGATGGTGTACAACACAGTAAAAGTGCCATATTTTGTATCCAAAAGTATAACTGTGATCTTATAAGTTCCCTACGCAGAAATAAAGCCAAAGAATTCGCTCCTCTCTTTGTGCCTTCTAGAAAGTAAAAATGCTTACTGTGTGCCCCCTAGAGAGTAACAGTGCTTCTTATTCCCCCCTAGACAGTAATGATGCATCCTGAGTGCCCCTGAGTGCTCAATAAAAAGGTAACCATGTCCCTGAGTGTCCCCTTCAAGATTTATGTTGCCTCAAGTGCCCCTTAAAATGTTTTGATGCCCCCAATTGCTCCCTTAAAAAGATATAATGCCCGTAAGTGCACTCATTTTCAGACTGTATGTTCCAGAAAAATGTTTTAAAACTTTTACTCATCTCACCACATTTCCCTAATGAGCGATCTGACAGAGTCTGCGTATGACAATGTGGTGACATCATTACACCACCCATGCCGACACACTTACAACCTCTGCTTGGTCCCAGGGTGCTGTAGACCACAGGCCTCTGATCTGCTCTGTTATTAGTAAGCCTGTTTATACTGGTCTCCAGTCATGGGTCTAATGGTATATACTGTGCTCTGATACTGGTATTTCAGTTGTATATTTATTTTGTCCATGGTAATGCAGGGTGATATTCTATTCCTCTTTACTGGCAGTGATATAGATTGTGCCCTGTCACTGGCAATCTAGTGGTATTTATCCTATTCCTTGTATTACCAGTGGTGTATGCCTTTCTATCATTGGTAGCCTAATGGTTAATATATTCCCTGACACTTGTATTCCTGTATACACTACCCCCCTTCATTAACAGTCCAGTTGTATATTTACTATTCCCTGTTACTTCTTCTCGATTGCTGTATACTATCCCATCATTAGAAGTCCAGTCCTATATACTACCACAGCTAGTACAGTGGTATGTAATAACAGTAGTCCAGAAGGTGAGCAAATATTGGACCCTCCTTTCAAGGGATGTGGGTCTGTAGTGGTGGCATGAACCAGCAATAGAAGAAAGCTCCGTTTTGACTTGAGCTCTGGAACCCCCTCTCTAACCCTGTTTTCAGAGGTTTTATAAATATGATTTTTAACAATAATTTTACCCATTTTCTTCCAAATTGTTTAAAGGAGTATTCCAATTAGAATATGTTATCCCTTATCCCCTGGAAAGAAAATAACTGGTAGATTGGTGGCAGTCTGCCCACTTAGACCGCAACCAGTCACAATGATGAGGGATCCACGCCCCAATTTGAAAAGAGCACTGGTTGAGTCTGCGCACCACCACTCTGTGCATTCTGTAGCAGAATACAACATCACTATCTCTAACAATCACATAGATTTGGGGTGGAGTTGTAGTGCATATGCTCGACCAACACTCCATTCAAACAAAGGGACACAAGTCCTAGTAATAGCTGGATAAGAGATTAATTATCCCAAGCAGAATGCCCTTTTAATGAATCACTTTTATTATACCCATAAAATTTGAAAATATCTAATCCTGCCATTACCACCTTCATCGTTTTCCTTCCAGAGCTTGGACTGATCACCCCTATGAAGTTCCCCGGTCTTTATTGGGTAACATTAGTTACAATACATTCCCTACAGTAAAGAGGCTTGGACACATTGTTAGCTACCTCATGTATTGACTCATTTATTAACAGGCCAGTGGTTTTGAAATGGCCCTGATGATGGTGAACCCCCAACTCATCCTTCAACACTCAGGGAAGGAAAAACCCCCTAGTGGAGGAAACCTCCAGGGAACCATGGCTGAAGGACTGCCCTTCCCCTGGGCAAGGGGGTAAAAACCATCATTTGAGATGAGGTAGCTATGGAAAGTCCGGGTAATTGTCACATCCAGTATTTGGAAATTCTGCTAGATGTTGAATCCAGAAAATCCGGTAAATGTCAAATCCGGTATTAGGAAAGTCCGGTAAAATGTCACATCCAGTATTGAGGACAGAGACCAAGCCTGGAATCTGCCTCTTGATCCAGAAGATTCATGTCCAGCAATGTCATGATGGTTTCAGTTGTCTTGGCGCTCCACCCCTTGGATCTTATTGGGGGTTTTCAGGGTCCTGGGTCTTTTCTCTCAGGCCAATGGAGACACCTTCTCGGGACAACGTTAAAGACAAATGCTGAGAAAAAAGAATAAAGACCATTAATTATAAAACAGCTCGATATAATATATTACTTCTCTGAAATGTTTCTGGAGCACATTAGACCTTGACACGGCATCTACTCACCTGGAAATCTGTATAGTTCATTAATTGGTGTATTATCAGGCCAAGGAATCCAGTCCACTCGGCCACCATGCCTATCCTGGTGTAGATCTGCAGAAGACAGAATAGAGGATTAGTGCCTGGCGGTACTCACCAGGGACTCTATATGGAGTGAGATGGGAAGATGGAGGTGAGATAGGAGCTTTTATATTACTGTTACACAGGAAAGATGTAGGTTATACAAGACGGTGAAAAGTTGCATGAACTCACCTCTTCACATCGGCCAGTACATGGAAGAAGCTGGAAGAAGCTGATGGTTATACACACAGAAACTGGAAGGACGTGTTAAGGACAAGTAACAGAATTAATTCTATTATTATAGTGTTTCCCTCTACTGTGATGTCTGATCTGTGCTACAATGGGGTGAGAGGAAGCGAATAATCTTAGTTGCCAACAGTCCCAAATTTGCCAAAATGTTTCCAAATTTTCAGAGACAATCTCTCTGTAAATTTGGGTTGTCCTGGGACGAAAAATGGGTGGGGCTTAGTTTAACTCCACCAATGAGTGAGAGTGACCTGACAATTTAAGGGGGTGGGTAGCTTGACCCAAATTTACTAACGGCAGCAATGATGGTAAGTACGTATGTGTAAGTGTATCCAGCACACAACATGGCACTGTACCAGTCAGTTATAAGAGGATACAGGTCAGCAGGCCCACAATGGGCACCAAGGTTGATGCCAATCTAATGTGGCATAGGAGGCGACTGCTGAAGGATTTCTTGTACAGGCATACAGCTTGACCTAGGTTGTAAACGGCACAAAAGAAAAATGCCGGTCCTGCGCCGATCCTGTGGACTGTAGGACTGATCCTCATCTAGAACAAAAGCAGAGGAATAAATGTCATCAATATGGACGTCATGAAGATCTGAGAATACAGAACAGCAGAGGTCGCAGGTGGTGTAATTATACAGGGGCAGTAATACATAAGAATAGTCACCAGGGCGCGTCATTGTATTTATACACATCTCTTGACTTCAAGCGATGTCCCCTCTGTATTACTAGTCCTGAGACCTCTGTATATAAACCTACCGAAACTATGGCGGTCACAATGGTCCCAATGCAGCCTATCCATGCAACGACATAGAGGATTCTCTGGCAGATGATATGTCGCCTCTCTGATTGTTCAGACCGGATGATCATGAACCGGTACATGATGGAAGCGTTGCCAGCTCCTGAAATAGACAATACATGGGATCAGCCGGGAACGTCCATAGACACTTGTGATAACCTCCAGGACTCAGTGATGATTATAATCTCCAGTGATGGCCGCCGCTCAGCAGTGAATAGTGATTAGGGAGATAACGTCATCACTGAGCGCTGGAGCCGCTGATCTCCTCATGATGTTGTCTCTCTAAATCCACTTACCAAAAAGGGCAGATATTAAGAAGACCACTGTAAAGACCACCGATTCGGGGAATATTCGTCCCGTGTCACTGAGAAAGAAAGCAAAATATTGGGTGTTATTAGGACACAAACATCAGCAGGATTGCGTCATGTCTTCTAATAGCAGAGGAGACTTTATTTCCTTCCATTGTAATCATCCTCCATAATATGATCTAATGTCCAGACACAAATAGAAGACAAACAACAATGGGGAAGATATTATGGAGCCATTGCTCATAGCAACCAGTGAGATTGCAACTCTAAAAAATTATTAAGAAAGAGACATTTTCTACAAAAAGTTGCTTTCTGCACTCTTAGGCCATTTCCAAAAAGTGGGTGTGGTTTAGGTGGGTTTAGCAGGAGGGGGCGGGCCTCTGCAAACTGGCAAATTTCCACCTGAAATAGTTGGTGCAATTTAAAAAAAATTTTTTTTATGTGCATGGGGGTCAGAGATGCTCCTAATTTATGATGAGGCTTGTGCATCTCACTCCAGTGCAGATTAGATGAGGGCCGGGGCATGAAACCTGAGTCTTCATAGATTCCCCCACCCCCAAATGTGATGTTTTCTATACTAACAATTATTAGATGGAGCTTATTAATAATCCACTAATAATAATGTAATAACTTTCCAGGAATAAACTGATAATACGGTAATAACAGTAATAATACTACAGAGGAATCCCGCCCCGTCCCCTCTTACCTGATGTATGGATATTTTACATGGCCTGGGATGACAGTCAAGGCAATCAGGGCACAGAGGCCCAATAGCGTCCATATGACCCAGAGGAAAAGCAAGAATGCCAAACCCCGGATCTCCATGGCGCAAAGTCAATTATTCGCTAAGCGAAAGCAAGGATTTGCTAAGCAAAAGCACAAGCCGATCTGTCTCTCTCTATATCCAGAGAAAATCTGGCTGAGATAATGTCAGGCAGTGGTTTTCTAAGGCTCAGAACTCGGTGATGTCACTAGCTTCTGTGACATCATCACACATTCTGCAATCTTATTGGTCCTCGCTAGTTTATTTCATTTCATTGGTTCTCCCTTCATTGTAACATCATCTTATATACTTGAATCTGATTGGTCCTCAGTAGCTTCTGCGATGTGATTGGTGCTTCAACCTCCATAGATGCCTGGATCTGATTGGTCCTCCGTATTTTTGAAATTTATGCATATGTTGCTGAGATGTTACTGGCTTTTCAAGTCTACTGAATAGAGAAGAAATTCTACTTTTATACATGTGTACCATATCACAACAGAATGAGTAAAACTGGGTTATGGACCCTGCACCCATGTGAGCCCCTCTGCCTACAATGTGTAGGGAATGAAGGGGCCATGAAAGGTGTCTCTATTCTGCTGACCGTTTCAGGAGGGAAGATATCACCTCTCACTGCTCTGCGCTCCTATCCAAATTATTCCTGCTTGTAAACTTGAAAACTGAGTTTTATAGACGTTTTTGGTCAATTATTGATAATGCAATTCCAAAATTATATGGAGTATCCATTTAAGGTAGTTGTCTCACACTAGTTGCCCTGTAATACTTCTGCAGCAGTGGACGCAGCAGAGTATATGGTTTCATAGTCATATACTTTGCAGTAATGTTAATGTAATCCATTGACAATACAGGTCAGTCCGAGTCAGAGTTACAGGGACGCTCTGATTCGTCTAGTAGAAGGGGTCTTGAGCAGAAGTCCCCATCTATGATGTTCAGATATGGCATATGGGTAGTGCTGTCCCAATGAGCCCACACTGGAGATACACCCATGATCTTCGGCTCCTGTCTCGTCTTTGCTACAGAATGATTTTGACGTTATTTGGTAATGAAATGGCAAATGTGAAATTTTCCTTTTTTTGATTGATTACAAAGGGAATTGAGGACAAATTGGAGAACCGTGGATTGTTGTGCAAAACGATGAAGACCTCCTTGGGGCTCATCTCCATACAGGGGGTCCAGCCATACTCTAGCTCTATACACATACAGATACAGATTGCTGGAGGACACAGATGAAAATGATTTGTTACAAACATTACAGATGGACAAGTGCAACCTCGGGTCTCCCCCATCTGAATCTACTGAAGATGGTCCTATAGTCTTATACTAATTTTATGTTTCATCATAGACTTTTCATATCAACAGTAGAATAGGCCAATATGTCTAAAGCGTACCTGTTATGTTAGATGTGCATGTGAATATATTGTAATATATACAATTGTAATATATATTTTTTGAGGACACTGACATCTTCCTGAATACTTGTAAAATAATTCAGAGGCTCACCCTTCCTACACTATGGATAAATTGAAGGTTCTCTACCAAATAGCCTGCCCACTGCCAACAAGTGTACAATAGAAATTATAAATTGATTAATAGACACACCTCCACCTGGACTATTAGTATCAACCAATTATATAGTTAAAATATTTTATTATACAATATAACAATTACAAATGGTACCAGAAGGACCCTTTCTGAATTAGTAAAAGACAATAAAAAATAATATAAAGAAATGAAAAACATAAAAAAATGATGTACTTATTGTTATCCCCCTATTAATTGTAGGACAATGTATCAATCTCTTGCCTTGATGATAGATATTAGATATAAAGTGCTGTCAAAAAAGGTATTAGATATAGTCCCAATATGGATGTTCCATTAGTATAATACACCTTGTGGGATTTGAGGGTTATAGCAGTGTATCTTATATTGTTTTAACGAGTTTCGAAATGTTACAAAGGAGGAAATCCAGAACTTAATTATGGCCACTGAGGAAGGAGCTAGAACTTAAATTCCAGTTCAATGCACAGCCTTGTGGGTTTCAGACCTTCTAATCTCCTTCTCACTGGAATATTCTGGTAGCTAAGTTGCTTCCTTGGTTCTCAGAAACAGAGGTTCTCTGAACTTGGGCCTAGCTCTGAGTAGCTTTCACGTGTAGGTTTTACTGTTCCTCAACCAAAAGTAGACTTGGACTAATCAGGGGAGTGGATCCAGGTCCATCACCCTGGAAATTTGACACAGTGAGCCATTTTACTGCATATTCCTGGGAGGAAGTTGGGTGGAGGGCTTGCCCTGATTGGCTTACAGGCTTGCAGACAGCCTGGATCAGCCAATCAGTGGGCAGCAGGCAGGGAAATGCCTGTCAAGAAAAAAAATGGGGGTTAGTCAGCACATCTAAATGCGCAGGTTGCGGGGGCGTGTCCGGACGCTGACGGTGATGGCTGCCTGAAGGAGCTGCTCCTGCCTGGACGCGAATTACTGGCCAGCGACACATCTCTCCTGGATCATATGGGGAAGAAAGTGGCTCCAAAAAAGACCCCTATCCCTCCCCGATCCCCCTCACCTACTAGGACCCTTGAACAGTGCTGGGATTGCACTCTGGGTCCGGTGCTTCCACCGCGTAGCACCAAGGCACAGAGGGCCTCCCGCCATTCCTCCCTCCCCCCTGCCGGATTCCCGCGCCCTGCCCAGGGAGAAGGACACAGTGCTACTTACCCCTGCTGGATCTCTTCAGGGAACCGGATCGCCATCTGCAGTGTCCACACGCGGATCCTCTGACCTGGGGCTCTCACCGGCCGCCCCGGACTTTCGGCCTGCTACTGCTGGAAGGAGGGATCCCGCCATGATGGCTCCTGGACCCACTTCTCAGGGGGCAACTGGGGCGACTGCAAGTAAAGATACTGTGGCTACTAAGGGATGGGATATTAACCCAGGGGACCCTGCATCTAGCCTTCCTGGGACCCCCCTGCTTGAGCTCTGGCGAAATAAGCAGCTCCCAGCCCCATCATTGCTGGACCAGGGGGACATCAGCTCTCCTCTCCCTTCTGACATCTGGGTCAGATCCCCAAGCCCTCCAACACTTGCCGTTATGGACCCCCCATCCCTGCCCAAACCTCCACAGCCATGGGCGAGCTATTTTAACTGTTTTCCTACAAAAGAGGACTTTCGGGTTCTTATTTCTGAAGTTACAGAAGCCTGCAGAGCTGAAATTGCGGCAGTTCGCACTGACATTAAACATGTGGTGGACCGGGTTGACTCCCTGGAAAATGCCCATGACGATACCAGGCAACATATTTCCACTCTTCATGAATCCATTTCTGCCCAAACGGCGGTACTCAGGGGCATGGGATGGCATTTAGAGGACTTGGATAATCGAGGGCGCCGGAATAACATCCAAGTACGGGGTCTTCCGTAGGCTACCGGTGACGAAGATCTCTTTGCTACACTGGAAGCCATTTTTAACATGATCCTGGGGCAACCATCCTCGCACAAGCTCAAGTTGGACAGGGCTCTCAAGCCTAAGGGATCTGCTACATGTCCTAGGGACGTAATTTGTTGTGTCCACGATTTTGCCCTTAAAGAATCCATCATGGCTAAGGCGAGATCCCTACGCAACTTTGACTTTGATGGCGCTCCAGTTCAATTGTTTCCTGACCTATCCTGGTTCACATTCCAGAAAAGGAGACATCTTCAGCCTCTCCTCACATTACTCAGGGACCGCCAGATCGCCTACCGCTGGGGATTCTCTTTTGCCCTGACGGTCCGTCATCAAGGAAGAACAGAGACTCTCCGTTCCTTTTCAAATCTTCGCCCTTTCTGTGATTTACTTGGAATTCCTATCCCTGACATGTCGGACTGGGAATTTGAGTCTCCAGCGCTTCCACCGCCCCGCATTTGGTCTCCTGTAACCAGGAAAAGAAGGCCTGGCCCAAGTGTGTCCTCTTCCCCGCGGTCTCCACCGTTATCAGGACATCGACCATCTGCTTGACCACCAACGACTGGGTGGACTTGGTTGTCCAGAACTTGCCCTTAACCCTTTTCACCCTCAGGATTGATGGTCCCTGAAGGGCCCCCATATTGATCAATTATTTCCTCTGTTAAGCCAGTTATTGTTTTCTTGTTGCTACATCACGGTGCAGGCTGTCTGAAGGCTCCACCTAGTTGTAACTTGTTTTCGTCTCTCTCAGATAACTGTAGTTGGCTCCTTGTCCAGCCTTAATTTGTTGGTCTCCGACACTTATACACCCACAAAGGGGCTTCTTATTTGCCCCTAGCAGGGATTACATCCCTGGGAATAGCTGTTTACTGCTATCTGTTTGTCTGTCTTTGTGTTGTCCCGTCCTGTCTTTTCCCCCTCCCCCTGTGTTCTATCTCCTGTTGTAGGCGCCTGAACTTCCTTGCCTGCAGATATCGTGTACCTCAGTTCTGTCTTTGATCCGTTGCCCGACCAGGGCGAACCTACTGACATATACGGACTCCCTCGGTGAGCAATACCCTGCATACAATGTGTACCATCACATACTCACATGATGCGGTGCATAACCTTTAATGTCAAGGGGCTTAACTCCAACGCCAAGAGGAAACTCTTGCTTTTGGAATTGAAATCCCTTAAAGTGGATATTGTGTTCTTACAGGAAACACACTTTGATGGCAGCTCCTCTTTCCGTTTCATCTCTCATCTGTATCCTACCGCCTATTCGGCTACTCATAGCCATCGGAGGGCGGGTGCTGACATCTTGGTGTCTGCACAGTGTCCCCTCAGGATTGAATCTTCATTTATAGATCCACAGGGACGTTATATCATTCTCCGTGGCCGTTTGGCGGATAGACCCATCACCTTATGTAACATTTATTCACCAAACACGTCCCAGATACGCTTTCTCGGCGGAATCTTCCGCAAGGTGTTTGCTGAGGGAGCGGACTCCTCAGAGCCCCTAGTCCTCCTGGGTGGGGATTTTAATGCAGTGTTCTCTGAATCAATGGATCGCCTGGCACTCCCGGGTAGACCAATGCCCTTGACGCAGCAGCGCTTAGCCAGAGATTTTCGTAAACGAGTGCGGAAATACTCCCTGTTTGACCTATGGCGTCTCACTTATCCCACTGATAGGTCCTTCTCCTTTTACTCTGCCCCCCAAGGCTCACACAAGCCATACAGCGCGGGACACCGGCTGGAAGAGGCCTGCATCGCATCGCTGCCAAGGACGTAAGTACACTGCTCAAAAAAATAAAGGGAACACAAAAATGACACATCCTAGATCTGAGTTAATTAAATATTCTTCTGAAATACTTTGTTCTTTACATAGTTGAATGTGCTGACAACAAAATCACACAAAAATTAAAAAATGGAAATCAAATTTTTCAACCCATGGAGGTCTGGATTTGGAGTCACACTCAAAATTAAAGTGGAAAAACACACTACAGAATGATCCAACTTTGATGTAATGTCCTTAAAACAAGTCAAAATGAGGTTCAGTAGTGTGTGTGGCCTCCACGTGCCTGTATGACCTCCCTACAACGCCTGTGCATGCTCCTGATGAGGTGGCAGACGGGCTCCTGAGGGATCTCCTCCCAGACCTGGACTAAAGCATCTGCCAACTCCTGGACAGTCTGTGGTGCAACGTGGCGTTGGTGGATAGAGCGAGACATGATGTTCCAGATGTGCTCAATTGGATTCAGGTCTGGGGAACGGGCGGGCCAGTCCATAGCATCAATGCCTTCGTCTTGCAGGAACTGCTGACACACTCCAGCCACATGAGGTCTAGCATTGTCTTGCATTAGGAGGAACCCAGGGCCAACCGCACCAGCATATGGTCTCACAAGGGATCTCATCTCGGTACCTAATGGCAGTCAGGCTACCTCTGGCGAGCACATGGAGGGCTGTGCGGCCTTCAAAGAAATGCCACCCATACCATTACTGACCCAATGTCAAACGGGTCATGCTGGAGGATGTTGCAGGCAGCAGAACGTTCTCCGCTGCGTCTCCAGACTCTGTCACGTCTGTCACATGTGCTCAGTGTGAACCTGCTTTCATCTGTGAAGAGCACAGGGCGCCAATGGCGAATTTGCCAATCTTGGTGTTCTCTGGCAAATGCCAAACGTCCTGCACGGTGTTGGGCTGTAAGCACAACCCCCACCTGTGGACGTCGGGCCCTCATATCACCCTCATGGAGTCTGTTTCTGACCGTTTGAGCAGACACATGCACATTTGTGGCCTGCTGGAGGTCATTTTGCAGGGCTCTGGCAGTGCTCCCCCTGTTCCTCCTTGCACAAAGGCGGAGGTAGCGGTCCTGCTGCTGGGTTGTTGCCCTCCTACGGCCTCCTCCACGTCTCCTGATGTACTGGCCTGTCTCCTAGTAGCGCCTTCATGCTCTGGACACTACGCTGACAGACACAGCAAACCTTCTTGCCACAGCTCGCATTGATGTGCCATCCTGGATAAGCTGCATTACCTGAGCCACTTGTGTGGGTTGTAGACTCCGTCTCATGCTACCACTAGAGTGAAAGCACCGCCAGCATTCAAAAGTGACCAAAACATCAGCCAGGAAGCATAGGAACTGAGAATTGGTCTGTGGTCACCACCTGCAGAACCACTCCTTTATTGGGGGTGTCTTGCTAATTGCCTATAATTTCCACCTGTTGTCTATCCCATTTCCATAACAGCATGTGAAATTGATTGTCACTCAGTGTTGCTTCCTAAGTGGACAGTTTGATTTCACAGAAGTGTGATTGACTTGGAGTTACATTGTGTTGTTTAAGTGTTCCCTTTATTTTTTTGAGCAGTGTATAAGTGTTTTTTATTTTTGTGTACAATTCTGGTGGCTACTGGCACATAATGGGGGTCTCTGGCTACTGGCACATAATGGGGGTCTCTGGCTACTGGCACATAATGGGGGTCTCTGGCTACTGGCACATATTGGGGGGCTCTGGCTACTGGCACATAATGGGGGCTCTGGCTACTGGCACATAATGGGGGGCTCTGGCTACTGACACATAATGGGGGGCTCTGGCTACTGGCACATAATGGGGGGCTCTGGCTACTGGCACATAATGGGGGGCTCTGGCTACTGGCACATAATGGGGGGCTCTGGCTACTGGCACAATAATGGGGGGTCTCTGGCTACTGGCACATAATGGGGGTCTCTGGCTACTGGCACATAATGGGGGTCTCTGGCTACTGGCACATATTGGGGGGCTCTGGCTACTGGCACATAATGGGGGCTCTGGCTACTGGCACATATTGGGGGGCTCTGGCTACTGACACATAATGGGGGGCTCTGGCTACTGGCACATAATGGGGGGCTCTGGCTACTGGCACATAATGGGGGGGGCTCTGGCTACTGGCACATAATGGGGGGTTCTGGCTACTGGCACATAATGGGGGTCTCTGGCTACTGGCACATAATGGAGGTCTCTGGCTACTGGCACATAATGGAGGTCTCTGGCTACTGGCACATAATGGGGGTCTCTGGCTACTGGCACATAATGGGGGGCTGTCATTACTGGCACATAATGGGGGCTGTCATTACTGGCACAATGTGGGGGGCTGTCATTACTGTCATATGATGGGGTGCTGTTATTACTGGCACATTATTGGGGGCACTATAGGGGCATCTACTGAGGCCACAAAGAAGGGGTGTTTTATATGGGGGGCTCTGTACAGTAGAATTTTATACTGGGACACATTATGGTGGGTACTATGAGGAAGGGGGGAGAGGAGTACTATGGGGTCATCTACGTCGGCACTAAGAAGGGGTATTTTATACTTACAAATTATGGAGGACACTGAGGGCATCTACTGGGGCATTTTATACTGGTACATTATGGGGGGCACTAGGAGGAAGGGGGGAGAGGAGCACTATGGAGGGATTTACTGAAGGCAATATATAGGATTATTTTATACTGGCACATTATAGGGGCACTATGGGGACATTAGCTCAACTGGGGGCATTACAAGGGGGTATTTTTTGCACTGTCACATTATAAGGAGAATTATTTCTACTGGGGGCATTATGGTGGGCTTTATTACTCTCACATGGTATGACCCCCTAGTAGCAGCACCAGCCTCTCCCTGCTCTGCTATTCCTCTGCCCCTTCTTCAAATCCTTATTATGAAATCTTTCTCATTAGGATAAAACACAACATCAGCTCCGCCGAGCCCCCCAGCCAAGTGTTGAAGTGGTGTCTGAGATCCCCAAGAGCCAAGTAAAGTAATTGTAAGTTTTCATGTGAAATATGTTTATGTTATACACATATATCCTACACTGTGCCACACAATATACAGTATACCGCTAAACTGTGTAGTCTGTTCTATAAGCACTATTGTTTTGTGGCGGCGGACAGAAAATAATCTGGAAGTGCCCCTCCCGAGACCAGGCTCTGGATCCACCACTGCACAGCTCATGCGTTATTATACTTTGTGATAATGAATATGCCCCTCCCCTTCATTACATTCTCATAAACAAGCAGAGCATGGATGTCAATAAAATTATGCCCCCCCCCCCCCTCCTGGAAAAATGTCTGCGGACGCCCATGATTGTATTGCAATAAGCTCAAAATTAAAGAAGGACTCGACTGCCTTAGTCAAGACCCTTACGTCCCACCTACAATCACTAGAAGACAAGATGGCTGCTCATCCCTCACGCTGCACTCTGAGATGAATCGTAGATACTAGGGCCCAATTGAAGAGTCTAGCTTTAGGTCGTGTCAGCAAGTTATTACTTTACACACGACAGCATTATTATGCTTGGGGGAACAAGCCCCACACTTTGCTGGCCAGACAACTCAGGAATCATAGCTCCCAAACTGGTCAGAGTGCTATTAGTGGGGCTGACGGAACAATCCACTATGACCCCCGGGTGATAGCGGAGAGGTTCTCGGCCTATTACTCTTCCCTGTATAACTTACCCTCCGACCTTCCCACAGATGAGAGACTGAGAGATAGTACACTCCAGTCTTATTTGGCATCCTGTCACCTTCCTACCCTATCGACTTCCGACCTTCCCGCCCTTAATAGTCCGATTACGTCGGAGGAGATTGGGGAGGTGGTGGAACATCTACCTGAGGGTAAATCCCCAGGGTCTGATGGCTTTTCGTACAAATATTATAAGACCTTTAAGACTGAACTAATTCCCCACTTAGTAACCCTATTCAATCATTTTGTAGCTGGTAACGCGGTACCTCCCCCAATGTCTCACTCGTATCTCACGATGATTCCGAAACCTGGGAAAGATCCGCACGAATGCCCTAACTATAGGCCCATTGCTCTACTTAACTCAGATCTTAAGATTTTCACCAAAACCTTAGCTACCTGACTAAACGTCTTCCTCCCCTCCCTGATTCATAAAGACCAAGTGGGAATTGTCCCGGGCCGTCAGGGGGCCGACAACACACGAAGAAACATTGACTTGATAGATGTCTTATCTCGTTCAGGTGAGGAGGCATTACTTCTTAGTTTAGATGCAGAAAAGGCATTCGACCGTTTAGGTTGGCCTTTCCTCTTTGCTACCCTACAGTCTTACAGCCTATCCTCCTTACCCTTACCAAGCTTCACATTTCCCTACCTAGCCTCCACTCCATCCTACAGGAATTTGGTCGCCTCTTGGGGTATAAGGTCAACACCCATAAAACTCAGGCCCTCCCTCTTAATATTTCTCAGATGGCCCTGGGCTCTCTCAGGGTTAACTTTCCTTTCCATTAGAAGATGGACTCACTGCGATATTTGGGTGTTGACCTCACTCCCCGATATGGAGAGCTTTACAAAGCTAATTTCCCACGTATATGTGCTGAGATTAGGGGTCTTCTAGAGAGGTGGCATCTCATGGGGCGTATTGCTGCGACTAAAATGACGATCTTGCCCAAGCTGCTGTACCTTTTTGAGACCTTACCGATTAAAGTCCCCCTTAAGGATCTGAGATCCACTCAATCTCACCTCCTTAGATTCATATGGGCGGGAAGGCGGCACAGAATCCCGCGGTCGGTCCTGCTATCTAGTAGGCACCAGGGCGGTCTAGGGGTCCCGGATCTGTCCAAATATTACTGGGCGGCCCAGCTGCGTTCTGTCACAGCCTGGGCTCCCTTGCACCTATATTCTGTCTGGATGCAGATAGAAAGACTCTGGCTGGCTCCTGTACTTCCTAACTCCATGCTATGGTCCGGACCGGACGGGACTCTGCCAGCCAAGGATCTCCTATGGCCCATGGCTTGTACCAGACGCATCTGGCAGCAGTGCAGTAGCAGATTCCCTCTGGAGTCCATTCACTCCACCATGACCTCCTTTTTATATCACCCCACGCTCCCTGCTAGTCTTATCACGTCCACAATGAGGCCATGGTTTCAGTGGGGGGTGTTTCGGTTTGCTGATATTGTGGACCCCTTCACTAGGGTCCTTCTGCTGTTTCCTACCCTGCAGGCCAAATATGATCTCCCCCCATCCTCCAACTTCTTTTATATCCAGATTAGACACTTTGCCCAGTCCATTTTCTCAGGGGTCACAGTTTCCCTTCCGACTCCCTTTGAACGCCTTCACAGGGAAGGGATACATGCGAAAGGTTTGATTTCTGAGATTTACTCCATAATGCTGACTCCCTTCCCTGATCGGGTCCAAAGGCATTCCTATATGATGCGGTGGGAGGAATATCTGGGGAGGCAGGGGCGGACACAGACAGCAGAGGGCCCCTGTGCAAAGGATGTGCCTGTCCCCCTTTCCCCCCCAAAGCCAAATTCGCAACCTAACCTTTTCCGTCCTAACATTACTTATAGCAATACAAAACATACAGGGCAAGGCTTTCACACCTGCGACACTACGCTCCGGCCCCCTGATCCGGCAGAAAATGCAAGGAATTGGCGGGACACAAACCGCAGCATGCAGCGGTTTGTGTCCCGCTAATTCTCTGCATTTTTGCCAGATTGTGGCCGGATCTCTGCCGTACCACATAATAGTCAATGGGGCCTGCGGGCATCCTGTCTGCGTCCAGCAGTGCCGGATCCAGTGAATTCCAGCAGGCTGTTCTCTGCTGGAAGAGCCTGCCAGAATCACAAACGCAGATGTGAAGGTAGCCTAATACAGGTCCACATACCTCGTACATCCAGTGACATCTTCTTTGATGTAGATGTTCTCTGTCCTCATCTTCTCCTTTCAGACCAGACCGCCATGATGATTTCTTTCAGCAATCTCTTCTCTCTTCAGACATCTGTTTCCTAGTTTTCCATCATTCTCCCACCTTCTGAACACCCCATCCTGCCACCCCCAATACTGTGCCCGCTGTTCTCCCTATACTGGTTACACACAGATAGTTCCCCTTCAATAATTATTGGTACACAGTGTCCCTGACACTAATAGTGTAAATATAATGTTCCCCAAAAATAATTGTGCTAAGCTGATACCGTGCCAGGGCGCCCCCCACAGTAATACTGCTCTCCAAAGTCCCACCAATAGAAATAATTATCTACCAGACAACACGTAGTAGTAATAGTGCCCCTACAGTAACAATGTCTGCACTGTGTCCCAGAAGTAATAATGCTCCCATACTGTGTGCCCAAAAAACCCACTTAGTGCCTCCAGTTGAGACAATAAAATACTCCTATATCGTGCCCCAATAGTGCGCCTCCCCTTATCCCCATGGTACCTGACAATGTGCCAGTATAAAATTTCCCCATAATGTGTGTCAGTATAATTCCCCTATATAATGACCCCAGTAGTGCTCCTCTCCTCCCTTCTCCATAGTGCCCCCCATGTCTGCCAGTATATAAGATAGGGCCCCAGAAGATGCCGCCATAGTGCTCCTTTCCCCCCTTCTCCATAGTGCCCCCCACGTGTGCCAGTATATATGATAGGGCCCCCATATTGATCCCCATGTGTGCCAGTATACAAGATAGGGCCCCACAATAGTGCTCCTCCCCCTCCATAGTGCCCCCATGTCTTCCAGTATATAAAATAGGCAGGCCCCCCATATGTCACTTGCTCAGATAGGCCCCCATATCTGTTGCTCAGGCCCCCCCCCCCTATATCAGATGCCCATTCACGCCCCCATATCAGTTGCTCAGACCCCCCCCCCATATCAGTTGCTCATTCAGGCCCCCCATATGTCACTTGCTCAGGACCCCCACCCATATCAGTTGCTCGGGGGGACCCACCTCCCATATCAGTTGCTTATTTAGGCCCCCCATATGCCAGTTGCCCAGGACCCCCCCATATCAGTTACTCATAAGGACCCCCCCAATATCAGTTGTTTATTTATTCAGCCCCCCCATATCGATGTGACAGACCCCCAGGGCCCCATCAGACCTCAGATCAGACTAAAAATAAATAACTAAAACGTACCTCTCCTGGTCCGCTGCTCTCCGTGTCCTGATGTGAGTGCCTGCCCTGCTGGTCTACAACAGCCCGCGCTGCACAGTCATATGACCTGACTGCGTACAGCGTCAGGTCATAGTGCGCGCTGTACGCAGTCAAGCCGGAGGGGTAAGTAATCGCCGATCTCTTGCATACTAGTGAGCGCTTCTGGATGCGCTTACTAGTATGAATGGGCCCCCTCACACGCCGGGCCCCTGTGCAGCTGAACCGGCTGAACCGGCTTATGTCCGCCTCTGTGGGGAGGGCCTCGCCAGACTCACTCTGGCACCTTATATGAAGGAGGGCAGCGAAATCATCTATGTCGGTACTTCATAAGGAGAACCAATATAAAATATTAATCTACTGGTATCACACTCCTGACCTCCTCCATAGAATGAATCCAGTAGTAGGGTGATTGTTGGAGATGTGGATTAGAGGTACGTTGCCTCACATTTTTTGGGACTGTCCCAAGATATGCCCCTACTGGATCGGAGTAGACGCCCTCCTGAGTGATGTCTTTGGATTTGAAATGTCCTTCCTGCTCAATGTGGTCCCAATACAAGTTAAAAAAAACATGCACTCAAGCTACTGCTACTGATACTAACAGCAGCTCGTTGTCTAGTCTCCCGAGCTTGGAAAAGTCCCGAACCACCACGGGTCTCTGATTTATATGCTGATGGAGGTCCGAACAATGGAGTACTCCACTGCTATGTTTCAGGACAAAATGGCACTCTTCAACGCCATATGGGATCTATGGGATAATTACTGGGCCACTAGACAACCTTGATGATCTCATGCGAAAGGAATGTTCCCTTCCCCCTCCCCCCCCCCCCCCCCCCCCCCATTATGTCTTTGTCTATGTCATTTGTCTTGTCTGTTGGTTATTTGTTGGGTTAGGCATTATTGGCTGAGAAGCTCCGGGCTTTTGGGTCTTTAAGGCTCTCCCACTCCTTCCTGATGTCTTTTTGTTTAAGATGCATGGTAGTCCTTGGTCGGACTGGTTTCAGATAGACACGGTCTCAGTTAGTCCATGTTATTGCTTTATTTTTGATTGGTCTTCCATTCTTCATCACTGACTATTATCAAGTGTTACATATGCCCATTCAACATGTATGTGATGTATTTAGTGTATCACCCTTACTTTGTACTTCTGTGCATTATTCTACTGTAAAAGTGTATTTTCATCTTTGTTTACTTAATAATAAATATACAATTATAAAAATTAAAAAAATGCACAGGTTTCATGTCTCCATGGCTGAAAGCACAAAAAGCAAAAACAAACATAATGCAACAGCACTCTGCAAACACAAATAATGCAGTAAATACAATAGTGCCATACTCACTATAGAAAATGTACTAGTGTTGATGCTACATTATACAGTTGAAACCAGAAGTTGACATACACTATATAAAAAGACACATATGCATGTTTTTCTCAAAATCTGACATGAAATCAGAATAAACCTTTCCTGTTTTTGGTCAATTAGGATCACCATAATTATTATTATTTGCCAAATGCCAGAATAATGAGAGAGAGAATGTTTTAACCCCTTCAACCCCGGGCCTGTTTTCACCTTCCTGTCACTTTATGTGGTAATAACTTTAAACCGCTTTTACTTATACAGGCCATTCTGAGATTTTTTTCTCGTCACATATCGTACTTCGTGACACTGGTAAAATGGAGTAAAAAAAAAATCATTTTTATTTATAAAAAAATACAAAATTTACCCAAAAATTAGAAAAATTAGCAAATTTCCAAATTTCAATTTCTCTATCAAATGGCTTCTGGAGGGCAGATTTCACCTGAATAATTCTCAGGCGCCATCTTGCAATTGAACGCACCCTGAGGTTGCCCTAGAGTGGAAACCCCCAAAAAGTGACCCCATTCTGGAAACAACACCCCTCAAGGAATATTTCATGGTGTGTGGTGATCACTTTGACCCATCTAGCGTTTCACAGAATTAGGAAACGCTTGGCTGTGAAAATGAAAAATTACAATTTTTTCCCCAAAAAGTTGCTTTACACCAACATTTTTCACTTTCACAAGGGGTAACAGTACAAAATGCACCCTACATTTTGTTCCCCATTTCCCCCCGAATACGCCAACACCCAATATGTGCTCATAAAATGATGTATGGGTGCATGGCAGGGTCCAAAAGGGAAGTAGCGCCATAGGGCTTTTGGAGGACAGATTTTGCAGGATTGGCTTTTGGGAACTATGTCGCATATAAAGACACCCTGAGGTACCCCTAGAGTGGAAATCCCCAAAAAGTGACCGCATTCCAGAAACTACACCCCTAAAGGAATATTTCAAGGTGTGTAGTGAGCACTTAGACCCATCGGGTGTTTCACAGAATTAGGAAACGCTTGGCTGTGAAAATAAAAAATGACAATTTTTTCCAGAAAAAGTTGCTTTTTACACCCACATTTTTCACTTTCACAAGGGGTAACAGGACAACATGGACCCCACATTTTGTTCCCCATTTCCCCCCGAATACGCCAACACCCAATATGTGCTCATAAAATGATGTATGGGCGCATGGCAGGGCTCTAGATACAAACATCTAAATATTTAGACCTTTTGCTGACCTGAATTGGCAGACATGGATTTTAACTGCCATGTCGGATTAAAAAAATTTCCAGAGGTCCCCAGAAATGAAAAACACTGAGAAGTGACCCCATTTCGGAAAGAGCACCCCCGTACGAACATTTTAAGTGGTGAAAAGGGTACTTTTTACCAAACAGGTGTCTCACAGAAGGCAGAAATACTAGAGAGAGGATTTCAAATCACACATTTGTAAAAATGAAAAATTACAAGCAGACCCCAATTTTTCACTTTCACAAGTGGTTAAAGGAGAAAATGCACCCAAGTATGTGTTCCCCATTTTCTCCTCATTTTGCGAACACCCCATATGTGCTCGTAGCCTGCTGTATTGGCGCACAGAAGGGCTCCAGAGGCAAAGTGCAAAATATGGTTTTTGCAGGCCAGGATTGGCAGACATGGATTTTAGCTGCCATGTCGCATTTAAAAAATTTCCAGAGGTCCCCAGAAATGAAAAACCCCAAGAAGTGACCCCATTTCGGAAAGAGCACCCTCGTACAAACTTGTGGTGGAAAGTGGTGGAAAGGGTACTGTCTCACAGAAAAGATTATGTAGTGGTTATTGGAAAGTAGGTATGCAAATCAGAGATATGGAAATATTACAGGGCGCATAAAGGATGAAATTAAAAATCCATGGATGAGTGGTAGGTTCGAAAACATTCTTTCATGCAGAGGCCTGGTTTATCAGGGCAGGTGTCGCACTGACAAATGGTGTCCTTTCGTATTCCCCTTTTGTAACAAACCCGACATCTTTTTTGGGTCTTTCCCCTTTTTGCTGTTTGTGGCACTTCACCAGGGAAATGTTGTCCTGGTACAACACGGGCACCATGACCTCCTGAAGTACTCGGGCCCTCCCCTTCCTGACTGATTTATTAGGGCCTTGATTACCGCCTCTTGGAACTGAAGCAAAGTTCCTGTGTGGCCTGCAGTTCTATGTAAAATGTACGCATTGTACATTGCCATCTGTACAATGTATACGGCAAGCTTTTTGTACCACACCTTAGTTTTACGCATGGCACTGTAGGGCTTCAGAACTTGATCGGACAGATCAACCCCTCCCATGTGCCTGTTGTAATCAAGGATGCAGTCTGGCTTGTTGACAGGGATAGTGGTACCTTGCACTTGGGCAGGAGAACTGGTGTTTGCGTGAATGGTGGTTAGTACAAGGACATCCCTCTTGTCCTTGTACTTAACCGCCAGCATGTTCTCATGGCGGAGAGCCTTACTGTCGCCTTTTTGGAGTAGTTGCCCTACCAGGGATATAGGGAGCCCTCTCTGATTTTTTCGCACTGTGCCGCAAGCCACAGTACCTCGGGCTTTTAGGGACATAAATAGGGGGATGCTGGTGTAATAGTTATCTACATAGAGGTGATAACCATTATCCAGCAGTGGGTGCAGTAAGTCCCACACAATCTTGCCAGTAACTCCTAGGACGGGGGGGGGGGGGCATTCAGGGGGTTGTATCCGGGAATCTTTCCCCTCATAAACTCAGAACCTGTAGGTGTACCCGGAGGTACTTTCGCACAGCTTGTACATTTTAATTCCATACCGTGCCCGCTTGCTGGGCAGGTACTGGTGAAATTTAACCCTTACTTTAAAATGTACAAGGGACTTGTCTATGCTAATTTCTTTTTCTGGGGTGAACACCTCTGTAAATTTGGAGTTTGGTGCTCCAGGAGGGGTCTTATTTTGAATAGACGGTCAAAATTTGGGTCATTTTGGGGGGGCACTGTGCGTTATCATTATAATGTAGGAATTTCAAAATGGATTAAAATCTTGAGCGGGACATGGCCATATTGTAAATTGGAGTGTGGTACAAGACATCTGAACTCCAATATGGTCTCATTTTTATTTATTTTTTTACCAGGCCCATATGCAGCAACAGCCCCCAAAACTTCATAATGTTTGCTGCATTTACAGGGGTGCAACCTAGGGGTCTAGCATATGAGGATGTCGGGTTTTGAGAAATAAACTGCTGGGCGTACAAATTTGTTTGGGTCACCATCAAATTTATGAGATCGTCAGAGAAATAGATTTTGAAAAAAGTCTATTTCTGTGAATCTGGATTCCAGAGTTTCCCACAATCTCTGGAATTTGGGGCTCATAATCCTCAGGCGGTGTGGACCATGGGGGATCACTGGGGGGGGCTACTTCATCTCTCCTGGGGCGTCTACTTGAGGGTCCCTCATCACCGGATGACGATGATGATGGAGTAGAGGAGTAGAGGAATGTGGCATCCTCTTCTCCCTCACTTGCAGATTCCGTTTCAGAGGCAAGGATGGCGTATCCCTCTTCAGCGAAGTACATTCTCTGGGATGAATTGGACAATTTTATTTTTATTGGTGTATGTAAAGTTAAAGTGTCAGGGGGGTGTATGTAGTGATTTAACACGTGAGGGGGCTTGTAATGAATTAATTAAAATAAAACTTATGATAAAGAAAACAAGAGAAAGAAAGAAAAGTGAAAAAGATAAGTGAAAGAATAAGAGAAAAATGTAGAAAAAAAGGCTCCAAAAAAAAAAATATTAAAAAAGGCACTAAACCTGAGCAGACGCAGTCGGTAATTGACAGTACTGACCGGCACTCAACAGGTGCAGTTAAAAAATCTAAAATACTACTAACTAAAATTGATATATATATATATATATATTTGTGGTAGGAGCTAATCGAGGAACAGAGTAGGCATGCCTATGTACTGCCCTGAACCAACTGGCTGGAGTGTGCCCAGTGCCAGTGACGAGGTAAGGCCTAGATAAGTGGGCCACCCAGGAGGAGTGAATGAAAAGGGGATGGGAGGGAGGGGCAAAGAAACGAGCGCCCTCCTGCTTGGACTAGGGGGTTTAAATGGGGGAGGTCGCTCCACCCACAATTACAGGCTGCACGCAGCCTTAACTATTTGTGGTAGGAGCTAATCGAGGAACAGAGTAGGCATGCCTATGTACTGCCCTGAACCAACTGGCTGGAGTGTGCCCAGTGCCAGTGACGAGGTAAGGCCTAGATAAGTGGGCAAAGAGAACCGGCCCGGAGTAGGGTGCAATGTATTTATTGGAGCATCATGGAACCCATAAAGCCCGAAGTACGAAAGGCTCTGACAATCTCAACTCGCGGATTGTGAATGTACCTTGCGTAGCAGGACGACCGCTAACGACCCCCCCTGCGGGTGACGTGTGCCGGTACCTGATGACTGGATGCCGCGGAAGCAGCCCCTACGTGAGAGGAGTGCCCGAATACTGCGCTAGGGTTGAACCCCAACCCTGCCGTCAGGGTGCGGACATTGGAGACAAACTGGGCTGAAGAAGAGGGCCTACCGTTGATTGGGAGCAACGGGTTGACTAACGCGGGAAACTGGAGTGAGGCCAGAAGCTCTTGGAGCGTCTTGACGGGACACCGACAGTTGGCCGAAGGGAAGAACTCTACCTCGGTGGGAGGACCAGCCTGATTGGACTTAGTGGCTGGGATGGACATTCAGGCAATGCGAACCACCTGTGGGAAAAGACCTGAGCGATTCAGAGAATATGCAACCTGAGTGAAACAAGAAAACACACAACCTGGAAATACCGCCAAACTGAAGACAGGAAAACAAAACCTGAGTGATTCCGGAAAATACGTAACCTGGGGGAATCAGGAAAACATACCACCTGGAGATACCGGCAACCTGAAAGACAGGAAAATACAAAACCTGAGCGATTCAGGGAAATACCTAAACCTGAGCGATCCAGGAGATACCCGACCTGAGATTCAGGGAAACGTAAACCTGAGTGACCTGGGCACATACATAACCCGAGCGACCCAGAAACATGAAACCGGGCGGTTCTGGAAACATAACCCGAGGAACTCAGGTAAATACATGAATCCGGGCGACCCAGGGAAATGCATGGACCGAGCGATCCATGAAACACGTAAAACCCGCGCGACTCCGGGAATTAGACCTGGGTTAAATGGGCAAAAAACATGAATTCTGAACTAATCCGGGAAATACATGAAACCTGAGAATCAGAAGGAAACAGAACTGAACATGGTATGGAAAGGATCGCAACCTAACCGAATCAACGGACAGTGCTGCCAACTCTCCGGCGATACTGAAGACCTAGGAATGGTGGCTTGT